>NC_043972.1:49973142-50665642 GCF_902148855.1 Sphaeramia orbicularis
ACTAGAGTATGAGCTCCACGGTTACACTGTGGCATGTCCACCGTGGATGAATACTATATTGTGTGTGGATATACAGTTATGTGGAAAAAGTTAGGATGCCCCCCTTTTACATCTTAATTTTCTTCACCATATCTAAATATCTGGAATTTTTATCTTTATTTATCTAATGGTGTCTTTTTTAAATGTTTTTTTCAGCAGCGCAAAAAACATATTTACAGCAACATTCAGCATTCACCGTAGCTTTAAACCTGGGTTTGACCTGGTGGATGTCAAATGACCACAGTGGAGGAAAAACATAAAATTCCATAAAAACAAACCCCTGAGTGTGGTTCTGTGTCAAGCCTTTTGAATCACAGAACAGGGGGATGCTTTTAATGTTACCGGTGACATTCAGCAGAACAGTCCATCACAGAAGAAGTAGACAAACCAATTACTTCTACTAAAGCAACTGGTTTTAAATAAAGGCTGTATATTAACTATCAAGTCCACCTACTTTTTCCATCAGGTTGTCAGGAGATATTTTGGGAAATACAAGAAAGCACTAACTGAGGTACAAGAAGATAAGGGTTGAGAGCTGGTTCGCACAAAAGGCATTTACACTCAATCCTTGAACATTACAAACTGATAGCAGTGGAATAAGATCTTTTTGGTTCATTTAAGACACTTCCTTTATTGAACTGCTTCCCTTTATTTTGGTGAAGATGACAGAATCAAATACCGAATGGCATGAAATAACTGATATGTTTAAAAATGTCAGCTGTTTTTGTAATTCATGAGTAGCATGTATCAGTCATTTTTCATGCTAATGCCTCTAATTTCACCTATACAGTTGTTCAGATTTAGTGTTTTCCTTTGTGAATCTTTGGTCTGTGGGTTAGATTAATCAAGGACTTTGAATGTACTGTATAACATGACACCACCAGTTGGCTTTTGGGGCTTCATGTGTGTTTTGGCTAGTGCCATCTTTGCATTTGGGAACTAGAGATGACCATATTTAAATAAAAGGGTGGAGCTGGGGGAATGTGAAGGGTGAAAGCTCACCAAGCTAACACTAACACAAACATAGCACTGCCACACACTAAAACATAACCACATTTATAGTAGGACTGATGGGGAAAAAAATATTAAAATTTCATTTTTTAAGTTTTTCAGTTGAGTCCTATTATGTTTAAATACAATATCTCAGGAGGGGCTTGACAGTATGTCCCAAAATTTGTCCTCACATGTTCATTTGGACTTGAAGATGAGGAGAAATGACTTTGGCAGCCAAAGGTCACCTCGACTTTATATTTGTCTATTTTAATAAATGCAGACTCTAAGGACAGCCTTCAAAGAATTTCTCAAATTCAAAACAAATGTTTACTTGGACTCAGGATGAACTAATTAGATTTTTGGGGTCAAAGGGCAAGGTCACTGTGACCTCCAGAACACACATCTTTAACCATAGCTGCTAGTAACTGAGAAAACTGCATGAACAGATTATAATGCAAGGACAGTGGATGCATCTCATGCAACTTTCTGTCAATGTCCACACAGCAGACATCAAGAAAAATGGTTTTACAAGAGCAATAAATGACAAAAGAACCACCAGTAGACTCATCAAGGGGCTCCAATAAAGTGACCAGAGAATGCATCCGTGAAAGAAATGTTGGTATTTCAAGTTTAATGGAAAGTTTAATGGAAGTCAGTCGGATCCAGGTTTTTTCTGGAGTCGGCACGTTGTGACTGTCAGCATTTAAGCATTGAAGACACTTTGAAGCCGTGGTTGTAATGAATAGTCAGTTAGTTGATCCTCATGAAGTACTTCATTATTACATTTGTGAGCCATGAAATGACTGTAGTCTCCCCTTCTAGCTCTGAATTCAATAGGTATGCACCCAAAACAGATCTGTCAATCCCTGATGACGTCATGCAAACTGCAGATCAGTCTTTCACAGGACAAGCAGCTGTTTCCTCTGTCCTGTGTTTATTGCTTTACAGCTTTAACATGAATATGGATCTCCATCATTATCACTTGTCTCCAAGTAACAAGGCCATGTTCATTGTGGATTCAGACCTCTAATTCTGTCCTTGCTGATGGGTTCATCTTCACATCTGTGATGGTTGCATATATGTTTTGTTCCATGCCTGTAGGGGATTAGGTGCAGGAGATACACACAGTATAATTTTTCAGGGCATTACCATTAAGCACAGCAGGAAGGGGTATTAATATTCATGAGGAGGTGGGGGACAGAGGGAAGGGGACAGAAGGAAAGGGGGATGATCCTCTCAGATGGTCTCTTGGGTGTTCAGGTTGATCACTGTATTGTGCATGACAACAGCAGTGAATTATTAGGTTGGATCTGGGACGTGATGTCAGATTTTAGCAAGTACGTAACTGAACGCTCTGCAATGACGGCTACACTTGACCTTGGGTGAGTCAGCCCTAATCGATGTCTTGTTCCATCGTCACTGCCTTTATAAGTATTGATGAATTGTCATTACCCATCTGCATCTGACCTTTGAGTGATGGTCCTCTGCATAAAAGCTTCATTAAAGGTTGGAATCTCCACTAGCTTTGCAACTAGATTTGATTAAATTTCTCAGGTTAATTATTTGATTACACAATGATTCATTGGAGCATTTCAATTTATTGCATCCTGAGTTTTCTATAGCACTACCTTTTCATTAATTAATTAAAGTAGTCGGATAAATTGGAGCTGAATTTTATTTACAAAGTAGTTTCAGCAGTTTTAAACTGTTTCATCTTTCCGTCCCATTATCTGTGACCCACAGTAGTAGGTCAACGTGACACATCTAACCTTAATGGTAGCAGCTCTTTGGAATCAGAATCTCTATCAATGAGGAGAATAAAAGAGTAAGTGTTTCTAGAGTACAGTAAGCTTAAAGAAATTTTCAGGCGAAGGGGGATGCATGCTGATTGGTAACAAATTGGCCACCAATTCAAGGAATGAAGTGTACCTTAAAGTTGTAATGCCACTGATGGCCACCAGATGCTTAATCCAGAAAGGTCTCCCATTGAATGTATTGAAGTTTTCTCTAAAACACCAAATCATTTTATTAAGACTCAGTTTGCCTGCCTGCTGAGTCAGGAGCCTCTGTTGGTTACATAAAACAGCTCAGCTCTATGAGTGGTTTTAATTAGATATACACATAAGACCACCACATGATTTTGGTACTCAAATGTTTGATGTCTGTGAGCTAACTTTTATCATTATCTTACCTATCACCACTCATTATTCCCCCAGCTCCACCCAGTTGTCCAAGTATAGTAATTTCTCCAAAAATCCAAGCTGCTGACAGCCAAAAAGACTCCTAGCTTCTAAAACCAATGACATCATTGTAGCTCTGTCCACTTGTACGTGGTCTATGGTCTTACCATTTTCAGTTAAATGATCCACTTCTTTGTCATGCCTAGTACTCTTTTACACCAAAACACAACATATACTGTACTGCTGGGGTGTCCAATCCTGGTCCTCGAGATTTACTATCCTGCATGTTTTAGATGTATCCCTCTTCCAACACACCTGATTCAAATGATAAGCCTATCATCAAGCTCTGCAGAAGCCTGATAATAACTGTCAGGTGTGCTGGAAGAGGGAAATATCTAAAACATGCAGGATAGTAGCTCTCGAGGACCACGATTGGACAGCCCTGCTGTACTGTATATCAACCCAAAGAAAATAAGCAGAATTTAGTGAACATATGGGTTTTGTTTGAGTAACGAATGCTTTGGAAAACAGGGACTTGTAAATACCATGACGGTGTTGCAATGACTTCAATTTTATGTCTTTTATATCTGTCTCTGTAATACTTGGTGCTGACTGAGCAGTTTTTGAGTAATAATAATGTTGATGACACATCATAGCTTTCGCTGGGAAAAGGGTTAAAAATGGCAATGAAATTGCCTGCTGTCATGTTTCCATCAATGCCAGTCAGAGCTGTAGCCAATAAACACCCATGACTGCAGAGACATTGGACTTAGTAATGAATGCTGATTGTACTTGATTGTGCCTTTACACAATGAAGACAAAGGCCAGATGTTAGTGGGTATATTGTTCCATGTGAAAAGGCTAAATAGTGTCATGTTCTTCTGTTTAACAGGGTTCTTTAAATTCCACTGTTAATGTTTTAGGTATGGTTTTCAAAAATAGTTTCAAGACAGCATTTGAGAGATGGTACATGTTATTGCAGATTAATATACCTTAATTTTATTCTACTTCTGTACTCTTGTATGCAGCAGGATGGTTTATGTGGAACTGACTCAGAGTAATGTAACGCATTTTCAAGGTAATGGAGGAACACGTCACCAAGTGAGGCTGTGTGGCTCACCGATGTGTGTTTAATGGTGTTAGGCAACAATGGAGCTCTGTGGTGATGACATGGGGGAAGTTATGTCATGCTTTGGCTACAATGGAAGAATCAGGCCAGTGTTGGTTTTTGTCTTTTCATGGGACGTGGTGACAGTAGGCAAAATATTGTGCTTGGCAAAACGCAACAAATATAACCCTGTACGTATGTAAATTCCTGCACAAACTATTCTGCCAAATGGAAAATGACCACTGAAATTACAAACAGCGCTGCAGATGTTTATTTGTTCTACACATGCAAATGACGATGATGGGGGTGTTGTACAGAGTGAACTGCATCATCGTGGGTCATTCGCGCCAGGTCTGTGAGCACTAGTTTTCGCTTTAGCAAGAGTTTGTAATGTGTTTTTCTGACACTTTAACCTTCAAAGATCCGAACATCCACCATCAACCCAAAGCATCTACTGATCTAAAATGTTTAATACCTATCAATCCACTAATCCTATAAATATATGTAAATAATTGCTGTAAAATGCAGTTTGTCATCTTTTCATGGTCTTCAGATATGACCCATTTGGACGTTCAGAGGCTTCATAGTGAACATGGAAACACCCTAATCTTCTATAACACTGATACACCAGTGAAAATCTTGTAGTTTGGTGGATGAGACACTTGTTTTATATTCAGTTAATGATGTAGTTTGTTGAAAAACTCACTTTTTCAGTTTTCTCTGTTCTGACACAGTGACCTACGTATGAATTTACTCTTTTATGAGCATCTACTGTACATGATCATTCAATTAAATAAAGGAAAATACCTGTTTTTCACTGAAAAATGCAAAATGCAGAGGATAATATTTTAATAAAAGTTGAGAAATCACTTGGGAAAGACAAAAACATCATTCAGAAATTGTGGCAAAAATAATTATGGTTCTTTCTTTCCTTCTTAAAGTCATGATGCGAGAATTGAAACAACTTTGGATGGCATTCAGCTATGGCATGCAGCTTTACTGCGTAACTCTTTGGCAGATATGAAAATACTAGTTTTTTTAATTTAGTATACTAAGTTAGCAAAATAATCAAACAGGTGAGCAAATTTGTCTTCAGTAGATCATGATTTGAAAAAATGCCTGAGATGATTTGAAGTTAAATGAAGATATTTCAACCTCGTACAAGAACACAATGTTGTGGCTAACGGCTTGACAGTGACACATAGGACTGCCATTTTAATTGTATGTCCATCTGCTGAAAATCATTTCTACCCAAGGAAACCAGTCTGCCATTATTTTTTCTGTTCACACAAAGTTTTAAGTGGGAGGAAAACTGTGTTTGCTCTTATAGACAGAAGGTAATATTTGCTTTCCCTCTGACATGGGCCTGACTTTAATTTATCCTTAATGTTTTCCAGTGCAGCACTTTGTTTGACAGCAAACGTGGCCCTGTCTTGATTCATGTGTATCATTGAATTCTCAATGTCCTCATTTGTGTGAGGGTAGTTTTTCTGGCAAAACATTTGTCCAGGATGTTATTAATGGGTTCGTGGGGGAAACGGAGTATCGAGCATGGCGTGTGGACATTTGGTGGTGGAGTGTTGCCATTATAGCACCAGTTTCACAGAAGCTGTTGAGGTCATTGAGAGTGACTGAATGGTAATCTGAGGCTGACATGAAAGCAAACAGAAGAATCTTTGGCAAGCGAACAAACACAATAACTTACAACTAAACAATCGCTCTGAGATCCTATTACCTCTATGAGTGCACTGCAATCTGAAAACCTAATAGATTTCCCTCTGAGGTCATAAATTACAGCTCCTGCCAAGACGATTTAAAGTGTCTTACTGACATATTTGCAGTTGAGGGGATAAAATGTAACCGCCCTGAACATTCTATTATAGAGAGTAAAATGAATAATAACTGGTGATTAACATCCCACAGGAATGGCCTTTTCTCAGAGCTGATTTGTTTGCTTCAAAATTGTGTGGTACCTACAGGCCTCAGAGTGGTAATATGGTGTTGAGGGAACAGGGCAGTAGAGTATGAGGCTGCACAGCAGACCTGCAGCTCATCCCATTCTGATCACTGACCTTTTGGCAATAAGTCCTTTCCCTTGGCCACAAAGCCAAATGACTGCCCAGAGAGAAGGGCCCACACAGACTCACTCTCATTAACACTCAATAGACTTTGGAGCAGAGCTTTGGCATTACATATATTACCGTCTCATACTCTCGATTGATTTAGTTTATAAACTGCACAAGTTTGTCTCTGAGATGAATCTCATTTTTCTGCAGTTCCCTCTCATAAAGCCACATTCCTTTGAATTAATAGAATGATCATCAAAGCTGGTATTCACATTCCTACCACAATCAGAGTTTTGTTTTTGTTTCTGTTGATGCAATATCCAAACGTAAATGGTCTCTTTGGTCTTGAGCAAGCCACTACCTTAGTGGTCTCTCAGTACTGAAATGAAAACAAACATTCATCTCTTTATTAGGGCTGTAACTAATGACTATTTCAGTAGTCGACTAGTCAATAGCCACTTTTACACAGGGATCCCAGAAAAAAGGCGAGATGGTGATCCCACCATCTTTCCACCTTTGACCGATTTACACAGCCAAGCCAAAGGAGTTACAGAAGTGAGACAGGCTGGACTTGTACACAGCGAATCTGCATTCCAGAATCAAAGAGGCGGTGACGCAGTACATCGTATAGTGTGACGTATAACTTGTGTGTCAGAAATACCCCAAGTGTAGCGGTGTTGTTAACCTTTCCAGAGTCGGCCTGTTTTTCACCATTCCACAACACAACACAGTAAAATAGGCTGTGAAGGTCATGGGGTCTGAGTCCAGCCTGACCCTGATCCAGAATGATGGTCCATCAGCGTGAGAAGAGAGGTGGATGAAGTGATTACCCAACATACCTAGTGCCTACAGCACAGGCCTGTGGGGGGCAGTACTATGATCTGAGGTTGTTTCAGTTGATCAGGTCTAGGTTCAGCCTCATTGTGTCCAAAAGGTGGTCAGTGAAATATCTGAGTGTAGGACTGTTTTGGCTCTGCTGTGTATTTCTTGAAAAAAGTTGATGATTTGTAAATGGAAGTTATTTGGAGCCTGTGTGAATCAAGCATCAGTAGAGATACACTTTAAGATACTTGTGCACTGGCTTTAGCTCCCAGTCATAGTGGTGAATCTCTGACCTTCAAACCTATTTGCATGTCAGCACAAATTAGAACTTGTTTTATTCAGGCCATGCAAATGTTTATAAGTCACCCCATCCCCCTTGCTTTGCACACACACACACACACACACACACACACACACACACACATACATACACACACACTTCCTCAGTAACTCCTCCTAAGTTTGTCCTAAAAGGAGTTAAAAAGCTACCTCATAATTAACTTAAGATTGATATTTCAGACATTATGTTTTTAATTTCTGCCAAGTCTGCTTTGACCGGCACATGTGTGCACTTATGCAACTAGATCATTTTTTTTTCTGTCATTGTGTCATCCTCCAGCGTACACACAGCTAAGTGATATTCCTGTGACTCATGATGTTGTGCTGTTTCCTTTATGCATAGTCTGTGTATTATAGTATGCTCTGCATTATACATTTTTAGCCTGAGGCAAACATTTGCACAGCATAAAATGCCGGCTGCATGCCGCAGCTCAGATGCAGAGAAAAAGAAAACTGCTTACCACACCAAAAAAAAAGCCCTCTGTTGTACCTTGGAAGTATCATGGTGAATTAGAGAGCAAGGCAGAGGATAATAAACAGATCCCCTGTTTTATTTGCAGCTTTGTTAACATGACTTTAAACCCCAGTGAGGAGAAAGCGTCTAGAGTTATAGTGCAGTGCTTGAAACCTCTCTTTTGAAGCATATACGGTTCAGTACACACAATGTTGTAGATTGCCCAGCATGCGAAACTGCCTTTCTGTGGGAATGAAATCATGTTATTCCCCTCGACTTGGAAAGCGTGCATACACCTACTCAACCATTTCCCTTGTTACTGGATAAAACCATCCGGTCAGTAATTGCAGTATTCATTGTGCAGATGAACATTAAAAGGCTTGATTAAAAAAAAACAAACCATGTCATTTGAGGCAGTACAGAGAAGACAACAGAGGAAGGAGGTGTCACCTCGACTGTTGAGATACACAGTAATTGGTCTTGGGGCTCTATTCACGGTCAGGGGGAAGAGAAGATTGCTTCATTAAAGTTCCTCGTCTGATAATCGCAGCAGCAGCCAGCACAGATAGAAAAGAAGATTTTAACTGAATGACTGTGCTATTAGGGGAAAAAACGTCTGTGGGCACTAAAGTAGAATGGCAAATAATGCAGGTAATGACTTTATTTGCACACTGCGGTGTTCACAAGCTCCAAATCAAACACATTCACATTCAGTTATTTGTTTACTTTCCTGTTTTATTTATCAGTCTCTAGGTGCAGCATTGGGCTCAAGTAAACAGCTCACCATCTGACAGGCTGCTCCGGGACCACACTGTTTTATGCTCTGTTGTACCTCTGAAATGGCTGATGGCAGTTGTGACAGCAGTTTATTTTGTTTTCTGACCTTAAATGTTGGTATATTACACATATGTCTGTCTAGTCTTTTCAGTCTATTTGAAACTGATAGATTTCAAATATGGTTGTAAAGGGTTCATGGGGTGTATTCAGACCTGCTTCGTTTGGTCCTTTTAAAATGGACCAGAGTTTGTTTCCCTGGAAAGTCTGGACGTTTTTTTTTAGGTGTGAATACAAACATGCAAACTCTGATTCGAACCAAACAAGCAAGACCACCTCTTCTAGGTGGTCTCAGTCCATTTCCAAATGGACTCTGGGCCAGTTTACTTCTGGTGTGAATATTACCAGCCTCAAGCCAAAACAAACCAAGGAACCATGCACCTTTTTGTGCTTGATGAGCCACTGTAGCCACGTGAAAACTAGTGAAACAATTAAATAATTTCATTTAAATGTAATAATTTAATGTTATACTTGTTTTTAACTCGTAATGTTGTGCCTTATACCTGATATGTTGTCTTCTTACTGCTAGCATTTTGTGGTTTAGGGCACACAGGGCACATCTGACTACAAGAAGCCATCAAGCAGCATGCCTTTGCAGAATGACATGCAAAACATTGACAAACTGGCTCTGAATGAGCTGTTCTTGACAGTTAACATTATTTTCGTAAATTTGTGTCTGTAAAAATAGAATACATATTCTGAAAACAATAATTGCACATAGGACCTCCATGTTTGTTGTCATCAACACCCGCTGTCTCTGATTCACCCCGCCCCCGACTTTTCTGTCCAATACCAGTGCAGTTCGTCCCATACATGCTTCTGTTTACAAATTTTGGTCCACTAGCAAAAAGTGCAATGAGAATGTGATCCGACCCAAATGAAAAAAATGAAGTCAGCATACAATCCAAACCAAATAAGCAGACCAAAGGACTTTCCAGGTGTGAATACACCCATAGTTTCTTAATGGAGTCTTCTTTCCATGTCATTGACAGCAGATGTACCAGTGACAGCTTTTTCACAGTGGAAGGGAAAAATGGAACTCTGAGCAGTGCTTTTGCATTGTCCATTCATATGTTCACTATTTTCCAAAGAGTCATACATAAGCCATCGCAGGATTCAGTACACAGCTCAATAACAAACCTGCCACTGTTGCCACTTTTCTACCAACATGGAACCTATGCCATTCTAGTTTGTGCATCTAATTTTGATGTATTTATTTTAGATAGAAGAAAAATACATTTGTTCAAAACTTGATTAATTGGTTCCCAGCTGAACCAAAGATAATAGACCTGATGTGACTTGATGTGGCTTGTCATATTCTACAGAAAGGACAGAGGAGACAGACATGAAAAGCTCTTGATGGATGTTTGGTTCGTTAAATCTTGTGAAAAGCTATGAAGTAACACAAGACTAGTTTAAGATTTGGTCAAGGCTTGTTTCTCAAATTCAATTAAAAAAAAAAAAAAAAAAAAAAAAAACTACCTTCTAAAAATGAATGCAATTCTGCCAAAAGGGCTTATTACCTCCGCCAAGGAGGTTATGTTTTTGCCAGGGTTTGTTTGTCTGTCTGTCCGTTAGTGTGCAACATAACTCAAAAAGTTATGGACAGATTTTGATGAAATTTTCAGGGTTTGTTGGAAATGGGATAAGGAAGAAATGATTAAATTTTGGTGGTGATCGGGGGTGGGGGGGCCCACGGGGGGGGCCACTGATCAGCCTTGGCGGACGTCTGCGGTCTCCGAGTGCTTCTAGTTCTCATATTATTCATTGTTCAAAGCATTCCATTGATGATGCATGTTGTATTACATTGATTCCACTCAAGACTGAAGGACCAATCCTCCAAATGGCACCAAGTCCAATCCTAAACAGAACAAATTCAAGAACCATTAAACAGGGCTTTACCTGCAGGGCTTTACCTGCAGGGTTTTCCCTGTGTTTTTAGGGGACTAAGATACTGGGTTCCAAAATGTTCCTTACATTTGTGGAAGACACGGGTGAGGCAAGAAAATGTTATATATTTCAAGGGGGAAAAAGGAGGAGATTCTCATAATTTTGTCCATTACATAATTTTTGTCCATTATTACTGTCATATAATGGCACAAAAAATTGGGAATGTTTAGGTAGCAACACCACACAAAAAAATAAAAACAAAACTTAAGTCCATTTGCAGCCATGTAACATGGGAAAAGCTTTGTCCATTCATTCATACATTCACTCATTTTGATGCTCAGAATGGCTTCAGAGCTTCACCTAAGCACTGTAAACGTTGGGGAAAACCTGTATTTCAGCATTCTCACAGAGTACTTCAGCTAAACATATTGAACACTGTACTGTATGTTTCTCTGACAGGGAATCATTTTCTTAGATGACCAACACTTGTATTTTTTGGATGGTAAAGCTTGATAAGGCCAGATGATTTACTCCACCTTACACCAGGTCACCAGCAATAGGGCTACATTTGAGCCATGTTTGATCTGATGTAGTGAAGGTCATGTTGTAGCTACGTCTCTGATAAAAACTAGAAGATGTTCCCTTTCAGATGAATTCTGATATGTGTATTTCAACCTCACACTTGCTCTGTTATAAGCCTAATGCTTCCAGGCTTCCCTTTGAGACTAATGAAAAGGGTCATGCTGAAGACTGAAGGTCATTTCTATCAGTGATTAAAATGCTGATTATTTTTGGCAAATAACTGTTGCTTACTTGACAAGTAGCTGAGCAGTGAGTCTTCATGTTCTGCACGTCGGACTACTGTGGAGTGTTCCCAGTGTTGCCTTTGATGACTGATTTGCATATCCCATCTTAATGTATCTGAATTTGTTTATTTTGACTTGTCTTTAATCATATGTTGTGTCAGTTCTATTTGTGTGTGTGTTAAAGTTTGTTTACTTTAACTCCATTAGTTTTGGCTGTGGTGGTTTCGTTTCCCAGTGATGTCTTTGATGTAGGAATGTGTGCTTCATTTTCACTGTAGACTATGGTGTGATGCCAAAATGACTTTCTTATTCTTGGTCATAGGTAAACAGTGTTGGAGTACGTTAACCGGGAAGCGAGCTGTCTTTTTGTATGTAAACGTAATTGGAGCATGTGAATTGATCCGATGTCTATGAAGAGGATAAGTGAGCACAGGCCTATCTCATGACTAAATCTCTTTCATCATCTTAACCTGAGCCCTGATGTGTGTGGGAATTGGCTTTCAGTGACAATAACTGCAAAGACAGGTTAGCTCTTTGGCACAAATTAGCCTAGCTCTCATGCCGCAAGATAAAGGTTATCTTTTTGCATCGGTGCCGATCTGCAGATTGCCCTGTATAAGAAATAAGTCAGTGTGGATGATTAAATGGCCAGAGGACAGCCTGGTCTCACATATTGCATAGTATCATGGGAAGGAAAAGGTCATTCAATATATATGGAAATCATTACTGCTGTGTGTGATTATGGGCACAGGCTGGTTAGTTTTCTGGAACTGGGAAAGCAGGCTTGCGGTAGAGTCAAAACAGACCCTCTATGATCCACCAGGAAACTGTTTTCTTAATAGTACAGCTGAGTTCTGTCTCAGCGGATCGCCTCGGTTCCAAATTGTTGAATCCTTCACAGCTTTGTGAGCAATGATGATCACTGTGTTCAGGTGAAACACTGAACAGTGTCAGTGTAGGTTGACCTGCTCCCTCACAAACACTGGTTTATGACTCAAACATGGTGACCACACAGTCTGGTGATGAAACTGGTTCATACCAGGACTGGAGCTAATCGGGTTTTCATTGCTGATTGTCTTCTGGATTAATCGGTTACTTTATTTGTCTATGATGGTAGAAAATGCTGCTTAGTGTTTTCTAGAGTTCCCCATGATGTTGTCCTCAGATGTTTGGTCCAAAACCTTCAACTTATTCAGTTTGTCAAAGAAGGGGAAAGAAACCAGAAAATATTCACATGTATGAAGTCAATATCTATAATGATTATCACGATAAATGTCAACTCATTATTTCTGTCAAGTTTAAAGGTTGAGTTTTGGTTTCTGGTCTTAAAGTTGATGAAATTAATGTAAAATACAAGAGAGAGAAAACAATGTCAGCATTTCTGTTATATTCTATTCCTACCAGCAAATAATGTATTAAATGTAGTACGTAAAGTGTTTCTACACCACCCATAATCCTCTTTTTGTCTAAGGAATCCAGTGGCTTTGAGGAAACAAAATAACAGCAATGTAACAGGTTCAGCTCAGTTGTAGAGAAGTGCGACGGTGACAATAAGGAGTGAAAATATTCTATATACAGTATTTTATAAATAACCAGATATGGGTTTTTTAGGTGGATAAAATCCTTTTAATGTTTCATATTACAGGCTGCATTCATTAGCTTCTGTGTCTGTGCTCCTGTCTCCTTAACGTGTACAAGTACCACTACAGCCAAGTATACAAGTTAGCAGTGATGACTAGCATAACCTAGCTGTGATTGAGTTGGATGCTAACATCCAATATTTATATTAGAGCCCATCTATCGATTATTTTCTTCAATTCAATTAAACGATTATTTGAAGAGGCAAAAAACATGTCTGAAGATGACAAATAACTTGTTCTTTATTTTAGAACCAGCTGAAACAACAACCACAAAAAGTCTAAAAGTAAAAGGATATATAAAAATATATCTATAGAAATCGAAGAAAAGAAGCGGAAGAGAATGGATGGATGGATGGATCTATAGAAATAACAACAATATAAATGTATATTTAAAAATATCTATAGATGTAACTAACATAAAACTTTGTGTTGATCCTGGTGTCATGTGCATCACAATAAGCATCCATGTGAAACACAACAGTGGAACCAATGTTCAGCAGCAGTGAAATTAAGGAAACAAAGCTTCAACTCAGGAAAATTGTAATCGAATAATGTTTTAATTGAATCGAGTCAATTAATTGTTTCAGCTCTAATTTCTATTGTTACAGTGTGGGAGGGGTAATGTTAATAATGGCTCAAGTTTATCATGAACCACAATTTCTGACCCACCCAGCAAATCCTGAACATGATCTAACCACAATTCAGTCTTGCATAGTTCAGTCAGTTCACATGTTTTGAGCCACTGTTTTCTAACATGTATAATGTGAAACAAATTTGTGATTTTACAAATATCCTTTTTTCTGACTTTGAGGGTAAGAAATCTGACAAAGGAAGCCTGACCATAAGACTAAAGGCCAGGCCTTTCAGATGCAAAGCACTGGGAAGTTGTGGTTTAATGTTGTAATTTGGTGCTGTGTTGTGGAGGAAGCAGCCCAGCTGTCAGACTGGCTTTTTCTATGAGCATAATCTCAGAGGACAGGGCAGTGGCAAGATTCTCACGGACACCCGCACACTAATGTATCCCAGACTCTTGAAACAAATGACCCAAATACTCAGTGAATCAAGGCATTGAGCTGACAGTGCACTGCAGATGGAGTGTTACTTGCACAGAGGTTCTTATTATTATCATTATTATTATTATTACAGTCTTCAACAAAGCCCATAAACAGCACTGGTCCACTGGTTAACATCATGTCTTTGTGCTGAACTGCGTTGTCTGTGCACAGGCTGAACAGATCGCAGTTATTAACACAGATGTTGTGATTTTGATGACTCTGCTCAGTTGTGATGAAAATAGTGACATGAATGTTTTTTTAGGTGGCCTGCAGCAAACAAGCATATTCCTCTATTTCTGGAGTATATGACTTTTCTTTTTAGGCGGAGAAATCTCTGCACAACCACAATACTTCATTTATAATGGGATGTTGTGGGGCTGCTCATTGTATCATTTCAGCATCATCGTTGCAGTCTCGCATCACAGTCATGTAAGGAAATCTAATGAGAATATATCAGGCTGCAACTTTTTTTCCGGTTTGTTGCAAAACTTTCACAGTTGCATCAAGCCTTAAGAATTCCTGAATACACAGACTTTATTATTTCCAATTCAACTATGAATCACAGTCATTCTCTGTGGGTGTATAAAAGTGGCCAAAGCAGGTCGTTTCCCTGCTAGTCTTCGATCTCAATCGGAAAATGAGAATAACCCCGCGGTATAACACCAAACAGGAAGATGAGGTTTTAAAAAGAAAGAAGACATTCAGCTATATGGAAAAATTTAGCTGCAGAAAGCATTAAAGGAAAACAGGTATTTGTTTGCAATTACCGTCTCCACCACAGAGCACTGTATGACAAGTGCAAAGCCTGATCTGGCTGCCATACAAACCAAAACATTATGTCAGTCTCCCACCATATTCGAAGGATAATAGGCATGTTCAGGTCATCATTAAAAAAATATTTTTTTCCATATCATACTGCTCTTATTATTTGGGTGTATTGCATTTGATTTCAGTAATATTTAGTTTAACCCTCAAAGACTCAAAAGCAGCTGCTGGTCTAAAATGATTAATAACCTTTGGACCACTATACCTATCAATACAGTGAAATAAATCAGGTAAAATACAGTTTCTCAGCTTTTTCAGTGAACTTGGAAACACCATCATCTTTTGCAACATTGGTTCAACAATAAAACTCATGGAGATGGACAAATGGTTGGTTGTAGACGTTTGTTTTTAGGTAGAATTAATTATATATATTTTGCTGAAAATGGCATGTTTTCTTCATTTTTCTCTGTTTTGATTTAATAACTAGTGATTTTTTGGGGCTTTTATGAACATCTACATGGTCAGTGAATTAAATATAGTACCTGTATAGTATATAGTAGTATATAAGTACCTGATTTTCACTGTATAAATGTAAAGGATAATGTTATAATATATGGTGATACATTACTTGGTAATGGGTAAATGTAGAGAAAAATTCATTTGGAAGTCACCACAAAAATACTTCTGGGTCTTTGTGGGTTAATTGGTCAGCCTTCACTTTGTTTGAAAAATGTTTTCTGTAGAGTACATTTATCTGGTGTCAGTGACTCAGTGTTTGAGATTCAATTATCTGGTCCTTTTTTTTAAAGCACCAGTGATAGGTTTTCAGCTGTGTGTCATAAAATACAGCCTTGACATATGTTGACAAAATTATCCTACAGGTTTCAAGTCACACTTGTATAATTGTAATCCATATAATGTGTAGCTTACCCTTTAATTACTGTGATTTACATTTGGCAGTTGCAGAGCATTGTACTCTACATAGCTATTATCGGAGATCATGAGCCATTAAACTCTTGGCATTAAGGGTGCATTAAAAGAACTCTGCTGAATAGGACCTCATGCACAGACTCACTGATGCTATGATTCCACAACAGCTTGACGTGACTCAACTCAAGCGTCTCGTGACAGCCACCCAGCGTCACACCTCTCCCAAAACTAATGGAAGATACTGAATAATCTGGCTCTGAACCAGCTGTAACAAAGCGCTGCATGAACGGCGGAACCAGCGGGGGGGGGAGGTCTCCAAGCAACCACCAGCGGTGGCATGCACATTCAGCTATTGACTTAGCTTTTATCCACAGCCCTTATGTGGCTGCCACGTCCCCTACAGCAAACCGGGTGCAGAGCGAGGACTTCTGCTGCTATGGCCGCTCATCTCTATCTTTCATCGTAACCAAGTTATTATCGCCACTGCGAACTCGTCAGTCTCAAAGGAAGTGGAGCTTCTACAGGGGAAGCTTGGAAATGGAAACGCTGGCTCGCTCTTTCACTGTGGTGTCAGAGAAGCTTTTGATTAGTGTGGCACTAATGGATGTGTTACATTGTGGTGTGTGCAGCGCAGAAATGTAAGCAAACATTTTGTAAATGGAACATTGGTGTGAAAAGAAAAATAAGCTGTCTTTAAGTATCTGTCACCAGCAAGAAGAGCAGAGTAATGTCTGCAGGTCTGCTTGTAGGGGGTTGGGGTGACCTGGCCAACATAGGAATTTAGTTCATGATTCATATTGGAATCATTTTACGTTGAACCAGTTACTAGTCATTACAAAAGACGTTGAGATTATTACCAATACATTATGTACTGGTTCCAAATTGAGGTTCAGAAATAAAATGATCAATTACTTAGTTGTCACTTATTCAGATTGATGGATTGGCAAAATAGTTGGCAATTAATATAATACTTTTTTAACCCATTACAGCCCAGTGCTGCTTTATTGGCAGCTCCCAAATGAATTGTCTCTCTATTTAACCTTTGTTAAATGATTTATCATCACTTTTTAGCTTACCGGTCGACAGGCTGTAAAGTATTGTCGTCATGCAGCGTCCGTCGTCGTCGTCCATTACAAAAATTTCAATCGTCTTTTTCTCCAAAACTACAATTCCGATTGACTTCAAACTTGGTATACAGCTTCTTTATGATGATTTCAACAAAAGTTAGTGAAATTATTTGGATCCAGATCTGATTCTGGATTTGGTGCGACTTTGAAACATTTTCCCATTATAAGCGATAGGAAGTGGATGGATGCAATAACTCAGTAAATATAAATGATATCCAGTGTAAACTTCTACAGTCCAGCCCTGATGGGGAGATGACCAAAACTTAATGGCCACATGCTGATCAGGATCTTCTTCTGGATCCAGGAACTTACAGAAAATTTAACATGGGCTCTTATGGAGAAAAAATTTCAATCGTCTTTTTCTCCGAAACTACAGTTCTGATTGACTTCAAACTTAGCATACAGCTTCTATATGATGATGTCAACACAAGGTATTGAAATTATTTCGATCCGGATCTGATTCTTGATTTGGTGCGACTTTGAAACATTTTCCCATTATAACAGACAGGAAGTGGATTGATCCAATAAATCAGTAAGTATCAATGATATCAAGTTGGAATTTGAATTTTTTACACATCTGATTGGAATATGACCAAAACATGGGCAATTCTGTAATATAATAAATACGCAGAACTGGGTGAGAATAAATGGCATCTGGATACATTTACCACAGCTTTTCATTTGGCCACTAAGCTACAGGGCCATTGGTCCTATTTTTATAATATTATCCTCTGTATTTTCCATATTCAGTGTAAATTTTGCATTTTCCTAAATTTAATTAACTGATCCTGTAGACGTTCAGAAAAGCTCAGAGTAAAGTTAAGGAATAGGCCTATTAGAAAAAGCAACTTTTTCAGCACAGTTATCAATAACTCAATATAAAAAAAGTGTCTCCATCCACTATCATTGATCAAACTCCATGGGTTTTACTGTTGTAGAAGATGACAGTGTTTTTGCGTTCACTACGTAGCCTCTTAATGTCTAAATGGGTCATATCTGATGACCATGAAAAAATGACAAACTGCATTTTACATCTATTATTTACATATATAGTAGGGCTGGAAATATGGGAAAAAATCATATCATGATGATTTTTTTCATATCAGACGATATTGTTATATATCACGATATAAATCAAATCACTATTTTTGTCCAGCTTAAATTGTCCATTACCCATAAGTTAGTTGTGAAGACATCAGAAGGCTATTTTTGATTTAAATATGATTTATTTTCTGTTAGAGGTTGAACATGACAGATGTGCTGAAGAACATTATACAACTGTTTAAGATAAATAAAACAGGTACATATATTTAAAACTAAACTAAAAGTCTGACCAGCAGGCAAAAGCTTTCAAGTTTTTAAAGAGAACACAAACAAAACACATAATCTTCACCAAACAATGCTGCGGTATATATACGTGGGGGTGCGTTCCTTAACTGGTGTTAAACCGAAAGTGCTACTTAAGGAAAGGTGAGTGTTTGCATTCTTCCCCTAGGCTACATGTATTCGTCCGGTACACCTCCGTATTGTATTGAAGGCCCCAAACCGAAATGGTTTGCACCCTACTTTTCAGTAACCCGGTTGCCCGATTTCTCTGTCACATTTTCTGCTCAGGGAACAGTCATTATCTGCTGCTGCAGCCCAGACATTAGCGTGTGTGCTGCATCTGGCTTTTACACCTGTGCTGTGTGCGTCAACCTAACTTGACATGGCTCTAGCGTGATTGGTTCAGTGCGGCACTACTTAATTATGATTGGCTGTTCTTATGCCTGCCAAAACATGGACGAATGAATTCTATTGAAATTGTATCGAGTGTGTCTCGTATTTCTATCGATGAAAAGTTATTTCACAATAGTTATCGTTTTATCGCCCATCCCAAATATATAGATAGGATTAGTGGATCAATAGGTATTTTAGATCAGTAGGTGATTTTTAGTTAGCAGTTGCTGAGGGTTAAAGAAGGAAATGTCAAATTCTCTGATTCCATCCACTTAAATGTCAATATTTCCGGTTTCTTTTCTGTTAATAGTAAAGTGAATATGTTTGGGATGTAAATCAAACAAGGTCAGACATTGGGAAGCATTGAAAGACATTTTATTTTGACTAAACAACAATTTGATTATTCAACTAAATAATGGAATTTTATACTTAGTTGCAGCCCTAGTTCTGAATAACTACCAGGTCTTAAAACCTACTTTTGCATGACTATAATAACTTTTTAAATGGATCTAAATTTATCATATAGTCTTATGACTCCTGTTCAGAACAGATCTTTTTTAATCAAGGTTAATGTAGAGCTCTTTTTGGTCAGACTTTATAGGAACTAGCATCTTGTTTGTTCTGTTAATTTCAGTGTGTTTGTTGTAGATAGTCTGACTTTTCAGTTTGATGAAATTTGACCAAATGTCCAGGTTTGACATGGTCCATCTGAAGAAAACATGGTCTTGGTCTGGATCAAATTGAACCATGGTTTGCTTTAGCTACTTCTAGTGTGAAAACATTTCTGGGATGGTTTGACTTGCACAGCCTTTGTTCAGAGATTCAAGTGTGAAAAGGTCTGAAGTAATTCCACACACAGCTTGGATTATGATGTGTTAAACAATAGTAGAAAATGCACCACCCAATCCTCTTCAGTCCAAGGCAATGTAATTCGATTTCCTCAAAGGCCATTAACTTTCAATTACTGTCACACAACACAATGACGATCATCAAAGCCTCACTCTTTATCATTTTGCCTGAAGAGAGACTAGACCACAGAATTTTGGCAAATTATTGTTTACTTGAGTAATGATCAGTTAAGTGTTAGAGCTCATACTCATACCGGTCCAGTCAGTTTAATGTGTATTCATAACACGTGTCCAGACCATAGTATTCCCCAAGTTTATTTTGTTATGACAGGCTTTCCAAGCTCCAAACTGCTGGCAATCAGATGTAACATCTGCCTCCTGGACTGTAAATGGTTGTATTTTGAGGTCATTTCCTGTAACTGGTTCCCATTTTGTTCACTGTCTGAAAGAAACGTAGGATGGTTTGTTCGAGGCACTGAGGTGTTGATGTGTTCTGGTGCCAGACGTGTACAATCATTCTCTCCAGCTATAGTACACTGTATTTATTTATTTATTTTTTTTAAACATAAACCTTCCTATTTACATGTGCATTTTTTCTCTCAGTAAAAATGTGAAAATGTAGAATTTTATTGTGACAAGATGCTATGCTATCTATTCATATTTTAACTTGTAAAATAGGAATATGAGTTATTAGCTCATACAACCAATGAATCACCCATTCCCTGAATGATTTGATCAGTGTTGTAAGTGTTAGTCAAAAGGTGCTGAGGGGCTGTTCTGGTTTTCATTGGGTTTCAGTAGATCTAAAATCATCTCAGTGCCACATACAGGGGTTGGACAAAATAATGGAAACACCTTCACCTCAAAGATGATAATGCCCCAATCCACACAGCTAGAATTGTTAAAGAATGGCATGAAGAACATTCTAATGAAGTTGAGCATCTCGTATGGCCGGCACAGTCCCCAGACCTCAACATTATTGAGCATTTATGGTCAGTTTTAGAGATTCAAGTAAGACGTCGATTTCCACCGCCATCGTCTCTAAAAGAGTTGGAGGGTATTCTAACTGAAGAATGGCTTAAAATTCCTTTGGAAACAATTCACAAGTTGTATGAATCAATACCTCGGAGAATTGAGGCTGTAATTGCCGCAAAAGGCGGACCTACACCATATTAAATTATATTTTGTTGATTTTTTTAAGGTGTTTCCATTATTTTGTCCAACCCCTGTATGTGATGTACAGATGAAACACGCATGAACTATGGAGTACGTTTATGTTATTTAAAATATTTTTAACCCATAAAGACCCAAACATCCACCATCGACCAAAAGCATCTACTGATCTAAAATGTTTAATGCCTATTGATCCACTTATCCTATCAATACGTGTAAATAATTGCTGTAAAATGCAGTTTGTCATCTTGTCATGGTCAACAGATATGACCCATTTGGATGTTCAGATTCTCCATAGTGAACGTGGAAACACCGTCATCTTCTACAACATTGATTCCCCAGTAAAACCCATGGAGTTGAATAAATGACTGTGGATAGAGACACTTGTTTTTATGTTCAGTTTTAGCTGCGTATGACTTTCATCACCAATTTTTCATTACATTTGGAACTCCACGCAGTCACATTATGGCCGCAGCAGCATCAAACACAGAAACAGCTTCATTGTCTCTTGCTACTGCAGCTGAATGGAGCTTTGCTTCCCACAAAGCATGTCACGACAAATTTGCGAAAATGCCCGAGTGACCTATGGGCTCTGTTTGTAAACAAGTGGATTGTTCATGGTGGAGTACACTTTGAAATTATTCACTGTGAGGGAAGAGATTCAGGTGCGTGATCACGGAAAGGCCTATGGATTCATGATACTTAGGCTACTTGGGTTTTACAGATTTGATGGAAAATTGGTGACAAAACTCTTACACAGCTTTAATGATATATTTTGTTGAGAAAGTCATTTTTTCTTCGATTTTCACTGTTTTGATATAATAGCCTTTGAATTTACTCTTAGCTTTAATGATCATCTACATGATCAGTAAAGGAAATATAGGAAAATACCTGATTTTCACTGGAAAAAATGCAGAGGAAAATATTATAATAAATGATGATAAATTACTTGGGAAAGAAAAAAAAAATCATTTGGGAGTTGTGACAAAAATGGTTGTTATTAATGGTTAATGTGCCATTTAAATGAAAGGGTTAAACTGAATTTTGCATTTTCATGCACATTAGTACATTTCCCATGTAAGTTGAGAGCCTACAGAAAAAATACAAATTACATAAAAAATTCACCAGAGTGGCTGAAAAAAGTTTGACATTCAGAAATTCCTGGGAAAGAACCCCAAACCCTGGTTTAATATTCCAGATGAGACCTATGTTCATGTTTGTGGTAATTCTCTGAGGACAGGACAGGATTCTTCTTTATTCTCTTTATGTATAGTGTGTCAGTTAATAAATTAAATGACGTCGTTTTAAGGCTCACTGATGCCTTTCTTCCTCATGTTTCTCATTGTTTTACCATTTACTTTGTTTTTTTTTTTTTTTTTTAAAGCAATTCACATTGGCAAATCCCTTATCGACAATGTATTCGTACATATTCCCCAGAGGAAAAAGTCATCATAATTAGCTAATTAAAGGAGGCTTAAGAAGGGGACAGTGTCAATGAGTGGTGAAGTAGATTAGTGGAAATTTGCATGTGTTTTCATGGAAGAAGGAAGGAAATGTCTGTATTTCTATTTGTGGAGAATGATCTTTTGTTAAAAGCATGCTCGGAGCCAGATGCAGATGCTTTAATAGTTTGCTGTTGGAGGTTGTTACACAGCAGTCACTTTCAGAAATCTCTATCTCAGACTATTGGTTTCCATCGAAATGAAAATGAACAGCGATAGCAGAGCCGTGAGGAAAACCGAGCCCTGTGTGTGTGTGTGTGTGTGTGTGTGTGTTGCACAGTCCACACACACACACATTGTTCATACACGCATCTGCCGGCAGCCGAGGGTTGGTGTTTAACACCGGTCCCAGTAATTACATGAAATCAGAGCGATTGTTCATTGTCCTGGGCTTTGCGATCTGGACATTGTCCCAGCACTGTCTGGCGCTGTGCCAGCACAGGGTCATACCACCAACAACAGTGGGGGAGGGGGGCTCATAATATGGAAATGGCTTTAATTACTGCGCCTATATAACAGATCTGACCTTCACCACTATTCCCTCTAAATACTCATCTGGAAAAAGAAGAAAAATGGTCTCATTGGATGACCTATTAAACATTTTTTCAGTAGCTCTTGTCATATAAAATGTGTAGTTTTACTGAACATTAAAGAGTAACTGTCCCCGAGAGTTTTGGCGTCAGTGCTTTTGCCCTGGAAATTCACTCTACACTCAGGTTTCCATGCAAATTCATCATAAATTTGATTTACTTGTGTCTTCATCTTACTGTAATGTGAATATTTAGGGTTGGATCATCATCACCACTTACTCTATGGTATATACATCTACATCTGATTCACTTAAGCTGTTGAGAATCTTTTTGACATAAGTGGTATTTTGTGGTATTTTATGCTTCAGCTTTTGCCCCCAAACCAAATCACTGGTGTGGATCATTTAAGATTGTTTCTACTCAACCAGTTTGTTAAAGCCTTTGTCCAGCAGTTGTTCATTCATACACTGTGGAATCAATTTTAAAAATTATGAAAAATTGTTCAATTAAAATTTTCCTAAATTGAACATACATATTGTTTGTTGTTGTTTATATTTATAGATTTTTTTTGTATTTAATTTTATTCTGTTGTTGTTATTGCTGTTATTTCTATATAGATATTTTTTGTGTATCCTTTTACCTTTATAGTTTTTGTGGTTGTTGTTTCAACTAGTTCTGGAATGAAGGACAAGTTGTTTGTCATTTTCAGACATGTCTGTTTCCCTTTTTTACTACTTTTTTTCACCAATTCAAATAGTCATTTAATTGAATTCAATTGAAGAAAGGAATCGCTAGATTAATCAATTACAATAACAATAGATTGCTGCAGCTCTATTTCAAACTTATCGATACTCTGGTCTTTAGGTATTTTGCCCAAACCTGTTTAGTATCCCATCTGTAACTTCAAATAGGTTTGCTATGAGCAGCAACTCAAGTACAAGCACAAACACTTACGTGAAAAAAATGTTGTTCAGAACTAAACCAGTTTGAACCATTGGCTCAGGCTGCCAGTGTTGTGTTGTCTCCCCCCGACTGAATTGAAACCAACACTCATTTTTTTCTTACACTATTTAATGACAGAAATAACAGCAGTTTCTTGCATCCTTCCATCTTCCTTCCATTCTCTACCTATAAGATAGAGCCCAAACACCCAATGAAGGACACTTATTTCCACTGCTTCTATCCAAAACCTCATCTTTTTGGTCACTTTTCCTCAGCGTTTGACTGTAGGTGAGGATAGGAACAGAGATGGTAATGGAGAGTTCCACCTTTCAGTACTGCTCCCTTCACCACAACAAACAAATTACAGTTGCCACTGCACTGATCTGCTTATTGGTCTCCGTTCCAGCCCTTCCCGACCTTTTAGACAGTCGAACATGACTTGAGGCAGCGTATCATCCCCACTCCACCTTTTACCAAATAAGAAACATGGCCTCAGATTTGGAGGTTGTGATTCAGAGTTAATTAATACATACAAACACAACAAACCGGTTCCATTTACTTTACAGTCTGATCAGTGGCAGGGCTGGGGGGAACAGATGCTAATGTGGAAATAGTTTGAGTTAATGGCTCAGGAAGACGGTGAACATTTCTAACAGGTATCCCCTCATTTTGCACAGCACTCTAGGCCAGGGCTCGACAAGTTTATAATCTAAAGAACCAATTTTCACTCAAAAAGTAGAAAGAAATCAGTCTGTAGCCACGATGAAATATTTAAACCCATCTACAATTTACCATGAGGTGGCTGCTCTGCTGTAGCAGCTCAAATAAATGGGTAAATAGCTAAAATCAAGCAGTAGAAAACAAACGGAAGCCATTCACTCATACAAGCATACATTCTATCATTTCACTGATCCCTTAAAAGCTATTACACATCAGGTGTTTATTTCTGCATTGTGTGGCCACTGCTGCTGGGAAAGTGCATTTTTTTAAACAATTCCAGTGCCTAAAAAGTTTGTTAAACAACTAAGGATACGTTTACATGTTGCTGGGTGTCTGGCAAATGGAGATTTTTCTCTGTGTTTGTGCCTATCATTTATTTGACAACAATGGCCACACCCACCAAAAACGATGGTTTCTAACAACTCATCCTAAAGTGGAGATTTTGGCAAATCTCCATTTTCGCGTTTGTGTGTAAATGAAGGGAAACTGATATCTTGAACGGACGTCACAGTTTTCGATGGAAAATACATATGTGTCACATGTGCGACTAACGAAAGTAACGGTAATGTTTTGTAGTGATTTTTTTTTTTTCAGGATTCTGATTGGTTAATGGTACTCTATAATCTAATTATACTGCCATCTACAGGCTTGGTATACTCTTGATGGTGTAGATATACGAGGACATGTAAATGAAGATTTTTCTGAAAACCATCACATGTGCACGAGGTTTTTTTTTTTTAAATGGAGAGGAGGAAATATCTGTTTTCCAGAATACCCAGCTACATGTAAACATAGCCTAAATACTCACGAGTTGCAATCAGCAATTAAATAAACATTTTCCTTAAACAAAAGTGCATGACATCACTAACGACCTATTGACTACTAAATTAGTCTTTGTCTTAGTCTTTTTTTTTTTTGATATGCAAAGACATACATAGAGTACAGACATAACATAACACAAACATAGTAGACAGACATAACACAAAAGTAGTACATAACCTAGTGTCCTGAATTTCTATATAATGTACACATGTGACAGGGTGGAGAGGGGGTTAAGAGAATGTAGAGGAGAACAGAAAAAGGAAGGGTAGACAGGACAGGGCAGGCTGATTATGATGAGAGAAAATAATTATACAATGGTGCATTTGAGACAGACAAGGAAAGAACAAACAGAGACTGAATCGGTATGTTGGTATGGAGAGATGTTTATGTAGATCAGGGGTCTCAAACATGCGGCCCGGGGGCCAAATGCGGCCCACCAAAGGTTCCAATGCGGCCCGTGGGATGAATTTACAAAGTGTTGTGGAACTCATTTTAGTTCGGGTTCCACATGGAGACCAATATGATCTACAGTAAAATAATAACAGCAGATTAACCTACAAAAAATAATGACCCCATATTTTCTTCTTGCTTTGATGTGAGAAAAATAATATTACACTATGCCTACAAATAATGACAACTTCAAATTTTTGTTTTTGTTTTAATGCAAAAAATAGCATTAAATTATGAAAAAAAATCTTAAATTAAGCCCCCAAAAAATCTTCAATTAAGTAAAAAAAATCTTGAATTAAGCCAACAAAAATCTTCGATTAAGTAAAAAAAATCTTGACTTAAGCCCCCAAAAAATCTTCAATTAAGTAAAAAAAATGTTGAATTAAGCCAACAAAAATCTTCAATTAAGTAAAAAAATTTTGAATCAAGCCAACAAAAATCTTCAATTAAGTAAAAAAATTTTGAATCAAGCCAACAAAAATCTTCAATTAAGTAAAAAAAAAATCTTGAATTAAGCCCCATAAAAATCTTCAATTAAGTTAAAAAATCTTGAATTAAGCCAACAAAAATCTTCAATTAAGTAAAAAAAATCTTGAATTAAGCCCAAAAAAATCTCAAATTTAGCAAAAAATCTTGAATTAAGCAAAAAATTTAGAATTAACAACTTCAATTTTTGTCTTTGTTTTAGTGCTAAAAATAACATTAAAATATGAAAATATTTACATTTACAAACTGTCCTGCTACAATAAGATGTGAACAACCTGAACAAATATGAACAACCTGGAATGTCTAAAGAAAATTAAGCACAATTTTAACTATTTTCTGCCTGTTCCTCAGTGTTTAGTGTCTTTGTAGATCTGATCCATAACGCACATGTAGAACAGATAAGTTGAGGCAGAATATTGTTAAAATTGCACTTATTTTTCTTTAGAAATTTCTTTTTTTTTTCAGGTTATTTAGATCTTTTTTGTTTGGATAGTTTATAAAAGTAAGTATTTCATAATTTAATGGGGGTTTTTTTTCACTAAAACACAGACAAAAATTTGTAGTTGTCATTATGTATAGGTTATTCTGTTATTATGTTACTGGTCCGGCCCACTGGAGATCAAATCAGGCTGAACGCGGCCCCTGAAAGAACATGAGTTTGAGACCCCTGATGTAGATGTTTATGTATTTATTTATGTAAATGTTCACAATTATGTTGAGTGTTAGGGACTTTGTGTGGGTGTGTGTATGAGGTACCAATTCCCAGATTTTTATGTTCATATTTCTGTCACTGGTGGGGGTTCCCAGACAAAAAAAAAAGCCAATGGCTACTGTCACAGTACTGTGGCACAAAATATCAGTTTGTCTATTTCCACAGACCAATCAAATGTTAGCGTTTGTACTAGAGCCAGTCGTGGATACTGTTACATGAACTTAGAAGAAATGACAAATTGGTGGTCGTATATAGTATAGAACAGGAATTATTGTTCTAAATACTCAGTATGTTTTTATGGTGCGCTTTGCTCTGGAGGCTGGAGAAGGTGGGCGGAGCTGCATGTTAGATGTGTGCAGTGTGCTGTGTGACTTCTCGGTTCTGTGTCAGTTCAGTGCTGTGGTCCTGTGGAATTCTCCACTCTGAACATTGGCCCGGTGGCTGATTTATATCAATGTCAGATTTACACCCCCCCCCCCCCTCCATTTGAAAATCTTTTGAAAAAAAAGAAATGCTACTTTGACCAGGAATTGAACCCAAGTCTTCCGCTTTGCAGTCCGATACGTTACCGAGTGAACTAAATGTCTGCTGCGTCTAAGGTCGACCTATTCGCTATATGCCTTGGTACTTTTTTCGGGATGTAAGTTACCAGTCTAGACATGATATAACGAGGGCGCTGATTGACGCTGTGGAAATAGACAAACTGATATTTTGTGCCATAGTACTGTGTCAATAGCCACTTTGAGGAAAAAAAAAAGGATTCTTCAACTAATTTTGCTGTTGACTGTCATCTTGTCAGATGGTCGTTGCAGCCTTAATGCAGAACAAAAAAACTTTGAGCTAAAATGATGAGATTTGGACCTGAATCGATCGACAACACAGTTACATCCATCAGCTGTCAGTTAAAAAGAGTGTTAGTGGTTTAGTCCCAGGTTGAATGGACTGTTTTATTAGTGGGTGTCATGTCCCTGTAGCCGCTAATGCAGTCTGACTTCACATAGACGGTTTAAATTCCTTCTAAAATGGCCTTGGACTGCAAACCCAGAAAACTCCACAACTTGAGCTTTACCCAAATCTCCACCATTAAGTTGTCAGGACGTACCATTTACCGCCTCAGCTGCCTTCTCCCCTCCTTAAGTCTCCCATCAGTCCCTCTGGCACTTTGAACACCAGGCTGTCAATTTCAATGCAGCACACTGATTAACATATTAACACAGTCTTTTTTTTTTTTTTCATTTTGTAGCGCTGGCCCTAAGGGAGACAACATCTACGAGTGGAGGTCGACCATCTTAGGACCACCGGGCTCCGTCTATGAGGGAGGGGTCTTCTTCCTAGACATTGCCTTCACACCAGACTACCCCTTCAAACCCCCCAAGGTAGGCATGCAAGAGACAGAACTGTTGAAACATGTTTGGATAGCTGACCAAGTTTCCACTTCCCACACTGGCCTGAATGTCAGCCTTTAAATGTTTCTGGGCCATTTCTTAATCTGGTGAGGTTATGAGTGGGGGGAGGCAAAAAAAAATGCTGAACAAATATTGGGCTTTCATCTGTGTGCTGAATATAGTCAGAGTATACTGGGTGTTTTGGCTGGACTGAAATAAGTATTTGACAAAGAAAATTAAAACATTAAAAAGCCAGTGTATTTATGTTAGAGGGTACATCTGTGGGATAATCTGGACCAGAACTTTAGAATGTCTTCTTCAATTTGTACATTTAAAAGAATGTCCAAATCCACTATAACAAAATATAGAACATTATCTGAATAAGCAAAGATCTAGTTATAATGTAGAAGAATGCATAAAATAAGATACAGTTGTAATTAATTAATACAGACTATCATGATTAGGAGATATTATCACATTTATTAATGATTGTATTTGGAGTAAATATTTAAAGTGCATATAAATATTATAGTTTATATAAAAAACGGTTGATTGTGCAAATCTGATTGTGTGTGAGGTGACGAAAAAAAAAGTGTATGTGAATGGTTTGTGTGGATGCTTTGTGTTATTGTAAAAATATACAGAAACTAGAAAAGCACTCGGGAGAGCGCAGACCTCCACCAAGGCAGATCAGTCCCCCCACCCAATCACTACCAAAATTTAATCATTTGTTCCTTGTGATAGCATCAACATTTCCTGAAAATTTCATCCAAATCCATCCATAATTTTTTGAGCTATCTTGCTAACAGTCAGACAGACAAACAGACAAACCCTGATGAAAACTTAACCCCCGCCGTTCCTTGGTGGAGGTAAAAAGTGTGTTAACAAAGCAAAGGAAGCAGAATTAATTGAATTATTAGTTTGTAAAAAGGGAGTAGGAGTCTATAAATTATACTTCTTCCCACTCCTTTTCGAGTACTGAAAAATTTAGTCTGACCATGTTGTATGCTTCTTTGTTATCTGATGATTGTATGTGCTCGAAATAAAACTAAACTAAACTAAGACTAGATATGTAACGAGTAGATGGTAGGAAAACCCACAAATTTCATGAAAATTTTTTACTTTCTTTGTGCTTCGCAGTCAAAGTGTGATGTATCTGCAGTAAATCTGCAATAAGTCGAGTTATTTACTCTCTATCAGTAATCCATGAGAGAGCTTGGGCTGATAGAACATGATTTCCTACTATTAAAGGGGTCTTGGATACACAGAGCCGTGTTTCCAGCTCCTCAATAATGAATGTATCTACTGTCTGTCCTAAAAGTCACTTGAAGTTGTTGAATGGCGTCACCACCTAATTTGCATAATTATAAATATTAATGTTATTGTAATGAATGATGAAGGAGAGAGGAATAACATTGTGTTACAGACAAAAAGTGAGTTTAAAAATACCCTAAATATGTTTAGAACTACAAATGAACTATACTGTCAAATCTTGTTTTTTTTTTTTTTTATCTTTTATCTGGGCTTGGGGACCGACTAAAGTGACCTAAAAGAGACACTCTGGAGCAGTTACTTAGGTTAGTTATTTATTAGTTTGTTTAGGTTTTATTTTCGTTTTCTTCAGTTTGGTTTGGTTTTTAACCTTACGGCCCACATTAGGAGCCTACAACAAGTCACGGTAAAACATGAACATTTTTAACCATAACATTTTTCATTGTCAGCCTACATTAACAAACTAAATGGATCAAAAAGAGACAATAGAGAAAACTGTCAATGTCAATAGGACTGATTTATATTCAGTGCAGTGATTTATTTTAGAAAAAGAACAATACTTTTTTTCATGTCAGATTCTTCAGAAGTCTCCAATAACACCAGAAAAAGTTGATAGATTTGTCACTAGTAGTCGCTTTTTTGATAGAGTCTTTAGAGGGGTCTGAAAAATCACTAAATATACCAACAGTGTCTAAGTTGAAAACACTGACTTTTACAGCTGCAGACAGACCATGGGACAGTGACAGTTACAGAGAAAGTCAGTTCATATCATTTAGAGGAAAAATGTGTGTGTCTTAGCTTTTGAGTCACTTTTCAAAAGTTGTTAAAAAATTTCCACACAAATTTCAGAAGTAGCTAAATTTGTTACTTGGTACTTTTTAAAGAAAAAAAAAGTTGCTAGACTATTCTGAAAAGTTGCTAAATCTAGCAACAACAGTGGTAAATTGGCATCAATGACACAGACATGCAATACATCATCATAACATCACACCTTGGTTGCGGAACAAGAGGTGTTCCTTTTACATAGCATTCCAGAATGATGATTCCACTTTTATCATGGCTCTGTTACCACCTCCAGAGCCATTACAAAGCCGTGAAAAAGATGGCACCACATCATCCTACCATTTGGTTTACACAGACATTGTTCCGGAACAAAGGTGAAATATTCCCGTAACAGAAGTGCTGTGTAAAAGGGGCTGTAGTCAGTTTTATCACAGTAAATAAATGAACAATAAATGATAGACTTCTAAATACAATTATTCTGACCACTGTTCATGAGATTCAATATGAGATTCAATATAAAATAAATTTACCAGTGAGACAGGATTTATCATAAAGTCATTTGGTAATTAAATATGGACAGATATGGACTCTTGAAATTATTTTATGTAGACTAAAAAAAAGTGCTGCTACTGACATTTAATGTGTTGGAATGAGCGTTTCTCAATTAATCCACCAGGGGGCGCCGCTCTTAATTAACCATACTGGACAAATTCCACAAAGAAGAGTAAAGTTTTTTGAGAAGAAGAAGAAGAAAGTCAGTAATAACAAACATGGAGACGACAGAGGCAACACTAATATGATACTAATATTGCAGCGTTTTCGCTGTTAAGGTTTAAAAGCTTAGCTTCAGCAGGTAGAGAAAAGAGAAATGAGCCATAAGTTTCGTTTTCACTTCTGCTGGTGGCGGTCTGCACCGCTCCATACCCCTCTCTGTCTGGGTACGCATCCGCCATCACCTGGAAAACGGATGAAATGTACGCAGAGGACAGACAGAACGCTTCGTCCATATCTGTCAGCGTTACTTTAATCACCGTCATTTATTTTAAAAAATCTCCACACTCTTCACACTCCCCACACATTATTCCTCCTCCTTATACCTGCTGCACTGAACTGTGAATGTCGCACGGCCGTAAGTGGTATTGGTGCATTTGTATCGGATTACTTTTACGAGTACAAGTACACACACTGAGTATCGGAGTTGATGCCCGATACTCGTATCGGAATCGGTGCATCCCTACCATACATCCTGTCTTTATAATGTCATTTTTTTTTTTTTTTAATAAATTTACCTTCTCGCTTACCTTTGCTTCACCAGCTCCTTTGGTTTCAATAGATGTTGTACATGATGAAACGAACGAGCGGTAACTTCCCACAAGTGACGTGTGCAATGTGAATTTGTAAATAATCGGAAACGTTCAGGTGAGTACGATCGCTCTCAGCAGCGCTCTTCAGTAGTGGAGACCGCATTTGTTGTTTTCCTTGGTTATCACTCGGACATTTTCAATCAGACATGTAAGTTGGTTGATTTTACTGAAAAATACCTTAGCCACTGTGGTTACACGGGTTGAAAACAACTTCACCAATCAGGAAAATGCATCGCCAATGGCCATGTGGCGATAGGCTAGCGCAAGCCTAATATTGGAGGTCTGTGTGTAGTGATTCTTGGACAGCGCTGTTAGGGTTCAGTTCATGCACCTTAACCTGAAGGAGTTTGTCACTATAAAGTTCAAAGACTAGATATGTAAAAAATGTTGGTACCTGAATATAATCTGAAATCTGCTGCATTTGCCTGAGTATGCTGGAAAGCCTGGTTTTCTCAGATGTTTTGTTAAAGTAAATGTGTTATTTTGAGTGTTAGAACTGTTGTAGTGTCCGAGTATGAGTCTAGTTCAGTCAGATAATCACTGCAGCTCTAATAAACACACAGCGTAACACATTTTATCACACCTAGTCCTTTCAGTGCTTTTTGACACAGCTGTTTTACCCCCTGGTTTGCACAGTCGTGCCAAACGCCAAACCCTGACCTGTTCAATGCTCAGCTTCTGCAGGGCTCTTTTCTTTTATGTGCTGCATCTGCAGAGCACCTTTAAAGAGTGGATGTCATTATTGAACATGCACAGTATGTCAGGGCCAATCTCCCTTTATTACCCTTTCACTTGGCCTTCACCCCCCCCAACCCCCACCCCCACCACCCACCTCTCTCCACTCTCTCTCTCTCTCTAACAAGCTTGCTCTCCCTCTTTTCTCACTCTTTGTGCTGTGTAACCACCAGCTCGGTGTTTGACAGCAGACTCAAACAAATCCACAGGCTGCAGCCCAGCTTTCTGTAGCCAGAGGGGCTCGAGTGTTTCCGCCCCCCTCCGATGCCCCCTCCCATCCCTCAACCAACACACACACACTGAATGATCTGCAGCCAAAGACCCCTGCACACACACATACAAGCTCCAAAACCTGCCATCCACTCCCCCTCTATAGAAACGCTCTGTTGCTGAATGCACTCAGACCTCACCGTTGGGAATTTTGGATCCACATTCCCAACTTTGCTTTTAGAATCTCCAAGTCTCTGAAAGAGGAACAAGAAGCGTCTCACTCGATCTGACATGTTGGCCAGGTGGATGCTGTTTCTGTTTGAGTACCCGGGTCAGGGGAGGTCTGCAGAAATGCCGGAGGGGTAGGGGTAGGGGTGGGTAGGAGCGAAGAGGATGGTTATTTATTACATCCTGCTCTGTGTGATTTTAGGGAATGCCAAGGCTCATTAGAGGTTTCCTCTAGGGGGTCGGGGTCAGCAGGGCCAGATGTTGGTGAGGCAAACAGTGGTGTTGCCTTTCAGGACCAAACACATGTCAAGATCAAATCCAAGCTGTGATGGCCCACATCCATGGTTCCCAACATGGAGTTCAGGACCACCTCAGTGGGTCCCCTAAGACCACTAGGGGAAGGGTCTTTGACAGGCAGCTAGGAGACTGTCAAAATTAGATTTACACACTTTAAATAAAAGCAGAGTAACAAATCATAAGTCTGTATTTAAAACTATTCAAAACTGTAAATGTCATCACTTAAAAAAGTTTGCTACTATTGCTGTATCTGACGCCTGAGATTAAGAAAAGAACAAGAGTTTAAAGAGTAAAGGCTACAGCTGAAGAATCGATTAAAATAAGTATTTGATTACAATTTTCCTAAATCAAAGCTTTTTTTCCTTAATTTCGCTGCTGCTAAACATTGGTTCCACTGTTGTGTTTCACACGGACGTGTAGTGTGACGCACATGACACCAGGATCAACGCACAGTTGTATGTTAGTTCCATCTTAAGCTGTTAGTAAGTTGGATCCAAATGTGTTGAAGACTGCAGTGCACATGCATGTTGTTTGCAGATGTTATTTGACTTCTTTGTTGTTTATATCAATAGATATTTTTATATATACTTTTACACTGTTGCTATTTTTGTTATTTTTATATAGATATGTCTTCTTTATCCTTTTACATTTATACTTTTTGTGGTTTTTCAGCTGGTTCTGGAATAAAGGATTTTTTCAGACATATCTGTATTTTTTCATCTTTTCAAATCAGTTTATATGTCTAGAATTTTTTATATATACTTTTATACTGTTGTTATTGTTGTTGTTTCTATATGGATATTTTTTATATTGTAATGGAAAATTTATATTACTCCATATACTCCATTAGTACTTCATCAGTGTTGTAGAACTACTACACTTTTTTGTTGTTTCAGCTGTTAAGTTATGTGATTTTTAGTCTTGTGTTTCACACTTTTACCTTTTTTTGTCTATTCAAATAATAATTTGATAAAATATAATACAAAATAATCCAGTCCAGTCTCTTTAAATTTTTCATTATTTTACATTTCCATTGTGTATTTAAGTCAAGTCAGAACCTAAAATGGCATTTTAATGAAATCCCTCTACAGGAGTTGTGTCTTGTTTGGTCTTGATAAAAAAATAAATAAATAAATAAATAAAAATTTTAGTTTTTTGTCTGAGACCAAATACAAACGTCTTAAACCCCAACTATGTTATGATGGGTCAAAGAGAGATGGTAAGACCAGTCCAGACCCAGACCAAATTATATTAGTCTTTTGTCTTCTAAACAACCTTTAACACTAGATAACAGCTGCTGTAAAACGGGAAAAAGGAGAAGTCATAAATCAACAAACTAATGAAAACACAACTGCTCTTTTTTTATGTGATTATACACTAATGTATCTAATTTAACGTAATTATGAATATTCCATTTTGCTTTTAAATCCTCTTAACCCTCTTAAATCACTGGACTTCAATAGCATTCATGTCCAAAATAACATGCAGATTATGGTTTTAATGGTATGGAGAGAAAACATGGCCAGAGACATTACCATGCCATCATTGTTCATGTCCACAATACCACAAAAAGCAGATGAGTGACTGTTTCCCCGGCAGTGATAGTGGAGAAACATTAAAACACTGTGTTCAATGAGTCTAAACAGGTAAATATGAAATATGTGTTTTGACAGAACTAGACTATTAGGTGATATCCATTTGGGTTTATTTCTTTGCTTTTGAGAGATGATTCCTCAGTAATTTTGTTGTGAATCTGCTCTCACTGCCACACTAGGGGAACAGAATTACCAGCATCATTTCAGAGTTTTGGAGTCAGAGAACATTTCACAGACAGAAGTGATCAGAAGTCGACAGGACTCTCTGAAAATGGGTTATAACAGGAGGAAATCCAGCAGCATTCACTGCCTCTGCAGCAAAACAGATGCATGTGTTACCTGTAGTGTTCAGACAAGAGGCCAATCAACAACATGTTGAAAGGCGATTATGGATTACTTGCAGAATGATGAAAAAAAAAAAAAAAAACTAACTGTGAAGCACTGCAGCTTGAAATAAATATTTCAGCAACAGCTGAATATGGCCTGAAAATGCAGTTTTTAGTCAAACAGCATCAAAGCCCTCAAACCCCATGACCCCAACTACATGTGCAGGTCCTAGAAACCCAGAGAAAACCTAGATTAATGTAAAGACAGTAGTCCATAAATGCATATACAATATACATGCCTCTCCATATACAAATGTTACTAAAACTGTTTTTTACCCTTTATTTAGAATCTCATTGACTTTATTAATGCTTTCAGGGTAAATTCAATTGATCAGTGGCTCAAGTCCAACACACATACCTAATTAATTCCACATTTACTTGGAAAAGGTTGTAGCAGTGAGTCGGTGTAATAGTAGTAACTTTGACAAACCAAAGAGAAACAGAATACTACTATTTATGTTTGATTTTGCAATTAAAGATTAGAGCTACAACAATCAGTCGACCAAATGACATAGTTGACAGTAAAATTAGTCGGAAGTGATGTCATGTACTTTTGTTTAAGGAGAAATGTAAATGTTGCTGATTGCAACTCCTATTATTTAGTTGTTTAACAAACTTTGTTGGCTGGCACTGGAATTGTTCTGCACAAAATGCACTATTATTTAAGGGGAGAAAAGTATTTTATTGTTGCTGCTGCAATATCTGTTGAATATTGAAATTAAAATTTGTTTAACAAACTTTGTTATGCATTCCTGTTGTTACCTCCGCCAAGGAGGTTATGTTTTTGCCAGGGTTTGTTTGTCTTTCTGTCTGTTTGTTTGTTTGTCTGTCCGTTAGTGTGCAACATAACTCAAAAAGTTATGGACAGATTTTGATGAAATTTTCAGGGTTTGTTGGAAATGGGATAAGGAAGAAATGATTAACTTTTGGGGGTGGGGGGGCCCACGGGGGGGCCCACTGATCAGCCTTGGCGGAGGTCTGCGCTCTCCGAGTGCTTCTAGTTACTAAATGTTTTTGTTGAAGGAAAGAAAATGTATTTTATTGCTGCAATAATCATAAATAAGAGCCATTGTTTTTTTTGTTTTTGTTTTTTTGCTGTTTGTAATTTGACAAGTTATTAGTTACAGCCCTATTGAAGATTTGGAATCACTTAATTGTTTTGGTGTGTTTTTGTGGGTGTGTGGGCTCGTGGGTCTCAAATTCTTTCACTACAAGTAGGTTGATGCCTAAGGAAAAAAATGTTTGGGGTCCAGTGACCTCCATAATCAGCCCAGCAGTGGGTTGTTTGCTTGTTTAAGGTGAACTACACGTCCAGATAAAACAAGAATATGAATGTGCTCAGTGGTGGTGGGAATGTGTATGTGTGTGTTTAGAGGAGGCTGTTTATTGGCTCAGCATCTGTGACAAGTAAAAAGAATTAATTTACATGTGGGCGTCATAGAATCCGTCCAATATCCAAAGTGACAACAAAGCTGTTGTTGCATGTGTGGCTGTGGGTTTACACCACACTGCCCCCTGCTGGTAGGTTTTACTCAGTCACATTTCACAGGATGAAATGATGCAGCGTTTGATCCTTTGTAAAATAACACCAAAAACCAAATGTGTTCAGTTGACTGACTTGGTAAAATGAGTCCCTTTTAGTGGCATTATGGGCACAAGTACATCTGACAGCAGTGACAAATGGTGTTAAACAGGCCTCGGCGGAGCCATCAGACATGGCCATTATACGGCTACTGATGCTGATACATCAGTGTAATGTGGATAAAAGAGAACAGGGAGGTGAAAGGCCCACAGCAGCTTTTAAACCTGTCCTCTGTGTCTCACCTATTATTACTCCCATTTTTTAACAAGCTTCTCAACCTGGTGGTGTCAATACAGCAAACTGCCTTCAATCTAAGTGGAATACTCATCAGTGTGAGGCATGAACGCAGCACCGCCATCCCAGTTCATAACCACTCCTGCCTTAGTGTCCTCCTCATCTACCTCCATCACACTTCTGTCTGTTGTTGTAACCAAGTATATCTACACTTAATTCACTCTTTAGTTCCCTCGCAGCACTCTGCTTTCTGTGCTCATACATCTTCTACATCTCTTAAAGGCGTATTAAAGCTGCAGGAGTCGAACACACAAATATACACCTTTCATATGCAGCTCTCTCATCTCAGTCCAAATCAGAAGAGGTACACCCTGTCCTTTCTAATACAGATGAAGAGGAAGAAAAACTCTGTTTATACAACTTGTGTTTTACAAAATATTTCTGTCCAGCCTACATTACAAAAATGAGTCCAGCCCAGTTTAAAGTCCAAATGCTCTAAAAGCATTTAAAGTCCAACACAAATAATGCTCTAAAAGCATTATTTGTGTTGGACTTTAAACTGTGGACAGTTGGATACAGCAGACACAGAGGCTTCAGTCTGAGCAGCAACAGCACGTCAAGTTTCCTTATGTGTACTCTTTCAAATAATAATAATAATGATAATAATAATAATAATTGATCAATCTGTCCAATGATGTTAAATGTTAAATTATTATTTAGATTGGTGAAAAAATACAGACGTCTCAAAATGACAAACAATGTGTCCTTTATTCCAGAACCAGCTGAAAAAAACCCATAAAAAGTATAAAAGTAAAAGCATATATAAAAAATATCTATATAGAAATAACAATAACAACAGTATAAAAATATATATAAAAATATCTTTCGATATATCTTATATCTATAGATATAAACAACAACAGAGTCCAGTGACATCTACAAACAATACGTGCACTGCAGTCTTCAACACATTTGGATTCAACTTGCTAACAACTTATGATGGAACTAACATACAACTGAAAAAAATAAAAACAAATACTTGTAATGTTTGTGTAAAAGCTTCAAAGTTTAAAGGAGTAAGCGATGTTTCCAGTGTAGAAAATTGAACATATAGACATTTCTGCCTTTTTGTCCTTGTCTCTTCTATCTACACTTCATGTTGTTTGTGTTGATCCTGGAACAGTGGAACCAATATTTAGTGTCAACAAAATTAAGGAAACAAAGCTTTGATTCATGAAAATTGTAATCAAGTAATTTTTTTTAATCTACTCGAGTTGATTAATTGATTAATCATTTCAGCTCTATATTATGTTGATTTTTGCCACAACAGTACATGTGTCTGTGTGTAAATGCTGGTGCTGATTGATCTGCTTCAGATCATACACTGACTTATCCACATATATGACTTTATCTGATGCAAAACGGTCATTAGTTTGATCCCAGCGCTGAACGGTGTTTACTTTTCTGTGTGGATTGTGCATGTTTTTTCCGTATCTGTGTGCATTGTCTCCAGCTTCCTCCCACTGTCCAAAGGCATGCACCTAATAGGTTAATTGGTCGATCTAAATGGTCTGTAGGTATGAATGAGTGAATGGATGATTGTTTGTGTATGTCAGCTCTGTGATGAACTGGTGACATGTCCAGTGTGATCTTTTCGAGGACTAATCAGTTCAGAAATAAAAATGAAGATACCTGTGTATATTGTGTCTACATGTAAAACTGCTGCCACAATGTAGATGAGATACACAACCCTATACACAGTGTGTCTGAAGGGGACTTCTTTAACATATGAGGTGTATCTCCTTTCCTCCTCCCTGTTCTTGTAGGTTTAGCTCTTTAAGTTACTGCTCGTGATGGACTACCATGAAAAATGTGCATCATTTGTGAGGAAAAAAAAAAAAACACTCTAATATGTATTGAATAATAATAATGGATTGGATTTTATACAGCGCTTTTCTAGACACCCAAAGCGCTTTGCATTATTGATCCCTTATTCATTCGCTCTCACATTCTCCCTCTGGTGGTGGTAAACTACATCTGTAGCCACAGTTGCCCTGGGGCAAACTGACAGAAGCGTGGCTGCCAATTCGCGCCTACGGCTCCTCAGACCACCACCAAACATTCATACGCATTTATACACCAGCGTGAGTGGCACTGGAGGCAAGGAGGGTGAAGTGTCTTGCCCAAGGACACAACGGACTGACTAGGATGGAACAGGTTTCGAACCGCCAACCCTTCGGTTACTGAAGGGTTGGCCACCTGAGCCACGGCCGCCCCAGTTTGAGCTAGTTTCTTCACACTATGTGCCTCCATTATTGCTACTTTGACTGCATCTGTGGTGATGTTGTACCCGACTACAGTGAATGTGTGTGTGTGTGTTTGCAGGTAACGTTCCGTACAAGGATCTATCACTGCAACATTAACAGTCAGGGTGTGATCTGCCTGGACATCCTGAAAGACAACTGGAGCCCTGCACTCACCATCTCCAAGGTCCTGCTGTCCATCTGCTCCCTGCTCACAGACTGTAACCCAGGTAACGCCATTGCACAACACATCCTCAGTCTGATTTATTCACAAATGAGTGTTCAGTGAAACTACCCAAGAGCCTGGACATAGTAGAACAGTCAGTGTTTGTGTTCACCACAGCTGACTGCAGTAAATCCAGCTGTTCCAGTTTATCTGGAGTGGAAACGTGACAGAGGTGTTCAGTTCAACGTTCCCCTCCTGTTATCGGGACACAAGAAAATGCAGATCCTCAATCATTTGGGTTCTATTTAGAGCTGCAGCTATCGATTATTTTGTAATTGATTAATCTATTGATTATTTTATTCAATTCAATTAAATGATTATTCGAATAGGTGAAAAAATAGTAAATACATGAAAAAGACATGTCTAAAAAATTACATAACTTGTCCTTAATTCCAGAACCAGCTGAAACAACCACAAAAAGTATAAAAGTAAAAGGATCCTACTATAATGGATGTTCTGTGTCTGGCTTGTCTTTGTCCGACGCATGTCCCTTTGTCCGACGCGTGTCCCAATGTTGCAGCTGGGAGGGCGTACGGGTGCAATGCCGCTGTTGCACCACGGGAGGGTGCTGTCGCACAATGACACCATGGGTATAATGCCACCAGTATATAAAAAACATCTATATACACTAAGTAACTATAAAAATGCACAATGAAATTCATGAATGTTTTATTTTTAATTCATTAACTATATTTCCAATTATAGTTCTTATCCTTATTGCACACGTTCTGGGAAATGCACACACAAGATTTTAAATCAAGAAAGTGGTTTATTCAATCAGGCTGTACAAATTTAACAATACCATTCATTCTTACAAGGCTGCACTCAAGCGTAGCATTTTTGCTATAGACATTTTCCCCATTTTTACTTCAGGGTTTTTATAGGGAGGGTCATATGTGTACAAAGCCTACACATTTTTGGTTAATACTTTAGCCCATCCTAGTATTTCATTCCTCTACCCAGTTTGTACGCTTGAGTACAACTTTCATAAACTGGTCTGTGTTTGAGAAAAAGCACAGTCAGACAGTGCAACACTATACTGTGTGTCTGAGAAGCCGTATGGAGCGTCTGAGTACATCTCATGACAATTCTAGCAAATTTTTAAAGGTGCGTTTTTAAAGTTGCTTAGTATAGAAATAACAACAATATCCACAGTATAAAAGTATATATGAAAATATCTAGAGATATAAACAACAAGTCAAATCCTGTAGCGGGATTTCATTAAAATGCCAGTTTAGGTCCTGACTTGACTTAAATACACAATGAAAATGTAAAATAATGAAAAATGTAAAAAGACTGGACTATTTTTTATTATAGTTGATTAAACAATTATTTGAATAGGTAAAAAAATAGTAAAAATGTGAAACACTGCTCTAAAAATGACATAACAGCTGAAACAACCACCACAAAAAGGTGTTGAACTTCTAAAACACTAAGTTGAGGTACTAACATGTAGACTAATATAAATTTTTCATTACAATATATACAAAATATCTATACAGAAATAACTACAGTAATAAAAGTATATATAAAAATATGTATAGATATAAACTCATTTGAATAGGCCAAAAACTACAGACATGTCTGAAAAAATCCTTTATTCCAGAGCCAGCTGAAAAACAACCACAAAAAGTATAAATGTAAAAGGATATATAAAAAATATCTATATAGAAATAACAATAGCAACAGTATAAAAGTATATATAAAAATATCCATAGATATAAACAACAAAGAAGTCAATTGACATCTGCAACCAATATGTGCACTGCAGTCTACAACACATTTGGATCTAACGTTTCATCGACTTAACATGGAACTAACATACAACTTGTGTTAGGGTTAGTGTGTGCGTGTGTGTAGATGTGTGTGTGTGTGTGTGTGTGTGTTGTGTGTGACACACAACAGTGGAACCAGTGTTTAGCAGCGAAATTAAGGAAACGAAGCTTCGCTTTAGGAAAATTGTAGTTGAATAATTTTTTTCATCAATGCGAGTTGATTAATTGTTTCAGCTGTAATATTTTTGTTATAAAAGTGGGTGATTGACTCCTCTAAAAACTATTTTCAATCACAAGATTCCATGTGACATTCCAGATTAGGATCCAAGCCTAATCTGGTGTCATTTGTACAGACAGTGGGAGGACACAGTGTTGGTCTTTATATCTAGTGAACATTTGCAGCAGATGTTGGGACACTGCAGTTGTTGGTGCTGTTTTAAAGCAGTTACCAGATTGTTTCATATCTGATTCTGTTCAGTAACTGTGTCCACGTTGTGTGTCTGTGTTCCATAGCCGACCCTCTGGTGGGAAGCATCGCCACACAGTACCTGACCAACAGAACAGAGCATGACAGAATAGCCAAACAATGGACAAAGAGATACGCCACATAGACGCGAGGACCGGGACCCTGCCCCCCTCAACCCCCCCACTGTACCTCTCTCTACCTCTGTCACCCTTAGTCTGTCAAAGCACACTCACTAAGTGCAACGCCACCCCCTCCTCCGTCATCATCTTCCTCCTCTTCCTCCTCCTCCCTAACATTTTATCTACCTTTTCTGTGTAAAAAGAAAAAAATAAACAAAAATCCAACAAAAATGTCTTTTTGTTCCTTGTTGACTTGAAAGCTTCTTTTTTATACAAAGAGTAGATTTGGGATTTTTATTTTCCAATATCTGAATGTTGGAAGTATTGTATTGGAAAAAAAGTACAGAATATTATAATTATCATACGCTTTGTCCTTCAGCTTCTACAGTATGTATTCTCATTTGGAACAAACATGCAGACTCTATGCTTTTAGAGTTTCTCCTTTTGTTTTGTATTTGTCATCAGTATGTTATCTGCATGGAACAGGAAGGTTTGCATCGATGGATTCTTCATGCTTTTCCAAGCTTCCTCTTTTTCTTTTTTCTTTTGTTTTTCTTCTTTTTTTTTTTGTTTGTACTGTATGTATTTTTTCAAAGGCTTTTGAGGCAGACCACAAAAGTATAGGTCTGCCTGTGAAAGAGGCAGGACTTGTATAATTACTGGCTACCCGCCACCTCTGCAATTGCAGAGTGGTTTTGTTGTGCACTTGTATTACTGAAGCACCCAATAAAACACACTGTGGTTGGCTTGTGACACGGCTCTCGTCTTTATTCAGTCCTACACATACACACAACCCTGACTGAGTAACATCGGCCCAAATAAAGCTCTTATCAGATACGAGCTGCGTTTAGACTCTCAGATGATTGTATTTATTACCTGTGAGAAGGACGCCAGGATTTTTATCTTATACTCGCTGTGATGTCTCAGACTGAAAGCATGAATCACAGTCATCATACAGCGTAAACCTCAAAAGCAGAAATAACATTAGGAAATGTACCATTTAGCTGGAATTATGCAAGTGTAAATTTATTACAAAGGAACTGCTCTTAACCCTGTAAAGCCTAAACTATTAAATCATTGACAGAAAATTCCAGTTCTTTAAAACTGGAACCTTTATTGGTCCTTCTACACAACAAAAAAACGTTTTTTCAAATATCAATTTCCATGTATGAGTTTCAATTTTGTATCATGTTTGATGCATCAGGTCTCAATGCTCAAATATTATTATTTCTGAACTAACAAAAAACAATATAACACAAACATGTCTAACAAAATGATAATTCCTTTTCAAATTGGCAAATTTCTGCCTCCTTCCTCATTGATGGCAATCTTGTCGTGTCACTGGAAAGGCCTCTGTGAACGAATCCCTCCCCCCTGGTGGATTATCCGTGTATTGCATGTATTTAATTGTATAGATAAGGGTTTTTGGTTTTTTTTAATATATTTATATATAAAATATATCTGATCATGTAGAGGGCTTCAGAACTCGTGTATCAAATGTGATACGTTTGATGTTATAGGGTTAAAGACATTTGAGTCACTGGTTTTAAATTACATTTATGTATTAAAATGTTGAACACGTTGGTAACTTAACCCATTAAGACCCAAACCAAATGCATCAACTAATGCTAATGCTCATAACATATCTAATCCTATCAATACATGTCAATGATTGGTATAAAATGCAGTTTGTCATCAGATATGACCCATTTAGACGTCCAGAGGCTCCGTAGTGAATGATAAAACACTGTCATCTTCTACAACATTGATTCACCAGTAAAACCCATGGAGTTTGAAAAATGACAGTGGATGGAGACAGTTGGTTTATGTTCAGTTTATGATATATATTACTGAAAAAGTCATTTTCTTTAGTTTTCTCTGTTTTGTTATAGTAACCTTCAAATTTAATCTGAGCTTTTATCAACATCTACATAACCAGTGAATTAAATATTGGAAAATACATTTATTTAATTATTTGTCTTTAGATCCCAATTCTACTTCTTCATTCTTGTTATATTTGCCTTTTCTCAAACATTTACTACTTTACCCTCAAAACATTGACTTTTTCATTGAACTATTAAAATTTTACTCTCAAAGCTAATATTATTATCCACTCATATTTTATTTCCAATGTAACATTTTTTTTTCTCTAAATGTTTGACTAAATTCTTCAAATATCAGATTTTTTTAACTGTAATACTTCATTGTAATGTCCAAACTCTTGTGTGTATCTTACATGAGCAGAAGTCAGTGTCATAAGAACACTGTACCTCATGTTTTCTGATTTGATCTAATAACCTTTAAGTTTATTCTGAGCTTTTATGAACATCAACATGATCAGTTAATTAAATATAGGAAAATACCAGTTTTTCAGTGAAAAAATGCAGAGGATTATATGGCATATGGTGATAAATCCCTTGGGAAAGACAAAAAAATCACTTGGAAGTTGTGATAAAAAATAATTTTGGGTCTTTAAGGGTTAAAAAAAAAAGCGGTAAGACTCTACTTGTAAAATATTTCTAAATCATTTGCTGATAACTAGGATTTAATCATCATATACCATTAAGATGTTGTGGTGTTAAAAAGTCACCTTTGCCAAATAGTAGCCACATGAAGTAAGTGAGACCTTAGTGTTTGCGATTGATTAATTAATTATAAAATACATTAATCATAGAATAAAGCTAAAATTTCACAAGAATCGCAAGGACAGCAATAATATGATTTTTTTTTAAAAATCACACTGAGTTAAAAAATGACATTAAGAGACTTTAGAAGACAGTATTTTAACAGTAGGAGACTGGCTTGGGTCCTGAGGAGTCGTCATATTTCTCTTTTGTGTCTTGATTTGAAAAGTTGGTGAACCACTGATGTAAAAGATGCAGTTTTTGTATTTTTGCGGCTGTAAACACAGCAGTTTGAAGGCTGTGTATAAGTTGTTCTATCCTGTGTCATGTTGTCGTTAACCTTCACACAGATGTTTGCCTTACTGAATGGAGGAAACATCTGTGTTTGTAATCTCAGGTCATGTGGTCGTGTCCAGATATGACTTCCCCTTTGGCAGAGACACATTACTGCTCCTGCTCTGTTACGTATGTTTTATTGTCTGTATGATAGAGGTCAGGTCTTGGTTTTTATCTCACAGCTGTACAACCTACAGTGTGATAGCAGCTTCATGGATTTTAGAGGCTAAGACGTGCACACTCCCTCTACTGTGTGGTATATTGCATTTAATTTGGTGTCTGGGGGAATGAAGAACATCTTTGTGCATGTCTGTTAAGGTATTTATACCCAAGATGGTCAGAAAAGGCCTTTTTACTTGCAAAGCAAATACAAATATTACAAATACTGTGATTATGTCTTTGGACAATGTGACACAAGGGCACCAGTGATTGTCATTTCATTGTAATATTAACTGATAATATGTCAGTGTTTTTCTTATGACATTGACTTCTGTTCATGTGAAATAAACACAAGAGTTTGGACATAAAATCTGTTATTTGAAGAATTTAGTCTTAACATTCAGAAAGAAAAAAAAGGTTACAATGTGGAAAGAAAATATAACATTAATTTACTTTAGTTTAGTTTAGTTTAGTTTTGTTTCGTTTCGTCTCGTTTCGTTTATTTGTCTCAAACTTAGAAGTAAAAAAATAAATAAATAAACAGAGAAAAAAAAAACAGTAAAAGCAAGAAGTTAATTACATATGCACCCATCATTAATGGTCATTAATCACAGAAAAAGTAACAAAATGCCTTCAATTTAACAACTTGAATCAACTCATAAGCACAGTTTGAGAAGGGACAGAAAGAAGCAAAGGCTTATCTAGTCTTGCCCCTTCTTTACTTTCAGTGTCAGATTCATAACCAAATATATTCCATATTAACATGGTGTCATAGTATTGGCTTTCAGAGTAAGATTTTAATATTTCAATGAAAAATTCAAAATATTATGAAGGTAAAGTAGTAAATGTTTGAGAAAAAGTGAATGTAAGAAGAACAAAGACGTACAATTCTGATTTAAAAATCAATCAATCAGTCAATAAAGTATGTCTTTTCCTATATTTAATTCACTGATCATGTAGATGTTGATAAAAGCTCAGAGTAAATTTAGAGGTTATTATGGTAAAACAAAGAACACTGAAGAAAAAGTGAGTTCTCAGCTAAATCTATCATTAACTGAACATAAACCCAGTGTCTCCATTCACTGTCATTTTTCAAAGTCTATGGTTTTACTGGTGAATCAATGTTGTAGAAGACGTCTGTGGTTTAACGTTCACTACGGAGCCTCTGAACGTCCAAATGGATCATACTTGATGACCATGAAAAGATGACAAACTGCATTTTACACCAATTATTGACATGTATGGATAGGATTAAATATGTTATTAGCATTAGTATTAGTTGATGCTTTTGGTTGACAGTGAATGTTTGAGTCTTTATGGCTTAAGTTACCAACAGTGTTTAACATTTGAATAGAAAAATGTAATTTAAAACCAGTGACATGAGTGCCTTTAAGAGGAATTCTTTTGTAGTGAATTTACACTCGCATAATTCCAGTTAAATGGTACAAGAAAACAGTTCCTAATGATATTTTTGCTGGGTCATATCTGATGACCATGAAAAGATGACAAACTGCATTTAAAACACAATAAATTACAAACACATGGACAAAGTTTTGTAATTGTTTGGCTCTAATGTTCACAGGGACGAAAGGATGAACTGAAAAGATGTTAAAGGTCAAAGGTTAAGGGTTAAGATTACTGTGTCCTTATCTATTTTTTCAGGAAATTTCTTCAAATTTGGCACTAATTGTCAATTGTAATTGAAGGATGAAATGATTATACACTGCCCAGCAAAAAAAAAAAAAAAGTTGCACATACAGTATTTGACTGCACCACCTTTGGTTTGGATTACAGGAGACATTCACTGTGACATATTTTTTTGCCACATAATGCTTATGTAATGTCACAATAAGGTTTATATGGTTCAGTTAGAGTTAAATAACCTGTTCCAGCTGAAACATTATTAACCACTGCAGTACTGACCCATGGAAGGAACTGAACTATTTGCTTAGTTAAATCCAGGCAGTTACTTTTTTTGCCCAGGGAGAATGAGACATCATTTTCACACATGGATTAGCATCCATAAAGTCCAGACTCTAATTTGGGATGTGATGAAGGCTTGAAGCAGTGTTCCAATTCCCCATCATCAATAATCAAAAATGAATGCAACTATGGATGGAAAAAATATTATGAACTTTATTGTGACACTGCATAAACATTATGTGGCAAAAAAAGATGTCACAGTGAATGTCACCTGTATTCAAAACCAAAGGTGGTGTAGTCAAATATTGCATGTGCGACTATTTTTTTGGGCGGGGCAGTGTATTATGGTGGCCAGAAGTCAAGGTTTTTGAGACAAAACCCCATTTGTGCCTTAACTTCCTTTAAACAGCAGAACTGCATGAACATGTTGTGATGCTTAAATAATGTAGATGTGTAACTGAACCTATGATTCTTGTTTTTTCTTACCTGGTTGTCACAAAATCCATTTGCAAAAGTTTCAGAGATTATTTTGACCACATGAAATGCAACAGAATCCTAAGAACATATTTTTGACCCTTTATAAACCGTAACACAGCTGTATATGACAACTACAGCCCAGTCGCAAATGGTTTTACCAACCAAAGCAGGCTGTTTCTGACTAATTAACAAACAGTTAACTGAATTAACATCAAGAAAAATGGAGACAGGTTCTACTCAGAACAGAAAGGCCATGAGGTACAGATATGCTCTTCACAAACACATCATGGGTTCAGAGACAGGACGACTGTTGTTGCTGAACTGCTGGTTCTGGTCCAGTGCATCAAGATGTGTTTGGTTTTTGTGCCCAAAAAACTCTGCACCACTTGCATCAATAAATCCCAACCTGTCCCAACCAGCTTTCAACTTTGTATCATTCTGGACTGAACTGCATTTTTCTTTGAGCCATCTGAATATTGATCAGTTAGAATTTACAGACTTAAAACGCTGATGAGGTGTGCTGATACTGGTTATACACTGACTTGTGCATAACTCAAAGTCCGGACATGTGGGAGAAATACTTATTTAGATTTAGAATTAATGGACCTGATTTAGGTGGACTTTTGTAAAATCTGGTATTTTTCTCCAGGGAGCAAAGTCACTGTTGTTCTGCACTAACGAAAACATAATTATGAATATTAAACTAATCTCTGCGAAGTCTCGTAAATGTTAATCACCCTTAGACAAGTACAGCCAGTGGTGTTTGAGATAAGATAAGATAAGATAAGATAAGATAAGATAAGATAAGATAAGATAAGATAAGATAAGATAAGATAAGATAAGACAAGACTTATTTTATCCCATTATGGAGAAACTGTAGTGTTTACCGCAGTAAAATACAGAAAACAAAGTGCACAAAGACAGGCAGAAACATAGAAGAGTGAAACAAGAAAATATAAGAGCATCTGCTGTTTAACCCCAAAACTTGCAACTTTCAAATTACTTTTTGTTTTTTCTCAAGTGATTTATCACTATTGCAATATTATCCTCTGCATTTTGCATTCTTCAGTGAAAATCATGTATTTTTCGATAGTTAATTTACCGATCATGTAGGTGTTCATAAAAGCTCAGAGTAAATTCAAAGGACCAAATTTTTTTAAAAATTAGGAAAAAGTGACTTTTTCAACAAAATACATCATTAACCCATAAACACCCAAACAGCCACCGTAGACCAAACCATCTACTGATCTAAAATGTTTAATACCTGTTGGTCCACTAATCTTATAAATACATGGAAATAATTGGTGTAAAATGCAGTTTGTCATCCTTTCATGGTCATCAGATATGACCCATTTAGACGTTCAGAGGCTCCGTAGTGAACAATAAAACACAGACGTCTCCTACAACGTTGATTCACCAATAAAACCCATGGAGTTTGATCAACGACAGTGGATGGACACTGGGTTTATGTTCAGTTAAAGATGGATTTTGCTGAAAAAGTCACTTTTCTTAATTTTTCTCTGTTTTGATCTAATAACCTATAAGTTTACTCTGAGTTTTAATGAGCATCTCAATTAAGTATAGGAAATTAAATACATGATTTACAGTGAAAAGTGAAAAATATATAGGATAATGTTATAATAAATGGTGATAAATCACTTATGAAAGGTTAAATAGAGAGAAAGATTCATTTGGGAACTGCCACAAACTAGCACTGGGTCTTTATGGGTTAAGTGAACATAAAAACAAGTGTCTCCATCCACTGTCACTGATCAAACTCCATGGGTTTCACTGGTGAATCAATGTTGTAGAAGATGACGGTGTTTCCACATACACTACGGAGCTGCTGAATGTCCAAATAGGTCATATCTGATGACCATGAAAAGATGACAAACTGTATTTTACACCAATTATTTATCCATATATTAATAGTAATGGTGGATCAACAAGTATTAAACAGTTTACTTCAGTAGATGGTTTTGGTTGGTGGTGGATGTTTGGGTCTTTATGAGTTAAAAACACTTGGTTAAGAGATTTTTTTAAGTGGAAGTTCATAAGTTTCCATTTACACAAACAAATCAAATGCTTGTGTCAACAAACAAACAGAGGAAAAACTCATAAAGATTAGAAACTTCTGGAACTTACAGCCCAACACAGGCCCTGCATGTCTGCATCTTGTTGTCATACCAGGTATTGGAGGAAATGCAGGAGGTAGCTCCCACTTTATCGCTTTAAAACTGGGCAGTTTTAAACAAAACCATACAAACAACTGCATTCTCCTGCTTTCTAATAATACAGCCTTAGTCATGAGTAATTCTGAGACATGTCCACAAACATGTGGTCAGTTTAAGTGGGTTTTAAGTTTCGGTGAAGCATCTTAGTCATAGCTGAAGTGAAATAACAACTCTAAATATAGCAAAGTAAACAACACAGTAATGGATTGGTATTATTACCTTCTGTCCATATTTAACAACAGTTTTATAAGTGCTATTGACCCACAAAAACCCAAAGCTATTTTTTGTGGTGACTTGCAAATAAATTTTTCTCCATATGTTAGAATATAATCTTTTGCATGTTTGCAGTGAAAATCAGGCATTTTCCCATTTTAAATTTACTGACCATGTAGATGTTCATAAGAGCGCAAAGAAAACTCAATGGTTATTACACTGACAGTCATTAAAAAGTTTGAGGCAACATTTGGTGGAATTATTCTTATTTTATCTAAAATGTACATTTTGTGTAACAGACAATTACACTGACATATATAACTTAATCTTAACAAAAAGAAATAAAGAAAATGGTGACTGCTAAAAAAATGTTTCACACCAGTCAGTATTGAGTGTGACCTCCATTAGAGTTAATGCAGTGATCTGCTGGCGTGTACTCTACTCCTTCTGCAGTACCTGGACCAATTGTTGCCTATTCTGAGGCAGGGGGACCCAATCACCAACCTGCCTGCCAAGATGAGCGCACAGGTGCTCGATCATCCTGAGAACAGCACAGCAGCCCAGTGCTGATGGGTCCACCTCAGGTGTTAGCACATATTCCTGGCCACCTCGCTGTAGGTCAGACCAGCCTGCACCATCTCCAAGGCCTTCAGACGTTCTTCACATGACACACATGCACTGGAATAACACTGCTGGCCTTTTTAGACCCTATATAAAGACTCTCCCAAGCCACTCCTCAAACTGTACAGATTCATATTGTTTAGTGCTCAAAATACATTTGGTCCACTTTTCCAAAAGAGGCCCTCAGATGTGCGATGAAACATGACCAAGAGACAACTCATCAGTTTCTCAAGCAGTCACACAACAAGTGATCAAACAAAACAGATTGTATTAACCCATCCTCCCCACTTATCCAAATATATCAAATTTGATACTTTAAAGTTTTTAATGATGGTCAATGTAGATCAAAACAGATAAAACTGAAGAAAATGTGACATTTTCAGCAACATGCATCTAAAATTCTACATAAAAACAAGCGTCTACAACCACTGTCATTTGTCCCACTACATGGATTTTATTGTTGAATCAATGTTACAGAAAATAATGGAGTTTCCATGTTCACTACAGACTATGGATGCGTCTGAAGAAGACATTTGATGCTGTGGAAAAGCTGAGAAACTGCATTTTACCTGAATTATTTAAAGTTGATATGATTAGAGTTATTTTAGATCAGTGGATGCTTTTGGGTCTTTGAGGTTTTAAGTAAATGAAGTTCTCGAAGTTTGATTTTGATGGGTCCCATGTAGGTTAAGTGTCATTCGAAGCTCGTCTTTAAATGTAAAACTAAAGTCAAATGAGGAGGCTGCTGGACAGTGGATGGTGTCATGGTGTAGGCTGTCCTGTCTCCAGAGTAGGACCGGTGCCGTCCAGCCCATCGCAGCCGCGGTAGGCTACTTCCGTTCCGCAGAGGGCGACAGGCACCAGCCAGCCTAGACCGTGGCGGAGGTCCAGACACAATAGACTGGGTAAGTTTCATTAGCGACACAAATAGCCCGGGTTAGCCAAATATTTCGGTCACTGGTTATAGCAGACGTGTCGCCGTGTCGTCTAGGTGTGTTTTCAGGTGAAGTCGAAGGTCAGTTTTCGGCTTCAACCCCAGAAAAGACCCGCAAACAAACAACACGGTCGTGGTTAGTTGGTCGCACGGAAAAGGGGCTCCGACTATTTGCTGGAACGGGAAGGTTCCTTGACGCGTTTTAATATGTGTGTTTTGCGTTTAGACGAACAACACCGCCGATTTGCTGTCCTTTTCAAAACGCATACCCTCTGTGGAACGTACGACTGAAAAGGCTGCCGACGTCTTTATATTAATTGAGGTTCCCCGGTTGTCGGTGAAGTTGTATAGGATGCTTAGCAAGCAGGTTTCTCTGACTCCGTTCCAAGGAGTAGACGTTGGGCCTGAGTGTTGATTGCGTTGAGAGTTCAGAGCTGCAGTGTTAGCTAGCAGGATCACTTGAACTCAGGATGTGTATGGTCAGAACCACGATGGAGTTAAGGTATTTAAATGTTAAGATATTTAATAGTTGCGTACCAACAGTGCCTGGAGTGGGCTGCCATGGTGGAATGGTTAAGTTGTGCGGGTGTGAACTGCACTAGCTTGTCGGCTAACGGCAGCTCCTTCACTACGTTCACCATCACGGAAACGGGAGCTAGCGTGGAAACGCTCCGGCACAGGGGCTAACAGCTTTGTTAAAAGCCCCCTCCTCACTTTACCGCCCTGAAGAACAACAAACAGGTTCACTCTGACACTACGTTAGGTTAATATAAGCCTGCTTTATTATATCCTCCTGCACTTCACAGTATAACAGCATCTATGCAGTTCAATGATCCTGAAGTCGGAGGTTTATTCCGCAGATATATGTGGGTTTTACACCAACAGGGATTAGAACAGCAACATAAAAATAACAAATGACCACAGTTCTGTCACATTACTGCGTATTAAGAAGTGTCACCAGTCAAAAGGATTTTTCGATTCATTTTAGCATCTAAATACTTAATCCCGGAAATTCCAACTTTGGACGCAGTCTGTGGTTTTTACTAGAGCTGTAACTATTGACTGTTTCAGTTGTCGACTTGTCATCTACTACTGTAAAGACTAGTCGAATAGTCCTAGTATGAACAGCAAAAAAGGCTCTTATTTATAGTTACAGCAGCAACTAATTACATTTTCTTTCCTTAAACAAGAACATTTGGTGCAAAACAGAATGCAGAACAAAATGTGTTAAACATTCAATTCAGTATTAAACAGATATTTCAGCAGCAATAAAATACTTTTTCCCCTTAAACAAACGTGCATAACAATTCCAGTACCTAACAATGTTTTTTCAACTAAATACTCCAGAGTTGCAATCAGCAATAAAAAGGACACTTTTCCTTAAACAGAAGTGCATGACTTCACTAACAACCTGTCGACTAGTAAATTACAAGTCGATTAATTTTGCCGTCAGCTAGTCGTTGCAGCCCTAGTTTTTATTTGATGTATTGTGCTGTATTCAGTGAGAGCACAGAAAGTAACCCTAATGGTACTTATTACTCCCACTACCGTGACCCACTGCTTGTATTATCACTCAATTAATAAATGAAATAATGTTTTAATTTACTGTGTATTGTGCTGCTGTGCTATTAAAATTTCCCAGAGGATTAATAAGGTTTATCTTTGTCTCTTTTAATCTTTATTTATTACAGAAATATTGCTCCCAGCGTCGACTCAATTATTCTTTTATTACCATTAATCAAGTCAATCAGTTTATTGTTCAGTGCATGCAAAATGACAAACGCAGTTGTGTCAGTCTACAGACTGAAAACTGACTGCATTTGCACTTTAAATTGTAATTTCACCTCTGTTCTACATATTTTGAAAATTACTATAAAGTCTGAAACAGGTTGAGACGGAGGGAATCGGTGTTTGAATGTGGAACAGGAATAGTTCAGGGACATCTGGATAACAGAATCACCAAGTGAGGCTCTGAAAGGGTTGGAACACTACATTCATAATATTTTTGCCACTTTTCCTCATTTCAATGACAGTGATTTCAGTGACAGAAACAGAACAGCAATTCTACTAACTTACATTGTCGTGCTGCTGTACATACATTATTCCAGATTCAGACCCATAAACAAGACAGGTTTATGAGACAAAATCACTGTCAGTCAGTGTGAAGGTTCAGATTAGAGCAATACAACAGCTTCCATCCAACTCAATGGAGAATGAATGTAGTTTCATAGAATCTGACTGATGGCTGATGATAAATTGATTATTTTATGCAAATTTCATGATGTAGAGCCATACTAAAATAACAACTAGATAAGGTTCAAAAAGATTTTTAACCAGAAAGTTGAACGGTTTTCACCTTCAAAGTGCAGCAATTTTTCTGCATATTTCAATCAGTCACTCAATCAAATCAAATTTATTTGTAAAGCGTCACATTATAACAAAAGTTATCCTATGACACTTTACAATTAGAGCTGATCTTAACTAGACTCTTAGGTCAATTTACACAAACCCAACAGAATCTTCCAGGAGCAAACACTTGGTGACAGTTTCATTTATGACATTTCATGATGTACAGTTAAGAGTAGCGTTCAGCTCCTTCAAGGATCAAGAAAATTTTTAACCAGAAAGTGTTAACTAGGGCTGTTTTACCCATAAAATGCATTTTATACATATTTGTTGATCCTTATGTTGCCACATTATCGCCATCTTTTATATTTTTATTGAAGTTGACAAGCCTGAATGAGTTGTACAGGCACAGGGGTATCTTCACAGACAATTACGCAGTATCATGTTGTGAACTATTACTATTATTATTCTTGTCTATACCAAGACTAAAATATTGTCTGACAAAATGTCTGGTTATGTGTGTTTTATAGAATCATCTATCATGTATTCACATGTGCAGAAATGTTTGAGGCTGCATTATGACACATCTTGATCACAAAGAGCAATAAAAACAAAATAATCAGCACCATTTCTGTCTTTAAAATCCAGTGTAAATTGAGCTATAGCGGTGAAGTCCACTCTATGGGCAGGACACCAGAGGGTTAATGACACCATCAGATAGAGGCCCTTCCTAATCACAGAAAGAGCATAATCTGTGCACCGTCCTAGTAATGCCAGAATGGTTTTCATACAGTTTGTTTTTAACTTTCTACATTTTTTTGTGTTTCATCAACTTGAGCCATAAACAAAAATTCCAAATAGCATAGTTGTCATATTTTTAACCCTTTAAATGCCAGGTTTGTTTTGTAAACAAACTATATTTTCTGATGCAAAAACACAAACTTTTTTTTTTCAAAATACTACATAAATTTTGGATTAGTTCTTTTTGTTTTTTTTGTTTGTTTTTTTTTTGGCAGCCTGACATATGTCATTGATTAACGCCTACTTTTTGTGCTTGGTCAAATGTTAAATGCTAAAATGTGTCAATGTGCATTTTTTTTACTTACTTCAGAGAAGGGTGCTAGTGAAGTGATTTTCCATTATTTACGGTGGGTTGGTTTTAGTGGCTGGGTCAGAGTTTCAAAAATCAGGCAAAAATGAACGATTTTTGAATTATAACCTAATTGTGAAAAATAATGACTTTTTGCAACATGAAGTGCAAAGTATGGATAATATGCTCACCCAGACACCAGAAGTTTAAAAAAGGTTTTTTCTGTGAACATGCAGTGCAACACAAGCGTTAAATAAAATGAAATGCAAATGAATATTTATGAATAGAAAAAGCAGTGTGTTGCATTTTGTCATTACCAGATACTGCAGCCAAATTAGCATCTGCTTTGGTTAGAAATGAAACGGCTCCACCTCATTCAACCATGTTTTTTCTGTGACTTTTTTTTGTTCTTTTTGTCGTACCGTTTGCTGCCTCAGGGTTCGGCTCTTCTCTTATCCAAACCGGTATGTCGGATGAGGATTCCCGTGCCAGCACCAGCTCTTCCTCGTCGCCACCTTCCTCCAGCCAAAGCAGACAGTGGGACACGCCTTGCAAGAAGAAACGGGAGAGCAAAGCCAGCATGAGCAAGACCTCCAAGCTGCTTTCCACCAGCGCCAAACGGTAAAAATAACAAGCAGACACACAGACTGTACTGGAAGGAATCAGTAATTATATTGTACTGTGGTCAATGAAAACCAGGGATTAGCAGATGAGGTGAATAAAAAGTGTTTAACTAGTTTGATGAGTTGCAGTTTGTTATGAAAAATACCAGAAGTCACTAAGTTTAACTAGTTTGTCATTTTCCTATAGGGTAGTAACAACAACCTATTTAAATATCTGATGTCAACCTTTGACTTTTATACTGTTGTGGCAGTTCCCAAATGAAAATTTCTCTTTATTTAGCCTCTCTCAAGTGAGTTATCACCATTTATCATATTATTATCCTCCGTATTTTTCATTTTTGGTGTAGATCATGTATTTTTCTATATTTAATTCACTGATCATGTAGACATTCATACAAGCTCAGAGTACATGCAAAGGTTATTATATCAAAACAGAAAACTGAAGAAAACATGACTTTTCAATAAAATATATCATTAGGTGAGCATAAAAACAAGTGTCTCCATTCACTGTCATTTATTAAACTGCATGGGTTTTACTGGTGAATCAGTGTTGTAGAAGATGACGGTGCTTCCATGTTCACTATGGAGCCTCTGAACAACTTTTATTTCTACCAGGTAACAACAGAAGTAGTGGATCTGCAATTTGCGATAACTAACAGTATCTACTGTATTTTTGATTGAGCGATGCAGAAAATGCATACATACATACACAGACACACACACACATATATATGGGATCAGTCAAATGAAGACATTCTGAATCAAAGATTGTTTTAAAATCGCCTTGAGAAAATACCACACACTACTAAGATCAAGTCTCTAATTATTGACAGGGTGCTTGTGCAGGTCTTAAAAAGTATAGAATTTTGATACGGTGAAAAGTCTGGAATTTTGTGTGAAAGTGTTAATAAAGTAAGGAAAAAAGTTTGTCTTATTGTCGAATTTTAGAGTATGTCCAAAGGCACATAGTCTTTTAAGATAAGAAATACATAAGGAAAAGGTATAAAAAAAATGTATGATTTCACTAACCAGTTGGTGCTGGAATGATTCTAGTGATACTTGTTTGTGTGATATCCATGCACCTTTGTGGTTTTCATATGTTTTGAAAACATTTGTCAGTAAAACGTAATTTACTGTGAATTATGCATTCATTCATTCATACATTTATTAAAATGAACTATTTTACTACACACAACAGGTACCATGTCAACCAGAAAAGTAGGAATACAAGTATAAAAGAACATAAAGTCAAGGTCTCTGAAAAAAAATAGCAGTTTTGAAAAAGTCTGGAATTTTTATTTGGATAAAGAGCAAACACCTCAAATGAGAAACTTGTGTGTATTTTTTAATAATGCAGTATCTCTTGGCTTTGGATTCAGTCCTTTTTCTCTTCCTTACAGTACATCAGGATAGTAGTGTCAGTACAGGCCCATAAAGGCCCTCTAAACCAGTTGTGCAAATATTTCATATAAATGGACCTTCCTCTCCTTATTTACAGATCTTCAGGTATAATTTTATTTCCTTTCCAAGGAAGCAAATTTTACCCATTTATCCTGTTTTTTTGTTTGTTTGTTTTTCATTTGTGATCATGGTTAAGGAGGACCTGTCTTAATCTGTCTTTCTTATCCACAGTCATTTGGGTTTTCCCAAATGTGAACATGAAGTAACTTGTAAATCAGAAATGATCCCATTGTCTTTCTAATAATACTAAAGAAACTAGTCTTCACACCTCGATACTGTGTAGTCATGTTGCTGTATTTGTTAATGTTCATTAATTTTTTATTTTCATCCAGTCTTTCTCTTTGGTTTAATAAGCATTCTCATTTCCATTTTGAGTTGTGGAGTAGGTTTAGTTGTATTTATTAAAGGCCCCATATTATGCAAAACCAGTTTTATTCTTACACCACATTTACACCACGACCCATTAAACACATTTCAGTCAGCCTAAATTTCCCAAGCCTAAAGGTTTAGTTGTAGTTTTTGTCGGCTGTAATAACCCTGCTGTGAAAGTGAGGGTTGATGGTTCAAAGAAAATTACTGTTGAAATGAACAACAAATGTCAGATTTTAACGATAGCAGAAGCACCAGCTTCATCTGTGTTCATCATTCAACAGTTTGTCTGGAAGAAAACACCCATGGGAGAAACAACGAGACGTTGATTTCCGCTCTAACTGTAGTTTCAGTCGACCACATCATACAGAGTCACAAGATGTGCTTTGAGGTTGTTTTGAGTAAAAAGCACAAAGCTTCTCTTTTTCTCATCTGGAGAATGAAAACAAAACACCTCACTCTCTCGGTCCTATTTTAGCTGACTTTCACAATCACTGCTCTGTGTTTACACTAGAAATCAAATGGGGTTCATGTAATCAGTGACTGGAGTTGGAGAGAGTGGAAAATAAAACGGTTCCATATATATGATGATGGTAGTAAATGTGGGTCAGAGGGGTGAACAACACTGTGACATTTCTGTGTTGATCATTGAATAATTTATGACTCATTCTGTTGGCAGGATTCAGAAAGAGCTGGCTGACATCACACTGGACCCTCCGCCAAACTGCAGGTGGGTTAGTCTCTGCTCACAGTTTCTGCTTTTATCCACTCGAATCATCAGGAATGGTACAACAGACGTGTTTAAAGAAACCTATGGCTCAAACATTTGCTTTTTTTTTTAGTTTGTTTTAGAATCCTTTTGTTGTACTCAAAAGCTAATCTCATCATGTGTATTTATAGGTTTACAATGATTCTCACCACTGCTGTTATGCCAGATGCCTACATTTGCAGCATTAGACAGTAACTAGACATTAGAGCTGAAACGAATAAACGATTAATCAACTAAATCGATTAAATTTTTTTTTAACATTTTCCCGAATTGAAGCTTTATTTCCTTAATTTTTCTACACCTAAACATTGGTTCCACTGTTGTGTTTCACGTGGAGGCTTATTGTGATTGCCACACACATGTTCTTTTCATGTGCCTTTCTCTCAGTTTCTCAATTTTTTACAAGTTTTTGAAAACATGGCAAGTTAGTTGTGCGATTAGGCTGGGGGATTCTAGTAAGCTCTGTTTACTTTTTCACTTGTTTATATATTCTTTTACTTTCAGACTTTTTGTGGTTGTTGTTTCAGCTGGTTCTGTAATGAAGGACACGTTGCTATTTTCAGACATGTCTTTCAAATTTTTATGTTTTATATCACTTATTCACATGATCATTTAATCAAATCGAAGAAAATAAATAGATTAATCGATTAAAAAATAACTCTACTATACATATTACTTTTTTCAACTTAAATAGCACAGTAGAACCTTGAAATTAATCACTGTAAGTGGATGATTATTATAGCCATGTTTTTGGGTTTTTTTTTCATTTATTCATATGCAGTTTGCCATCTACTGTCATTGATATTATACATACACACACACACGTCTATAAGGTAATGAAACAGCCATCAAGTCTAAATACTGTACAAATGAGTGACTGTACCGTGAATGACTGAAGTACAAGGCCTGTATATAGCTCATTCATTCTCAAACACTGGCTTGTGATTCACAAGTGACTCACTGGAGACTTTACTTCGATTTCTACAAAAATGAACACATTTGAAACATTTGAGAAATTTCTCAACAATAGACATGTTGTTGATGGTTGTGTTGTTGTGGTAGTAATATTCAGCACTGAATCTAAAACAAATAGCTGGGTTTATTATCAATTGGGTTTATTTTACTGGTGAGGGAAAGAGAACATGCATCCCCTCTTTGAGATGATCAATTACAGATACATCCTGTTCTACCTCTGAGTCTCACCTGATTTTTCTCAGTTTGTCATAAAAGGAGACAGTATGCACTTCTCAGTTCCTCTTAGTTCCCTATCTATCACCCCCTCTATCCCCTGTTATTCAATCGTGACTTGAAAAATCTATTACAGTACACCATCTGGAAGGATGTCACAATTCCCTAAAATGCACTTTGAGGATTGAGGAGCTTGAGCTAAGACTGAGGATACTCAGGTGGATCTGTCTTTTTATCTATCGGACTTGTGACATGTAAAAGAAATGTAACACATGTCTGGATTATCCAAACCGAGCAACAGGACTCCTCAATCTGGAGTTAAGTATTTAATAAAATGATCAAATGTAGGATCGAAGTTGTATGTTGAATAAAAACAACAAAGCATCACATCCCTACATTGCATACAGGTCTATTATGCCACAATGTAGCATAAAAGATGCACATGAGAGATCATCAAGTACAGCGTTAACTCTAAGTAAATAAGAAACTCACAATGCAGCTGTTCCACCCCTCATATTTAACTGACATTTATTAGATAAGATAAGAGGCTTCCATACAACAAAATTTGGGTACATCTTCAAAAACATACTCTAAGAACAATTCATATAACACAACATATAACACACAAAACACAATTGATTTTAAGAGTTGGTTAGTTAAAAAATTGTAAAAAAAAAAAGAAAAAAAACCAACAAAACCTTGCATATCTGAGTTGATAATTTAAAAGTAAATGAATAAATATTGTTGCACATGGTCCTAGTTCCATTGTTGTGGCTGTCTGTGCAGAGTTTAGTGACATGTTTGAGAGCAGGACGTTCCATTATGGTAAATGCCTGTTTCCTCGGCTCCTAGGTCTTAGGTGGGAGGGGCTAAGACATGGGGCATGCAGGTTTTTCATTGGTTGAAAATGGCGGTGGTTTTCCCGCCTTGATTGCAGTGTACGTACAGGTCTGGAAGCAGAAGGGTTAGTGCAAGGCCAAGTGTTGCACATCACATATTCATTGATCATGTTTTTGTATAAACTAAAGCTTGGATGTGTTAAGTACTTTCTACTGCATTAGAGATCAGGTCTCTGTCCTGGGTTCTTCTCACAATCATCCTTTCAGCTGCTCTTCTCTTCTCTGGTGGCTGTTTTCTGTCTGGGGCCTGGTTCTATTTAGTCAGTTTGACTAATTAATCGTTAAACTCCATCGTAAACATCAATCCTGTAATGCTTCAGAAAATTGACTCTTACACTCTTACTAATCTTTGAATTAGTCCAGTCTGAGACATTCATTGATGAACAGTTGCCTATGGTTCCATCAAGGGTTTTTCTTAACCGGGGAACAGGGGCGCTGCACCCTCATACTTTCGGCTAGCGCCCCTTTACCGAAATTCCGAATTTTTTTTTTTTTTTCCCCGATTGGTTGCTTTTAGGGGAGAAACAATTCCTCAAGTAATTTGAGTACCTTGAATTACAAGAAATGATCGAGGAATATTCTCTGCCTCAAGGAATCACTTATTTAATTGTAAAGCTCAAAGTATGTCATTTCGAACGAACTATTTAATGTGTCACAACACGCCTACGTTACTCATGCAAAGAAAGATGACAGAGGATGCGGAAGTGTTTGGATGAAGCAGCGGGAAGATGGAAGAGACAAGCATTGACAGGCGAGTGAATACAGCAATGATGACGAAAGACAAAAAAAAAACAAAACAAAAAAGACAGAAGATGTCAAAAGTGTGGAAGCATTTCAGACTGAATAGCAAGGTGAACACTGTGACATGTATCCGTTGTAACACGGCCCTTCCATACCACAACAGCATCTTTTCATAAAACACCCAGAATGGAGCGGAGGACCCGAGATAAAAATAAAACTAACATAGCGCAAATCAGTGAGATTAACGTTAATATACCTTACTAACATAACGTTAGCCCTGCGGAGGGCTAGGTTTGTATTAATTATGGCTACTGTTGAATGTGTGGATAATTTATTACGATTTTCACAAGCATAGATTTAAGCAGCAAGCCATGATTTGCACGGTTAATTTCCCAAAGCACAGCCAACATGGTACACGGGTTGCTGAAAGCTTTCTCTTACCTTGTCACGGCCGAATTTTGGCAAAATCCAACTACTTTTTGCTAAAATGAAGCAAATCATCCATTAATTGGACACATGTGTGTGTGTGTATATGTGTGTGTGTGTGTGTGTGTGTGTGTGTTGTATAGGTTATGAGACAGACAGATAAGGTGGGGGGGCCATTGCCTTAAATTCTCCTGAATATAGCAGAAATGTGTAAAAGTGTTCATGCATGGACTCGCTCCAAGTTCCCGTTCAAATGTTCTTGCCTCTTATGCCACAACACATTCCTGTTTTGTCTAAACTGTAAATTCTGAAACTTACAGCTGCCAAAGCTAAGTTGCACATCAAAAAGGCAATGTTTATGCCTTTTTTTCAATTTAATCATGCGTTATATGTTTGATACTTACAAGAAATACTAGGTTGAAAGTAAATAATTTTTTTTATTTGTATTTGCAATTGCCTCTTTGAAAATGTTTCTAGTCAAGAAAATACATTTTGTTGCATATGCACAATATGAATGTAACAAATAAAACTGTTAATTATAAAAAAAAGGAAACCAATTGGTCCTTCATTATTAAGTGAAATACCTTATTTCCTCTTGTGTATTTATAATTGCTCTTTAACCAAGGAAAAATAAGTTTTATCCGATTACTCGATTAATCGAAGGAATTTTCTTTAGAATACTCGAATACTAAAATATTCGATAGCTGCAGCCCTAGTTGCTTTAAAAAATTGCAGGAGGGCCACTAGAGTTACAATATCCGTCTCAGATAGCCTCAGAATGTTCCATTTTTACCTCAGTTTTTCAAAAGGGAACCCCCCGCTTGGTCACTTCACTCTCTCGCCTACCTGTGCTCCCTCTTACTAATTTTTTCTAGAAAAACCCCTGGTTCCATCATTACACATATGATTATTTGTCCACATAGACGTGTCTGTGGAACTGAAGTGGATGTTGCCCTGTCATTTAACCTCAGGCCATCCTACAAATGTTAGCTGCAGATTGAAGAAGAAAACACGCAGTTTATACACAAAACCACTGTGTTTTCAGGTTTTCTCAGAACAGTAACCGGAAGGAAAGCTGCTGCTTCAGTTTATTCACTGCACAGAAACCAGGAGAGTCATACAGGGACATGTGACATGTTTTACTGTAACATAGAACAGATATCGATTTTTGAAATGTTTAAGTAATGGTGTCATTTCAGATGAGAAAACTGATTCCAATTTCCCTCATAGTGGTTGTATCGATTGAAAACATGATATGCATTCAGGCTGGTGCATCTGTGTCTGTATCGGTCACAAAGCATAATGTTGTTCCTAGTGGGTGGAATTTCTTATGCTGTAAATGTATGGTACACATATGCTGATCTCTTCTTCCAGCAGATGGAAGCATAGCTATACATTTACCAACTACAAAGTCAGTAGCTCAACATGTTTTTTATTTCTTGTGTCATAATGTTAACGTATTAGTCATATAAATTGACATGGCCTGTCAATTTTATTTATTTACTCTATTTTACATTTGTAACTTTATAATACTAGTTCTATGTTTGAGATAATTGCCGGAGGTGACCTTATCAGCTCTATCACCCTCCCATTCAGGTTTTACTCTGCTGTACTGTACTCTGCTTTAACATGTGAACGGTACTTATTTGTGCCAATTTCTTTAAAACATAGACTGGTGACACATGATTTTATGCAAAGAACCACTGTTCAACAGTCTTGTTTCTGTGCATGTAATTCATTCAGGTGTGCAGAGACTTATTTCACAATCCTTTGTTGCCAGTTCTACTAATCATCATTAAGACAGGAGTCAGTCAGTAGAGACACTGCAAAAGCTGAATATATGTGTAGAGACTGACCACTCACTGGCCACTTTATTAGGTACACTGGCTATTACTCACTTGGACCTCATTTTGCCTTCAGAGGTGCCAAAATTCTACATGGCATAGAATCAATAATGTGCTGGAAACATTCCACAGAGGTTTTGGTCCATATTGACACAATAGGGTTGTCGACCATGTTCCATGATGTGATTGTCCCATGTCACGCATCCCAAAGTAGTGAGTGGTTATTTCAGCTACTGTTGCCTTCCTGTCAGCTCAGATCAGTCTGACCTAGGGCTGCAGCTATTGATTATTTTTGTAGTCAAATAATCTCTCGATTATTTTCTTCGATTTGATTAAATAATTATTTGAATAAGTGAAAAAATAGTAAGAATGTGAAACAGACATGTCTGGAAATGACATACAACTTGTCCTTTATTCCAGAGCCAGCTGAAACAACAACCACAAAAAGTATAATAGCCAAAGGATGTATAAAAAAAAATAACTATATAGAAATAACAACAATAACAAAAATAGTATAAAAGTATATATAAAAATATCTATAGATATAAACAACAAACAAGTCCAATGACATCTAAAAATAATATGTGCACTGCACATTTGGATCCAACTTATGATGAAACTAACAAACAACTGAATTAAGGACAGACAGATATTTGTAATTTTTGTGTGAAAGCTTCAAAGTTTTAAGGATTAAGTGATGGTTCTGATGTAGAAAAATGAACATATAGAAATTTTCTGTATTTTTGTCCCTGTCTCGTCTATCTACGCTTTATGTTGTTTGTGTTGATCCTGGCGTCATGTGCATCACAATAAGTGTCCGTGTGAAACAAAATAGTGGAACCAATGTTTAGCGGCAGCGAAATTAAGGAAACGAAGCTTCAATTCAGGAAAATTGTAATCAAATCTTTTTCTTATTATTATTGATTTGAGTCGATTTATTGATTAATCATTTTAGCTTGTCAGCTAGTCTGATGTCAAACAAAGCATTTTCGCTTTCACTGCATATTTTTTCTTCATGGCTTTTGTACACCTATGTCATGTTCACATATAAAACTGTTTTATAAATGAGGCTCCAGATGTCGACCCAGACAGCGCCCTCTACCACTTTGTCTTCTGCAAGACTGGTTCCATCCCACCGGTGGAGTTCAGACTTGTAGAATAGACGCTTCATATTGGTTTTTCTTTTGAGTCGTCTTTCTGTGAAGTAGATCAAACTGCTTCCACACAATGTGATGTCAGCGTTCATTTATTTTTTGTCAGCTTTTCCATCCTTTTAGGGAAGCTGCAAATAATGTTTGTTAGGATCATGGTCTTATCATTCAAATCAGCCTCTTAAAAGTCAGATCCTTTGATCAGGTGAAATTTTCCTTCAGTCAAATTTCCAGCCATGTTTTTTTAACGCCCTGATAATTAGCCCAGACTCTGCTCTCTGGATCAATTTTCCAACTTCAAATGTTCAAGTTGGCACTGAATATCTGCCAAACGCTACATCGACGGCGATCAAAAAAAGCAGAGCACCCCACCCCCATCCCCCGACAAGAGTCGAGGATCAATACTATTATGTCTTGTACTGACGATCCCTGAGGGGTCCACGACCACATGTTCGGCATGTAAGAGGGATCAAGGCTACGCCGCTTTGAGGAAAAATCAATAGAGATTACAGATAGTGATGCACAGACACATCACAGAGGACAAGGCGTCTTCTGAATGATGCACCAGGGAAAACACATGTCATCGCTGCACATTTAAAAGAGGAACTACTCAACCTGTCTCTTTAATTGGTTGTATGCTAAAGTGTGTTTGTTTTACAGAATTTAATGAAATTTTCATTGTATTTTATGAGTGAAAGTAGCAGAAATTATGTTTAGCTACAAAAATGATGTTGCTGGGTTTTTTTTAATCTCGCATGTCTAAAGACAATGGGTAAACAGAAATTAATTTTTGTGGTCAGAAACTAATGGATCAAATTATATTTGCAGTTGAAACAATAAACATTGCCTGGTTTGTCTTGAAACTTTCCTTTTCTTTTTCTTGTGATAATAGCAGACTGAAAACATTTAGACTGCTTGTTAAATAAATCAACATACTGAAAATCTGTGTTTCAGGACAGTATCATTTCACTATTTTTAAGATAGAATAGAATTTAACTTGCAGGAAATTTTTCCAGAATGTGAATTTCTTTCACACTGGTCACATCTTGATACACTAAGAGTTTAATCATTTAGTTACGTATTTAGTTTTACTACTTAGTACTATTATTATTATTTTTGCATTGTTTCTTTTTGGGCTATCTTTATGCTGCGCATTTTTCTTGCACTTTCTCCTGTTACTGCTTTGATCAGTGAATTTCCCTGTGGTGGGATCAATAAAGTTTCATCTAATCTAAGCTCGGTACGTAATTGACACTAAAACAAACTCTGAGGATGAGTGAAGAGAACAAAAACAAGCAGGGAAATCATTTCAATGTAAAAGCAATGCAGATTAAACATCGCATTATTTCTGTTGCAGCCTTTGAGTCATTGAATGCTTTTCAGATCCTGTTTTCTCTGTCTTGCTTTTTCCTTTATCTCCACTGTTTCAAAAATGTTTCCTAGACGGCATTTCTGCAGGGTCTTAAAAAGTCTTAGAAGTCTTTAATTAACAAATCTGCATGTATTACCTTTAAAAAAAAAAAAAAAAAAAGTATTAAACTTGATATAGTAGGTGTTACATTATGTTGCCATAAACTTGTTCCCTGTGTTGTGTTTAAATGTGTCTGTTAAATGTCCAAGCTGCAAAGAACGTGATGTTAGTCGACTTAGTTCCACCCATTCCAACCCAACCATTTATATTCAAATTAGGAACCAGTTATGGCTGACTTTGCAGCCCCTGGTGAGAAATGATCACAGAATATTCAGCCCAAGACACGTATAGCCATTAGTCAGGTGCATGTCGCCCCGAGAAAGCTGACTTTGGGAACTTTAAGGGATGGCTCGCAAGCAAAAAGTAAACATGAGAAAATGCACATTTAATAATGCCTGGTTGGGGAAAATATCATTCTCGACCTGGTTGACAGGAGTGGAGGAGAACGTGTTTGAAGCTCGTTGCACCTTGTGCAAGAAATCAATTGAACTCAGAACAATGGGAATCTAGGCGTAGGAGTAAATAAATGCATTTTCCTAAATTCTAGGAATCAAATTTTTGCTAGTATAGCTGTGAAATGGGCATTAAATTCTGTTGTAAGTAGTCTTAAAAAGTCTAAGTAAGAGGTTAACTTGTAGAAACCTGTAGGAACCCTGTCTACAACAAGGGGCAAAACAGCCCTTTATTCCATGTTTTCACCAGATTTTACAGTTGTACATTAGAGCAGTTTAACATGACAGATGAAAAGCAGTAGAAAATGTCAAACAAGTTTTCACCTACAGTATATGACCTATATGCTCTGCTTATTGACAATGAGTAATTGAATTAAATAGAATTAAAAGCAATTAACAGGCTGTGTAGTACTAGTACATAGTAAAAGGTTGGATGAAAGAATGTATTTAATATGATTTTATAAAGTCATTATTTATTAAATGTCTCCTATTGTGCAAAGACAGTAACACTGGGGGGAAAATGAAGCTGACTTTACCTGCAATTCTACTCACCTTTTTAGTTGAAATTAAACACTGGAATGAACTCTGTACTGCTCATTTTAAGTTTTATTAACTATAACTGTGCCTCTAAACCAGTGTTTCTAAAACTGTGGGGCAGGTTTCCTAGGGGAGGCGTGAAGGCTTGCCATGGGGGACATGGATCACTCCTGGGTGGTTTTTTTGTTTGTTTGTTTTGTTTTTTTCAGGTTAGAACATGTAGCAGGTGGAACTAATGTTTTAGTGTTGATCTGTCACTAGACTATACAAAGAGTTTAAGTTTGGAGAATGGACAAGTATTTTACTGGAAAAGAAAAATGTGCATTTTTCTGTTTTTGCACAGTTTGCACTTTAATGTTCTGAGATGTGCAACATAAACAGGCTCATTGCAACCACTAATATTGTTAAAATGTTCATCTTTGTTACCAAAATGTTTGTTGTTCTGAAAAAAAGTAACTATTGTTTATAGTTGTAAGATAATTGTGCATTTCCTATTTTTATTTGGAAAAATATTGTCTCAGGGAGCAGTTTGGTTGGGTTACTTGTATTGTTCAAGCAAACATCTGAGTTATTTTTAATTTGAACAAAAAATGATTCAAGGAAATGCAAAAAGTATTGTTACAATATTGATGTTTCTTTCAATAAAAGTTGTAATTGCGCTACTGTTACAATGTTGTTGGGGTTGAGGAGGGCCTGGATGTTTTTCATCCTCCAAAGGGGGCCCAAGAGCAAAAGACTTGAGAACCACTGATCTAAACAAACCTCAACAGATCATGTGTTTGTGATTCTTCCTGTGACCTAGTTCTCTCTGCTCAGCTGTTTTAGGGTCATTTCCCTTCAAATGATCCATTGATTAAATCATGTCAGTTTAACCTTTGATGCAACAAATATTAACATTGAAACTTGTGGATTTGTGTCAGGAAAAAAACAACTATGAGCCAAGTAGTTTTTCTATTGCACACTGTTGATATAGATCTAGATAGAACAGACCTACTGACGGTTATTAACAAAGGTAGTAAATGTACAAAAATGGAATTAAAATGTTGAAAACAATCTGGGAATATTGTTGGTAATAATCCCATTGAACCCTATCCCTATTTATTTAACCTCACATTATAGATAAGACAGTTGTAAATACTAGAGTTATGTAACAGGGACAAGTATCAACATGGGTTTTGTCAAATATTAACCAAGTTGAATATTAACCAATTGAAGTGTTTTTAGCATTTGAGGAAAATCAAATAGTGTTGTGCTGACTTTGTAACGTCCACAACTTATTCTGACCTGATTGGTTGGATTTGGGTTCTGTGTTGCTCCTAAACTGACATTTAGTTGACGAGAAACAGTTGCTAAGTGTACATATGTTTTTTTGTTTTGTCTTTTTGTACAGTGCCGGCCCAAAAGGAGACAATATCTATGAGTGGAGGTCGACCATCCTGGGACCACCAGGCTCCGTGTATGAGGGAGGGGTCTTCTTCCTGGACATCGCCTTCACACCTGACTACCCCTTCAAACCCCCCAAGGTATGGACGGCCAGTTTACACCACGTGTTCAGTTCACACACCATCACACACCTGCGTAGACTGGAAATAGCTCCAGCCAAAACCAGGCTGTGGTCCAGCTTTTAGATCGCTTTCATCCTGTGTCAAACATATGGCTTGTGAGCCAAAACCAGCCCGCCAAAGGGTCCAATCCAGGCCATGAGATGAATATGTGAAATGCAAAAATTCCTCTGAAGATATTAACAATTGAGACCAATTCAATCTGAAGTGGGTAAGACGAGTAAATATACCATCACAATAACCTATAAATAATGAAAACCGCAAATTTTCTTTGATTTGGTGAAAAACAAAAAACATCTCATGAAAATGTTTACATTTATAAATGATCCTTTTCCATAAAATGTGAATAATCTGAACAAATATGAACAACCTGAAATGTCTTAAGAGAAATAAGCACAATTTTACCAGTATTCTGCCTGTTGAATGTTTTGTGGATTTGTAGATCCACTGTCATCTGTTCGTTGTAATGCGTATGTATAAATGGTAAGATGAGGTGTAATATTGTTAAAATGGCACTTATTTTTCTTAAGAAATTTTAGGTCGTTAATGTTATTCAGATTTTTAAAGAAACTTTGTAGATGTAAACATTTTCATGATGTAATTTAACTTTTTTCGCTGTTATTATTTTACTAGTCCAGCCCACTTCAGATCATATTGGGCTGAATGTGGCCCCTGAACTAAAATGAGTTTGACACCCCTGGTCTACATTTTATTACTAAGTTTACTTTCATCTTGCTTTTTTCTTTTACATTGTTTTCATCCCGTTCTAGCTGACTGCTCTCAGCTGCAGACTCGTACTGATATGATTTATTGCCAGTGAATATGTCCTGTAAAAATGCAGTTTGTTAGTGTGACACGCTGTGGCTTTATTAAAGTACACTTATCTAATCTACTGTAATCTAATTCAGCAGCTCAGCCTCGCAATAAACTATAGATTTATGACTCCTTGGGGGTGAGTTGTGTTGACAGGTAAGGGTTCATCATAGTCATTTAGAAACACGAGGCACTGAATATAATCAAACAAACTGTTACATTCACTTGTAGCTGCATCAATAATTCAGAGAAAGCTTTTGGAGGCACGGTGTCCCCTGCTCCGCTACACTAGCCGTCCGATTACACTGCTCTACAAACAGCAGTAATGTCACTTAAAACAAAACAAAGCAAAAAAAAAAACACCACTTCCTAGAAAAGCTCACCTAGATCTAGAATTTACACATAGATGAGGGAACATTACACAACCCACTCTGCCAAAAAGCAACTCATTATGTCAACATCTTTATCTTTTCTATTTTTTTTTTTTTTTTTAAACTACTGATGAGTCAGGTTTTTTCCATTGGATTGTGCTTCTATTCTTTACATTTGTTCAGTGAATCATTTACACTTGACACTTTACATAGATATGATCATTATGGCACAATAAAAAAAAAAAAAAAAAAGTTTTAATACAGTCATTCAGGATTATTTCCAGTGGTGACTTAATGACAGTGGGAAAACGGTGACTTTAACATACTTTGTTCAAATGATTGGATGAAAAAACCTAAGAAGAAACCTAAAAACAACACAAATACATACATCATTAGCCTCATAGCATCATTGCCTAAGTCATGGGTTTGCAAACTTTTAAACTCGTGACCCCAAAATAACAGTGCCAGGGACTGGCAGCCCCCACTATCCCTGACCTGACTGAGATATAAAAAAAAAAAAAAAAACATGTGCATAGGCCTCGGGCATTAAAAGGCATATCCAAGCACAGGCATTAACAACACAAAAGAGAAGATAATGCATTTTTAAAGAAGATATTTGCTTTTGTGTGATGAACCTGTTGAAGTTAATTATATAAACATGATCCTCAGGTGATGAAGTTGAACACTGTTGTCAAGTCTCTGCTCAGTCTCAGTAAACATCGTAGCAAATTAATTCACTGAAGTTTTTTTAAAGTTTTTTTTTTTTCTTTGTAATTTATTTGAAAAGTGCTTTATTGTAATTACAGCTACAGCTATCAATTATTTCTTGCAATCAGTTAATCTATCAATTATTTTCTTTGCTTCAATTGAATTATTACTTGAAACAGGCGAAAGAAAAAGTAAAAATGTGAAACAGACATGTCTGAAAATGACAGACAGCTTGTCCTTTATTCCAGAACAACAACCACAGAAAGTACAAAAGTAAAAGTATATATAGAAATTTCTATATAGAAATAGGTAGGAGCTTTAGCAGCTTGAACAGCAGAAGCAGAAACATTAGTCTTCTAGAAATGGAATTGTAACATTAGCTGGATTAAGATATAGTTCAGACTGGTTCAACACTATAACCATGAGGCTGTTGAACTGTTAAAATAGGCCTCATGTTAATGTGAATGGAAGGAATTTGACCAAAGACACCTTAAAAAATGTCTTCAAAAGTCACAAACATGTCTTCCCTAAACCTGCAGATACCCAGGTCAGTGAATGTAATGGTAAGTTGACTTGCTGCCACAAAGACCTTGCACAAGTACAATGTAAAATTTAGTGTTTGTAGTATTTTCACAGTGAATATGTTTCTGTGTTTTTTGCCACCGTGTACAAATAGGATGTCATATGGAAAATACATATTAAAACCAGAAACATTTTATTTTACATTTACACTGTATTTCCAGGTTAAAGCAGCTTCTTTTTTCTGCATTGCAAAGGAGGATCATAATGTCTAATAAAAACAGATTCTGCAGGTGTACTCTCAAGTTTTTAAGTATTTTGTTTTCATTCCCCTTCCTACAACACATATTTTAGTAAAAGGCGAATAAAAATAAATGCACCTCGTCTTTCTGTTTATCTACTGATAAACCGTCCCAGAGCTGATTGTCCTCCGTTGGTTGTTGTGCATATGTAGTTCCTCTGTGTGACCACCAGAGGGCTCTCCATCATAAAGAACCACAGAGCTGAATGCAGCTCAAGCAGCAACCGCATGTTTTCAGTTTCAGTATCACTGAGCCATGCAGCCAAAACATGTGCACCATGTTTAATCCAGGCCAAGCCAGTTTCTAAATACCACCACACAATGTAACAGGAAACATCACGTGGCCGACAAGCAACACGATGTACCCGACTACAATGAATGTGTGTGTGTTTGCAGGTAACGTTCCGTACAAGGATCTATCACTGCAACATTAACAGTCAGGGTGTGATCTGCCTGGACATCCTGAAAGACAACTGGAGCCCTGCACTCACCATCTCCAAGGTCCTGCTGTCCATCTGCTCCCTGCTCACAGACTGTAACCCAGGTAACGCCATTGCACAACACATCCTCAGTATGGTTTATTCACAAACAAGTGTTCAATGAAACTACCCGAGAGCCTGGACATAGTAGAACAGTCAGTGTTTGTGTTCACCACAGCTGACTGTGGAAATGTGACAGAAGAGTTCAGCATTCCCCTCCTGTTATTGGGACACAAGAAAGTGCACATCCTCAATCATATGGTTCTGTTAAGAGTTGCAGCTATCGATTATTTTTGTAATCGATTAATCTATCAATTATTTTCTTTGACTCAATTAAGTGATTATTTGAACAGGTGAATAAAAGTACTAAAAATGTGAAACAGACATGTCTGAAGATGACAACTCGTCCTTTATTCCAGAACTAGATGAAACAACAACCACGTAAAGTAGAAAAATAAAAGGATATATTAAACATATCTATATAGAAATATAACATCTATAGGCATAAATGACAGCAAACAAGTCAAATGGCATCTACGACACAGTTAAGAGAGAAAACACAGCTTTGGTTTGGTTGCTGTTTTGTTTTTTCCTCTTGGGACGACAGAAAACAGTTTATGTGTTCCTGCCTAATTCTTTCACATTTACACAATAAACATTATAAGTGGGACAAAATATTAATATTATTTCTCTGAAATGAGTTTTGGAGATATAATGGTTTTACCCTGAATGCTGCTGCCGGATATCCTTTGTGTTCCGGTGATAACTATTACAGATTTAGTTGGATTTCTTCTCCCTTGATAACCAACATGGGGAACCCCTAGTGGAAGAACCCTATCGATTTCAGCTTCTCTATGAGTATTACACGTCATCCAAATGGGGGTGCTTTATTGAAAATCTGTTTTTTTGGCCATTAATCAAGCAATAATAGGCCAACTGAGATAAAATTTGGTTCATATTGATCGTCTTACAAATGTCCATTTTCTGTCTACCATCCAGAGTTCATATGGTGTTATTTTCATTCACTAGGTGGAGTTTTGTGGGAAAACTTGGTTTTCTGATCATTATTCTGCTGCTATCAGGTTGCTGTAGCTTAAACTGAGTTCATATTGATTGTCTGTCAATTATCTTTCTTCATGTCACTACCTTGAGTTTAGACAATGTCATATTTTGACACCTGGTGGTGTGTTTTTTCCAAATGGTTGGGGGAGCAGAGGACGGGGGGGATTTCAGGGCTATACCCTTTCTGTCAGCCCCTGACAGCATAAGCCTCGTTTTATATTGCATTCTACAGTATTTATAGTATATTCTATTGTACTACTGCTACATATCACCGCTTGTATGAAAGTGTGGGGCCGAATGCCACATGGTTCACATAGTCATCTGTGTTTTTCATTGAACTCCACAAGACCAGGGACTAAATCCACTCCTGTTTATTCCTTATTGGTCCATTGTTTGTGTGTTGTATTGTGGTATCGTGTTGAAAGTTACTTCCGCTAAATGTGTGTATGTAGTTAACAAATTTATGACAAAAAACTAAGAGTTCAGTAATAATATTTTATGATATTACAACAATGTGTTACTGTATCATTCATCATTAACTTCTGCCTTTAGTTGTGGACATTCATAAGAGCAGATACTAGTCGACAAATTCAGGGATTTCTGTACCTTTTGGGAAAGGCAAACCCCAGGCCATTTCTTCAGTACCATGAAACATGAATCATATGGAGATCAGCCAGTCTGACTGCATGACTCTGTCCTGATCTAATCCTTTTGTACTTTTAAGCCATTTCAGGAGGTGTTTTATTTAGTTACCACTCCAGCTTTCCAAACGTTTTGGACACATATAGTAACAATAATGGTCCAGAAACATTAATTTTTGTTTCATGAACACCCCCCTGCTCCTCCACTCATGTACTTGAGTCTTCTACAAACTTAAGGAAACCACTTTGTAGAGACATGGACATGAACAGGCTTCATTTGTCAGATTTACAGTGTACATCAAAACGAGATTCTGATGCAAATAAAACAAGTATATACAAAATGAATAAATATGCATGTTATAACTACATGTCAAGTAGTAAAAGTTTATTAATGTAAGATTATGTGAAAATGAGTGGAATGCATTCCACACCCACACAACCCCCACATCAATTAAGTCCCATTGAGTGATTAGGACATTTTTAAAATTCTTGCTCATGCATTTTATAATTGTCATGTAATTTTGCTACAGACCGTCTTAATATTGAAATGTTGAACTCATGTGTCCAGTTTGTGGATGTTAATGGCCTGATTAGGTTGTGTTTTACATAGTCCAGCCCCCACTCTGTCTCCGTGGGGGAAAAGACGTTTGTTCAGAACTTAAATGTGTCTGGTGTTGTTGGTTTCCTTCAGCGGATCCACTGGTGGGAAGCATCGCCACCCAGTACACGACCAACAGAGCTGAACATGACCGAACAGCCAAACAGTGGACGAAGCGATACGCCACATAAACCCACAGAGGACGTCTGTGGGACGAACAGCAGCAGCAGTGGGAGGAGGAGGGGTGGGGGCCCCGGTGGTTTGTGTCGGGGGGTTATTTCTATCTCAGATTTTTAGTACTTTATTGTCTGGTATATTTTTTGCTTCCTGATTAAGTTATCTGCGCAAATATGGTAATAAAGGAACACAATGGAAAGGAAGTGTGGTCTGCGTCACTATTTAAATTTAAGAGTGGGTTTCAGATCCGCGCCCGCGATGAATGAATGAAGCTCATGCTGAGTGAACTGTGGGTAAACGTGGAAAACAGAACCTGCATTTTAGAAACAGAATAAACAGAGTTGAAACAGTTTTTTTTATTGAAGTTGTAGCTTCACTTGCGACATCTGTTTGTGTAAACATCAGTTATTACCACCTTGTAGCCTTTTAGATATGTGTTCATAGACATCCTCACACTGATTATTTACGTCTCACGAACCGAAGTAGAAAATGAAACTGAAAGCAGGACCAGTGATCAGCAGAAAACTGTCACATTCACCAATGGAATGTTTTAGTCAGTACAGACGGTTTTAACAGCACAGACACCAGCAGGTTATTATTAACAGCAGTCAGTACAAACATGTATTTGTATTTATTTAAGCCGTACAGACCATAAAGCTACCGGTGATCGTCAACGTCCGAGATACTCCAGTGGTTTATCAGGGTCAGAGGATGAAGTCTGTGCAGGTCATGTCAGGTCTGTTAATGACTAGTTAAACAGTCACCTGAGCAGACGCTGCTGTTGGAACCAATGGACTGGAACATCTGCACCGACACCGTAAAACCAAAGCAACAGCTGCTGATGTTCAGAGGAAACGAGAGGAAAACACAAGACGTTTATCATCAGTGTTCAATACTTCACACTTGGATCAGATAAAACCATATGCACATGGAGTTGGCAAGGCTCCACATTACTAGGTACTAGAACTACCGATTATTTTTGTAATTAGTAGGTTTTATTGATAATTTTCTTCAATTTGATTAAATAATTATTTAAATGGGTAAAATAAATAGTAACAATGTGAAACAGACGTGTCTGAAAATGACAAATACTTGTCATTTGTTCCAGAGCCAGCTGAAACAATCACAAAAAGTATAAAAGTAAAGGATGTATATTTTTTTTTTAATTCATACAGAAACAGTATAAAAGTATATATAAAGAATATAGAGAGAAATGACAACAATATAAAAGTATATCTAAAATTATGTATATAGAAATAACAATAGCAGTATAAAAGTGCATATGTAAAATACCTATAGAGAAATGACCACAATATAAAAGTATGTCTAAAAATATGTATATAGCAATAACAGTAACAGTATAAAAGTGTATGTGTGTGTATATATATAATATCTGTTGAGAAGTGACAACAATATAAAAGTATATCTAAAAATGTGTATATAGAAGTAATAAAGTGTATATAAAAATATGTATAGAAATGGTAATAATATAAAAGTATATATAAAAATATCTTTATAGAAATAATGGATATGGTAGGTAATGTAACATTAGCTGGATTAAGATATAGTTCAGACTGGTTCAGCATAATAACCATGAGGCTGTTGGACTGTTAAAATAGGCCTCATGTTATTTATGTGAATGGAAGCTCTACAGAAATAACAGTATAAAGGTTTATATAAAATTATCTATAGATATAAACAACAACAAACAAGTCCAATGACATCTACAAACACTATGTCACTTCAGTCATCAACACATTTGGATCCAACTTAGTAACAACTTAAGATGGAACTAACATACAACTTTTGTTGATCCTGGCGTCATGTGCATCACAATAAGCGTCCACGTGAAACACAACAGTGGAACCAATGTTTAGCAGCAGCTAAATTATGGAAACAAAGCTTCAATTCAGTAAAATTGTATTCAAATTTTTTTTTTTTTTTTTTTTACTGATTATTCATTTAAGCTCTAATTCATAAATTAACTGTTACTTTTTGATTACTCTTTTGACTTATAATAAAATGTGTTAAATTGGCGAGTAGAGCTGAGCATTCATAAAGAGAATAAGTAAACCAGGCAGTGTAAACCTCATAACGCTCACCAATGATCACTGAAGTCCTTTGATCGAACATCAATGAAGATCAGAGTGGAATGTTTGAACAGAAACACACACTGTATTCAGTGGTTGATTTATTTACCAGATACGGCACGGTACAAATAAAAAAAACAAGATAAACACAAAAATGACACTGCAGAAGAAAGGAGTGAAAATGGAACAAGATAGGTTTGCAGATGTTTCTTGAAATTTGCAAAAATGTAAAGACGAACTATTAAAAAACTGTTCTTCAATCCTGGATTCACTGGGTTTTTATCTGATGTTATTGTTCACATGAAACCAGCCATGTACCATCTTCTTTCTTACATTAGGACAGTATTTTATTAGTTCTTAGTTGCTCTGTCAGTCCATCCTCTTTAAAGAAACCCCGTCTTGATCCATCAGTTCTTAGCCATTGTAGACCAATCTCTAAACTCACATATTTATCAAAGGTTTTAGAGTAAGTGGTTTCTGTCCAGCTTTTATGTCAAAATTATATATTTGAGAAATTTGGTTTTTAGATCTTTATACTGTACAGAAACTGCTTCTTAAATATCTGAAGGTGACTACTGACCTTTTGGAAGCTGATGGGGTCTGTGTGGTTTTAATTCATTAAGACTTAAGTTCAGCCCTCGACACAAATTACCATGTCATTTTAATTCAAACCTGGATCAGCAGTAAGGACTCTGCACTGAGTTGGTTTGATTTGTATGTTTTAGACACAAAAGTACTGTATAAATAAAGTTAAGTCAACTTTATTTGTAAAGCACTTTAAAAGCAACACAGTTGGCCAAAGTGCTGTACACAGACATAAAAACAAATAAAACACATAAAAGAATGAATAAAAACAATGAAAGTAATTATACATTAAAACAGTAAAAGCCAACCTCTCACACTGAGTTGAAAGCCAGAGAGAAAAAATACTTTTTAAGAGCGGATTTAAAAACGGAATCTGAGTCGACTTTCCTGATGTGTAAAGGTATATTATTATTATTATTATTATTATTATTATTATTATTATTATTATCATTATTATTATTATTATTATTATTATTATTATTATTATAAGCTTAATTTATGTGAAAAATCTAAATCATAAAATCTAATGTTGAATCTGTAAATATTGACACAGGTCTGCATTCTTTATTTCATGTGTTGTGGACAGAGGACAATGGACAGAGGATACTGGACAGAGGATAGTGGACAGAGGATACTGGACAGAGGACAATGGACAGAGGATACTGGACAGAGGATAGTGGACAGAGGATACTGGACAGAGGACAATGGACAGAGGATAGTGGACAGAGGATACTGGACAGAGGATAGTGGACAGAGGACAGTGGACAGATGATACTGGACAGAGGATAGTGGACAGAGGATAGTGGACAGAGGACAATGGACAGAGGATAGTGGACAGAGGATACTGGACAGAGGACAATGGACAGATGATACTGGACAGAGGATAGTGGACAGAGGATACTGGACAGAGGACAGTGGACAGATGATACTGGACAGAGGATAGTGGACAGAGGATACTGGACAGAGGATACTGGACAGAGGACAATGGACAGAGGATAGTGGACAGAGGACAATGGACAGAGGATACTGGACAGAGGACAATGGACAGAGGATACTGGACAGAGGACAGTGGACAGAGGATACTGGACAGAGGACAATGGACAGAGGATACTGGACAGAGGATACTGGACAGAGGACAATGAACAGAGGATACTGGACAGAGGATAGTGGACAGATATAGTGCACAGAGGACAGTAGACAGATGATAGTGGACAGAGGACAATGGACAGAGGATAGTTGACAGTGGACAATGGACAGAGGACAGTGGACAGTAGTGGGGTTTTAAGCAGCCCTCTGTCCCTTTAACGGTGTCCATCCATGAAAGAGTGGCTCTTTGCCAAGGACCCGACGTACTTTTTAGAACTCAACCAGCAGCTCACGTTAAAGGTTTACTAATTTTCTCAGGACACACCTGCTGATATTTTACACGTGGAATAACAAACCCTAAATCCTTCCACAGTCAGCAGTTGTAAATGTTAATCATTGACGTTTATATCAATCATGTATATTTAATGTACAGCGTCCACTTTAGATCAGTGATATCCTGGAGCTGGAGACATTTACGGTCTTTTAAATACAACAGGCTTGAGTTTATTACCAGTAATCAAGACGGTAAATGTCAGGGACACTGTGTTCTATCTGCCCCGACACTCAAAATAGATGAGGTGGAATACAATACGTCCAATTGGTCTGATTTGGTAGAAGTCCATTGTGGTATTAGTCCCTTTAACCTCTCAGACTAAAAATGAATGAGTTTATAAAGGACTGACTGCGGTGTTTCAGTGAAAGAATGAAACTGACCATATTCCACAGAGCAGAGGACGCCTTTTTTTTTTTTTTTTTTGCTTGAGACACAAAAGATAAATGTGTCTCCTCAGGACACAAGTGGATAAATCTAGTGCACTGTGCAGAGGTAGTGAATGCAGTAAAAACCACAGTTTCAGGTTAAAACAGATTCTATAAACTAAAAAGGTCGTATTTAGTGTGAGGTCTGTTTGCATTTTCACCCTTTTGGTTCAGACAATATGACATTCACAGCATTCATTTTCTGGTGTTTTATGTTTCATTCAACACATCAGATGTTTCTAATTTTTTCTGCTGCTTCTTCTCATGGGGTCAGAGGTCATGCTAAATCATGACTTTAACCTTTACAACACATTTAGTTCATTTTTTACATTTCTTTGTGTATCTTTTAAGGCTGTGCACCTTTTTCCTGTGTTTTGTTGTTGTTGTTGTTGTTGTTGTTGTTGTTGTTGTTGTTGTTGGGGGTTTTTTTTTGTATCTGAAGGAAAAAGAATGCAAGATAAACATGTATGTTCATTTCAACCCTGAAAAAACAACACAGATGAAGGTGGAATAAGACTTTTACACAGAACTGTACGCCCTTTGCTTCTGCATTTTTACATCGTTATGGTGCTTTTTATTGGGTTCTGGAGTGTTGCACGTTTCACATAATGTTAGTTTTTAATCACATCTTTTATGACTTTTTTTTTTTTTGTCTTTTTTGCTGTTTTCATATTGCTGCACCTTTTCTGTAACTTTTATCTTACAACTGTTTTGTCTTTTAACAAACGCACAGCTTTGTGAAGGCCAACATTTATTTAATACTTCTTCTATCTTAATTAGTTCTTATGCATTGTATTTATTATTATTTACTTATTATTTACGAAATCTGCTCCATTTATGAACTGACAAATGCTCTGAAGGCTTTTTTTTCCATGTCTGAGCTTCATGCTGCTTTAATTCACACATCACAGTTGATTCATTGACCCTTTGCTCCAATGCCATAATGAGATTCTCAGTATTAAATGTGCTCTTTATTGCAGGAACATGAATGTGTTCTTGTGTTAGTTTCTGGAGGCTTATTATGTGTAAAAACATATTCATAGTGATCATTTAAAAGGCTACCATTATAAACACTGTACTTAAACGTTTCCCCCATTTTATATCACTTTTTTCCTGCCAGCTTTATTTAAGCGTTACAGCTGTAAATGTGCACTTTTACACATGATGCAGTCGTTGCTATAAAAGTCACCTCAGCTTTAGTATAAGAATTACAAGGGATGTGTAATGAGTACATTTTGTTTTTATGTCTAAGGTTCTTTTCACCCTTTCATGTCTATTTTATCTCCAACTGTCTTACACTGCTTTTGTCTTCTGTTTTATGCTATTTTCATTTAATGTGGTGTTTTACCTATGTGACTTTTGTCAAATCTTATGGGTCATTTTAATCTTTAATGTTTTATGTCTTTCAAGCAGTTTTTTTTATTTTATTTTATTGTTACCTTTTTATTTCATTTCCATATTGTGTATTTTACTTCATTTTTTATTTTTATTAATTTTCATCTTTTTCATGACTTCGTCATGTTATATTTTTACCCATTACAATTAGAACCCATTACTTTTGTACATGAGAATCTATCTATATTAACAAATAGTCTTTTCCCATCCTTTTAGGTTGAAATCAGTGTTAATGTTAAGATTCAAGATCCTTTATTGTCATTCAACATGTGACATGAAGAACGCAATTATGACCCATAGGATCGACAGTGAAGCTAAAATGTAAAAACAAACAAAAAACAAAAAAACCCTACACATTTAAAATGGAAAAACAATAAAAGTAACGTGCAGATACTATATTTATAAATAACTAGCGCATTGACCCACGGGGATCCACGGGTTCTAGATGTGGTAGTTTTTATGCTGTTGTATATTTGTGCATGCTGTACCGCTTTTGTCCAGCAGTCACCACCAAAGCATTCTGGGTATACCAACATGATTGAAAGGCTATTGTATTCCAAAATTACTAATATCTCCCAAAATACTGGTCCTATCAACTTGCCGTTTTCGCTGCTGTTTTACTTGACCAAACATTTGTAAGTATGTCAAACTGCAGCAGTCACCTCATGTCAGATTTTGTGTGATTTCTGAGACACACACACACACAGGCCACTTAGATTTTATAATATACAGTTGCAGAAAAAGTTATTAGATCGCCACTTGTTTTCTTCTATTTCTTGTTCATTTTAATGCCTGGTACAACTAAAGGTACATCTGTTTGGACAAATATAATGATAACAACAAAAATAGCTCATAAGAGTTTAATTTCAGAGCTGATATCTATCCATTTTCCATGGTTTTCTTGATAATAACCAAAATCACCTCAGTTCTTACATCAATAGCTATGGCATTGTACTGACAAAAACAGTGCTTTTAGGCATTCCATGTTTTCTTTTCCTTCTCTTTTAGTCACATGATACACACAGGCGTTAGTTGCATAACCATTGTTTTTGATGACTTTTGATGGTCTAGTAATTTTTTCTGTGACTGTAGATGAACATGGAGGAAGAGGAGAAATGACTGGAATGTAAACATAACACTGATTGAATATTGCATGGTGTGATATTCCTCATGAATGAATGAACGACGCCAGAGTGAGTTCAGTTAGGAAGGGGTACGGAGGTGCAAAATCATAATAATGCAAAATCTCCCTCAAATGCATTAACGCTAAAGTATTAATCCAGTTTAAAAGGTTAAATAGTAGAAAGCACACATACTTGTGTTAAAATGGGATATTTCAAGTACAAAAACCTGAAAACTCTGAAACACTGAGGCTGTAAAAACCTTAACTCACGTATGTTTGTTCATATCTGCAGTAGACCTCCACAGATCTGTGCACACCTGGGGGTTTTGCAGACTTCATTTCACTCTGATTTAGCTCTTTCGGGTTCAGTATATCAGTGGACATCCACTAACTGTGTTGTCGTCCTCTCAAGTCACGTCAGCGGAATAAATGAGTGCTCGTAAAAGGTGAGTAATCTGAATCTAAACTTAGCAGCTGAATTTAAGATGCACGGAGCTGAAAGTTGGATCATTGTATCACTCACTCATGCTGAGTTTGAGTCATGTTTATGTAGGCCATTTGGAAAAACACAGAACATAAGAGGAAACATTAGTGCAATATAACTTAACAGTGAGTTAAGCTCAGTAAAAATAGCAATAAAACAGCACAGAACAAATTTCAGTACAAGCTTTGCATTTTAGAGTTCTGCTTGACAGTGAAAGTACACAACTATACAACACAACCACATGTACGACGGTACCAGATCGAGTCCAGGGGCCTTGGTAGGGTGGTGTTTTAGAATTAGCACCATGTCTCCAGTTTTATTTATTTTTTTAAATGATTAAAAAAAATATTTAAATCAATGACTGCTGACGACGTAACAGGTCGCGAAGGGTTGTCCCACTTCATAGGAGAATGTTTCAACCCCTACCCTTTGCAGCTCCATTTCAAGGGGTAGTGTCAAGTGCAAGGGCCAAGGGGTAGGGTTAAGGGGGAGGGCTGGGGGAGGGGTTGGGCCAAAGAGACAGATAGACATTTTATATATACTTTTATGTTTTCAATCATTCATTTAATCAATCATTTAATCGAATCAAAGACCATTATCGATAGATTAATCGATTACAAAAATAATCAATGGCTGCAGCTGTACACAGGACAAAGCAAAGCCTTTGTCTTGAACTGACAAAGATACATATCCAAATCTAAAGACATGTTTTATCTATCACACTGTTCTTAATTCTAGTCATACATTGGTGTTAGAGTGAGGGTCTGCCCAGTATCTGGACCCACATATGGACCCAATGTGACCACATACACTTTCATTTTGACATGAATACAATTGCAAATTTCAATGGACTTTTGAAAAAAAATAAATAAATAAATCTAATACTTGAAACCTAACAATCATCTATATAATCAACAGATTTAATAAATTTTCAAATATTTTAGATGTAATTTTTAGCGTCAAATTCGAGCTATGGCTATGGTGTAAAAAGTACAATCAATAAAATTGGTTGTAACTTTTTTCTACAAGTGGTATTTTAAAAAGGATAACAGTTTCATAAAATAAATATCTTTTGCTAAAAAATGAGCCCAATTGATAAATGATGTGTGCAAATGTACTTTTTCTTGATGATGTTCACTTTCACTTGATTGGACCCTTCAATGTAGTCAACATAATGTCACTTACTCCTGTATAATGAATCTATCTGACATCAATGAACATGAATTTTAAGTAAAACAAAGCATTTACAATTGATAACATGCTTATTTTGTTGATTTTGTTAGTTATTTTGTACAGCTTTCATCATGTGTCCTCATTTTGTTGGCTAAAGGCTTATGTTGTCTGCTCTGAACATTAAATCCAGATGGACAACATTAAGTTCATCTGAGGTCTTATTCAACTTACTTATTGTTTCCATTTTCAGCAACTGAAGGAAAATTTGCTGGAAAATAATGTTGTGAAGTAGATCTGTGATGACAAAACGTACTTGTGGCTTTGATCAGTGATATTAGTTTAGGTTTCAGTATTAGTGATATCCCAGTCACCCATACAAACAGAATCTTATTTCCTCTTATTATTGACTTATTGAGACGTTTCCACCTTCATCCATACATTACAAATTCAGGATGGAAGATGCATGTTTGCTTTTGTGAAGTTTGTGTTGGGGTGTTTTGTGGTGAGATTCGTTACCCACCTGTCTCAGATGTCTACAACCATGATACCAGCCTGTACGTTTAGCAGACCCTTCCATGAAAACCCTTACATTAACCCAGATCCCTTTCAGTTTGTTTCCTCTGCAGGTTCAGAATGAGGGGCTTTATGCACTGAGCTCTGTGCTGTGTTTAACAACACCCCTGAGCTGTTGTAAAATCCCAGTAAGACCTGCTCTAACCCTCTTAGGGCTTCGTTTTATGACTGAAACATTCACGTTTCACCATATAATTTACATACTTCAAGGTTCTATTTCAAACATGGGGCAATTACTGTCTGACCTCTGGAGACCTTTAAAGGTCACTGACCTCAGCATTGCATTTTTGCAGTTTTTCCAGTCACCCTCCATTATAACCTTGTCTATTTTTGTATATCTTGCATGTTTTGTCATATCATAGACACTCAGCTGGTGCCAGTTTCTTCAGTCTTGGCTCCAGAACAACATTCTGCTTTGAGCATTCAGACCTCCTGACCCACTTCAGTATCTCTGTGTGTTTTCAGGTGTAAAGGCTGGTTCATCGCTCTCTCTCTCTCTCTCACACACACACACACACACACACATATATATATATATATACACACACACACACATATATAATTCATTTAGTGCTAAAGATGCATAATGTGTGTTGGGTTAAAGGATTTACAGGATTCAGTGCATTTTAAATCTGGAAAAATCAGAACCCCATGTAACCCCCCACCCCCACCCCCAAAACAAGTTCTGGCTAGTTTGTGGAACAGCTGACAGTGTTTGATGAGCTCTGAAATGGGCTGTCACTACACATGAAAATGCAGCTGCTTTCTGACACAGTTTACCGCAGTTTCAGAGATTTAAATCAAACAATGCTATATTTTGATTTACTATTTAAGAAAAAGAAAGTTAATGCAAAATAGAGGATTCATCTTTTTTTTATATATATATTTTTTTGCAAAACAGGAAATTGAGTGAAATAACAGCAGCTAATATTAAGGACTGAACTATTATAAGTGTGCATTCCAGTAAATTAAATCAAATGTGTTCACCTCTAATTCAAGGTCTAAACAGACTTAGGATGTATTCTAGAGCTGAAACTATTAATCGATTAATTGACTCCAATAAAAAAAAAAAAAAAAAAAAAAACTTATTTGATAACAATTTCCCTGAATCAAAGCTGCGTTTCCTTAAATTTGCTGCTGCTAAACATTGGTTTCATTGTTGTGTTTCACAGAGACATTTATTGTGGTGCACATGACACCAGGATCAACACACAGTTGTATGTTAGTTCCATCTTAAGTTGTTACTAAGTTGGATCCAAATGTGTTGTAGACTGCAGTGCACATATTGTTTGTAGATGTCATTTGACTTGTTTGTTGTTTTCTATCTATAGATATTTTTATATGTACTTCTATTCTGTTGTTACTGTTGTTGTTATGTCTATATGGATATTTTTTTATATATCCTTTTACACTTTTTGTGGTTGTTTCATCTCATTCGGAATCAAAGGGCAATTTGTTTGTCATTTGGCCTATTCAAACAAATGTTTAATCAAATCAAAGAAAATAATCAATAGCTTAATTGATTACAAAATAAATGATAGCTGCAGCTCAAAAATACTTGTTTGTTGGATTTGTTTTTTGGTTCTTGTCAGAAGCAAAGGCAAATCCAAGTCTTCTCACTTACTCCTAACTTGTAAACTAGACTGAAAATAAAATAGGTCCAACAGATAATTTACATCCAATTTACAAAGAGGATTACCATGAAACACTATTGTAAATGTGAATTGTTGTTGTTATTGTTGTTATTTCTATATAGATATTCTTTATATATCCTTTTACTTTTATACTTTTTGTGGTTGTTGTTTCAGCTGGTTCTGGAAGAAAGGACAAATTGTTTGTCATTTCCAGACATGTCTGTTTCACAATTTAGCTATTTTGCCCATTCAAATAATCATTAAATTAAGCTAAATAGAAATAAAATAACTAATAGATTAATCAATTAAAAAAATAATTGATGGCTGTATTTCTAATGTATTCCTATCCCATCACTCTGGACTGAGGGGGTCTGGGACACATTTGTCCACGTTCTCCTAGTAATCTGACCAGAACACATCCAGAGATGCACATCACAGATGTCATTTTAAAGTGTTTTAAAAATATTTTGAATTCTCAAAAAAGCTCATAAAGATGTATGACAAATGCCAAATATGTACGGTATAACATGATGTCAGGTGAATGATGCTCCACCTCCACCAATTTATTTGTCCATTAGCAAACTGAATGTCATATCTTACACAATCCAGGAGAAATGTATGAATGCCTTTAAAACACTTCAATCATCACTGAAGTGTATGTCATGAAGTCGATAAACACCAATAAAAAGTTGGCTTATCTATATTTAAGGTGTAATGACTGATTAACAGTGTCACCATAAGAAGTGAGTAACAGGCAGAAAACAGTCCACCTTAAAGGGCTCAGAGTGAGCAGCAGAGTGAAGCTGCAAGAAAATGCACCCCATTCAACTTGACATAAACACACTGTTTTAAGATTAAAGATGAGCCAGTTCATTTGCATATAGGGGAGAAGTTACAACTAATCAGATGAGACTGATGTGGCAGTGTTGTCTAATGCTGTATGGACAGATGTTAATACCAGGTCTAAACATGGCTGAGACTGAAATGAAATGACACTAAGTTAATGTTTATCTTATATTTCATCAGCACCATATGTGTATTAGTAATTATAAAACAAGAAAACTGGCAGATCTATTTGTTTAATCATAACTCATGCAGATGGTGTAGTTCAGTTAAACAAAATATAACATACTTCCATTTAAGTACGTGACATTGTTTTTATATAGAAATACCTGTGACTGTTCATTTGCACTGATGTGTATTAAATTGTTTTCCAGTACAGATCAGGTAGTGGTATGGTTCATTCATCCAAACCCTAGAGGTCTTTGTTGCAGCAGTTTTGTGGAATCTGTGTGTAGTAACAAGTTATAAATACAAGATAACTGATGAGAATAAGTGCATTTGACAGGCTTAAATTTCATCACCCTCTATCTAATCCCAAAGGTCAATCTGCCACGTCTTCACATCTACAGAATAGTCAAAGCTTCTTGGTTTACAGAAAAACTGGAGAAAGTTCTGTGCTTTAGTTGAAGAAAACACAATACTTTGCATTTAGATCCTTCTCTCCACTGTTATATTCATTTGAGTCCGACAATACCCCTTTCATGCATGAATTTTGTATAAACTAGTGGCATTTTTGACATAAAACATCCATTCCATGCATCAACAGTGTTTATTTGTGGAGCATACACACATCCGTGAAGCTCTTCCCACACAGAGAATATATCCCATATTCAAGAAAACATTATTTCAGTGTAAAATGAATCAGTGATTATATCCTGGCAAACCAGTCACTGACACAAAATGACAAAAAAAAAAAAAAACATGAGGATTAATCTGTGACCAAAATATTGCCTTAACTATAGATTATCAGATAATTTCTTTGTAACCACATCTTTTGGATTCATTAAACAGTCTATAAGGACAAGACTATCCCACAGTGGGGAAATTCAAGTGTCACAGCAGCATTTACAGTAAAGTGAACCTAAGAAATATTAGAAAATGCAATGGCACAATTCAAAGTTGGAATCCTTTCTGCAAATGAAGTAGCTTTAATTAAAGACTGCATTACCACCGACTACAGTAATGTCATTCATGAAAGGGTTACAGATCTAACTGTTTACATGATTATATATAACATTAAATGATGTTTTATGTTATATTGTACTACTGGTGTTGTTAATGTGCAGTTTCATACTGTAGTCTTGCAATTTTAGAATAAATCACACGTTTAGGGTAGACATTTGAATGCAAAATGTATTTCAACACAAAAAATAACTAATGTTTGCAGGAAGTAGAAAGTTGCATGTGGTTAAAATACTTGCACACATGTGTTCTTCAGAACACAAAGTACAGCGTGCTGTTGCCTGTTGTTTAAATGTGACTACCGAGGGCGAATGAGGTCCTTTCGAGGTAAAACTCGACTGATTTCACAGCCTGCAGAGGCGTGGGGCATGTCCACAACACGAGTCTACTGTACAGGCCACTCTCTTCACGTTGTGCTCTGCAACGTGACCGCCTTGTTACCATTCCTCTCTTACGTCGCCAGGACGCTTGGCTCCGCCCCTTCCCTTGTCCTAAAAGTGTGTCACTGGGTTAAAGAGGGAGGGGCGTGGCCGAAAAAAGGGTCACATGGGCGACCACCACTAGTGAGAACATTTAGTTCTCAGTCAGTCTCACACACAACAAGACGCGGGGGGAGTTCCTCTGATCCGGTTGTGTTCAGACCGCTACATTACTCGCACTTAGTCGTCAGTTGTCGGAGGTGAACGCCGGACGGGTTGCTTCTCTCTCTCCCTTTCATGAGTCACCGAGTTGGAACTGCAGATTATTCTCCCAAAAATAGAATGAACTTCAGTAGAATCTCTGCAGGCGTACTATTTGCAACACAACGCTGAGTGTAGTCTGGTCGTTTTCCGTGACAGCAGCAGAAGTCGATACGAAAGTCGAGTTTATTTTAGTCGCTTTTTTGCTTTTCCTCTATCCGAGATGCCTGAGGACATCGGAACAGCCAAGCCTGGTAAGAGCAACATTTATTACTGGCATGTAGGAAGTGAGACTGGAATGTTTTCATTGCATGCACAGCGCAAGAACTTAGTTGTAAAGAAGATGGTGTGTCCTCTGTGGAGCTCTCATATGTCCTTAATGCTAACTCCGAAGATACTAAAATATAAGAGTCATTTGGCACGTAAACTGAAGGGAACCCCTGTGACATTGATTTAGTACCGAGAGTTCGACAACCATATGTAACAAAGTATAATAATAGTGACTTAAATGAATAAAAACCAAACGGAGCTAAACTACAATGTCATACTTCTGTTTTGAGAGGAATGACGTTTTCCAGCTTCCAGACATATTTCTTGCTAACAGTCATCAGAATAATAAACAGGAGGATTTAAAGTGCTAAAGCCCGGTTAGAACACATACAATTAGTCATATTTTGATGTCTAAATGTGAAGTGGACATTCTTAGAGGACGTTTTTCTGTGTTTTACAACGGGGTTAGGAGTGCCAGTGCGGCGCTGCATCGGTTACGTTTGACACAACAACAGTGTTCCACTTCCCCGGCCGTGCTCACATGGACATCGTAGCCTAGCCATGTGCCTCTGTGTACACGCTTTCGGGAACACTCCTCTGATTGGTCGAGGGGCGTTCCCGTTTGCAGACACGTTTTAGAGAAAGCACGCCCTGATTGGCCGCAGCGGAGCCCGTGACGCAGGACGTTGCATAATTCACTCCGCACACAGCATTCCCGGCGCGAGGCTGGACTGCAAGATACACGTGAGACGGGAGAGACGGCAGCGGCTGACCTAGATTCACAGCCTCTTCCTCCCTGTTCGCTTTTCACAGAAATTCATGACAAGTCCACGTGTGGGTGGGACGTGAAAGGGAACAGTCACGGTTGAGGTTAGGTAATCATCTGCTCTAGTCCCTAAATTTAGGTGTTAAGGAAGAAAAACACTTTAAAGTTTTTCTTTTCACAAATATTCCAATAATCGCACACAGAACCTCAATTTTTAGAGCAGCCTTCGACTCAGCAGGTTTGCTATTTAAATCTCACTGGCCTACTTTAACAAACGGGCTTTAATTCAGTCACTGGAGCACTTTATTCAACTTCAGCTGATAGAGTGGATGATAAACAACCACTGTTTTCATTTAACATGCAGAAGCCAAAAATATTTGTGGGTGTCACTTTAAATGGGTTACCTCCTGCTCTCAGGGATAATAAGCAAAATATATGTCAATTGAGTTTTATGGACAAACACTCAGGTTGAGGCTGGTTCATTTATGTTCATTGATTGGAAGTCATTCACAATTTATATGTTGAATACTTATTAACTGTAAATTGCAGAATACTAATCTCCAGTCAAACTTGTAATGCAGACCAGTTACAAGTTTGCAACTGGAAATGAGGTCCCTGTCATTACATAACCTCCTGCCAAATCTTTTCACTGTGGCTTACTTTATCCCACGAATGCTCTGCTGCTCCAGTGCTTCACTGACCTGTCTGCAAGGCTCTCAGTCTGCCTATATCACATCAGCAGAGCACGCTCCCATACCATACACACTGAGGCATGTTATGTAACGGTGTTATCCAACCAGCAAGCACTGGAGGTGATAAAGCAGGTCAATTACAGCAGCAGTGAACAGACCAACCAGGAAACACACATACATAGTAAAGCTCTACTGTTTAGGTGTGTCACAGGCATACCAGTATGTGCTTACTGCGCCACCTGACACTTGTATATTTGGCATACAAGTGTTTTTTTTTTTTTTTTTCTCTCTCTCTCATTAATGCAGGTTACAATTTAACCTCTGTTATCATACCTGACTTCCACTCAACCTTGGCAGGCTTGATGTATAGTAGACCTAATAAAAACATTTAATTTTGCGAGTTTATTGGAGGCAGGGCTCTAAGTGTTTTGCTCAGAAGCAAATAAATGCAAACAAGGTGCCTTGATTTGAAGTAACAAAGGTTGCATTGTGTTTTTGCTCCATGCATTCATTATATTTTATAGCAGAACAACAGTAGGAAAAAGTACAATAACTATAGTCAATACAGGTGAATCTGACAGTTCTTAAATCCAACAGCCCTTTAACATTTTTGTTTTTACTTGGGGGAAAAAAACAGAATTAGCTCTTTTTCCACAAAGTTTTGTAATAGTAGAGAATGATTATTTTTACTTATATTGGATGCTTCATGAGACACTAAGCCTACACATTATGCACTTTCATTATTTGAAGCAATTTTTTTTAGAAGCTTAAATTGGCAAATAATTTACTATTCATCAATGTTTCAGCCCTAATAGTTGAGTCTACCTCTTTCCACAATGAATGTCTTAGATGACCATTTCTGGACATTTGTATGTCAGACAACATGCACATAACCAAACAATATCTAGATGAGCTTGAATACATGTACTTGTTTTAATATGATGTTGGTGTTATTTTCCACAGGAGGAGTCATAGCCTACATCTCCTCCGGCTCCGCTTCCAGCCCAGAGTCCTGTTTGAGCACCAGCCCCACCAGCGGCTTCCTGTCAACGTCGCCCACCCTGTCTCGGCCCTCACTACCTAGCAGGGCTGTTGGTATGGTGGTGGACGTTGCCCCACCAGTCAAGAACGGGCACCCACGTAGCATGGAGAAGACTGGCCGCTCCTCTATATCTACAAAGAGCAGCATCACTAGTAAGAACATAAACATTTGGAAGAATTTAACCTACTAGGAGACTAAAATGAATTACAAATCGCACATGATGCACATGAGTTATAACATACATTTGTCTTTGCAGAAATCAATGGTATGGTACTGCTGTGCAAAGTATGCGGTGATGTGGCCTCAGGCTTCCACTATGGAGTCCACGCTTGTGAGGGCTGCAAGGTGAGAAATGCTAAATGATCAAATAATGGAGTTCATCTCTTCTAGTCTAATCCATAGTCTCACTCTGTACAATGTTGACTGCTGGCTCATGGACTTTTTCTTGGAAATCCTTTCTAGGGCTTCTTCAGAAGAAGCATCCAGCAGAATATCCAATACAAGAAGTGTCTTAAGATGGAAAACTGCACCATCATGAGGATCAACAGAAATCGGTGCCAGCAGTGCCGCTTCAAGAAGTGTCTGGCGGTGGGCATGTCTAGAGATGGTGAGTAGATATTAAACACAACACACACAAAAACTATTGGTACAGTTAATCTTAAAACCTGAATTGACAACTCAGGGAAGTAGAGTGACTTACTCAGGAGTTTCATGATGAGTAATTTACCGTAAGACTTTAAACCAACTGAAAGAAGCAAAGTAGTTGTTCAGCTTGTTTTTAATAAAAAGAACCTCAGACAGCCCAACTAAACAGGTCAGTCAAATCTCTGTCCCTAATTAGGCCTGGTATCCAGAAGAATTGCACTTATTGCAGGGTTCAGACAAACCATCATAATACCATCATAATTCCTGGAAAAAACATCATGTACTATGAGTATGAGTTTCCTAGAGCTGGTTTGTGATTGGGTGTCAGCATCTAGTGGCCGTCAGTGGGATTGCATCTGTAGGATATTTCCACAGTGGTTGTTTCCTGTAAATATAGTGCAGTGCAGTGTAAATTTTTAGGCTAAAGGCTATCCTTTTTCTCTCTCAGCTGTGCGATTTGGCCGCATCCCAAAACGGGAGAAGCAGAGGATGCTGCTGGAGATGCAGAATGCCATGAATAACATGATGAACAACAACAGCCAGCTGCATAGCATGCTGCATGGCCACCAGAGCCCGCCACTGCCCATGGAGGCCATGACCAGTGACAGTAGCCCCTCACCCTCCTCCACCTCCTCTTCTTCTTCTTCTTCCTCCTCTGCTTCCGAGTCCCCGTCCTGCTCCAACCCCTCCTCCCCACAGTGCCCTCCTGACTCAGAATCTGTGGTTTCCATGGACACCAACTCCAGCTCTGCGTCTTCCTGCGGTTCAGACAGTGGCGAGGACGAAGTCGTCTCCGTGAACAGGCAGCACCAAGATGCCTTTACGTACAGCCAGCAGAGGTCGCCGAGACAGGGCCAGACGTCACTGGACGTTGCCTTGGAGACTGGATGTGACAGCCGCATGGAGGAGCAGCAGGAGAGCTGGAACTGCTGGAATAACGTGGTCAGGGCGGGATACCAGCAGAGCGCTTACAGTAACAGCCAACATGTCGCCAACACTGCATACAGGGAGGAGCAGGCAGTGTACCAGCAGCAGCACAACAGCGCCCCCCGCTGTGAAGCTTCAGTAGACAGCCAAAGACAGCACCAGCTATACGCTCAAACTGGACCAAGCAGCAGAGCACACTTGGTGAGTATTACTTTTTTTCATATTTTCTGCAGTAGCTGGGTTTTGGTCAGCCATCCTAACCCTTTTCTGTTTTTGTGTTTCCAGGTCTGTCCCATGAACACTTCGCCCTATGTGGACCCCAGCAAGCCAAGCCAGGAGATCTGGGAGGAGTTCTCCATGAGCTTCACCCCTGCTGTGCGGGAAGTCGTGGAGTTCGCCAAGCGGATCCCAGGCTTCCGCGAGCTCTCTGAGCGTGACCAAGTCAGCCTGCTGAAAGCTGGAACTTTCGAGGTAAGGGGGGGAGCAAAAAAGAAAACACAGTAAACACTGCCATGTTATTTTGTGCTCACTTTGAAGTGAAACAGACAGACCCTACAAATGCTGAGAATACAGGATCCACTGTGACTTTTCCCAAACAGAACAGACCGTCAGCTGTGTGCTGACTAATATTTGCTCTGATAACAGTTGAGATTCAAGTGAAAGAGACTTCACAAAGTCTCTATGGGTCTGCTTTCATAGAGAGCAACTGTACATAGTTTTTAGGAAAATTTGCAGGTTGGCATGTTTGTGCTGATAGAAGTCAATTGATTGCGAATTTTTAAAGGCTGGTAGTTCGGAGCAGGTAGAAAGTGTTAGTTGAATAAATCTAGATCAGTGGCCATCATAGTCACCAGTCTAGTTAAGAGTAAGTTATAATTTTTTAACTATTACTTAGAAATTCCATATGAGCAGCCCAAAATTAACCATAAGACCAAGCATCTGCTGATACTGATACAAAATTAGAATCTTAGAACCTTGAAAGTTAAAAAGAAGATAAAGCAGAACAAACCTTTAAACTGAAACACCAAAACCTAATATCCTCTCTTTCTTCATTCGTAGGTGCTGATGGTTAGATTTGCTTCTCTGTTCAATGTGGCCGAACGCACAGTGACATTCCTGAGCGGAAAGCGTTATAGCCTGGACACACTACGGTCACTCGGCGCCGGAGAACTGCTCAACTCCATGTGTGAATTCAGCGAGAAGCTGGCGGCGTTACGTCTGGACTCAGACGAAATGAGCCTCTTCACCGCTGTGGTGCTGGTTTCAGCCGGTAAGAGATGGGTAGAAAGAGTTTTACTGTTGATACTCACCTACAAGCACACGTCTAATTGTGTCTGGTTTTGTTTTGCTCAGATCGCTCCGGCATCCAAGACTTAAACTCAGTGGAGGCCTTGCAGGACAAACTGATCCGTGCTCTGCGAAACCTGGTCATGCAGAACCACGGCGAAGAGGCAGCCACCACCTTCACCAAACTCCTGCTCAAACTCCCCGAGTTGCGTTCACTCAACAACATGCACTCAGAGGAACTGCTCTCATTCAAAGTGCACCCTTAAGACATCAAAAAGCTTCCTGTGGGGATACACTCTCCGACTCCTCCACCACACACACCTCCACCTCTGTACCAGAACCTGCCTCTGTCCCCCATCACTCTCTGTATTTGACCAACAACCCTGTTGTGTGTTTGTAGAATGTATTAAATGCTATTTTTTATTCTATTTTTGTTAAGAAGACTGTGTTAGGTCTGACGAGAAAGAAAAATATGAGATGTACTGTATTTATAGAAGAGATGGCTTACGCTTCGTTGCACACAAACACATGTGAGTACACATGTGTTAGAGGTTTCTAGTTTTGCAGAGTTGGAGGCACCTATCTGTTTTCTAGTTTCTGGCTTTATGACATAACAGAGGACAGAAGTCTATTAGTTTTGATTTTATGTTGCATTTATGTTTCCTCCAAAAGCCATTTAATTCCAAAGTGTATTCTCTGATGAGCAGGTGAATGTGAGAGACAATGTATACCTTACATACCACATGTTCATTTGGTCCAATATTTTGACAGAGACATGTGAGAAAGGCAAGCTATCAGAAAAATGTAATAGAGGAATGTGTGACGATCGCTGCTAATGCATGGCTGTACTTAATGCGAACAACTATTACGTGGATCTAATCCCCATTTGCCTCTGAGAGCATCAGTTCATTGTCATTTGTGTGTAAAGTGATCTGTTCTCCTCTTTTAATTTAAAATGTTTTTTACCTGTTATTGTCAACTGCCTGTACACTGCCTGGTGATATTTCCAGGAAGTTTATGACATTTTCAGCAACACTACATTTGCACAAGCTCTGGAGCCGTAGTATAAAAACCCAAGTAACACACGATTCACAAATAAGTGTGACACAACTTCATGTATAGGCTACATGTGAAATGTAATCGCACTTGTCACAAGTATTTTTGCTGTCTTGGCTACTTTACGGTTTTCATGACACAGTGGGATACTCGCTCTTAAAAAAAAAAAAAAAAAAAATCCAACTTTTTGTGCTTTCTGCATAGCACTGAATTTGAAACTTGGTTTTGTCTTTTTTTTTTTTTTTTGAAATATCTTTCTTTTACTGGCAACACTGCCATATGTAAATACTATATAAATATATACATATATATATATAAATATATAGAAATATGAATGATATAGTATGAATAAATGCAAGTGAAGAATAATCCCGTGTTTGTGTGTTTTTTACTATATGATGTATTTTCAGTATTTTTTGAATGAAGCTGCTGAGTAATGTCAGTTGTACTGACTGAGTCCTACCACTAGATGGTACCGTTTATCTTTCCGAGTCATGGTTTCAGTGCAGTCTGAATCAGCTTTGAGCATTACTGTTATTAAGCCATACAGACCCAAACATCCACCACTGACCAAAACCATCTACTGATGTAAACATTTAATACCTGTTGATCCACTAATCCTATCAATCCATGTAAATAATTGGTGTAAAATGCAGTTTGTCATCTTTGCATGGTCATCAGATACAACTCATTTGGACGTTCAGAGGCTTCGTAGTGAACGTGGAAACACTGTCATCTTCTACAACTTTGATTCACCAGTAAAACCCATGGAGTTGGATCAATGACAGTGAATGGATACAATTGGTTTATGTTCAGTTAATGATATCTTTGGTGAAAAAGTCACATTTTTCTCAATCTTCTCTGTTTCTCATATAATAACCCTCAATTTTAATCTGATTTAATCTGAGTTTTTATGAACATCTACATGAACAGTAAATTAAATATTTCTAAATACCAGATTTTCACTGAAACAACACAAAATACAGAAAATAATATTACAATAAATGATGATAAATCACACAAGAAAGGTTAAATAGAGAGAAAAAATCATCTGGGAACTGCCACAAAAGTAGCACAGGGTCTTTATGGGTTAACAAAACCACATCAGTATTGTCAGTAAAAAAGGAGTAATTAAAGGCGTCGTTATTGCATTATTTATTTTATATACATTTCAGAGATATTTATTGGTGCAAATTGTTGCAGCCAAGAACTCTGACAACACTTCTTGTATGGAGCAGTTGTTTTAAAGCTAGACCAATGTATTTCATCAGGGTTGTCAGACAATACAGAACCAGATGTATTAAAACAAAAAAACATGGAAAAGATAAGAGCAAGGGAACAACCAATTGTACACTTCCACACACTGACTGACCAATCGGGTGTCTGCAAAGATGGGATGGGTATATGGGTGGGAGGCTCTAGGCCAATCATTGTCCAGACACACTAATGCTATATCAGGACCAAACACAAGAGGCTACAGTACAGACAGACAGACAGACAGACACACACACACACACACACACACACACACACACACACACACACAGAGCACTGTGCAGAGTTACTAGGAAAACATTAGGTTTATTGGTTTATTAAAGTTCTAACGTCCACACATTTATGTGAAGTATGAACAGCAGGAAAAACTGCAGTTTCAGTTTAAAAACAGCTTCTATGAATGTATTTAGTGTGACCTCCCTGTGTACTATGGCATTAACAGACATGTCGATGTCTGTGGCACAAGTCGACATTACTTTGGAAAAGTCGACTAGTCGTGTGTTATTCTCTCTCTCCCTTCCATCACATGACAGCATGTGAGCTTTCATTCAGCGCATGTCGATACTCTCATCTTTCTGCATGAAAACATGGAGCGCAAGGTAGTGATGCGTGGATCAGTGGACCCCGGTCACGTTGGTGGGGGTCCATAAAATGTCACTTTATTTGCAGGGTGGGTCAAATAATTCCACAAACGTAGGTTGAAAAAAAAAAAAAAAACTCAAAAAGCCCCACATCACTAGTGCAAGGCCAAGAGTGAAGGAAGAAGACGACTCAGAGTAGGATTACTAAACTGACTGTGATGTAGAAAAACTCTGGTCTAAGTAATGTTCTGTGAACCATGGAAGCACCACCGATACTGAATAATAATGTGGACAGCCAGTGTGTTTAGATTATTCTGTTCATTTATTTCATGAAGACAATGCGCTCTTTTCTCTAACATGCTGTGTGTCTTTTCTGCCACTGTCTGAACTTTTTCCCACTTTATGTTGTTCACTTAAATTTAAAAGAAAATTCAAGGTGTTAGCCTAGGTTTAGTTTGGTTAAATGTCTGAGAAGGACTGTTGATGCTTGTGTCTTGCAAGTTTTTATTCTGCTCTTTACTGTACATTAATGTTCCAGTGAACGTTAGTACAAGTTGCCCATTACTGAACAGCTGTGTGTCTGTGTTGTTCTTCTGCTGTTAATGTGATGATGTCATTACACAAGTCGACTCGACTTGGACTTCATTGACAATAAGTCAATCGGAAAAAACCTGAAGTCACTAATGTCCTATTGTGAACTTAACATGTCTTTAACCCTTTTTTCAGACAATATGAGATTTATGACTTTCATTTTCTTGCTCTATATAAAGAAAAGAGAATAGGAAATAAATATGTCTGATCATTTCAACCCTGCAAAAACAAAGATAAAAGAGGCCTATGAGACTTTTGCACATAAACATATGTCCTTTGTTTTGCTTTTGTCTTGTCACATTTTTTACCTCATTGTACTTTTCATGGGTTTTGGACTGTTGCATGTGATGTCTTTCATCACATCTTTTACATAATTTTGTGCCAATTTCATATCCTTCCTTCATTTTCTGAACCCACTTTATCCTCGCTAGGGTCACAGGGGTCGCCGGAGCCTATCCCAGCTACTTACGGGCGAAGGTGGGGTACACCCTGTACGGGTCGCCAGTTCATTACAGGGCTGACATATAGACACAAACAATCACTCTCACATTCACATCTATGGGCAATTTAGATTATCCAGTGAATTAATCATGTCTTTGGATGGTGGGAGGAAGCCAGAGTACCAGGAGAGAATCCACGCAGACATGGGGAGAACATGCAAACTTCACACAGAAAGGTCCCACCCCAATTGATTGGTGTTGGAATCGAACCCAGGACCTTCTTGCTGTGAGGCATGAGTGCTATCCACTGCACCATCGTGTCGCCCAATTTCATATCATTGTGCCTTTTCCATTATTATTATTAGCTCAGCTGTTGTGAAGGTGCTGTGTCTGGCGTTGTCTTCATTGGCAATTTCTTCGAACATCTTCTCTGATGAAACTACTGGTTGGATTCATTTCAAATTTTATATTGTACATCATGTTTTACAATATCTACATAGTTTGTTCACAGTTGTGAGACATGTTGATGTTGAATGTTAAATTTTTGCAGAATTTTTTGAAATATTAAAAATGTTCCTTTACTCATAATGGACCATAACAAACTCACAGCTCTGTGAAGGTCAGCATTTGTTTAATACTTCTTGTATCTTAATTAGGAAAATTAATTCATATATAAAGGTGATTAAGGTGAAATTAGACTTCTGCACAGTACAAAGAAGTTATATTTAGACACATTATATGAAGAAAACTGTGGACAATACAAGGAATCAACAAACACACAAACAGAAATAATCAAATGGTGTAAATTCCGTCTAAAATCTTTATCATATATATCCTGAAAGATGAAGGTTGTCAAAATACTATTAAAATAGTTTGTAGGACACACAGGGAACCTCTAAACCAAAAAAAATATCCTTATTCATGCCAATTTTGTGCAACATCCAAAATTGTTTTTTCCTTTGTCTCATGAAACCTGTTGGTAACTATTAATATCAATCACATATTTAACCCCTTCACTGTCCAAAAATCCCTCAGATTAGACAAAGTCTGTGCATTACTGAATTACTTCTACAGCCTGAAACATGGCCAAACAATACATGCTGACGTCTCATCTCCTCTCACCACTCGAATTACAATATGACTGAGGTCATTTAGGGATGTAACGATTACCGGTATAACAATAAACCGTGGTAAAATTCACAATGATACTGCTCATTTCCTGGAGAAACAGCGGCACTCCAGGCACGCATGTGCAGTTTGCAATGCTTGGCCTGTGAAAACATGGCTGAGGGCAGCCGCACGGACAGCGCTCTGGAGATCCAGGGATAGCAGGCTCTCACAAGGACCCGGGCTGAGTGCACAGGCCCGGTCCGAGCATTGTGACATTGTAAATGATTTGATATGGAAAATGGTCAATCAAGCTCCACCATGACCTGTCCAACTCCTTTTTTTTCCCACTCAAAAAAACACTCAAGAATCAATAGGAGAATTGCTAAGGAATTGGTAAGCAGAATCGACAATGGCATTGATACTAAAAACATCCTATTAATTCCCACCCCTAGTGCAGATATCTCTTAAGGCCATAAGCTGCCGTCTTTAATGCACATTTGTATGTTTGATATTTACATGTTAATATTTTAATGTTTCTGCCAACAGAAAGCACATTGTGCATCTTATTTTATTAGTTTGTTTTTCAAAACATAACTTGGTTAAATTACTTCAGTGTGTGTATAAGTACTTTTTGAACATTTTGAGCACATTTCAACAATATCGTGATAATAATGATAACCATGATAACCATGATAATTTTGGTCACAATAACCTTGATATGAAATTTTCATATCATTACATCTCTAAGGTCATTTTAGCACAGTGATGCTAAAAAAAAAAGACCAAACACTACAGCTTTAATATACCTGCCTGAAGGTGCTACTTAAGCACATCAAAGTGGAGACACTTGTGAAGTGCAGTGTAGGATTTACGCTAATGTAAACATGTAAATCTGGCCTGTGTTCGCATGTTGGTGCCCACAGACTATGACATTTCAGAATCTTCTAAGTTGTATTGTTGCCACACTGTACAACTCAAGCCAATGTATTGGATTAAAGCATCATCCGTATGCATCATCTGTCTGTGCCATTATAGTTGTTAATAATAAAGCTAATTATGCGCTTTTCCAAAAGCTCGGAAAAAAAGTCAGTGGGTTGGTGGAGAAGGGTGGACTGTTCACAAATCATAAAAAGAGGGAAGAAAGAAAAGAGAGAAGAAAGAGAAAGTTTGGTTAATGTTTTTGCTGCGTAAATTTTCGTCGAACATATTGTGTGTTTTCAGATTGAACTCCTATGGTTGTGAAATGAATGAAGATCATAGGTCAGACTCCCAGGCCTTTTCCTCTAAAATTCTGTTTCAAAAATCTAATTTTGAACCATGATTAATTTTAATTTTAATTAATTAACTTCATATTAGACTGTTACCCCCGCGACCCGGCCCCGGATAAGCGGAAGAGAATGGATGGATGGATGGAACTTCATATTAAGTTCTTTGATTTGGACTGAGACCAGACAGCTGCAGAAGAAAGGACGTATATTTTTCCCACCTGATTGTGGCTCCTGCAATTTTGTAGATTAAGCATTTTACATACACACCAGTGGCGGCTGCTCGTCTTTCAGACAGGGGAAGCTCATTGTCGGCTCACATAAAAAAAAAAAAAAAAAAAAAAAGAATTAAGAAAATGCCCAGTGACCTTATTGTACCAAGTAGGCATCTTTTCCAGGGACTGGACCAGTGTCCTCTCTGCTTAGATTGCCTTGGCCCATTGTGTTGCAGGTGTAAGACTTCAGCCTTTTTAAACTACAGATGCTCCTTTCACTCCGACCTAGCCGACAGTTTGATTGATTTAACTATCTACAAAACGATATTAAACTTGAACAAGAAATGATTAAATTATGTAACTGAAACAAGAAAACGCTGAAATTATGTTAAATTGAAACAAGGAAGTACAATGAGTGTGTTTTATTTACAGTGAAAGAAATGAACGAGAAATTTCGTAGTGGTTTCTCTGATTTCACAGCAGAATGTGCGACGGTATTAAACTGAACTGTGTCAGTGAAGGAGCAGATCTGAAAACAGCTGTCAATCAGACAGGATTCAGCCTTTCGACTGATCCTCCAATCAGCACGTGGGATTCTGGCGTCCAGCCCGGCCGAGCTCCGCCCACAGCTCCATTCACCCCCAGAGACGCCCGGCGTCCGGAGGCGGGACAACATCGTGGCATTTATCCAATTACCGTCCAGTTTTGACGCAATGAAAAAAAACTGTTCCATTCAGTCCCATTGAAGCCCAGAGACGCCCGGACTGTACGGACAAATGCACTGAGCAGAGATCGAATGAGAAAACAGCACAACGGGAATGGAGGAGAGGTGAACAACATCGCGTCAAATCAAATCAAATCAAATCAAATCAAATCAAATCAAATCAACCTTTATTTATAAAGCGCTTTTCATGCACAGATGCAACACAAAGTGCTTTACAGAATTAAAAACAATTACACAATAAAAACAGAAAAACAATTACAAAGAAAACCCCTCCCTCCCACCCTCCATACTAGACACGCACACACACACGCACACGCACACAACAGGGAGACATGGCATGGCACTGAGGATCAAGGAAACGCCACCTTTGGGGCCGTCCACACTGGGAGGAGCCGCAGGCCGTGCCATCGGGGGGACCAGCACCCAGGCCCCCCAACTCCGACAGACAGGTGGACCCCCACATCGAAGGGAGGACCCCCAGCCAGCCGGGCCAAAGGGACCCAAGGACAGTACCCCCACTAGCAGACCAGACACAGCTCCCAGTGTGGAGGACCCCCCTGAGGAAACACTGGCGTTAAAAGCTAAAGACTAAAAGCATAACATAGGACTAAGAGAATAAATAAAATAAAATAAATACAGTACCAAGAGTAAAATACGTAACATTATAAATAAAATAGAATAGATAAAGTATCAGTGATAAATAAAACAAAATAAGAACAAGAAGAGTTTAAAAAATTATTTAAAAGCCTGATTAAAAAGGTGTGTCTTTAATCTTCTTTTAAAAATAACAACAGTCTCTGCAGTCCTGAGGCTCTCCGGCAGGCTGTTCCACAGGTGGGGGCCATAGTGGCTAAATGCTGCCTCACCGTGGGTTTTTGTTCTGGGTTTTGGTATGGTTAAAAGGCCAGTGCCGGAGGACCTCAGGGTCCGCGAGGGTTGATATGGTAAAAGCAGATCAGATAAATAGGAGGGCGCAAGGCCGTTAAGACATTTAAAAACCAGCAAGAGAATCTTAAAATCGATCCTGTTGTCGTCCGTTGGTTTGTGATAAAGCTGATTCTGAACGAACTCGTCTTTGAGATGAACATGTTCTAACGCATTTGTAGTCAATAAAATGTCAACACAACCGAACATATTTAACCATTTAATTTTCGTAATTTTAGGGGAAGCTGAGCTTCCCTTGCAGTCTATAAGAAATCGCCACTGATACACACTGTAGTCTTTTTGTGGTTGTTTCATGCTGTTACAGAAACATGAAGCTACATTTCCAAGCCTCCACGTTAAGACACGAGTAGAGTAGTACAGTGAAGTACAATCTGCTCAATGGTTGGTTAATTACAGCTCTCAATCATGAATTTAACTCCTCCTACCTGAAATCACCTGTGATTAGACAAAGTCTGGGCATCACAGTGTTAAGTTTCTAGAGCCTGACACAGGCAGAGTGGGTATTGAAGTCCCATTACCCCCAGATCACTTAAATCACACTAGGCTGAAAAGATACAGTTACAGAATTTTTGTCCAATGTGACAGAAGATGTCATTTACTTTGTTGAGAGGTTAGGATTTTTTCTGTAATTAGCCTACAGCCTGTTATCTTGTATAAAATGCCTGCATTTTATAACAAGACTTGTAACTTTGATTTACTTTTAGTAACTAAAATGTTGCCTCCAAGCACACAAGCTATCCCCATGGACCCTTTTTGAAATATGCTCATTTACTGCTATTGGTTGATCATATATAAAAAATTAATTTCTTTTAATTCTACTTTAATAAATACTAGGATTCCCCACCTGCTCCATGGGTCAGAGGAACATGACCTGCTGAAGTTTGTGGAATACCACATGATGCCAGTCCCATCCCTGCAGAACTCAGAAGAAATTAAGATGGAAAGCATCTGAGCTGAATCGGCAACCTGAAAACCTAAGGTAAACACTACACCCATACCCCAAAAACACAGTAGAAATAAGCTGTCGAGCATTATTGTTTGTTTTTTCTTTTCGTTTGACAGTTGTATGCTACTTCATGCCTCTGTGTTGCTTGAAAATTGTATATTAATTTGTGTGTTCGTATACCAGTACATATGAAGCATCATGGGATACATGTATTTTGCCTGAATTTTGTCAATGTACGAATCCATACTTATCTGTTAAAGGCAAAAAAGAAAGAAAGAAAAGAAAACAGCTTTTGGGGACATAGCATTCCATTGTCCAACATGACGAGAGTAAATAAGTTCAGGAGGCCTTCTTTCATTCCAAAGCTGGTCCTGGTCCTGGTCCTGGTCCTGGTCCTGGTCCTGGTCCTGGTCCTGTTCATACCCCACTCCAATGCAGATACAGAGAGAAGAACAGCTTGGCCCTGGATGGAACCCTGTCTTCAATAATGACCATTACATGCCCCCCCACCCCACCCCACCCTACACACACACACACACACACACACACATCACACACAATCATGGTACAAACACACAAGTACAAGACAAGTACATGGGGGTCTGACACAAGGGATTGTCAGGGCGTGATATGTAAGCTGCATTAGTGTGATCCACGACTACTGACACAAATTAGTACCAAGTCTTCTTTTATGTAATGGAAATGCAAAGGCCAAGTCGAGTCGACCCAGTACCACGTAGTGGAAACACAGCCTTAGACTGACGTGGGTACCAACAGGCAAACAGGTCAGTCATGGTGGTTGTGTCCTGGAGCACACAAGGAATATTGCACAGTGTCTAGTCCAAGTCCTTAGCAGCATATTAGTCCTATTCCACTGTACAATAGTGGGAAAACGTATAGTGTAAGTTATTTGTTGTGCCTTAAGTGTTTAGGCACTTTTTTGTTACGTAAGTGTTTCTGTTTTTCCTCATGTCAGATTTCTGATGGAACCCATTGTAGGAAAAGGCCCTGAATGAATAAAGAATGTCCTTCACTGATGAATATTGTTTTATTTTTGACAAAAGAACGCAATAACTATTCACAACATAGCATTTCATTTCACTCAGTAATACTAATTTAAACATATTCAACAATGAATCTACCTTTAAATCTGCAATGTGGGTCTGGCCGCACTGTATATATTGTTTGTAGATGTCATTTGATGTGTTTGTTGTTTATATCTATAGATATTTTTATATATACTTTTATACTGTTGTTATTTCTATATAGATATGTTTTATATATCCTTTTACTTTTATACTTTTTGTGATTGTTTCAGCCGGTTCTGGAATAAAGGACAACTTGTCATTTTCAGACATGTCTTTTTCAAATTTTACAATTTTTTTCCCGCCTATTCAAAGAATTGTTTATTCGAATCGAAGCAAATAATCGATAGATTAATGAATAACAAAAATAAATGATAGCTGCAGCTCAAAATGACTTGTTTCTTTTGTTCTTGTTTTTTGTCACAAACAAATACAAACCTAAGTGTAGTCACTTTCTCCCTGGACGGAAAACAAAATAGGTCCAACAAACAATTTACATACAGTTTACAAAGAGGATTATCATGGAACACTGTCGTAAATGTGAGTTTACACGTGCGTTGGAAAAATAAGAACATGGAAAACAACTGGAGATTAACTAGTATGACCTTCAACACTTGGGTTCTGTGAGTGCACCTTTAAAATTACAAGGATTAATGGCACAGTACCATAGACAGGGAATATAGAGGCAACTTTTAACCTGTTAATTATTTCATATTTATTTCATATAAAACCATGAAAACCAGGTGCAATGTTTTCTATCCACTGTATTGCATGTTTGTCTTTGTCTGTTTGTTATTTCCTGTGAGGATGTACATTTTGTCTGCTTTTTGATCTTGTCTGATATCTTGCATTCTGTAATTCTGATGCTATGTGGTAAATATAAAGACTGATGGTTGCAGAAACAGATTGATTTATTGTCTGTTTTCCTTTTGGTTTGGACTCAACCAAGAAATCAAATTAGCACAAAATTGCAATAACAGAACAGAAAAGATACGCAGCAGGGATGTGGTATTCGCTTTTTATTGGATCGCTTGGTGTAAAACTAACTTTTCAGTTGCCCTGGAAACCTAAAATATGAAACTGTAAAACCAAAGTAATTATTTCATTTGAGCCCTGAGTTCATAATAAACATTTTCAATTTAATTCAATTCAATTGTTTTGATAGAGCCCAATATCACAACAAAGTCACGTTACAGGGCTTTACAGAAATTATTGAATTGATTAAAAAAAATAAAAAATGAAAAAAATAAAAACTTAAAAATAAGCAAACAGTCAAGTAATCAGTTAGTAAACAGTCGGTGAAGCAAATGGATCAACGTCCCGGGCATCCCCTGTCCTTTGACCCTCCTTTTCGGTAAGGAAAAACTCCAAAAAACACAGTGAGAAAAAGAGAAACCCCGGGGAGAACCACAGTGAAGGAGAGATCCACTCCCATGGACAGACAGGCTGTAGATGAGACCAGGACTGGCCAGGAGACCAGGACATCCATTTGCTGATGTAGTTCCAGTCTGTAGGGATGCAGTAGGGTGGGGGCACACGCAGACAGGATGTTCATGACAATGTACTCTCAAATAGGGCCATTTAAGTTTTTGGTTTCTGAACTGATGGTTTGAATCCAGTAGTTTGTTATTTGGCTTTGTTGCTATGTTGGCATTTTGAAGCAGGAAGTGACCATATTTGGACAAAAGGGGTGGAAATGCCGCAGCATGAAGAGACACAGCCATTTGTGATAGGTCATAGATGAACTAATGCTAAACTCTAACTTCCTGACTCAGTGAAAAGCTAAAATTCATCAAACACTGAGTCATTTTAAAGTTTTGTGAGTGGAACCTTTAAACCACAACTACAGTGGAGCGGACCATCACAAAAACACGAGTTTTAGAGTTTTGGTTTATTTGGTAAAAATCTGACTGTCTAACAAACTGTTACACAGACCTGACAATCAAAGCCTGACACAACAGACGTCATGGCTTCTATTTGACATGAGGAAATCATGAACATTTTCTCTTAATAGAGGAAATATTTAATGATGAACTAGATCATTTATTAGAGGGTCCAAATGAAATGACAGAGACCAGAATAAGTCCTGGAAAACAAATACTGATCGAGTAATTTTAGAGAAAACCTTCTTGCTGTGGGGTGACAGTAATTCCCACTTGGACTCATGTCTTTGGGTGTTCTTCCTGTGCATGTGGTTTTCCTTCAGATCCAGTTTCTCCTGCTATCAAAACATATATGCTAGGTTGAGTCGCCTGTCAGTGCCCTTAACACTTGGTGTCCCTGAATGCACCTTCGTGTCCAAATCACAAATAGATTTAAGATGACACATCAGCAGACAGAGCTTCGCTGAGTCTTCATTTCAACTTGTGTGAAAGTGCAGATGTCAAAGCAACACTGTGAAGTCGAGTGTGTTGAAAGCCCGAGTAAAACCAGACTCATGATACACAATAAAAAAAATTTTTTATCAGTATTATCATCATGTTTAGTGTGTATTTGGTGCAGGAAGAGACAGTAAATCAGTAACAGAGACATGCATGGTTTGGTTTGGAAAATAGTGTCATCAGATGGTAGCAATAGAGGCTGGAATAAATAGAATAAGATCAGGTTATTGATCACCAGTCAACTCATAGCCTATTAGAAATTCTATCTATTGTATGCATTTGTGAATATACTACTCTCTTTTGGTGATTTTAATAAGCAACACAAGATGCTGCCTGTTGTTTTGGTAGGTACAGAAAGAACACTCTTTTCCCCAGTCAAATAGCTACACACATTTTCAGATAAATAGAAGCAGATTATGATACACAGTCAGTCAGCTAGTTCAATCATACTGAGAGGAAGTATTTAAAACCTGACTTTCTGTTTCTCTTATGAAACACATTTTACATTTTAAATTTTGGTACATAAAGTTCAAACAGGCTGATGTCCTTATGTGAGGTTTGAGTTGTGTCAAGGATGATCTAGATAAAGCACACAAGGTACAATTATTTAACCATTTCAAAATGTACAGTGTCTAACATGTTAAAGGTGCAGGAGACTTTCATGACCAATTTTTCATCAAATCTGTAAAACCTCAGTTATAGCCAAAGTATCTCGAATCTATAAGTCTTTCTGTGATTCCTCACCTGAATCTCTTGCATTACGGTGAACAATTTCGAAGTGCCATCCACCATAAACAAACCATGTGTTTACAAACAGAGTCGGGAGGTAAGTTGGGCATCTTTGGAATTTTGTCGCGACGTGCATTGTGGGAAGCGAAGGCTGCCGCTGTCAGGTGAGCATATGATATTATATGGATGAAACACAACACGGAAACAGTTGAAACACGGAAATGGCTGGAGGAATATGCATAGAGGGAAGGGAGCTCCTGCTGTTTCCGCGTCGTGTCTTTAGCAGCTGCCACTGCCAGATAGCAGCACGAACCGGCGTTTCCCACAATGTATGTTGTGACAAAATTCCGAAGATGCCCGAGTTACCTACTGGCTCTGTTTGTAAACATATGGTTTGTTTATGGTGGATGGCACTTCGAAATTGTTCACTGTAATGCAAAAGATTCAGGTGAGTAATCACAGAAAGACTTACAGATTCGTGATACTTAGGCTATGACTGAGGTTTTATAGATTTGATGAAAAACTGGTCATGAAAGTCTCCTGCACCTTTAAATTCAGGTCCTATAGAATCTCTGGAGGTCTTTAACGTTACCTACTGTTTTCCAGTCATGTGACATGTTTAGTGAGTTTGGTTATTTTGGATTTGAGCCAAAATATAGACTGACCTTTCCATACCAACATGTATAATGAAAGGTTACAGGAGTCATTGGGTGATAATCTGCTGTATCCTAGAACTCCTCAACTCAGTCACACCTTATATAAAAACAAGCCCTATAGTAATGTTAAAGTATTTCATTACTGCCACTAGGTTTTAGTTTTCTCAACAGGAACTCCACACACTCCACAGGTAAAACCAGTGGTGTAGTCCAGGGTATACGGCGGTTTATGGAGTATACCTACTTATTTTTCAGTCAGCACTGGATATACCCTCTTCTATATCCCCCTGATGCGCACCATTTAGTAGCCACAGGTGCATTAGCTCTTTGAACTACTTTTACAGGTGCAAAGTGCAATAAATTACAGGTAAAGGGAAATGATTTGAAGGAAATGAATGCATAAACAAGTATATTCTGAAAAAAACAGCCCTTTGGAATGACTTTAACCGAAGGTAAACTTTGCATAATGGAAATATTATGTAGATTTGCATACATTTAGGTTCAAATGAGCTCACCTACACCGTAGCTGTACTTAGATCTGTGACCTCTGAGAGAGCGTTGTGTTCATACCTTTACAGAAACAACAACCAACCATTTTCAACCTGTAAGTAGAACTTACTATTTTAAGAAAATTATCAGGATTGTTACAATATGCAAGGAAGTAAAAACGTCTATAAACTCACGTGTATGAAAATTAAGTGATCACCTGCTTATAGTAGCTTATAATGCTCTTTTATGTATTTTAACATATTGTCTCATAGCATTATTGCCTAAGTCATATTTTAGTCTATATCTGTGTAACTATTCTCCTAACACTGCTGATTCATTTCACATCATTGGCTATGACCTGAAGAAAATATGACTTGGGCAATTATGCCATGAGGCTAACGATATGAGGCTATTGTGGAGTCCAATTTCGAATCATTTCCTGCTCATTAAAAACCACAGAAGATAAATGCACATCAGGAAATCTCTGGAAAAAATGACATTTTCTCCTGTGTTTCTTTATTGCCTTTCTTCCACCTAAACACTTTTCACTTATTTACAATCTTTTTTGGCAAGTCAAATAAGCAGACTGAATTGAAGACAATAATCAATAGATTAATCTGTAACAAAAATAATCACTTGCTGCAGCTCTAATTGACATACAAACCAAACAGGAAACAGGGGCAATTCCCATGTGTTTCTATTTTTTTTTTTTTTATTTGTACAAATTTATTTTAATAAAACTTATGCATTATCTTCACAAGTTGGTGGCAGCCAAGACAATAATTATCACAAAATGATCCAGAGTGGTCCATAACTTAGTCCTAAAACTGGACCAGTTCACTGGATTCTTAATGGTAGTTAAATGTCAGCATATGCTTGGATTGCTACAATTGTGGCCAAAAGTTTTAGGAATGACACAAATGGATTATTTTCTTAAATGTGATTTATTTGTCAGTTCTTGTTACATCTAATACTCCTTCAATTTTCAGAAACAATTGGAAATTGGAAAGAAGATTAAAAAAGAGAAGGCTACAATTAAACTTTGTGTCATTCCCAAAACTTTTGGCCGCGAGTGTAAACCCCTTACAAATAAGGAGAAAACAGTGCATTGTAAACATCAATCAAATGTAATATATCAAAGAAGTTCAGAGTAGCAGCAATTAGATTAGATTAAATTAGATTGAATTTTATTGTTCCTTTGGGCAGAGCCCTCAGTTAAGGACCTAAGGTTCCAATGGCAGCACAACATCGAATATACGCATATAAGAAATATTAATAATATGATGTAAGACAAAAGAAAAGAAAATAGCAACAATAATAAGTATAAAAACAAATAACTACACAAACAGGCAAGTGCACACTTGAAGTAATAGTAGAAATAAATCGTAAAGTCTTCATTTTCTGAACCACTTCATCCTATAGAGGGTTGTGAGGGCGCTGGAGACTATCCCAGCTACCTATGGGTGAAGGTGGGGTACACCCTGGACATGTCACCACTTCAATCACAATCCTGACATTCTGAGACAAACAACCAATCAGTCAGACATGAGCAATTTCAACTTAACCAGTTACCGTACAAGTGCTTGTCTTTGGATGGTGGGAGGAAGCTGGAGAACCTGGAGAGAACCTACGCAAAACACAGGGAGAACATGCAAACTTCACACAGAAAGATCTTAGTCTTGGAATCAAACCTAGGACCTTCTTGGGGTGAGGTTACCGTGCTATCCACTGCACCACCATGCTGAGTCTAATAATAATAATATCAAATTAGGTATTACTAATAATAAAGAATAATAAATATTTAATAGTTATAATATATCATTATTATCTCTCTCTCTATATATATATATATACACACACACATATATATATATATATATATATATATATATATATATATATATATATATATATATATATGTGTGTGTGTGTGTGTGTGTGTGTGTGTGTGTGTGTGTATTAGGCCTGTAACAGCACACAAAATTTTCGGTTCTGTATGTTTTTGGTTTTGAAAGTCATGATTCTTTTTTTTTTTTTTCAGTTCAATACGGGAAGGCAGAAAACCCCTCAAAATGTCTTACATACATTTATGAATTTTTGAAAAATTTTCCCCCAATTTTTGGAGACAACAGAATTTAGAAAAACAGGAATATAATTCTGCTGCTATAAATCAAATAGAAAATAAAATGAATTATTAATATTACTAAATGTATTTTAAACATTAGTATTGCACTTTTCCCTGAAAGGTAGTTTTGAACAAACAACAAAAATCAAATCACAATTCTGTCAGTTCACATTCAGCAGAAAAATACCAAAAAGTCCACATGATGTGCAACATTAACAAGAGGACAAACTGGTATTGTCTTTAAACAAACTGAAGAGCAACTCTGACAACAAAAAATTAACCAAATTATTTATTTTAGGACTGAGAACAAACTGTTTAGGCCACTTTGTGTACATGTGCGCGCGAGTGCAGGGTGCGATTTTTCGGGGGGATTTTTTTTTTTTTTTGGTCGGAGACGGGGGGATTGGGGGGGTCCATAACTAACGTAACTAACGCTGGCGTGAAACGAAAGTGAAACTTTATATTCTGTCAAGGTCCAACCGGGTTCTATTCCTCTGTTATACAGCATGTGTGTGTGTGTGTGTGTGTGTGTGTGTAAGTGTGTGTGTGTGTGTGTGTGTGTGTGTCTGTGTGTGTGTGAGAGAGAGAGAGAGAGAGACAGGGCTAGTGTAAGTGTTGTAGAAGTACTGCAGTTCATAGGCGGCAAACTATGTCCGTCTTATTAACGTCTCTTTCCCCGTTGTTGTCTTTCACCGGGACCTGAACTGATCCCAAACGGGATTGTAATGATGGTGGAGGGTCTCCAGTCTCTTCCTTCCAGGTTCACATCATATTTGTTGTTGTTGTTTATATCAGCTGCTATTTGGTATTTTGGGTCAATGTGTGCATCCTTCAATATATCCGTGTGGAACTTGCTTGATTAAAAGTTCCGCATCAAACAACGTCTTTCGTTTCTTTTTCTCAACATAGTGTGCCGTTTTGGTACAGCTGTGCACCGAACCGAACAGGTGTGTACCGAAACGGTTCAGTACGTGTACCGTTACTGGCCTAATAGATGGATGGATGGATGGATGGATGGATGGATGGATGGATGGATGGATGGATGGATGGATGGATGGATGGATGGATGGATGGATAGATAGATAGATAGATAGATAGATAGATAGATAGATAGATAGATAGATAGATAGATAGATAGATAGATAGATAGATAGATAGATAGATAGATAGATATGACCTGGCTCAGAGGCCACAACAAAGAAGGGGAACACCATAAATGAAGTTTAGCCCAAGAATTCTTTATTAAATCAAATCAAACCAAACCAAATTAGGCCAAATTAGAAATAAGACAAACTAAAGTATATTACAGAATGTAAATGAGCCATCAGTAATGTCAGTAGTGTAGGTGTGCATGGGTGAACATGTGCTGATGTGAGTCTTAAAAAGTGCAGAACAGAACAAAACATTAAAGCAACATAACCAACCCAAGAGCTGAAAAACCAAGGACCTGTGAGAGTAGCAAGCAGAGAGAGAGAGTGAAAACTACAGGCGGACTATTTAAGGGCAGGAACTCTGGGCGCCACAGGTGTTCCTGATCTCCCCATCAGGTGCCTGTTAGAAAACAAGAGCATTAATAGTTTTCTTCAAAACTTGGACATTCCGACTATATCCCCAGAACAGGCTTCAGTTTTGGATAACCCAATATCACAGGAAGAAGTAATTGCTGCTATCAAGTCACTAAAAACTAACAAATCCCCAGGCCCCGATGGCTTACCTAACGTATTTTATCAAGCTTTTTGTAGTCAGTTATCCCCAATTTTAACACAAGCATATGCTGACTCCTTCACGTCAGGCCAACTTCCTCCTACTCTAAATCAGGCAGTTATAACACTCTTGGCAAAGAAAAATAAAGACCCGTTGGAATGTGCCTCCTATAGGCCAATCTCTGCTATACTCGGACTATAAAATTTTAACAAAAATACTTTCCAGCAGACTTGAGGACGTATTACCCAGTATAATCTCTACAGATCAAAACGGATTTGTTAAACAGCGACCATCTTTCTTTAACATTAGACGACTATTCAACATTATGTATTCCCCCTGTCAGTCTACTTCAGAATGCCTTCTCTCTATGGATGCAGAGAAGACATTCGATAGGGTAGAATGGAACTTTCTTTTTGAAACCCTAACTAGATTCAGATTTGGACCATCTTTTATCTCGTGGGTTAAGCTTTTATATGCATGTCCCTCAGCCATGATCCTGACCAACAATCTTTACTCCAAACCTTTTAATCTTTACCGTGGAACAAAGCAGGGCTGTTCATTAAGCCCACTTTTGTTTGTTTTAGCGATCGAACCCTTTGCTCTAGCTATAAGGGATAACAATCTGATTACAGGCATCACTAGGGGAAATGCGGAGCACAAGTTATCTCTTTACGCTGATTATCTTCTTTTATATGTATCAAAAGCTGAGTCTACAATTCCACATATTATTACCTTGTTAGAAGAGTTTGGGAGAGTGTCTGGTTACAAGTTGAACCTGCAAAAAAGTGGATTGATGCCGCTTAATATTACCAGCCTTGCATTAAAGAGTATTCAGATTCCGTTCAAAATAACTCTGGACAGTTTTACTTATCTTGGTATAATGGTGACCAAAGCCTTTTCAGACCTGTTCGAACAAAACTTTGGGAATCTTCTTACTCAAACAAAACAGGAGTTGGCTGCCTGGTCCTCACTTCCAATCTCACTTATTGGCAGGGTCAATGCAGTTAGAATGATGGTCCTCCCAAAGTACTTATATGTATTCCAAAGTTTGCCTGTGTTCATTCCTGGGAGCTACTTTAAGAAATTGGATGCAATTATTTCTGTGTATATCTGGAATGGGAAGCAACCATGTTTACATAGAGACATCTTGCCAAAGCCAAAAAGAGATGGAGGCATGGCTCTCCCAAACTTTATAATGTATTATTGGGCTGCTAATTTGCACTGTTTAACCTTTTGGGTTCACTATAACTCTGATAAGACTTGTCCCACATGGGTTTGCATGGAAAAGGACTCTTGTGGGTCTGTATCTTTGCCTACTCTTCTAGCCTCTTCCATGCCCATATCTGAGACAGGTGTGTGTAGCTCCAATCCAATGGTTACCAATTCACTGAAGATATATACTCAATTCAGGAAACATTACAAATTACAGGAAAGTTGTCTTTTTGGCCCTGTTGCACACAATCACTTTTTTAAACCTTCGCTGCTTGATAGCACATTTGCTGTCTGGCACAGCAAAAGTATCAAATGCTCAGGGGACCTATTCATGCAAGGCATATTTGCCTCTTTTGATCAGCTCGCACAGAAATTTAATCTTACAGCATCACATTTCTTCAGGTATCTCCAAGTTAGGCATTATGTGAAGAACACTATTGTAGATTTTCCAAACGAGCCGAATATTACCATTTTAGATGACGTCTTTACCTTTGATCTGAAGAAAAAGGGTGCCATTTCTTTTATAATGAGGAGAATGCCTGCTATATCTCATCCTCTCAATGTGAAAACACAACAACTGTGGGGCAAAGACCTACAGGTGACAATAAGTGAAAATGTATGGACTGCGGTTTTGAAGCAGATTCATTCATCCTCTATGTGCGCACGTCATTCTTTAATTCAGTTTAAGATTGTTCATCGGGCATACATGTCAAAGTCCAAACTGACTAAAATGTTTCCCCAAACTGATAGATTGTGATAGATGCAAAACAAATGAAGCAACACTGTTACACATGTTCTGGTCCTGTTCCAGTCTTGAACACTATTGGAGGAGTATTTTTGAAGCGCTTACTAATATACTAGGAGTTACGATCCCCCTTGACCCTTTAACTGCACTGTTCGGTATCGTTCCTGGAAGGCCGCAGTTACCAGCAGGAGGACTCAAGGTGGTCGCCTTCACTACTCTTTTGGCACGTTGCCTTATTCTTACAAGATGGAAGGAACCTGCCCCACCCTCTGTTGGACACTGGGTCAGAGAGGTGACATCCAACCTTAAACTCGAAAAAATCCGATATACATTACGTGGATCTGAACAGAAGTTTCATAAAGTGTGGAAATCTTTTTTAATCTTCTTTGACAATCCTATGACGCATGTACAAGGCCCTTAACAAGTCAAGATGTATTTGTAACACCTTCATATGTGACTTTATTTATATTTACAGTGCCATATTGTATATGCATATAGATTGGTGACAGCAAGGGGTTTGGGAGGGTTAAGTGGGTTTTGCTCGATTTTTTAAAATTAATTAATTAATTAATTAATTAATTAATTAATTATTTTTCTTTTTTTATGTTTGAATACCTGTGTGTATTTTGTATTTGAAAATTTAATAAATATATCTAAACAGAAGACAAGAGCTGGAAGACATATCTCCTCTAAAGGACCCCAGGGGCTGTAACAATATATAACTAATAACTATGACTAAACAAGTTACAATTTACAAGTTTTTTTTTCATACCTATAAACCTAATGTTAGGTGGTCAAGAAAAACCTACATCCTGCCTGTAGTTATCCATCATTTATAATGAACGTGGTTGTCTGGCTTTGACGTTAGCCTGTAGATGATGGCAGTGAGACACGAATGATTAGCGTCATTATCACCACTTGTCTTTTCAAAACACCACAAAAATAATGCCAGTAACGTATTAATGTTAGACAGCTGACTGGTACTATCCATGATGTCCACGTTCACCCAGTCAGCCAAAGACAGGTGTGATGAACAGCTCAAACCCTGACCTGTCACTGGGCTCAGCACACACTGCCGTATACTGATGCGCCGTAGCACACAGCATGGCTGGAGTGGGAGGAGCCACAGCAGTCTTACTCCTTAGCATTGGACACTAGTCTTTCTTCCTGTCCCAAATATGATAGGCCCCTGAACTCAATGGGCCCCTGGGCTTCAGCCCAGATAAGCCCATGCTTTAAGGCGATGATGGGGATGTTCGCAAATTTCTAGACTGCCGACAGTTTGGTTCAGGTGAAAGTTAGTGCCAGCAATGTAGGCTGTATGTGTAAGAAAACTCAATCACAACCTGCCTGTTATTTCAGTTGGTTTTTAATCATTGACACACACAGTTTGACACATTTTTCTCTGTTTTAAAGTAACATCACAAATGGATCTGAACATGCCTCTGCTTCTCTACATCCTTGGTAAGATTAAGAGTTTGGTTTACCTGGTTTTAGCAGTTAAGTCAGATTTATGCTTTAGTTCCCATTCTCCAGCTGCACATGCTCAGTGAAAAGGTTTAAAACACTAGTAAAATTAACAGTTGATCAGATCAGTTTTGTGCTGCTTTTCTGTCATCTTAATAATGAGTGAGCAGGAAACTGTTTTTGAGGAATCTGATAAAATTAAAAAAAGAGACAGGTAGGTTTTCTTAAATAACCCTACCAGTCTTGTAGTATTAGGAGTCTAGTGTATTGTATTCATGTTTGAATACTTTTGATTTTGCCTTTATATTTCTCATTATAAAACTGTTTCCTTTGCCTTGTTTGGTATAATTTTTTCAGCATGACCTTACCTGTGTGGCTTTACAGTTAATTTTATTTTATTTATTTATTTTTTGTTTGTTTATATTTGACATGCTGCATTAACATACTGAACCTAAAATCACACAGAAACATGAAATCTTTGTAGGAAAAAGTTAAATTCTTATAATTCTTGATTCTTATAATTCTTCATAGTTTTTTTTTTTTTTTTTTTAGAAACAAATTGAACGAACCATTTTTATAACTTCTATACTTATACTTATAACACATAAATTGAAAACTAAAAAAAAAATTACAGATTTAACAAAGATATTTACAACTATTGCAACTAAATGCAGGCAATGTCACAGTCATTTTTAAAGGAAAACTATATACAACTATTTACAAAACAATCTGGTGTCACAAGATGCCACACATCTGATTGGTTGTTTGATGTAGTTCACTTCTCCACCAAACTGACATCTTTTCTTTTTTTTTTTTTTCATGCAAGCACTTCCCTTAGAAGCCTGTTTTTACTGTCTCTTCCTGCATGGAATGTGATGATAATATTGCAGAAAATTATGTTTTTATTGTGTATCATAAGTCTGGTTTTACTTGGCCTTTCAACACAACTTCACAGTATTACAGTGACATCTTTAATCAGTTATATAATTTGGACATGAGGGTGCGTCCAGGGACTCCTAAGGTTTAATGGCCAGGTGAATATGTGTACTGTATACGTAAATATATCCTGTTGCATTAACCTACAGGATTCAGCCTGGTCGCCCAGTCTAAGCCTCCCCTTCGTCGATACTATTATGTGAACATGTCCATGACCTGGCATGAGGCTCAGCTTTACTGCAGAAAGAACTTCAACGACCTGGCTACTTTTGAAAGCATGAAGGACATACAAAGATTGGGCATAAGTGAACTGGGCGACACATGGACGTGGATCGGACTGAGGGATGACCCACAATCCTGGAATGGAACTATGGGTAATGACAGCAACTCCTGGAGGTGGTCAGCAACTGGTGAAACCAGCAAAACTGGTTATCAGAACTGGTATTTGAATGAACCAAATTATGAAACAGGGAAGGAAGAATGTGTGATTATGGACAATGATGCCCTTTGGCATGATACGAGCTGTCAAACCCAGAACCGTTTTGTTTGTTATACTGGTGAGTAAAGATCTGTGAAGATGAACTTCTGATTTTGTTAACGTGTCAGGGTGAGAATCATGTCAAACACATATACACAGCCCTAAAACAAAATGTAACAAGACAGGTACATCCCGGGTCCTCAAGTAATAACAACTAAATCAACAAAATATCAGAATATTTCCAACAAATGACAAAAAAACAGATGACAATAGCATTAGCTACACAGGCAGACACATGAAACACACAATTCAGATGCTAATGTTCACAGATAGACAGACCTCATTTAAGAAAAAACAATGTTTCCAACTCCCAATAAATAGAGTAGCCATTGTCTGTCCTAAAAGTTGCTAGAAGTTCCTAAATGATGTCACCACCTAATTTGCATAGTTCTAAATGTGCTTGTAATTGTAATGAACAATGTAGGAAAGAGGAAAAACATTGTGTTAGAGACAAAAAGTGAGTTTAAAAACACCTTAAATATGTTTAAAACTACAAATGAACTATACACTGTCAATTCTTGTTTTTTTTAATGTCCCATTTCCAACCCTCCTACTTTATCAGGGCTTGGAGACCGGCTAAAGTGACACAAAAGAGACACTCTGGAGGATTTACTTAAGGTTATTTATTTATTTGTTTGTTTAGTTTTTTATTCTCATTTTCTTGATGTAGGTTAGGTTTTTAACCAAACAGTCCACTTAGGAGTGTTTTAGCATTTGAGTCACTTTTCAAAAGTTGCTAAAAGTTTGTAACAAATTTAAAAAAAAAATAGCTAAATTTGTTGGTTGGTGGTTTTTGGAAAAAAAAAAAAGTTGCTGGGGTTGATCACTCAAATGAGATCAGAAAAATAACTTTTCTCTTACCAGTGACCTTATTACATGTTTTTGTGAAATTAAGTCTCTGAAATGAGGCACCAGAAGTGGCACCACTATTGCTCTTTCTAAACCAATTGCTTGGCTGGTTTTTGTAAAAACTCTGTCCCTGAAAGTTTCTGTTATGCTCAGAAAACAAATCTTTTAGCCTAATCCTTTGTTTGCAGATGGTTGTCCAATTTGTTCATTTTTCAACTGTTCTTATTCATTACTGAACTCCCCACATAAAATATTAGACATCTCTGTATTCAAGAGGCTTTGAAGGTGAAAAACAAACACTCCTCTGTTTTAATTAGAAAAATTAAGTTGCATATCATTGCATTGTCATGTATTTTAATCCACTAACGGGCAATCTAGTAAAAACATATCCACGACCTACCTGGGTTTAAGACTGTAAGTTTGGGAGAGGTACCTGTAACCTAATAGAGAGCCAAACAAAGATGCCCTCATGAATCATTCTATCAGAATCAGAATCATTTATTAAGGGTCACACATGTACTCTATAGATATAGAACATTTCAATATTGTCATCTACACTAATATTTGGGATTACGTTACTAAATGTTTGTAACCTGAAAAAAGCAAATACACATTCAGATTTTTTTCAGAATGGGCACATCATTCTGTTTTGTGTTCAGACCAAAACTAAAGGGACATTTCATCCTTCTCAAGTACATATAATGTAAATCAAATTACTTTAATACAAAAAGTAACAGTTAATAGTATCTGATAGTACTTTCAGGCAAGGCTTATTTGTTGAAGTGAAAACTAGATGCCACCAACAATAACCTGTCAAAATATTTTTAAAATGTGAAAATTCTTTGAAAATATTTGATTGATTCTTAGACTGGCCTCACTTCTGTTTATTTCAGAGACAAACGACAACCAGAAAACCTATGTATTTGTTGATGAGCAACAAACCTTTATTAACTCTTTCCCCGCCAGAGCATTTTCCAGTGAGTTGGTAGCCAGCGCCAGCCGTTTTGGTCATTTTCACTAATCTTTGGAGGCTCACTGAAAATGTTGTGTTAGGAGTATGTGAACACTGAATACATCAAAAGAAAGAACAGAACTTCAACTTTTAAACACAAAAAACTATTTTATTCTATCTTTATTCGTTCGTGAGATATAAACATTTGAATATTGGTCATTTTCATGAAAAAACTGAATTTTGAGCAAAAAGCTGAGAAAATTGCATTTTTTTCAAAGATATTGATTTTCAAGAGAAAACTGATTTCCTATTTACATTTTTGACTCTTTCTTATTCACCAACAGTAACACTATCTTCAAAATCACAAAATAAAATAATAATAACAGCAATAATAGTAACAAACAGCTCTAAGATATCCCATCATTCCACAAAATGTTAGGGGAATCCACACCAAACTTTAGACCGAACATCTTGTAAAGCACAAGGTTCCTTCTAAACTTTGCACATTTACATACATCAGTTATAAGTCTAACACATAGTAGTTTAGCTTTTGGATATAAACACCTCAATATTCCTCATTTTCAAGAAAAAAAGAAACAAATGCACTAAATACTGTAGATTTCTGGCCTTTGGCTGCACCAGGTCCTCCTGTTGGACTAGCTGCTGTGTTTGATCTGTAAATAATTCTATGGACATCTAGTTATTTATCTCTGTATGAATATATGTATTTATTTATTTCATACAAAAGCCAAATCCAAAAGTGTCTTCCATGTGTCCTGCTGACATTCTACAGCTGAATATGTTCTGTGTCCTCAGTCTGAATCTGAACTCACTCTAACAGATGCAGACTAGCTTTCCTTTGTCTTGTCCCATGTCTGTATGTCCCCCCCCCGCACCTCCGTGTCGGACCTGAGCCGCTCCTTGTTTCCCGTGTTCCGTGTCCGTCTCCCTGACCTTCTATTTCTCCGTTCCTGTCTCTAAATGGTTCTTCTGTAGCTCCATCATATATTGAATTGTCAGACTCTGTCTCCATAATCATCTTTAAGGCTTTTGAAACTGCGCGCGGTTCCTGCAGTCTTCATTTCCTCATTCAGTGACTGCCGCTGGATGCGTTGCCATGGGATACGGAGACTCCAGTGCAAAAACGTTAAACCCGGCCCGTCATTTTTCCGAAAAAGCTGCTTAATTGTTTGTTTTTGGACTAAGGAAAGTAATTCACATGATCCACAACACCTCCAACTACAGTATAACAGTGAAAACACGGATTGACGGAAAATCTCGTCATTGGCGGGGAAGCGTTGGGAAGCAATTGACGGAATATCTCGTCAATGGCGGGGAAAGAGTTAATGCTCAGAATCACTGCAGGACTCACTACACAGACCTGGCGGTGATTGAGAATTCTATCCAAAATGCAGAGGTTTCCTCTGTAACACCACATGAGGTTCATGCATGGATTGGCCTCTACCGCATACCATGGACTTGGAGTGACCAGACCCACAACTCCTTTAGAAATTGGAGGACTGGCGGTCTCAACAACACTGGTGGTAATCAACACTGCATGACTGAGAATGCCCTGGAACATGTTTGGGATGATGCCGTTTGTGACGAAAAGTACCTGGTTCTCTGCCAAGAAGGTGATTACTGACTACAAAACACATGTAATTCTATAAGGCTTTTTTTCATTTTTAACTACTTGAGACAAGTTTCTCTTATGTATCATTACTCTGTATATTTGTTAATCTACCCAGTTTACAAGAGGAAGACCATAGTGAAGGTGATGATCAAGACAGATATTGACATGACAGATCCTTCTGCTAACAACCACATCCTCCAACAGGTAAAATATGATGTCATTGTTGTTTTTTTCAGCTTAAAAGATGACAATAATTAAAGTGTCGTGAACGTATGATTCAAAACTTAAGCAACCCAACTGAAACAATCATTTTTCTTATTTCCTCCTCAGCTTGGTGCAGCACTACAAAGTCAGGGATGGACTCGATTTACTCTGTTATGGAAAATTCAGCCTAAGAAACAGCAACCTGAAACACTTCACACTGCATAATTCACATGCTTCTTAAGTCATGTAAAATGCAAAATAACTTACATATGTATATTCATTTATCTTGGACAAACAATACAGCCAATAATCTACTTTAACATATGAATATTTGTTTATAGTCAATCTACCTAATGTTTATTTTTAGATATCTTAGGAATACAATAACAGAATCTTAGAGTGATTTAACTTTATGTGCTGTACAATGAGTTTGAATATAGTTTTCTGAGTAAATATGAAAGCAATTATGTGTGAGTCTGAAGGAAAAAAAATGCTATACGGACATTTAATGTGTACCAATAAAGGCCAACTGAAAACTGATCAAACACAAATGCTTGTTTTATTACAAAGTTAACACACACCCTTCATCTGCAGCAATCTGTTTTTAGGACAAAATATTGAACAAAATTACCACTAATTGCTCTCATTGAAAATATTAAGCATTGGTTAGTTGGGGGTAACTGAATGTTCTATGTGATCATCGTTTATTGACCTGAAAAGGGTGTTTCACACTTTCAACCTTGGTATTTTCTTGTCTGTTTCTGTGTTATCAAAATGTATTTAAACAGTTTTAAACAAGCACTTTGACTTGTGTCATAAAACTAGAGAGGTGTGTGTGAAAGCTGATCATGAGAACTCATATCTATTACACAACTGAGCAGGTGTCCCAAAAGGTTCAATCCTGGGCGCACTGCTTATTAGTGGTAGTAGTACTTTGTCACTTTCATCATGCACCTTCCACATATATGGAGGTGATATATCATTCCCCATTCATCATAATACTCAGCTCACATTAATCACACACCATAACTGTCATCCTTAAAAAAAACAAGAAGAAGAAGAAAAAAACAATCCATGCAGTAAAAACAGTGACAGATTAAAAACACAAGGGCAGAGTAAAAAAACAAACAGAAAAACAGTAGTTTAAAAAGCCCAAGTATGGCATGGATATGACCATTTGTTGGATGTGTCATTTAAACTGCAAGATTTAAGAACCTAAACCTCTACAGTAGAGTCAATAAAAGTGCAAGTGCATCTGTACCGTTCAGCCTGTGCAGTTTGTTCATTTCCCTGAAAGGTCTGTCATTGGGATTCTTCTTACAAATCTGACTCCAATTCTGAATCCCACACGATTGTTAGACTGGTTGTTACCCTGACTAATAAAACAAACCTGAAACAGGATGCTTGGGTTTTCTGTATATTCCCGACAATCTCACTGTTTAGCCGTGTAAACCCAAATGCACCTATGTGTGCAGCTGTAAGCGTGTATGCAGAGCCATGATAAGAACAACTGTCACAATTACTTTTGACATGTGGTGAAATCCCTAAACAATTTCTTCAAAAACGTCCTGTGGCCCAGAGGTCAGTTGAGTGGGAGTGGGTTCATAATCATCAGGGCTCTCCGGTTTGTCAATCTGTCCATTACTATTCAGGTTGGTGGTGTCAAGTGGAACATATAATGTGCTAGGGGAGCATATAAAGATCATAGCCAACTGTTTGGCAGCAACAGATGAAACAGCTGTGGAAATACAGCAATTGATCATTGCCCTGATTACTGGGATGATACAGCACACTACAATAAACAAAATGAGGAGAACTGGGAGTAATAATTTCACCATGGTCCGGAGACAAACCAGGATTGCGCATCCATCCAATCTGAGTCAGTGGCTTGTCTAAGGGCTGTAAGATTGCGGAGGGCCTGGTCTATTGCTTCACTGTCTGTAAGTACAACAAAAAGATCCGATCATAGCGTATATTCTGCCAATTAGCTGCGGTCAGTTGATCCAACGCCATCCTCTTTTGTAATGCTACTAGTCTAATCCTTTTTAACTCAGATTTTATTGCTATCAAGGCATTGGAGGTCAAATTGAGAAAGGCAGATAATCAGTAATTAATTGTTTCCATTCTTAACAATGTTTTCCCCACCACTAACCATGGAAATAGGGAAAGGACTACCTTACCCGTCTGTCCATAACTTATGGTCACGTGGTACGTCAGTTCCCCATACTGAGTCATATGGACCATATAAATCTCGGCCTTCCCCCTTTTTCTGAAAAGGAACAGCATTAATGACACCCCCTTTTTCAGAAACGTTCAAGAAAAATGGCAGGGTATAGTTAGGGACAGCTAACGAGGTGGAGTGGGATTTTAGTAGATTCAGGGTGATGAAGTGTTGTTCTGTTTCGTTTGTCCATTTCAAAGAGGCTGTAAGGTTTCTATGACTTTGGTCATTCACCAGGTGGTGAAGGAGGAGGGTGTTATCTGTGTATGCTGGAATGTAATGTCTACTGTACCCATTGAGGCCCAGAAAGGAAAGCATTTCTTTAACTGTTTCTGGCCTGTTGTGATGTAGAATGGATATGAGGTGTGTCACAGAGACCCTGTTAATATCTTTAGCAATTTGACGGCCTAGGAAAGTAACAATAGGCCTGCAGAACTGGGTTTTGGATTTACTGGCTTTGTACTGTATCCACGTTGTGCCAGTTTCAGCAACAGTTGGAGTCGTCCTTCTCAAAACAGCAGCCTTAAACAATAATTGAGATCGTGGGTTATTCGTAGGATGAACATCCGTCACGTCAATTCAGTCATTGTTGTTAATGAACTGATTAGGAATTCTGACAGATTGAGGCACCAGTTTATTCAAGGTGCCTGCTGTTGCTTTTGTGGGGAACTTTTCTCTGAGGGTGTCTATGCAAACACTAATACCATAATGAGAAGTGAAGCCTCTTTTTTGCCAATTGCCATCAAAAAGACCCTGATGTTAATTACAGCATCAGCATCCACCCTCAGTAACTCTGAATCAACATCTGCATAGACCTACCTGATCTGCTCCCTGGTCTTGTGCAGTGACTCCAATCCTCTCTCAATTTCTGCTACTGACATAAAAATGCATGTTGTGTCAAGAACTGTTCCTTTTTTGTTGAGTTAATACAGTACATTTATTTTCACGAATGGCAAAAACCCAATTTGTACAATAAATGAGATGCCATTTTATTCTACTGCTATGAATCCATCCTTGTTCCATCAATGAAAATATGTTCACTGTTACAACAACACAATGATAAAATGTAACAGGTCATTCAACCGCCAAAATCAACATCCCTGTCACTTCCCTGTTTCCACAGCCTACCTGTCACTCTCCTCTCATGCCTCTGATATGTTTTCAGGTGACAGGTAGGGATTCCCAACACCTTGCTGACCTTCCTCAGTGCAGCATATTCCATCCCTAATTCATGAGCCAAAAGCACCATGTGGACATTCACGTCAGAGTGACATCACCTCTCATCTTGCTTTGCAGCCGTGTGTGTAAATGCTTCGCCTATACCCAATCTCTCCTTTGCAATTACTGCACTCCAGAAGCAGACTGCTACAAAACCCATGGTTCTGTGGATCAATGTTTATAAATAAACCTGATGCAGTAAAATTTGCTCATTTGCTGAACTTAACCATATCACATAAGTTTAATGTAGGTTTCATACATAAAAACAAAGTAACCCAGTTAAGTTAATATCACTGTTGTACAATATACTTCAGTCTAGTGAGTAAATTATATGAAAACTGGTTTATTAACATCTACTTAACAAAGTTATGTGGAACCATTACAAACAGCATTTTTTAAGTAAATCCAACATATCTATTATTTTCTATAGAAAATAATTCAAAATTTTCTAAGCATACTACCTATAAACTATGTGAGTCCTTTACTGCAAACTAGAGAAATCAGTGACAGTACGGTAAACATGACTAACAAGTACCCCTTTTCAGTTTTGGTGGTGCTAGCTTTTAAACATTTTTAGTTTTTACGTTTGTTCACAGTTAAAATCAAAACTTAAGCTGAAACTAAATAGTTGGAATTTAGAAGTTGTAATTCCTTTCTTTTCCTTTTTATGTATTCAACTTACAGTAATGAAAAATAGGCAGATTTTTTGTTGTTATGGAATAAATAATAGATTCAAATAATAGATTTTTACATTCTTACTCCCTTCTGTTTACTGCAGAGACAAACGACAATCAGAAAACCTATGTGTTTGTTGACACTCAGAAAACATCAACAAACATCCTGCCCCCTCAAATAAAAAATTCCAAAGGTAGGGAGAAGGAAAATGAGGTGCACAACAGCAGGCGACATAGAGGAATTAGTAAAGCGTCTTAAGTTTCACTTTCGGTTTGTACGGTCGTATGGTATGACACCCCCGAACTGGGCCCAGTGTCATCTGTTATTATTTGTGCATACATTTAGGTTATATTTTCTGTGCAGAGATGGAAATATAAAAGACAGTTAATGCAAACAAACACATTTGTACTCTTTTATTCCCTCACCCAATGAGAATCAATAAGAGAATCAGGAATCAAATCAATGAGCAAAATCAATAATGGAATCAGAATCGTTAAATTCTTATCTAATCCCATCCCTAGGTTTACCATACAAAATCATTGAAGTTTGGTTTGGCCTGTATCGTGTCCCATGGACCTGGTCTGACCAGACCCAGAGTTTCTTTAGACGCTGGCAAAATAATATCCCCAACAACAATGGTGGACACCAGAACGGTATCGCTGAAGATATACAACATCTTTGGGAAGACACAGGCTGTAGTTTGGAGTTTGCGGCACTCTGCCAAGAAAAAAAAAAATAGTAGTAGAAAAAGTAGCCCTCAATGTCTGTTTTTTGTGTTTTTTGGAGTTGAAAACCCAAGACAGCATGTAATAGATGCTGTGACAAGTTGACTGCACCATTTGGGCACTAGGTGTCTCTGTTTCCAGTTTAATGTTTTGCAGGCAGAGCGATGCAGGTCAGTACAGTCTGGTCTGGTCTGGTCTCTGGTCTGGTCTCTCCTTCACCTGGACGCAGCAGCACCAACGACAGCAGCCCCTTGTCTTTATTTTATTTTATTTATTTTTATTTCGATTTATTTATTTTTATTACACCTCTTGAACCTGTAAATAAAAACCGCTGGATGGAAACACACTTATGCATAACTATATATAATCCTTTTATTTCCTCTCCTCTGCTTGGAGAAGTGCTAAAACGACAGGGATGGCCTGGCTTCACACAACAGTGGAAGACTAAGCCACAGAAAATTTTGAAATGATCTGTTTATCTATCTATTGATTGGTCGTTTGTTGTATGATGTGTTTGATGTAATTCACTCTACATTAAATGTTAGTCCTGTGATGTGACTGTCATGTATGCACACATTAGTATCACTAGACAAAACATCACACCGGACTGTGTGAAAGTCTGAGACCTCTTATTTCTGTGTCGTGTCTACAGGGGAGTCATGAGCATGTCCAGTCTCTTAGATTAACCTCTTGAGGCCCAGAAATGCATTTTTGTAGGGGACAAGAGTTTCAAGTTTTTTTCGTTTTGTTTTTTTTAAACACCTTACTTTCCTGGGTCTCAGAAGGTTAAGATACCTCACGAAAATATAGGAGATGTGTGAACAGCACTGAAAATGCACAAAAAAAATCAGAAGTAAATGGCTTCTACAGGCAAAAGTCAGTATTTACTGTGACCTCCATTTCTGGAACAAAAGTCATCCAGACAATAAGTAGTACTGTATTTGAGACATGGTGAATGAAACTTGATTTAAAACACCAGATTAGTGCAGTATATCTCATGAGTTCTCAAAGGTAGGTCACACTAAATACGTATTTCAACCTGTTGAAACAGTTTTTTAAGATTTAAAATACTAGTTACATATTAGCCATATATTACAAAAGCACAACCTACAACAGTTAAGACTTTTGCACAATATCACACAACACCAACAGATACACAAACTCTTTGTGTTCTGATAATTAAGAAATAAGAAGCTAAGTGTAAAATCACCTAAAATTAAAGCACAGAACATGACAATACAATCTGAATCAAATGTATCATAAGCTGAATGTTTGAAATTATGCTTTATTTCATCTGAAGTTGTAAATCGTGCAGCCTCTGTATATGTCTGCAAGAATTTACATCCAATTTACAAGCCTTTACCACAGAGTGTTGTTATTCTTAGAAAGGCAGGAACAGACACAACCAGAGACTTAATACAGTTTGACAGATTTGACTACAACAACTTTCAACATCAGTTCAAAACCTGTTTTTACAGAATTTCACAACAAACAGCAGAGGTAAAGCATGATGAGCAACAGGTAGAAATGATGAAATTTGGTAAAACAAACAAATGAAATGAGCATCTAGGTGTTTGTTTGACAACCATGCAGAGTGACCATTTAAATATTTGTGTTGTAGTTCGTTTTGAATAATGCACAATTTGACAAATAGTAACAGTGAGATCACCGTCACATCAGCTAATATGTTTTAATATAGTATTTTTACATAACAATGTATGTTTGAGGTTTGTTAAACTTTCATGTTGATATTGTGTTTATGGTCGTGGCTAAGTGATGTTATTAGAGCTGCAGCTATTGATTATGTTCTTTGATTCTTTTCAATTATGCAATATTTGAAAAGGTAAAAAAAAAAAAAAATAGTACAAATGTGAAACAGGCAAACAACATGTACTTATTCCTGAACCAGCTGAAATAACAACCACAAAAAGTATAAAAGTAAAAGAATATGTAAAAAAAAAAAAAAAATAGCTGTATAGAAATAACAATAATAACAACAAAATAAAACTATAAATGAATAAAATACCAGGACAATAAGAATTACGCCTCAAAGAAAGTCAGTTCTTCCTGATTTGCATTAATGGAAAAAAAAAAAAAAATTAAAGTAAAAATGTTCAGAGGATACACAGCCAATATCTACTTGGATGAGTAGAAATATGTTCATCTGTCTATTGGTGTGAATTCATCTTTGCTTATTTTATGATGTATGTATCCAAAAAGGAAATGTCATTCATTCATTCATTCATTCATTCATTCTGATGTGTACCATTTCATATTGATGCTAGATCATGGTAGGGTTGGACTGAGACTTTGATACAAGGGGCCTCATTAATATTGTGTGTCCTCAATAACAAACACATTTATTTCCTGAGAATGTTTTAATCTATATTAGGGACCATTCTGAAGAACAGTGTGGAAGCTGTACAGGGTAAAACATCCACCCCTAACACACTGATTCAGTGGCTGCATCAAGTCCTTCTGTTGGACCACGTCATCTTCCTTGTTTTGTGGTTTGATCTGTAAATAATTATATGAACATCCAATTATGTATCTATTTATGAGTATATGTATTTATTTATTTTATACAAAAGCCTAATAAAACTATGTCTTACCTCTTGCACCGCTGCCATTTGGGAGCTGAGAACAACATGTATGTATTGAATCCATCAGCTCCATGATCAAAGTGTCATGATCTGAACTCTAGGACTCTAAGACTAGGTGTCCTTTGTCTTGTCCTACGTCTGGTTGTCTTCTCCTGGAATGTAAAATGTCTCTGGGGTCTTCCTCGTGTCTGTGACCGTCTCCTTGTCCCTCAGTTTCCCTGTGGCCGTCTCACTCACCTCCTACTTCTCTGTTGCTAAAAGGTTATTCTGAAGGTTCATCATACCTTGAATTATTGTAACTCATATTTTATTGTTTTTTTTTTCTTTCCACCCATTAAACATTTTACAGTGATACACCAGGCTGAAATTATAAGAAAATGTATCGATAAAAGATATGAAAATCAAATTTTAAAAAACAAAAACACACACACAAATAAATTAAAAAACAATAGAGTACTGTCAATTTTGTTATACAGGATATATTTTTACATCATAAATCTTTCCAGGTGAGATAAGGCCTAGACCTGGATAATAAAACATTTACCAAAATACATTGTGGTATCAGAATACCAATCCTTTAAGTTATTATAGGAATACCCAAGACGGCAGTCGGATCTGCTCAGTTATCTATTCCACACTTCATCTAAAAATGGGCCCCACATTTTTTTTAAATTTCTCCTGTCTGTTATTGATCTTAAAAATCAGTTATTCATAGCTGGCTATTTAAATCATTTCCCCCATCCATTCACTAAAAGGTATGGTATTAGTAGTTTTCCAGTGTCTGAGTACTATTCTACACCCTGTAAGAAGGGCCAGTCTACACCACAGGATTTGCTGAACTGTCAGTCCTTCTCCCCTTGTACTTATTCCTAATTTACACTCTCTTGCACAAATTTGGCACTAAGCACTTTGTTAATGAATGTCATATATTCTCCCATAGGTTACGGGTCAGCTAACGTTCATAAAGCATGTGTAGAAGTGTTCCTTTACTCCTGTGACATCTCCAACATAAGTCAGAGTCTCAGAGTCCAACAACCTCATTTGTATTTAATTAGTCTGGTCTGCATCTCCCTTGATGTCTTATACCATGACCCAGTTATATCCTGCCATACCTCCTGTGTCATTTCCCCCCCTAAGTCTTCCTCCTAGGCTTTCTTAAGTCCTGGTGGGTGAGACTGTCTCATAGTTCTAAAAGTTAGAGGCTCTTTTTCTGCCCCGCATCCTTGATTGTACTACAAGGAGTGTTTTCTTTTGTGTTGACAAAAAAAAAAAAAAAACTACTTCTCAGCAGGAGGTACCTCCAGAAATCAATTTTTGTGATTTTGTCTTCTGTCATTTATTCAAAGGAAGAAAATGTATCTCCCTCCAAGACATTATACCTTGAATTATTAGAGTCTGTGTCCATAATCACCTCTGCAGTTCTCCTGTTGGTTTTGGATGTTGTATGTAACATGTTCTAAAAACATGTACCTTGTATGTTTCTTTCAAACACAGAACCACAGACAAGGTATGAAGTTTAGAACAGTCTTTATTTACTCGGAGATGCACAGGAATAACTAAAAGCACGATGAGTCTAGTCAACAGTTTGTGTTCCGTGGCCACAGCTGAGCTGGGGCCTGGTAGCTCACCGGAGTGGAGAGGAACACACTGAGACACCGTATTCAGGAATACAGTCACAGCAGACAAGCAACCGATGAGGTGTAGGCAGCAGGTGAGTCGGGGACAGGTGAGGGGTCCGCAGCCAGGACAGCCAGAAGAAACCAGAGAGCGAAGACGGGATACGTGGTCAGGGACAGAAGGCAGGTGAGTTATCGGGAAGCAGGCAGGCAGACGAGGTCAGGCAAACAGGCAGGCAGATATCCAGGCGGCAGACAGGTAGGGCAGGTCAGAGACGATCAGGATTCAGGCAGGAATAACACTGAAATAACACCGGAAAGTCTTGAACTAAGCAGAAGAACAATCTGGCAACAAACAGAGAGCAGAGAGGTGAATATATACCCCCAGCCTCACAGGTGAGGGGAGTAAGCTGATGAGAGGGTGTGGCTGCGTAAAAGGGACAGTAGCAGCAGAACAGACAGAGATGTGACAGTTACTTGATACCACCGGCACAAAGTTAGTGGATAAAAAACCAAGACACTCACTCCCATGCACAGGAATTTCTCCTGCCTGTGAACAAGTGTTTATGGGCCTACGTTTCCTCAGTAGTCCCTAAAGATTATGTAACGTTAACCTTTAGCAGTTTCTTTAGTGAAACGTTATAAAAAGTTTGCTTTGAAGTTAACAACAGGTTTTTACGAAAGTTGAATTTTCAAGGGATTTTAAAAATATAATCGCCTGGTCATGATCATTTGTCTATTCCAAAAAGTATACTGATTTTCTATAAGATGACAACAATAATCAGGAAGTACGTGTTTAAAGAAAAAAAGTTCAATTGTAGGTCCTTTCCTAAGCAGTTGACACACAAGCTGCCATTTCGATAGCAGTAGCACGAAATACATCTTGGGATCTTTCCCGGCCAAGTCCACACAACCAGTGCACCAACCAGTGCATCCTTGGCTTAAGGGACGAGACAAGAGCAACATCCAGGACCTCCATCCTCTCTTGGTTTGTGTGAACCTTTAAATGGACAACACCTGGGCCTTGACTGATGTTTCATAAGGGCACAAGAATAGAAGAACAGGCAAGAACGCTTATTGGGAAACGCCTAGAGTGTCTGTTTGATGTGATGACTGTAGAGTCAGAAGAAGTAGAAAGACTATATAGAGCAGGGGTGTCCAAACTTTTTTTAACGAGGGCCAGATCTGATAATGTGGACATTGCCAGGGGCCAGTGGTCCCTTCAGACATTTTTTAAACAGTAAAAATTACATCTAAATGCGCTGTTCTACAACAATTTTATTTTCATTGTCACAATATCATTTTTTTAAATGGCAATGTAACCAAATCTAAGTCACTCAGGTGTGAACTAATTGAAAAAAAAAAAAAAAAAAAAAAACAATTCTGCCTTCCTTTCACATCTGGAGACAGATAACATAGAACAAACTGTATAGAGTATCTTAAACATCCAAGTTGATAAAAATCTTAACCCCACATTCATTTTAAACATGACTTATATGAGTAATCATTACTCATATATTACTCAGTAATGTAAAGTCTGTTAACGTTTAAGATGAAAACATATGACTCTTACTTGTCTTTCACAAAATCATTCAGAAAGTAATATTTTGTGTCACATCTACAGGTACATAACACCAGCAGTTAGAGGCAACTAACCTGGCAACTTGGTAGCCTGCCCTGGTGGTGAATTCATTGAACTCCGAGGTTCACATGAAGAGTCACTGTTGTGAGTTTAAAGCAGCTTGAATTTGCTTCACTTTTTCGGAACGCTCACTCCCTGCTAGCTTGTCGTATGCGTTAGCATGTTTTGTCTGCTCGTGTCTCTTTACATTGAATTCCTTAAACAAGGCAACAGTCTCTTGACAAATTAGGCAAACATAATTGCCTCAATTTTCAGTAAAAAAACCCTGTAATTCCCATCTCTTCTGGAAGCGGCGGCCCTCACTGTCAACTTTCGTTTTTTTATTTACAGGCACCGTGGTTAGAAATTAGCGAAAAAGGTTCACGGCGAGGTCACAGAGCCAGATAGAGTTAGAGTGGTGCTGCCACCATGAGGTGAAAGGAGAAACTGCATTTTGAACCTTTTATGATTCATGTACTCGGTTGAACAGTCCAAGTGGGCCATAAATAATATAATATAAAACCAAAGCTGTGGGCCGTATAAAATCTGACCGCGGGCCGTGATTGGCCCCCGGGCCGGACTTTGGACATGCCTGATATAGAGTATAAAATGAAATGGCATGAAGTGGTTTGAAAAATGCAATTTCATAAAGAAAACAGGGACATTAAAACGCACTTGTTATGCTGATCCATTTACAGCTAATTTTCATTTCACTAACTGCCAAAAGCCAATTTTTTCTGATTTGGAGTTGTATTTGGATGTAATGAAACCAAACCCACATGGAAGGACTTCCACCAAAGACAAGCTTTGCATATGAAAATACATGCACATGTCATTTTCCATTTGATCTCAGACGAACAATCATGTGTCTGAAGTATTAACTGCAGAGTTCAGGTCTCACCTCGACAACAATCAATGATTTGATTTTCAACCTGTGAGTATACATATTTATTTTTCAATATAATATTATGTCATATTCACATGATACTTTCTCATAATGTAATGAAATTAAGGCATTTATAAGCATTCAAATACTTGACTCTTTACTAACATACTGATAATATGTTGTTTTTATTAGGAAATTAATCTTTAAGAATTTATATTTATTCAATCATAAAGTTAAAGCCAATATTAAATTCATTCCATGTGAATTTATGCATTAAATTTATGCATTGTGCGACAAATTCTTGGATCAGTCACAGTGGTGTGTGTTTGTCTTCACTCTGTATCTTTTTCATTTCATCATGTCTGAGACATGTTAAAATACAGTCTAGACCAGGGATGGACAAACATTTTTTACAGTGGGCCACACAGGGTCACACATTGGACCCCTGATCTGAAACATACAGTGCTGAGTTGTGCTCATCTCCATGCATGCTCTAGACGTGCCAGACAGGAATGGACAGAGTCCTCTCAGAGACAAGACAAGGCTTTTGTCAGAAAACCGCCACGTTAATACACTACCAACACTGACATTACAGATCAGATTATAATCAGTTGTCTGATATGCACTACTGCATAGATCCCCAAAGAAACACATTACATGATGTATTATGTCATAATGTCCATGCTCAGTCAGTCTGTCCGAACCTCACCATCACATAAAGCCTTGCTTTGTTTGTCATTTTGAGCCAGTGTATCAGTGTCTGTTGCTGACATAAGTTCCTGACTTCTGGACAGCATAACTGATTTTGATACCTGAAATCAATCTGAAAATTCAGAGCAATTCAGTTCAACATAATTTCAGGGTTTTTTCCTCTGTCTTTTCCTGATCAGAAGTTTGTTACACAGTCAGAGCCACTTGGTCTCTTGACGTTTGTTCTACTCATAACAGACATGCTGTCATCGAAGCTCTACTTGTGATGAAGCGTAATTAGGGATGGGAATCGAGAACTGGTTCTTTTTGAGAACCAGATCCCAGTAGCTCGTTTCCTTGGAATCATTTGACTGCCTGCTTAACGATTCTGCTTATCGATTCTGCCTTTGTAGCGCATGCACGATGACGTCATGCTTATGCTGCATTGTTTTGGTCAGAACGTAGCCAACATGGCGTTGAGGCAGAAACGGTCTGAAAAGACGACACCAGGTCCACTTGTAACACTTGCAAAGCTTTCATTTCTTCAAAAGGGTGGAATCCCTCCTTCTGCTCAAACATTTGTCCACAGCATGTGATTCATTTGATACACTACATGGTGGCACTTGTGAATCTAGCAGCAGAGTGAACACCAGGCCATCATCCAGGCCCAGTTCCGGTGCGGGCAACAAACATCATACCCCCTCAAATACAAGTTTCCGAAGGTAGGGGAAAGGAAATGAGGTGCACAACAATGGGAGATGGGCAGAGTCGAACTGGTTCCACGTAGTGGAAATGCGGCAATAGAGGAATTAGTAAAACGTCTTTAGTTTCACTGTCACTGCACGACCCCCTCCCCCCCAAAGCGGAGCGCATCATCTGTTATTATTTGTACATACTGTATATGTTATATTTTCTGTGCAGAGATGGAAATATATAAGACAGTTAATGCAAACACACTTGTTTGTACTCTTTTATTCCCTCACCCAATGAGAATCAATAAGAGAATCGATAAGGAATCAGATTGATAAGCAAAATCGATAATGGAATCGGAATCCTTAAATTCTTATCGATTCCCAACCCTAAGTGTAATACTACTTTTTAGTGATTTCCTGGGGTTTGGTTTGACAGAGTCATTGATACAGCCTGTGGGCTGTATTTTGCTATTGTGTGACTAAATAAAGCCCTTGGTCACAATGTGAAGAAACACAACATGTCAACAGGCGGGTTTACATCCAACACATCATCATCATCATCATCATCATTAGGTATGTTTCCATAAATGTTTGCTAAACACTGTTTGCATCAGCAAATAAGTTTTTTTTTTTGTATATGTAATTTTTGGAAGAGTAAATGCATATATATGATTACTTAAAATAAAACTTTTTAATTAACTATTAGCTCACATTATCGGTCATCTTTTTCTGAGTCTTAGTTTTCTCAGATGTTCCCTTAAAGTGTAAGAAATTTTCTGGTGCTAGAATAGGAAGTGATGAGGACACCAGATATTCCTCTGTTTATCCATGAAAAAACATCTCAAATGAAATAACAGAATGCTCTGCTTGTTCTTTTCCTAAATTCTAATTATAAAAGCCATTCGTACCATAGCCTACAGTGTCATCTGATAATAACATGCAGCCTGGATTATTCACTCCAAATCAGTTTATGGAAACACTCAGAATGTTACATTTGTTTCTTTGTGACCTTCCACAGGTTCACTTCAAATTCCCAGTATTTTTTGTAAACACAGCTATTGTCATGGTTTTCAGAGAATATTTAAGGACCCATAATGTGAGTCACTCACAGTTAAGAAGTTCCAAAGACACAAAATTCACATCTCGTTTCATGGTTTGTGTTTTGAAAAACACAATTTAAGCAAAACAACAGAGAAAAAACATCCCAGACCAACCCTGTAATGGGCCATGGGACCTGGTTATTTTTCATTAACCTTTAAAAAGACAAAACTAAACTCTGTAAAATCCAAATTGTGAAAAGTAGAAATGCTGGTCCCATTGTTCAAAAGAAAAAGATGGACTAAAAAAAGGAGACTGGAGAGCTGACTGCAGTGCACTTGCACTGGCCTTGCCAAAAAAATGTAGGGTTTCATACAATAACACACTTCACAAGCAAGGACCACAAAGTCAAGGGGGATGGCAATTTTTTTTAACAGTAATTATTTACAACAATATGAATGTTTATGGTGATGGTCTGGACTAGGATTCTAGGGGTGTAGGAGTTAACCAGGAGTCTGTGGTTTGGGGAATGCCTCTTCAGGAGTTGTGGACTGTGTTAAAGCGGGAGGGGGGGGGTCCATAGTCATTTATGTCAGCTATACCAGGGCTGATACCGGCCACTGACAAGAGTGACGGATATAAACATGCAGAACTGGCAACCCTGTTGGTCAGGGATCCACTACCTTTAGCTGTCTCACACAGCTCCTTTTTTGGTTTAATAAACTTTTCTTTGCAGGTCACCTCTGCATGAAGATGAAATATTATGATTTCTGTAGCGCTTTTCAAGGCACCCAAAGTGCTCTCTTTAGCACAGCTTGTGTAATCTTCCATGTTGCACTGCCATACAAGAGAACTGATTTCACATTTGAATTAAAAACCCATATCTTTGTGCATTGTGAGATCTTTCTGGCTTTCCAAACTTTTGTTAACTGGGTTAATACTGTTCTTGCATTGCTGATACTTGCTTTTATGTCATAAGTAAAAGATTCCACCCCTTCCAGTGATGTTTTGTCCACTGTAAGACAGGATTACTTGATGTTTTGCTAAACTTTAGAACTCTGGACTTCCCTGGATGTATTTGTAAGCCGACACTCTTTGAAAGACGGTTCACTTCATCTGCTTTGTTTGCATCTGTACATGTGTATGAGACAGTAGTGGAAGGACATCCGCAAAATCTAGGTCATTGAGTTTGTTGCCATGGTGTCCACTGAAGTCCATTTGCTCTTCCTTTGGTTGTGTCTTTCATGAGTGCTGAAGAAAGTCCAGACATTTGCCAATGATTTGCATGAGAACAATCCTGAAGATCAAATGGCAAGAAAAGGTCACAAATGAAAAACTGTGGGACAGAACTGGACAGAAACCAATAGAAGAAGAAATCGAACTACAGAAATGATGCTGGATAGGATATACTCTCAAAAAGCCAGGCAATATTATCACAAGACAAGCACTACAGTGAAACCCAGAGGGAACACAAGGCAGGAAAACAGTGCGTAGAAAACAATACACAGAATGAAGTTATTGTGAAAGGAGTTCACAAGGATTGCCCAAGATAGAGAAAGATGGAGTTCATTTGTGTGTGGTCTGTACCCTGCCAGGGGTGAAAGGCGATGATGATGATGATGATGATGATGATGATGAAAGTGTTTTACATTACTGATCCATTATTGTCAGGATCAGCAGCACCTCTAGCTGTCTGGTAAGTTTACATAGGAGCCTTTGGCAAATATGAATGCATGATTATTTCACTTTGTCTTGCAATATGAACAACTGTTGTCTAAATTAAATTCAGGACTGACTACACCTGGTCTCTCCTCCTTCACAGTTTGTTAAACCCTTCTGCAGTTGTTTGCATACATGGTCATTTTTCATTGTTGGGTTCCATTCAATAGCGGAGTGGCTAATCAGGAGATTTGGGAGAATTCCCGATGGGCCGGCTCATATCAATCTGGACTTTGGGCCAGTTGGATGGGAAATCTAATTTTGGCACTTATCTGTCACTTCTCTAATCTTCTTCTTGCATTCATTCTCCATTCATCTGACAGCGCAGCCCCTACATCATAGTAGATTTGATGGGTTCTACCATCTGAGGGAATTCTTCCCTCCCAAATATTTCAGTTGGTTTGGCCCATGAGTGGTCTTTTCTGGAGCAGTAGCATGAGTCACTGGGTGGTGATGGAGGGCAGGAAGAGGCCAGGTGGTGCCAAAAAGGCCAGGGGCCTCATGTATAAAGACTTGCGTGGATTTCATACTGAAACCTGGCATACGCCCAAATCAAGAAAAGTCTGTACGCACAAAAAAATCCAGATGTATAAAACTGAGCTTACGCCCGAATCCACGTACATTTCCTTTATACATTTCAATCAGTGTGGAATTGAGCGCATATGTTGGAGTACCTGACTCCTCCCTCTCCACACCCACATTTAAATATGCAAATCAGTATAAACGGGGTCTGCAGGTGGGATTCCCCTCTCTGTGTGATCAGATGATGATGTCAAGGTGGACGCGAAGCGGAGGCCAAAACAGGCGGAAGGAGAAAAGAGACAAACTGAGACTGTTTGAGCAGAAAGTCGACAATATTGTGGGTGACACTTTTCTCACAGGACTGACTCGGATCACCCCCAAAGGAAATACATATTTATTATTTGTGTAAGTCAAGTCATACATTAGTTTATTCTATGGGTCATACAATAGTCTGATCACAGCCAAACTAGATAAAGGTTCATGTGTGATCATGACAGGAAATCAAAGAGGAAATCAAAGACTTTGACTCATGTATAATCACTCAAATTATTATTTTCCAACAATGAGACAAGACGGTGAGACCCAGTATTAACCTCCTGTCACAGAGGCTTCCTGTTGACTCCCCGGTGTCAGCCGATCCTCCGGTCCAACAGCCAGCTGCTGATGCCCATCCAACCGGCATGGGTCTGTACTGACCCAAGTCACAAGAGGACATCGTGAGGACAGTCGGCGGTGTCAGTGAGCGACTGGACTGACTAATAAATGTTCTCACAGACATGAACACTACATTAAATTATCAACCAGTGAATTTTGTGTCCTTGTCTCTTTATATAGTTGTTGCTGAATGTCCCCCCGGGCAGGATTGGCATTGATGGGTCCAGGGTTGGCCTGGTTGGTTCTGGTTCTGGTGGTGAATGTGCTGCTCTGACAATAGGATGACGTGTCGGTGTGTTCATTGTTCATCTGTGTATCTCTGATGTGCCCATCAGTCGGAGGAATGACCTTTTTCACATTAACAGTTTCCCAGTGTCACCTCTAAGTGTCGCCAATGGTTCCAAAGCACTAGAAATGTGCGTACGCCAGCTATGGACTTGGTGTGGAGGACCACACATTTCCACGGTCATTTCACTCTTTATACCAGAGGTGGGTAATCCCAGGTTCATCAAGTCAAAGTCCTGCCGTGTATTGGTTCCAACCTGTTCACTGAACCAGCCCATTTTGATGAGCACAACTGCTCATCCAGGTAGATTGGTTGATTAGTGGAATCACCTGTGTTAAGTGAACAGGTTGGAACCAACACATGGCAGGACTTTGACTTAATGAACCTGGGATTACCCACCTCTGCTTTATACATCTGAATGTGACCATGGAAAAGGGCGTACGCCAGGTTTTTGTGCGTACACACACATTATACATGAGGCCCCAGGTTAAAGAAAATGAAACTGCTGAAGAGTTTAGTTTATACCTGGTGGATTTAACCTACTGGCTCCCTTGGTTTGAAAATCTGCAGAAAAAAATTGCTGGGATTTGAACCCTGATTTTCCACATTGCAGTCTTGTGGTGGATCCCTGACCCACCACAACCATGTATTGGTAGTTTTGTTATTTCATGAGTTTTTGTTTCTTACGTTACAGTTAATAATTACAGCACATGGTTTAGTTTAAGTATTTTATTTAAACATGCTAATTTGGGTGCACACGTATTAGTTATGTTTGAATTAATTACTTACGTTTGTTCTTGAGTTCCCAGACAAAAGACTCGACTATCGGGCTTGACCTTTATTTAAGAAGTGGGGAGGAACTATTACCACAAGACTGAGGGGGGGGAACACTGTTTGTTTGTTTGTTTGTTTGTTTGTGTTAATTTAGTTGCTTAAATTCTTGGTTTAAATCACATTTGTTTCATACAGTTAGTATTTTGTGTATAGTTAATATTATTTGCTTTTTATGTTATTTTGACTAAGTTCATGGTTTGGTTTAATTTCTTAGTGTAACGCCTCCTCCTTGTGTTTGATTTGGGTTGGTCCCTTTCTATTTAAGCCCACCTTGGTTCATTGTCTGGTTAGGTCAGTTTTTGTTCTGTTGCAATTTGGTTTAGTTGACCTCAGTTGGGCCCATCTTTGTTCATTTTGTTAATTGATATTTTTTGGAGCTTTTGTTGAGCATTTTTCTAATTATAATTTTTCCTAATTTTATCACCTTTGTCCTGGTCCTTATGTTTGGTCCTCTACAAGCCTGAACCTACTACCTGTTGAGCTAAATCTCCATTCGCCAAAGGCTGACCTGTTTTATTGTCCTGGTAATTTTTGGGCTGTGACATTTATATTTAAGCTTCAGGGTTAATTAACATTGAAGTGTATATTGTGTTGTGAAATATGACCATAGTGCACAGTATGTTCTGTAAACAAAGCAAGCTGTCAGAAATATGACAATTCAGAGAAGGATATGACATATATATGTATATACAGCCCCCACCCCATCCCACCCCCCACCCTTCATTTTGTCTGGATCTGCCACTACCTAACAATACAGCACCTCTCTGTTGGGAAGAAACATGCAATTTGAAATTATTTTAATTTCAACTTATTGCTCCTGTACAAAGGTAAATACGGTTTCATCTTTATCATATTTCTTACCTCATAAATCTTTATCTGATTTAAATTTGAATTAAACATATTGTTGAAATGTTTTCTGTTAACTTACCAACATATACCTGAACTTATAAACAATAAAAAGGCATTGTAAGACCTAGCTGCTGTTTCATTTATTCAAATTCCTCCTCCATGGAAAAAGTGGGCCGGTTTGGGCATGAAACTCCCGGGCTGAAAAAGGGGCCCACTCCGCCCCTGGTTCCATCTAATATGGCATTTGTATTCCCTTGTTTTCTTCCATTTCTAATGTATTAATTCCCTATTCCCTAAGTCTCCCTATTGGTCCACACATCTACAATTTTGACCAAAATATCTACTGCATTTCACAAATAGTAGTGGAGATAGTATAGAGACAGTAAAACAAATGTCTTTGACTGTATATAAAACACTAATACATTTTTATTTTGATTTACAGTAAAATCACAAATGGATCCTGACATGACTTTGCTCCTCTTCTTCCTTGGTAAGATCAAGAGCTTGGTTTACATATGTTTAAAAATTAAGTCTAATTTGTGCTTTGGAATTCAGTTGTCAGTACATATGTAATCCAATCCAATCCACTTTTATTTGTATAGGACATTTTACCAACACAGTCTCCAAAGTGCTGCACAGAGTGCAAATTAGCACTAATTGCAAAAAATAAATAAATAAAAATAACATGTTTATAAGCATACAATCAACGTGTGTGTGTGTGTGTGTGTGTGTGTGTGTGTATATATATATATATATATATATAATAAAAGACATTCAGAGGACCACACAATTCTCATGCCAGGTTAAAGTAAAAGTGCATTTTAAAAGAGACTTAAAAGCATCAACAGAGGAGGCTGTTTTAATGTTAGGGAGGTGAGTATTCCAAAGTTTGGGGCTGATAGCTGAAAAGGCCCGGTCGCCCTGACTTTTAAGCCTCGTCTTTGGGACAACAAACTGGAGTTTGCTCTCAGACCTCAGTAATCGCACATGGGTGTAAGGTACATGAGGTCTGAGATGTTCGCGGGCACCAGTCCATGCAAAGTCTGAAAAACAAAACATTAATTTTCAAATCAACTCTAAAATGAACAGAGAGTCAGTGCAATGAGGATAAAATTGGCGTAATGTGCTCTATGTGTCGTGTGCTGGTTACAAAACATGCAGCAAAAATGTAACATAGGCCCAGTCATATTATCTGAACGTGAAATTACTTGAACATGGTTTTTATCCAGGAAAAAACAAGTTTTGATAATTTTATGATTTCACCAATAATAATTTTGTGCAAAGTTAAACACAAGAATACAAACAGTAATTCCAATGAAAATGTTTCTGTCCTGTTTCTGTAACCTAATAATGAAATGACACATCTCTAAGAAATGAATTTTAATATTTTGATGGAAAAACAAAATCACTGGGTTCTGTACAGGTAAACAACTCAGCAATAAAGATTTCCTGTTTTATTCACCTTCAGGATGCAGCCTCATCGCCTGCTCTAAGTTTCCTCTCCGTCAGTACCACTACGTTGACATGGTAATGACCTGGACTGATGCTCAGCATTACTGCAGAGAGAATTACACTGACCTGGCTACTTTTGAAAACATGGAGGACATACACAGACTGAACAGACCTCAACTGTCCAGCACATGGACATGGATTGGACTGAGGGATGCCCAAAAATCCTGGAAGAGAACTATGGGTAATGACGTGAACTCCTGGAGGTGGTCAGCAACTGGTGAAACAAGCAAAAGTGGATATCACAACTGGGAGACATATCAACCAGATTATTACCAAGGCAAAGAGACATGTGTGATGATGGCCTCTAATGGACAATGGTTTGATCAACCTTGTCATTTATTGAAACCTTATGTTTGTTATTCAGGTAAGTAGTTTGTATTGGTGAATTACTGACTGTTCATTTGTCAGACAGCGCTTGTATCTCAGACACACAATCTTAAAACAAGATTAAGATGTCCAGAGTTATCTGAACTTGGTCTGCAGTGTTGTTGCTTTTTAGAAGATGTTATGACATCCATACATCTACAGTATTTGGGCAGAGCCAATCCTAGATATACATTAAGGCCAACTTAGCAATTTTGCTGCTAGATTTAGCAATTTTTCAGACTACCCTAGCAACTTTTTTTTAAAGCACCTGCAGCAAATTTAGCCACTTGAAAAGTTTGTTTGGAAACTTTTCAAAACTTTTGAAAAGTAACTCAAACACTAAGGCACACATAATGATTTTTTTTTTTTTTTTGTCATAGTCATAAAAACCCACAGCCTGTCTGCCTAGCTGTAGAATCAGTATTTCCAATTTAGTCACTTTAGTCACTTTATTTATTTAGTGATTTTTCAGACCCCTCTAGGGACTCTGTCAAAAAAGTGACAAATCTATCAACTTTTTCTGGTCTGACTTTTGGAGACTCTGACATGAATGCACATATAATTTTTTGTCATAAACAAATCAGTGCACTGAGTATAAATCTCACCCACTGACATTGACAGTTTTCTCTATTGTCTCCATTTAGATTGGTGAATATTTGGGTCTTTATGGGTTAAGATAAAGATAAAATAATTTCGAATTTGACAGCAGTGACTGTTCTGTAAATAGCTGACATTGGGCCGAGACCAGCAGTAGGCAGGGGAAGGGGTGGGCTCAGCCCACCCAAATGTCCGTCTTGCCCACCCAATCGAAAGTTAAGGGAAAACGTTTATCCAATAGAAAAATGTAACAGACTGCACTACTATTCGGTCTTATTTTTGATTGGGCAGGCAGCCTACAGCCCGCCCTATTGTGTAGGCAATTAGTTGTCGTTGTTTTGCATTCCCTAAGCACTTTATTCGCTCATATAGCAGCTCACCGTCTGTCGCCCGTTTCTGAGCTGCGGGGAAATAAACGACCCTCCACAGTCACTGCTGCACCTATCAGGGTTTCTGTTTAACACCGTGATTCTCTCTATTGGAATTTCATTCAATCTGTGACTTTTTGACATGCTCTTCGGCTGAGCACCATCTCTGTACTCCTGCCGAGCAGCCGGCCCAGTTTGGTGACCACTCACATCACCTTATATAGCACACACTGACTAAAGCAATGCCAATAAAACGCAGACATTGGGCAACACAATGCCAGTAAAACACACACATGGTTTCTCAGTCATCGCATAAGGAATGGACAAAAACCGATGGGCAAATGATCTCTGTCACTAAATTATATTAATTATTATAATTATTTTGTCATATTGGTTCATATGTATATAGTTTTACTGACATTTGAGTCTGACAATCAGGGTTTTAGATGGAAAAAGAAAGATTTGTTGTTTTCTTTGTCATTTGTCACTTTTCAGATGGAATTTGAATCAGACTATTTTGGTTTGTGAAATATAAAAACAAATAATTTTGTTATTTTATTTTTTACTTTTGGCTGAGTTTTAGTTGTTCTATCTTGTCACTTTTCAGTCTGAGTTTGAACAAGAGTAGACTGCCTTCTTTTTGTATAAATTCTGGCCACAGAATTTACTATTAGTAGTATTTAGTATTCATTCTTTTATTTTTCAAGCTCATCCAATGAAAAGAAATTTGCATGAAGGACTTTTAAAATCATTTTTTATTTATAAGAGTAAATGAACACAGATGAGCTGACCGACAACTGAATTTCTCTCTGGGGATCAATAAAGAGATTCTTCTTCCTAAATAAACCCCCAAAGCACTTCTTTTTAGTGTCCTCAGGACTGCGATTCAAATTGTCAGCCTTTAGGCCACTATTCAGCTTTGCTATCATCTGTTCATACCAACCAAGTAGCCCACCTGTTATTTCAACCAGCCTACCCAATATCACAGGCTCGAACCAGCCCTGTATCGGGCCATGTTTGAAGTGGAACCCTGTAAGATTTTACCATTTTGGTTCGTCTTCGCTCTTTTTGTAGCATTTTTCTCTATGGAGCTTCCCCCTACACTTTCGACGTACATATTCACTGTCATAAAACCCACACTTCACCCTCCCTCTCCAACCATTTGCATTTGTTTTCAGTGAAGCCAGTGACAAGAAGGCAAAAAATAGTGAGCAAATATGCTACTGGAATGGAGCTGAGTGGGGAACTTTAGCCAGACTTAGAAGTTTCGGACATTTGTTTGCACTTCACAGAGGACGTCACAGAACTGGAGCTGTGGCAGGAGGATGTGCAGACAGGAACCCCCTGGCCATCCAGGTGGATGGGTCACAATTAGTGATGGGTGATTCAAAAATGAATTGTTCAAAAGAATCGATTAATTTCAGTGAACAAGTTGAATCAGTTCAGCAGCACTTTGTTAATGTTTTGTTTATTATCACATAAACTAATCAGAATCACTCATTAAGTCGGAAGGGGAAGTGCTGTGTGATGCACCATGCAGCAGGTAGTCTCCATGGCAAGATTTCTGGTTGTATTGTGAGACTATTTGCTGGTGATGGACAAACTGAGCCAAGGTAATGAACCGCTGAATGAAAGCAGCCGAGTAGAGCCGAGTCACTGAGTTGATTCTGAATCATTCCATGATTCAGCACCCCAGCCAGGTACAGCCAGCTAGCTGTACACAAGGCAGCCAAGCTGGTGGTACCTGGCTGGGGGCATGTTTGTGTTGTAGTGCTGTAAACCATGACGTTTCTCACGGGAGACGAGATCTAGGCCACTGGGACAGAGGCAGAGAAGTTGCAAATGGCATATTTGGCCCTAGTGGGAGGGCAGAGTGCGTCCATTCTTCCTCTAACAAGCCATTTAACCATCACAATTACTTTGAAGCTGTTTAAGGTAACAATGTTACATAGTTCCACTTTAACACTGACCAGTTCAGGACCTGGACTGTTCTACCACAAAGCAACACTGTTGTAATAGAAATATCATGTGGTCTGGGATTGTCTTATGCAAATATGCAAAGCTTTTCCTAAAATCCCTAAACTTTCTGAGGATGTGTCACTGTCATCAAATTTAGAATTACCTTTTTATTTCCATGGCTGGTATTTTTTCCTCAAATTTCTCATGTTTGGTAAATTTTCTGTTCTGAACATTATTTGAGTTTAAGAGTTTTGCAAATCATTGCATTTTATTTATTTATTTATTTATTTATTTAACTTTCCACCAGGTCCCAACTGTTTTGGAATTGAGGTTATAATTTGTGTGCTTACACTGAGCAGCTGGTTTAGACATGGCCTCAATTTTCAAAACATTGTCTTCTAAAAATTTGTGTCAAAGTAACCATCTGCAAGAGTGTCAACATTTGTGCTAAAAGGGCACATTTATTTGCCACTTCCACCTCTCTATGACATTATGAAATTAAATTTGATTTAGTCACAATTTTGCAATACACAATGCCTGAAACTTGAAACCGTGGGGTTTTTTCAGCTTTGTTGCACTGTATCCAGGGTGTCGCAAAAAAAAAAAATTGACATCATTTAAGATGTCCATATCGGAGTCATAACATGGTCAGGAGAAGTGATACTTAATAGGATTTATTTTGGACATAAATGTTTTATTCTACAAATTTCAAACGAAAAATTCTGGGGATGGTAATTTTATAATGTTTCAAAGTTATTCCAAATGTTCAATATGTGCGCCGCTTGTGACACAGCACACATCAAGTTGGTGGTGGAGTTCCTGCCACACTCGCTGCAGCATGTTGTATGCAACATTCTCCAGAGCCTCAGTGATTCTCCTCTTGAGTTCCTCTACACATGTGGGAAGTGGTGGGATATAAACCAGTCCTTTCACATAACCCCACAGAAAGAAATTGCATGGTGTTAGGTCAGATGAGCGTGGGGGCCATTTCAATAGCACGTTGTCTCCATCATTAGCTCATCCAATCCATCTTCCTGGCAGATTATTGTTAAGATAAGCTCGTACACTGAGTTTCCAGTGTAATTATTACGTGATGAAATAATGTCAAATTTTTTTGGGACACGCTATGTAACAACTGATGCCTTGCTTATGTTGACCTGGCTTATATGGTTGAGCACAAGTGTCTAGCAGAGGATATGTATGCTGGATATATGGCATCCTTATATATTCCTGAGAATCAGCTGATGTGAGTTGGCATTGAGATCAGCTGTTTGATGAAGTTCTAGATTGTAGGCTGTGACCTGCGTGGACTAATGTATATTCAATTATATTTTGTTTTATTGCAGAGATAAACGAAACACAGAAAACCTACATGTACATTGACACTGAGCGATCATGGTTTAAGGCTAGGACATACTGCAGGACTCACCACACGGACCTGGCTATGATTGAGAACTCCACTGAAAACACAGAGGTTTACTTCACAAAACCAACCAGTGCTAGTGCATGGATCGGCCTGTACCGTGAACCATGGACATGGTCTGACCAGACACGGATATCTTTTACAAACTGGAAAAGTACAGCGCCAGATAACTATTATAGCCAGCACTGTGCAGCTGAGAGTAACCTACATATTTGGAATGATCTCAGATGTCGGGATAAGTTCACATTCCTCTGCCATGAAGGTCATTATTGATCACAAAGACAATGCACAAATTCTGTTTTGTCAAAATCTGGTTCTCTTTGGTTTATTACTATGTGTTTGTTGTTTTTTTTTTATCTGTCCAGTTTCCATACTGAAGACCACAGTGAGGATGATGATCCAGACTGATGCTGATATAACCGATCCATCTACTAACAACCAGATCCTCCAACAGGTAAAACATGATCTTATTCCCTCTTTTTGAATTTCATATCAGGAAACCACACTTATAACTAAATCAAGCTGCGACCAATGAACCTTTTTTTCTTTTTTCGTCCTCAGCTTGGCTCGGTTTTACAAAGTCAGGGATTCACTGGCTTCACTCTGCAGTGGAAGCTTCAACCCAAGAAACAACCACCTGAGACCCTCAACACTCCATACGCTTAAGATGTTTTCTAAAATATACAAAGTCAGACAGCATGTAAAATGTATAATTAACCCACCTATGCAAATGGTGCATATGTGTATCACACCAGAATAAGTGGTCAGCCATTCTCAATGTTTTGCTTATTGTCATTATCCAACTACACATCTGTCATTTTGGGGTGAATGTGAAATTTTAGTCCAATTATTCCCATATCCAAATTTGTTTTGTTTTGTTGTTTTTTTTACCAGTTTAACCCATGATTGATAATGTCAATGTGCCCACGATAAAATCACTCGCTTATGTGCATGCAGATGTGAGGTCCCCATCATTACTCACAGCTCTGATGATAGATTTGTTTTTAGGCCTTGTATTTTGTGTGTAACTCAAATCTGTAATGGTGATTTAAGCTTGTTAAGTGCAGAACACTGAATTTGCATGTGCTTTGCTGAGTAAATATTCAGGCAGTTACGCACAGGTTTGGCTAATAGAAAACACTTCAATAATGGCTTTTTTGAACATTTTTTGGTTAAGTGTTGATACAGCCACCTGAAAATATAACTATACCATTGCTTGTTGTATTACTGTGTTCATTTTGCATCAAGTTAAATGGGTCAAGGAGGTACATTTAGATACAACCTTGATTTCAAAAAATTTACATTGCAAATTTAAAAATAAATAGTTAGGATACTGTATGAAATGTCAATGAAAGCAGAATGCAATGATTTTGCAAATTTCATAACCATATATTTGTTTTGATTTCTGTCCTGGTTACACTTTATCTATCAGCGATATATCACACTGTCAAAACCATTTAATGAGAAGTACTAAATATTTTATTCCAACTTGGAAGATGCTACCTGGGGTGGATCAGTACCAGTGACACACAGATCAGTTCTGATGCTGATCCACATATTTTATAAATCATCCACTCACAAGAATGAATTATTTCATCAGAATTAAGGAACCAGATCCGATCACACTCATGGTATCTGTTCTGCCTCATTCCATCTCAGGACGTGTAGTTGACAGGTGTAACACCTGCAGGGCTGGGGCTGTAACCAGAAAAGAGAGGCCTCACAGTTTGGTTTCATGTATCACTGAAATCTAAAAGTGATTGTTTTTGAGTTGAGTTTCATTTGTAAAACCAGCAATGCAAGTTGACACACAGACGTTTTAATGAGAGCAAATAACCATCTCTATGAACTACACTGCAGTCTGGAAATACCCAGAGTGAGAAGGTCTGCTCAGAAAATAAAGGATTTACCTTAATGAAGTGGCTACTGACACCAGGGCCGGACTGAGACTCATTTTCAGCCCTGGAGTTTCATACCCGCTCCGCGCTCCGTAATTGTTGGCTGGAGCAGGGCTGGGGCGTGCACGCGCTCCGTAAATGTTGGTCGGGGGGTAGCGTAGCAGTCGGACATTGTCGCTTTCCTCTTCCTCTAACTCCATACTCAGCCATAGGTGATGGTATGGATCCAAGTTATTATTCCAAGAACAACCGGCTTCTGCGACTCACCGGGTGGCCACTTCCTTCACACTGCGGGTTCGAGTTTGAGGCCAGAGGAGCTCCAGTGGAGGGGGTTTCCCCTCCACGTCTTTTTCGCGAGCGAGACCAAGTCTTCCCCAGGGGTTCGCAAGACGGAGCCACCTGCGGTTCTGGATACTCCCGGTCCTGCTCTGAAAAATCGATCCCATCCCCTATTAATCGATTATGCAAAATTAAAATGAGATCGATCTAAGATTGATTAAATCGATTTTTTTTACCCAGCCCTAATTTAAAGTGAACTCCGGCCCTCGCGGCCCAAATATTATACTGGCCCACCGGGAATTGTCCCGGTCCTCCCGATTAGCCAGTCCGGGCCTGACTGACACAGTACTAAGGCATGAAATACCGGTTTGTCTGTTACTACAGAGCCAATCAGCACCAATCAGCGCCCTCGTTATATCATGTCTAGACTGGTAACTTGTTGCATCCTGAAACGTACCAAGACACTCAGATAGCAAATAGGTCAGACACAGATACAATGGACATTTAGCTTACTTGGTAGCAAATTGGACTGCAACACAGAAGACATGGATTCAGTTCCTGGTCACACTAGTGCTTTTTTCTTTTTTTTTTTCCTAAAGATTTTCAAATGGGGGGGGGGGCACAACGCCAAGGGCACCCCTAGGTAATTCCAACAGTCATATAAATCAGCCAAGCCATAGGGACAACATTCAGAGTGCAGAATTCCGACCACAGCACTCAATACACTGAACTGACACAGAACTGACAAGTCTCACAACACACTGCCACATCGAACATGTAACTCCGCCCACCTTCTACAGCCTCACTGGCTGTACAGAGCAAAGAACACCATAAAACAATATGTAGAGTATTTAGAACAATAATTCCTGTTCTGTACTATATACTATCACTAATTTGTCATTTCTTCCATCAGTTGCCACAGTACTGTGGTAGTAAAATGCTCAAAAGAATGCACTTAAGTATATGCCATATATCACCACAGTACTGTGGCAACAAGAGGATAATGAGTTCATGGAACAGTATCCATGATTGGCTGTAGTACAAATGCTAACATTTGATTGGCTCTGTGGCAATAGACAAACCAATACTTCGTGCCACAGCACTGTGGCAGTAGCCATTGCCATAACCTAAATGTTTGTCCTCCACGCACACATTAAGTGTTATAGAAAATCCGTTTATGCTCCTTAATTACACATCAAGTCGACACGTCCTGCTAAATAGTGTTTAATGATGCGTTGTGATGCTGACATAACTGATCTCTTGTATGAACTGTATGAATTACCGAAGACTACAAGAAGCCGTCGAACTAAAATTAGCATGTTCGACGTTCTAAGTTTGCAGCAAGTGCTAATTTTAGCAGCTGGTTAGCAAGTTGGTCCAAACAGAAATATACACATTAAGATACTGACGGAGCTGACAGAAAAGTTACTTCCAGCCTAATAAATAGCCTTGTTTCAGAAGTAAAATGGTACTTATACGACGCCTCATACGACGTCCATGAGCACACTGGTCTTCTCTGTTGCTCTGTCCAGAAATCAACACCCATTATGGCATTCAATCATGCTCCTCAACACCTGGTAAATGTACCCCGAAAAATCAAATCATCATCAAAGACACAAGTTGACTCTGTGAGTGTTAGTTTTTATGGATCAAATGTTATATTAACTCTGAATGGTGTTAAATACAAGTAACACTGGAAAATCAGCACTGACAGATTTGCTGTGTGGATCATGATTCTCATTAATAAAAGCACTAAAATTTGAAAATATCCAAGGGGGTGAAAAAGTTTTGTAGGGACTGATCATGACATATTACATGCACTGTAGGGTTTGTCTGTTATTAATTACTCTGAACAGTCAGAAGAGAAAAGCTGGCATTACTCTTACATTTACCTTCTAAACTGACACCAGAGAGGCGATATGCTCTATAACAGCGACACCCTTCAAGTGGTCCGTGAGAGAATGTCATAAAAAAAGTCAAATTTAAGTCAGTGATTCTCAAATCATCCTGATCTGACTTCCAAAGCAAAGTTACAAGTACAGATAATTGTTTTCTAAATTAAAGGCGAATCACATGTAGCCTAGATAAGTCTAAGAGTAGACTTTTATTGAATTTGTCTATGCAAACCCATGTTTTGTGTCACCATCTCTGTACAGTTAGGTTACCTTGGTTGCCTATAGTCATATTAAAGACTTCTGTCATATTAAAGACTTGTGGTGGAAATTAAGTAGAAGAGCCAACTAATCAGAAACGAAGAGTGAAACGAAATGAAATGGAGTAACTTGAACAGTTCTGAAATACGACAATGGATTGATGACTAAAGAGAAAAGATGGAAAAATGACGACCAATATTAGCAACAAGATGCAAAGACATTCTGTTAGCATCGAGCTGTTAGCACCATTTAAATAATAATAATAATAATAATAATAATGATAATAATAATAATAATACATTGCATTTATAAAGCACTTTTCACTCAAAAAAATCTGAAAGTGCTACAGTGAAATAGAAAGTCTTAGAATAAAATACTAAATAAATAGGAGTGTGTACAAACTATATGGTGAAACAACCTCGGTGAACAACCTCAACCCCAGTCAGACTTTGCATATGAAAATACTGTAAAGATCTACTGATGCCATTTTCCAGTTCACCTCAGATGTGCAGTGATCCGTATCCTGAAGAGTAACCTTCAGTTCAGGCCTCAACTGTCAGATTTTCATCCTGTGAGTATATATTTTTTTTCATATTGAAGGGAATCAGTAAATAAGTAAATTTTATTTATAAAGCGCTTTTCACAGACAGGGAGTCACAAAGTGCTTCACAATACAAAATGCAATACAGTACAATAAATATATTAAATCCAGTCAGCTATAGCAGCCCTGAGGCAGTTTGGATCTAAAATGCCTGCTGGAACAGGAATGTCTCTAGTTGTTTTTTAAAAGACTCAACATTGAGTCCATGAAGCGTAGGTACAGAGGAAGATCATTCCAGAAATGGGGCAAACAGCTTTAAAAGATCTGTTACCTCATGTATTAAAACAAGTGTGAGGGACCATCAGCAGGTACTGCCCTGAGGACCTCAGGCTGTGAGCCAAGCTGTAGGGCTGGATCAGGGCAGCAATATAAACAGGGGCCTGGCCATGTAAAGCTCAGAAAGTGTGCACCAGAATTTTAAAATGAAAACGATATAGAACAGGGAACCAATACACAGATTTTACAATAGGTGTAATGTGGGCTCTCCTGTTAGTGTGGGTCAGAAGCCTTGCAGCAGAGTTTTGGTTAAATTGCAAGTGAGCCAGCTTCTTCTTGTTTAAGCACGTGAATAGGCTAGTGACATAGAATTAAATGTTGTGGCAAACAAGAGATTTATGGGAATGTACAGTCAATGTAAACCACCAAATCTAAGAGATAAGGTTAGATTAAAGTTAGGGTCAGGGTTTGTTGGAATAAGTCTTTACCAACTGAATGGAAGTCAATGTAAAGTCCGTTAAATATACTGAACAAAAATATAAACGCACCACTTTTGTTTTTGCTCCCATTTTTCATGAGCTGCACTCAAAGATCTAAAACTTTTTCTGTGTACACACAAGGTTTATTTCTCTCAAATATTGTTCACAAATCTGTCTAAATTTGTGTTAGTGAACACTTCTTCTTTGCTGAGATAATCCATCCACCTCACAGGTGTGGCATATCAAGATGCTGATTAGACAGCAGGATTTTTGCACAGGTGTGCCTTAGGCTGGCCACAATAAAAGGCCACTCCAAAATGTGCAGTTTTATCACACAGCACAATACCACAGATGTCACAAGTTTTGAGGGAATATGCAATTGGCATGCTGACTTCAGGAATCTCCACCAGAGCTTTTGCCTGTGAATTGAATGTTCATTTCTCTACCATAAGCCATCTCCAAAGCTGTTTCAGAGAATTCATGACGAAGACTGCGCGAGGAAAATGGTGGTCACACCAAATACTGACTGGTTTTCTGACCCCCCTGGACCACCCAATACAGTAAAAGTGCACATTTTAGAGTGGCCTTTTATTGTGGCCAGCCTAAGGCACACCTGTGCAATAATCCTGCTGTCTAATCAGCATCTTGATATGCCACACCTGTGAGGTGGATGGATTATCTCAGCAAAGGACAAAGGAGAAGTGCTCACTAACACAGATTTAGACAAATTTATGAACAATATTTGAGAGAAATAGGCCTTTTGTGTACATAGAAAAAGTTTTAGATCTTTGAGTTCAGCTCATGAAAAATGGGAGCAAAAACAAAAGTGGTGCGTTTATAGTTTTGTTCAGTGTACATGAAAACCTAATGTGTGGCTCTTGTTCTACTATCCTGGTACTGGTGAGACCATGGGGACACAAACTGAGAACCCTCATTTTAAGGAATAAGGCTTTAAGGTTAGGGTGAAGCTTTAAGTTGTAATGTAGAAGTCTCAATAACATAAACAAAAATAAAATGTTGGGCACCAGACAGGAGAAGGGTTAAATTACCTTCCACCTGTCAATTTTATTACATATTAAACTTAAATGTGAAGGAAACAACAACAACAAAAAAGAAACCCAGCTGCTCACTTCATTGTTACAAAAGACATCGGTTAACACATAAAATTAAGGTTTCTTAATTTTCTCTCTTGTAAATCAGCATTTCAAAATCATCTGCATCATCATCAAAACATTTCTTATTATTCATCAACTCAAAAAAAAAAAAAAATCAGGAATTAAACAGTAAATTAAACAGACATTAAATTAAACTTAGGTAGTCCATTTCAGAACACAATAGTTTTTTCATGTAGGTAGAGAGGGGATGAGTGTGTAGGAGTGTATGTATGTAGATCTTCAGGGTCCTTCAGTTCTTTCCAGGGGATAATGTGAGTATGGAGATCAGTTCAGTTCAGTTCAGTTCATGGGGGGTGTGTGTGTGTGTGTGTGTGTGTGTGAGAAGGGCAAAGATGAAAGGGTCCAGTTCAGGGCAGGTTGGAGGTCAGGGGCATATATGTGTAGAGTAGGGGAGAGAGAGAACACAGTGGTATCCTCAGGCCAGACAGGAGAAGCCAGGAGAGTTTGGGGAAAAAAAGGGACTTATCTGGTTGTGGGTGTCCTCCGAAAGAGAGTAACTCCTGAGTCCGAGCGGAACCGGTCCGCCTGCTCCAGGGATTCAGCTTATCTTCTAAAGTCTCCTGGGTCCACACCGGTCCATTTCCAGATTCTTCCGTTAGAGTCACATTGGGGTTTTCTTTTTTGTTTTGTTTTTTTCCTCCTTTCCTTGTCAATCTCACTTCTCCTTTCTCTCTGACCTCCTTCCAGTCTCTCCTTTTTCTTTGAGTTTCCCTCCACACACAGCTCTCAGGTGTGTCTCATTTATAAGTTTCCCTTCCCCCTCCTTACCAGTGATGTCATTGTTACGTTCTACTTCCTGCTACAAAGTTGTCATGTTAATGTTAGAAAATGCACTTTGTCAGTGAATGAGAAATAAATGTGTTAATTTGTGAGAAACATTTTACTTTGTTTTCTAGTAAAATCACAAATGGATCAGACTATAACTTTGCTTCTCTTCTTCCTTGGTAAGAGCATGGTTTACGTATTTTTACAAATTAAGTCACACTTATGTTTCCAGTTATCATGCAGCACATTCTCAGATCCTGAGAAAAAGCTGTATTATTGTTTTCAAGAGTGTACACGAACTGTTAATAACATAACATATTGGTTTTAAACAAGAAACAGAGCCTTTATGATGATTTCATCAAAAATACCAGAACTGTATCCACATGCACTGACTGCATAAATTATCCACCCACCAGAATTAATCATTTCCTCAGCTTTAAAGAACCAAACCCCATTACACTCTGTTCTGTCTCATTTCATCTGTGGATGTGTAGTTTGGCAGGTGCAGAAAAGAGAGCCTCTTACAATTTGGCTTCATGTATCACTAACTTATAAAAGTGATTGTTTTTGAGTTGAATTACATGAGTAAAACCACCATTGCCAGTTGACACAGATGTTTTTAATGATAGCCCATCTCTATGAACTGGTCTGCAGTCAGGACATACCCAGAGTGAGAAGGTGTTCAGAAAATAAAGGGTATAACTTATGCTTGTCCCCCATGCACACATCAAGTGTTATAGAGTCCTCAATTTGCCGGTGGTACATATGCCATGCATGGGCTTGTCCTTCCATGATCCTCCTTACTGGGCTTTTGTAGCCTCAGACATTCACTTAGCAGTTGGCCATTGGGGGCCACTGGGTAGCTCAGTGGTCCACACCACTGACTTTGGGGCGGAAGGTCAGGGGGCCTATACCTCGAAATGAGTGTTGCAAGGGATAACAAGGTCCGCGTCAGGTGTTGGGGAACCAGGACACCCTGATGTCAAATCAGCTACTGGAACACAACATTTATGGAGCAGTGCAGAGAATATAATACTACGGTAGCAAAACCCAGGGAGAGGGGAAATATGCAGAGGATGTGGGAGAAATGGTTGCATTGAAACCCCACATCTTCACTGACTAAGAAACAGCTCATAGCTCAGTGTTACAGTATTGTTGCAATCATAGCTAGACATTGATGAGGTACAGTGTTGTGCAGTACAAAGATGCTACGGCAAGGGGGAGCCATGACGACAGATTACTTATTGTTGTTCTTTTGGACTGTGTATTGCTACTTGGGCGTTTTTAAAAATGTTTTTATTGCGAAGTGCATGCTTTCTCGTGTTTGTGAGCGATGTATATGTAGCATATTAGACATTTATTGATGGCTTATTGATTGAAATATAGCCCTTAAAAGTGAGTTACTGTGTAGACAATATGTTTTATCACGGGTCGGGTTGGGTTGCGGGTCTAATGTACACAGATACAGGTAATCAGCTTTGGGGGTACGGGCGGGTGTGGGTTTGGAAAAGTGGACCTGTGCAGCACTCCGGACTCTGGCTGGGGCCCATTTCAAGAGCAGGCAGTAGTGTAGCTCATACTTCAGAGGCAAGGCACCCAACCTAAACATCGATTGGGAGTTTTGTGAGACGACTTACGGGACCTGTGAAGCAAATTCAAGTCGATGAAGAGCTGGTAAAAATGATGGCTTGGGATTTCCAGCCCTTTCCTGTTGTGGAGACTTTACTGAGGTCCTTAATCCATCATATTTTGCCGAGCAGGAAGACCATTTCCTGTACACTGTTGCCACAAATGCAGAGGAATCTAAAGGAGCAGCTTCCAATTAAAGTGGGCAGTGTAGCAGATGTGTCTAACAACAGACTGTTGAACATCAATAACCACAGAAAGCTACATAGCTGTAATCTGCCATTTTATTGATTAATTTAAGCTATCAGCTTTGCTTGACTGCTTCCGTCTTTCTGAAAGGCATACAGCTGGCAACCTGGCAGTAGAACTGAAAAAAATAGCAGAGGATTGGGGCATTTCAGGAAAAAATGTTGGCTGCTGTCTCTGATGATCCTAATATGCAATGAGCTGTTAAAAATGTAAGTACTAAGTAATGTGTGAAAGCACCTACCATGTTTTGCACGTACGCTAAACTTGGTGGTGAAAGAAGCTCTAAAAACCCTCCAGCCGGTGACAGATAAAGTCAAGAGCGCCATGGAATATTTCCGTAGCAGAGCAGTCGCGACTTAAAGGCTAAAAGCAACACAACAGGAGATGGGCTTTGAGGACCTGAGGCCCAAGCAAGATGTGGAAATAAGATGGAATTGCACATATTACATGCTAGAAAAGTTTTCCGATCTAAAGGATGCCATTTTTGCCACACTGGCCTATTTAACCCCAGTCTGCTGACAATGGCGCCTGCTGAGTGGAGGATGCTAAGGGAGGCCTGGGAAGTGCTGAAGACTTTTGAAGAGGTCAGAGTGGAAATCAGTGCTGATCGGTGTGTTAACATTAAATTAACACAATATTTAGTGTCATTACTCCCAAAAATATTTATCTTCAAATGTTTAGCAGGGTTACTATACAATACTGATTTAACTATTGTTTTCTCTGCCGTATTTATTCTGCTGGCTACAACTGATCTGAGCTTTTTTTTTTTATTGTTCTACCTTAAACAGGTACGTGACTGCACCAAAAGTCATTTTGATGGTTAGAGGACTGCCGAAAAGTTCAAAAAAAATTCAGACACGGCCATCAGTCCATGAGCCAATCAAAGCGTTGGCAAATACACTGACAGCAGAGATGAGGAAACGCTTCCATCGCATTGACTTTTTAAAGAATTAACAGAGGCAACTCTAGTAGACCCTCAGTTGAAAAATGGAGCCTTCAGTGATGACATCACAGCCAATGAAACAACTAAAGGCATCACTGCTGCAGCCAAAATTATAAATACCAGCCAAGATGTGGAGGCAGTGACTTAAGATGTCAATCCTGGGAGGACTTTGAGTAGAGAGAAACCCAGGATCCAACACTATAAATGAGGTGAGAGGCTTCCTGATGGAGCCTCTCTTTCCATATGTCAAACCCTTGGCCTGGTGGAAAACCACACAAATAGTATATGAGAGGCTGACAGCAATAATGAAAACAAGGTTGTGCATTAAGGCTAATGATGTTCATTTTGTCTTCTGTTTATGTAATCACACTTTTTTCTTTTATTCAGAGAAGGTATAGTTTTTTAGATAGTACCTACTTGACAGTTTCGGCTGTGACTCCAGTCTTCCTCAGAGACGTCATCTGATGTGCTGTTGACGTGTCATTTATCAACTGGTCGGCTTGACAGACCAATCAGGGCCCATCAAGCCGACCGCGCATCCTCCGCCTTGGGTGGTCTCTGGAGGAGGGAATCCCAGGTGTGCGAGAGGGTGTACGCCCCCTCGTCCCGGTTGTGCATTGTCGCAACTTCAGAACCACCTGAGAGAATCTTTTCTAAAACTGGACAGATAATTTCAGAAAAGAGGAACAGGATTAGCCCTAACAAAGTACGGGAGCTTGTCTTCCTGATTGCAAACCTTATGTGAAATAAATCATTTGTGTACAGTTAAGTGTTTTTTTTGTTCATTTTTTTTCCACTTTTCATTTTGTACAATATTTGGTTTTATGGAATGTGTTCTTGCACCTCTTTTTTTTTTTAAGAGTTATATTGGTGCAAATGTTCATTTTAAGTGTGTTCATGCACTTTATTTTACTTTGTGTTGTGAAACTTATTTACCAGTATTATAGTTATATAAAATGTTCTTTACTTAACGCTGCTTAAAGCAACTTAGTGCTCTGTGTGTTTAATTTTTTTAGTGCGTTTTCTTGCAACGAAACTTAATCATTAGAAAAATTGTTGACTGCAGATAGCTACATTCACCTTGTTTGTTCATGATCCAATATGGCTTCTGTCTACTTACGGTAGGGGTGTGTAGTCTCGAGCGGTTCAATAGATCAGCATGTCAGCAGTTCACTGAGTGATTCGGTCTGACACTGTCGTCCATTGATTCAACGGTTCACTACCTCGGCTTGGTCTGTCCGTCGCTGGCTTGCTGGCTGTGTCTTGCAATACACTCAGATCTTGCTGTAGAGCCCTCCTGCTGCACAGTGTCACAGCACTTCCACCTCATTGATTCGGACTAGTTTATGTGATGAGAGACAGTAATATTCACCCATCACTGTAAAGCGTAGAGCATTTGTAGTTCTAAACATATTTAGGATGTTTTTATTCTCACTTTTTGTCTGTAACACAATGTTATTTCTCTTTTTTTCCCTCAATTAGGCGATGACATCATTTAGCAACTTCTGTCAACTTTTACAACAGACAGTACATACTTTCCTTACTCAGGAATTGGAAACGTCATCATGGTGGGTGATAACTGTATTACGAAACCACAAGGCACGGACCCAAATGCACGAGACTGACAGAGCACTTAGTTTGAGTATTTATTACTCAAATGAAAGGGACAAAGAATCTTCACAAAAACAGTTAACACAAAAATCTTCTTGGTTGAGGAATCAAAAAACTAACAAAAGGTTCTTCACAAGTGTGGAATCAAAAAGTTAAAAAAAAAATCATCTCAAACAAGGTATTAAAAAACATTAATAAAAAAAGTCTTCATGAACGTGGTATCAAAAACCTAACACAAAAATCTTCTCATTCAAGGAATCAAAGTACAACAAAAATTCTTCACAAATTGTGGAATCAAAAACTTACAAAATGTTTCAAGCAGCACAGGAGAAGGTCGAGGAAGTTCAGTTCTTGACAAGCATGAAAGACACACTGACAACAGACACAAGGAGAGGAGGGTATATAAAGGGTGGAGAGGTAATGAGCCCCAGGTGCAGACAATCAGGGAATCAGGGAGGACACAGAGAAGACAGACACAGTGCACACAGACGAACAAAGCCCTTCACCAAAATAAAACAGGAAATGAACGAAAAACTACTAACATAAATACTAGCACCGCTGAGGGCGGTGCGTCACAAATTGTCTCCATTCACCACTAAATTGACATGATAATACACACAGAAATATCAGATGTCATCATTTTTATTTTGTTTTCCAGTCTTTTGAGAGTTCACTGACTAAATGAGCTGTAGTTTTTTGAGTGAATAGACAGAGGGAGAGCCAATATGAATATTCTACTCAGACAAACAAGAAAAAAACCTACAGTAAAACCAAAGAAAATCCCACATCAGTATTTTTTATTTATCTTTACTAATCCAGGACAGATCTGTTGAGGTACCAGACCTCCTCTAACACGTCCTCCTGTAGACATCTGTGATGGAACACAACCTGAACAGCAATAAAACCTCTATGGAAAAGCAAAGGCAAATGCAGCAGGAACAAACACCAACAAAACATTTACATGAGATTTTGTTGGTTTGAATTTTAAACAGGGCCTTTCAAAGATTTGCTCTATCCTCTCATCTAGTCCTCTGTAACCAACAATGGATATTTCTACTGATAATCAGCTTTTTTGTTTTATTTATTGAGCAGGGATTGTTTTATGTGCCGCCTTCGCCCCTATGTAGCTGGGATAGGCTCCAAGCGACCCCCGTGACCCTAGTGAGGATAAAGCGGGTTCAGAAAATGAATGAATGAATGAATGTTTTATGTGAAGCCTTTTCATTGTAGTTCATCATATGGAATTGTCTTGTCACATTTTAGCAAATACTGTATGTTGTAACTGAGCAGAGCAGCATCCTTATTTTGATATTAATTTATGGAACAACTTTGTTTACCTCAAGGTTCCTGGTTTGAATTCCACTAAGGATAGAGATACACTAAGGGTAACTAACACAACAGTCCTAACAATCAATAGACTGCCGGACATACACAGGGTTCTGCCCTGTTGGTGTTCACCAGAAGGGCAGGGGGCTGGGGGTCCTCACATGGTATGGAGAGGAGCTGGGGGTCCTCGAAGGGGAAGGGCTGGGGGTCCTTCTAGACACTAAGTTAGGTTTTAATGCAGAAGAGTGCAACCCACCAAAGTGTGAATTAGTGAACTGAAAAGAGAAATAATAAAAACAAGTTAAAAAAATTAACAAACAAATGAATGAAAAAAAGGACCAAGGGTCCTGTAGTAGAACAGCATATTTAAAGACATTAAATGACATTTGTTCAACCTTTCAAGGTCACTCAAGATCAAAGGTCATGGTAGATCTTGCCCCAAGGAACCTGTGCTATGAATTTCAATTGATTCTGGCTGACAGTTTTGGAGAAGAAGTTTCTAGAAATCTGGACATAGATGACTTTGGGTTTGACCTTTCAATGTCAGTCAAGGTCAAAGGTCATGGCACCAAATGAAAGCCCATATGGGACTTCCTATCTATTGCCAATAGTAATTATATCAATATCTTAAAGCTATACTGTATGATGTGGCATTTTTACACTTTTCTTTTGTCATCTTAAAATGCTCCTAATAAGCGTGAGTCAAACTAAAATGTAAAAGAAATCCACCAGGTATTGAAACTCAAAAATGTTTAATTCTCATACAGTACAGGCCAAAAGTTTGGACACACCTTCTCATTCTTTGCATTTTCTTTATTTTCATGACTATTTACATTGTAGATTCTCACTGAAGGTATCAAAACTATGAATGAACACATGTGGAATTATGTACTTAACAAAAAAGTGTGAAATAACTGAAAACATCTCTTATATTCTAGTTTCTTCAAAGTAGCCACCCTTAGCTCTGATGACTGCTTTGCACACTCTTGCCATTCTCTTGATGAGCATCAAGAGGTAGTCACCTGAAATGGTTTCCTAACAGTCTTGAAGAAGTTCCCAGAGATGCTTAGCACTTGTTGGCCCTTTTGCCTTCACTCTGCGGTCCAGCTCACCCCAAACCATCTCGATTGGGTTCAGGTCCGGTGACTGTGGAGGCCAGGTCATCTGGCGCAGCACTCCATCACTCTCCTTCTTGGTCAAATATCCCTCACACAGCCTGGAGGTGTGTTTGGGGTCATTGTCCTGTTGAAACATAAATGATGGTCCAACTAAACGCAGACCGGATGGAATGGCATGTCACTTCAGGATGCTGTGGTAGCCATGCTGATTCAGGTTGCCTTTAATCTTGAATAAATCCCCAACAGCGTCACCAGCAAAGCACCCCCACACCATCACACCTCCTCCTCCATGCTTCACGGTGGGAACCAGGCATGTAGCATCCATCCGTTCACCTTTTCTGCGTCGCACAAAGACACGGCGGTTGGATCCAAAGATCTCAAATTTGGACTCATCAGACCAAAGCACAGATTTCCACTGGTCTAAGGTCCATTCCTTGGGTTTCTTGGCCCAAATAAATCTCTTCTGTTTGTTGCCTCTCCTGAGCAGTGGTTTCCTAGCAGCTATTTGACCATGAAGGCCTGATTCACGCAGTCTCCTCTCAACAGTTGTTGTAGAGATGTGTCTGCTGCTAGAGCTCTGTGTGGCATTCATCTGGTCTCTAATCTGAGCTGCTGTTAATTTGCGATTTCTGAGGCTGGTGACTCAGATGAACTTATCTTCAGCATCAGAGGTGACTCTTGGTCTTCCTTTCCTGGGGCGGTCCTCATGTGAGCCAGTTTCGTAGTAGTGCTTGATGGTTTTTGCGACTGCACTTGGGGACACATTCAAAGTTTTTGAAATTTTCTAGACTGACTGACCTTCATTTCTTAAAGTAATGATGGCCACTCGTTTGTATTTACTTAGCTGATTGGTTCTCGCCATAATATGTATTCTAACAGTTGTCCAATAGGGCTGTCAGCTGTGCATCAACCTGACTTCTGCACAACACAACCGATGGTCCCAACCCCATCAATAAGGCAAGAAATTCCACTAAGTAACCCTGACAAGGCACAGCTATGAAGTGAAAACCATTTCAGGTGACTACCTCTTGATGCTCATCAAGAGAATGCCAAGGGTGTGCAAGGCAGTCATCAGAGCTAAGGGTGGCTACTTTGAAGAAACTAGAACATAAGAGATGTTTTCAGTTATTTCACACTTTTTTGTTAAGTACATAATTCCACATGTGTTCATTCATAGTTTTGATACCTTCAGTGAGAATCTACAATGTAAATAGTCATGAAAATAAAGAAAATGCAAAGAATGAGAAGGTGTGTCCAAACTTTTGGCCTGTACTGTATATTGCTCATATTTCTGATAAAATTCTGACCAATCATTTTATTCAGTCCGAATGAAATAATTGGTAATAACCTTGCCGTCCCCACATCCAATATGGGTACCTCTGAATCTGACAAGGTGTGGTGTCATGTACAGTTTTTGCCCTCATATTATTGTTGTACTTCCGTTGTTTTCACACATGCGAACTACGTGGGTAAATTTGGTACAGCACGCAGCATGCTGGTTTTATGCCTGTATTATTTTTACCCTCATTAACTGTGTAGTTTTGAACATCCAAATAAAGTGAAATTTACTATAGTATATCATAAATAAATGGGGTAAGTATGACAGGTTTCACTACCGGATCACTACCGGATGTTTACATTGAAAAAACTGTGGTTGCACATGCCCGGCGGTTTGGAGCATGCCCATAATTCTTAGGGGGTAGAAAAAATACGGGAGTAAAAATTGTACAGCACCACGGAGTGCACATGGCTTCTTATTGAAAATAGTTGGCCTATTTTCTATCTATCTATCTATCTATCTATCTATCTATCTATCTATCTATCTATCTATCTATCTATCTATCTATCTATCTATCTATCTATCTATCTATCTATCTATCTATCTATCTATCTATCTATATATTTACAGGGTGGGGAAGCAAAATTTACAATGAATATTTAGTTGTTTTTTCTCAGCAGGCGCTATGTCAATTGTTTTGAAACCAAACATATATTGATGTCATAATCATACCTAACACTATTATCCATACCTTTTCAGAAACTTTTGCCCATATGAGTAATCAGGAAAGCAAACGTCAAAGAGTGTGTGATTTGCTGAATGCACTCGTCACACCAAAGGAGATTTCAAAATAGTTGGAGTGTCCATAAAGACTGTTTATAATGTAAAGAAGAGAATGACTATGAGCAAAACTATTACGAGAAAGTCTGGAAGATACTATTAAAGAAGAATAGGAGAAGTTGTCACCCGAATATTTGAGGAACACTTGCACAAGTTTCAGGAAGTGTGTGAAGGCAGTTATTGAGAAAGAAGGAGGACACATAGAATAAAAACATTTTCTATTATGTAAATTTTCTTGTGGCAAATAAATTCTCATGACTTTCAATAAACTAATTGGTCATACACTGTCTTTCAATCCCTGCCTCAAAATATTGTAAATTTTGCTTCCTCACCCTGTATGTATATATATATATATATATATATATATATATATATATATATATATATATATATATATATATATATATATATATATATATATATATATATATATATATATATATAAAGTCTAATGTAACGGTGATGATTTTTTGTATCAAAGGTATGGTCTGGTGGCAATGATTTTGCCGTGGCACAGTGTATCAGTTGTTGTCTGTCTGTCCATCCATCCGTAAGCAACTTTTCAAGAATCTTCGTCTCCAAAACTGTCAATCAGAATGATTTGAAATTTGTTGTGGAACATCTTTGGGTTAAGGTCTACCAAGTTTGTTCAAAGAATTAGGAAATACTGATTTTTGAAATTTTTAAAATCCCCATTGGTTTGTAATGGGACACATTTCAAAGTGCTATAACATGAAAACAATTAAAGCTATATTTACCGATGTGGCATGTCTCACAGCACTTAATAAAACTTTGAAAATGAATAACCTGGTTCCCTCCAAAGCCCCGCCTGCTCCCCCTGCGTGAGCTCTGATGCTCTCCTCGTCTCACCTGATGCGCACGGTGGAAGCAGAGGTGGAGGCGGAGGTCCAGTCCGCTTCAGCGTGTCTGTGGACCCCTCCCTTAGTGATCAGATACAACATCATCCACCTGCTGCGGCTCCTGTTTCCTCAGTAGACCCTGTATTTAAGGGTCTGGTCTGTGCAGGGCTGGGTCAGGGCCTTCACTGCACCTCATCAGCTGGGCGATGAGGTGCCCAGGCGATGGGCACGCGCACTGTGAACGCGCGGCCTCTGCCAATTTTCCGTAGACATTTGAGGTTTCATAGTCCATACATTTATCATCCTACTTAATCCTACATTGTGTGACACCAAGTACATGTACCTGTATGAGTCCCACGGTCATAAAAGCTGAGCTTTGTGCAGACCTGTCAGTTTAGTCCAGTACACCAGACTACTGGACTTTTATCTCCATCCTCCATTCATCAGACTCCTGTTTGTTCCCCTTAGTTGTTGTTTCTGTTAATAAATCTGTTTTTTCCCTTCATGTGCATTTCAGTCCTATCCATACACATCCTTAGACAGGAGACTGTGGTTAGTGGCAGGAGAAGCAGTACGAGTGAAGCATCAGATTCAGAGGTACCCATATCGGATGGCGGGATGGCGATAATGGATCGGATGCTGGACCGTAATGGATGCCGTAATGGATGATTGACAGGAGGCTCAGCCAGGCTCGGCCAATTATTTCATTCAGACTGAATAAAATAACATTTTTGAGTTTCAATACCTTTTACATTTTAGTTTGACACACGCTTATTAGGAGCATTTTAAAATGACAAAAGAAAAGTGTAAAAATGCCACATCATACGGTATAGCTTTATTGTAGACTGAAAATTAAATATGTTATGGTTAAAATTTTCATGTTTTACCGTGAGTTGTTGTAGGCTCCTGAGTGGACGATAAAGTTCAAAACCAGATTAAAAAAAAAACAAAAAACAACTAACCTAAGTAATTCCTCCAGAGTGTCTCTTTTGGGTCACTTTAGCTGGTCCCCAAGACCAGAGAAAGGAGGACTAGAATTGGGTCATAAAAAAAGAGGGTTTAACAGAGTATAGTTCATTTGTAGTTCTAAACAACAATTTAGGGTGTTTTTATACTCACTTTTGGTCTCTCCTACAATGTTATTCCTCCAACCAAACCAAACTGAAGAAAATGAAGCTAAAAACTAAACAAACATATAAAATGCTAAAATTAGCACTTGACAATTTAGTCCTGGGAAACACAGAACCTATTCCAAAAACATCCACGTTACCAAAAATTAACAATTTTTTTGTTTGCACTTGTGTGTGTTCTTTTCTTTTTTTTTTCAACCACAATAATAGGTGAATCAGAATAGTGTGATGAAAGAGAGTGTATGATGAAACCAAAACACAAAAAATACACTTTCCTAGGTCTAAATTTGCATATGTAAATATTGTTTTGACTGACTAATGTCTTTTTCCAGTTCAAGTGCACCTCACACATGCCACATTTGCAGAATGAAGAATTATCTGCACACCTTTACACCTATGAGCTGCGGCAGTTTTTAACATGTGAGTATACTTTTATATTTCAGGGGAAGACATTAACAATTGTTACAATAACCCAGAAATTTGGCAGAAATAGTATTTTGTAAAAAGAAATAAATATTCATTTAGCTCATATATGGAGAGCAAGGCAAAAAAAGAAAATTCAAAACAAATATAACTGAACACATTGTGATAAACTTTCATTTCAACCATGAACTTACAAAGCATTTCTTTGCATGTGTTTAAACTGTAATGATGACTGTCATGTGTTTGTGCTTTTTCCCCTCTGACTTGACATTACCATCAAATACAAAGGAATTTAAATAAATTTTTTCATTAATTTCTGTGTTTATATTCATTTTACTCTGAGTTGTTATTATTAACATCCATATGATCAGTAAATTAAATACAGGAAAACACTTGGTTTTCACTGAAAAATGCAAAATGCAGAGAATAATCCACAGTGATAAATCACTTGGGAAAAACAAAAAAATCATTTGGAAGTTGTGACAAAAATATTTGAGTCTTTAAGGGTTAGGGTTAGACAAAGATGCTATAGAATGAAACAAATGTGTTTGTGCATTAAAAACTGAAATGTTTTTCTTTAATTTACAGTACAATCACAAATGGATCAGAACAGGACTCTACTTCTCTTCTTTCTTGGTAAGATAAAGGGCTTGGTTTTCATGGCTTGAATATAAGAATTATCTCAGATTTGCATTTTCAGTTTACATTCGGCACATGCTAGGTCAGTTTCTCTGAAAATGTGCGTAATATTAAACAACATGAAGTGATGACAATGAAGTGGTGACAGATTTATAAGACTGTAAAGGAAAGAGTTTTTATGCACAAATCATAGTGATGAAAACTATAGCTATTAATGAACATAACGTGCTGCGCACTTGTAATACCTTTCAGTCAAATATAATGTAAGATTATGTTCAGAATCAGAAAAGCTTTATTGTCTATCGTGACAGAAAATCTTCTTAGATGTCGCTCATACTACAAACAACACAACACAGAAATACACAGTTCCTAAAACCCTAGTGAGATAACAGAATACTGAAACATGAATAATTTATAGAGTTCAAGTAAAACTAAAAATGTGGAATGTGGTAAAGTGCATGAGCTGGAGATCATTTATGAGCTGTTGTTTAAAATGTTGCAAGTTGAAAGATACTGCCCTGTAATTTACATGTGATTGTCTTTGTGTAAAACTAATTAATATTTGAAAGTACTCAGATATTATAACTGCACAAGGGCATTTGACCTTGAAAAAGTAGGTCAAGGTCTACCTATTTTCAATAGGCTTCTGCTCCATGCCAAGATGCATCCACAGTACAAATTTGGTGCAGATATCTCGATTGGATTCTTCAGATAATGCGATTATGTTGTTGAATGGACAGACAGACAGACGACAAAATGATTACAATATCCTTTAGGCCCAAAGTTGGTGAAGTTGTAAAAACTACAGCACCAGAAGACAAACAGAATAAACTGATGTCTGATCTAGCAATCGATGTAAACAGCTGTGATTTAATGCAAAAATGCATTCAGTCATACATCACTGTGTTGCCCATTCAAGAAAATAAATCTTCCGTTTCTTGAAGCTGTTTTAGTACCACATGTTGTATAACTATTTGCTTTACTACCATTATTTCACATAACTTCATTTGCAGAAATATTTAATTTTTGTTTTACATGCAATCTTCACCCTCATACTATGTCCTTTCTTCAAACCGACACATGATCATCCACAACAAAACTAAATTTTCAATGGGTACTTCAAATGACAGAATAAACACTAGTGACAATTAGAGCTGCATTGATTTATGTATCTGTATTGATTATTTTTGAAATTGATTAATCTATTGTTTATTTTGTTTGATTCAATCTGAATAAACACTAACTTGAATAAGCGAAAAAAAAAAAAAAAAAAAAGTGAAAATGTGAAAAAGACCAGAACCAGCTGAAACAACAACCACCAAAAGTATGAACTGAAAAGAATACATAAAAATATCTTTATAGAAATTACAACAATAACAACAGTAGAAAAGGATATGGAAAACCATCTATAGATATAAACAACAACCAAGTCAAATGACTTTTACAAACAATGTGTGCACTGCAGTCTTCAACACATTTGGCTCCAACTAAGTAACAACTGAAGAGGGAACTAACATAGAACTGAAAAAAATAAAATAAAACCAAGTGTTTTGTGAAAAAGTTTAAAGGAATAAGTGATGCTTCCAATGTGGAAAAGTGAACTTAGACACTTTCTGCCTTTTTGTCCTCGTCTCTTCTGAGCTATGCTCCATGTTGTTTGTGTTGATCCTGGCATCATGAACACCACAATAAGCGTCCGTGTGAAACACAACAGTGGAACCAATATTTAGTGGCGGCAAAATTAAGGAAACAAAGCTTTGATTCAGGAAAATCGTAATTGAATATTTTTTTTATTGATCTGAGTCGATTGTTGTTTCAGCTCAAATAATAATTGTAATAAAGGTCAAATCAGAGAACTAAAATATTTCTGCAGTGATAGCCAAAGATAGCTGTGTGCACAACCCTGGTTTTTAAGAAAGTTTTTCCTCTTGCAACTGAAGACAACGGATCAAGATGAAAGATTCAATCCTACTGGGCTGTAGATGAGCATTCAGACAAACAGCATCGTAATAAGAAAAGTATGTTGTCTTTTATTCACCATCAGGATGTGGCCTCATTGCCTGCTCTAAGATTCCTGTTCGTCAGTACCACTACGTCAACATGTCAATGAGCTGGAGTGATGCTCAGCGTTACTGCAGAGAGAAATACACTGACCTGGCTACTTTTGAAAACATGGAGGACATAGAACGACTGAACAGACCTGGACTATTGACCACATGGGCATGGATTGGACTGAGGGATGACCCAAAAGCCTGGACGGGAACTATGGGTAATGACGGCAACTCCTGGAGATGGTCAGCAAACCATCAAATAACTGGATTCCACAACTGGAAGTCTGGTGAACCAAATTATGCGAGTAAACTAGAGACCTGTGTGATAATGGACAATGTTGGACTATGGCATGATGTACCCTGTGATTCTAACAACCATTATGTTTGCTATACAGGTAAGAAACAATGTGTACTGATGACACACAATATTAAAATGACACCATATGTGGTACGTCACGATAAACACATGCAACTCCATAATGAGAGAAGAGGATGGACATGGCAGGTGGCAAAATAACCTACCAATATGTATTTACTATAGATATTTTTTTTATTTCAAACATGTTCAATATTCACAGGACTTGCATAGCACTTTTACATTTCCTCCTCTTCCCATGTTGTTAAAGGAGTAGCACAAGTATAAACTTACATGTTCCCATTACACACAACTCAAATGGTTTAGTTTAAATAAAGAACAGAGTGAAGTAATAAAGCTGTATTTCTTTCTTTAAACACTCGCCATTACCATCCTGGATTCAACTGCTTTTCCTGATCCTTATATTTACTTTAAAATTTGATTTTATATATTCTTTTAAACTGGTTTATGTTTTTACTTTGCTTTAATTCATCTGTTAGACTGTTCTTTAATTAAACCCCTGATATTGACACATATACATCCTTTTTATAGTTGCTCTGACACAATGTATTCGTAAATTCAGTTTCCCTCTTAAATTCTATCCCCCTTCTCTCTGAGAACCATTTCTGTATTTCATTTGGAAGTCTTGCTTTATATATTAGTTGTGTTGTTTTAAACAGAATGAAATCTGGAGTTTGTATTCTTTTAAAAGGTTCATTTGTATGGTCTTTATGTCCTACATTATTTATTAGTCTAATGGCCCGTATCTGCATATTGTTTGTATATTAGTTTTATGTGTTTTATCATTCATCAGTACCTTATTATAGTGATTGATGTAGTGTAACATGGGCTGAATGTGACTTGCGTGTACTAACACTATGTTCACTTTGACTGTTTCTATTGCAGAGACAAACTCTGGACAGAAAGTCTTTGTGCACAGAAGCACATGGTCAAACTGGAATATTGCTCGTCAGTACTGCAGATCTCATTACACTGATCTGGCCATGATAGAGAGCTCCAGCGAAAACGAAGAGGTTCATTCACTAAAGACTAGTGTTTCTGTATGGATCGGCCTGTACCGTGAACCATGGACATGGTCTGACCAAACCCAGAGGTCCTTTACAAACTGGAAGAATGGCTCACCTGATAGCTATAATTATAACCAGCACTGTGCAGCTGAGGATGACAGGCACAACTGGAACAATAACCAATGTTCTTTAGAATTAACGTTCATCTGCCAGGAAGGTGATTAATTACATGGAAATGAATGCATTCCTAGAAGAGAAACGCTGTTTTATTAAAGTCTTTGTAACCCTATGTTTTCTAAAGGCCCAGTTGAAAAACCAAAGACCACAGTGAGTTTGAAGATTAAGATCAGGACTGATGCTGATGTAACGGATCCATTTATCAACAACCAGATCCTCCAGCAGGTAAAACATTATCATTCTTTTATTTATTTATTTACTTACTGTATTTTCTGAAGATGTAAAATGTCAGCATACTACAAAGTCACAGCTAAATCCAGTTTATTAAAATGACTCAAACAAACCTTTTTTTTTTCCTCCTCAGCTTGGCTCAGCATTACAAAGTTGCAGATTCACTAGCTTCACTCTGCAGTGGAAAATTCAACCCAGGAAAGACCCACCTGAGACGACACATCTGATCCCTGCAAAAGACTTCCAGCCTCTATGAAACATCTATAACTGTTCAGATTCAGAATAATTTATCAATCTCAGAGGAAACTGATGTATGTTACAGTTGCTAAATACGAGTACAAAGAAAAGTAGTAGGAAAGAAATGATCCATACATATACATCATACATACATAGATACACACACAGGCACACACCTGATCAAAACTTTAAGACCAGTTGAAAAATTGCATGAATTTACATTTTGCACTGTTGGATCTTAAGAAGGTTCACAGTAGAGTTTTAAAATGCAAAAAAAGAAGAAATGGGAGCGAGACAAAAAAAACAATATTTGAGTAAGCAATTTATTGAAAACAATTAAACGGAAATAAGCTGTTCATCAGCCAATCAAGTTTAAGACCACAGCCGTTAAAAGCCAAAATCTGTGCAAAAATGTGGATTAATTGTCATTTTCTGTCAGGTATTCACACTGTAATGACGTCCTGATGGCAAAGGCATAAAAGCTTTCTGTCTTTGAATGTGGCCGGATTGTTGAGCTGCGATCCCTAGCAATCCGTATTTGTCGGAGCGGACACTCACATATGGCTGAGTGTGGATCCAAGTTAGTATTCCTAGAACGACCCCCCCAGCACAGTATTGGTGAAACAGGTCATTTAACATTGATTACCAAATATTCCAAAACATCTAATATGCATGGATTCCTTTAATAGAAGAACTATGTTTGTAATAAATAGATTTAAAGTTTTGTCTAGCCTTGTGGGTAAAAAAAAAAAAATACACAATACACTTGCAAATGGATTGTTGACAAAAAAAGTTGATTCCTAAGCAAACAGTGTTTTAAAACAAGCTATTCAGTTACCCTTTCTGTAGAATATATGTGATTTCTGGCTTACTCTGAGTACATTTTAATGAACGTAAAGTAAATGACCTGTTTCATCATTTCTGTGCAACAGAGTTACAGATCCTGATTGAATCAGGAGAGCCCAGAGAATTCTCTGACTGACAACTGTCCCTCGCTTGACTTGCGCTGAATGCTTATATAACAGGCTATATAATTGCTTGGTTCAAAATATTTCAATTAATAGAAGTTATAATGTGAAAGAATATAATGAATGTTCACTTATTGCTTCTGTTTGCATGAATATATTCCAGCCTGTTTGTATCTTCCACTTTGTACTAGCCACCATTCTGACATATTCTGATGAATATGCAATGCGCATACGTAGATGAGATCTGGAACATGACGACCATATACAAAAGGGCCAACTGCTTCGTCTCCCCCAGGGGCTCATGAGAAATGTCCTTAATGCATTATACACTAAACTGGTTCCAACAACTATTTGCTGGCCTGAGCATGAAACCCTCCAAAAAACAATGCCTATAGAATAAAACAGAATAGAAGCTTTATTGTCATTGCATAATGAATACAACGAAATTGTACATGCCCACCCCCCCCACATAAAAAAACCACAAATAACATTCAAACTAGACTCTTCTCACTCATAAATACATTCAACAAGCACAACAAACAAACCAAACACATCAGTATTAAAATACTTCTATATAAAAGTGAAACTATATAAAAAAGTGCATCTGTATAAAAGTCCCCTGGCTTGGATTTTAATGTGCTGGTGACTATGATATATGTTGGTGGTTTAGAAAGTAGATGGCATATAAGTTTTAGAAGAGCATTTCCTAGGTGCATTTGTATAATAGATTGTTTTGAGTTATTTATTGAAAAACCACATGACCTTAAAGCTGGAGGACAAACATACTCAAATTACAAATCACATAATACAGCAAAATATTTAATTGGCATAGCTCCACAAGGTGTTATTACATTCATTTCTAAAGGCTTTGGTGATTGAGCAAGTGACAAGTTCATAACAGAAACTTCAGGTTTCTTAATTTGTTGCCTGGTGATACAGTTTTAGCTGACAGAGGATTTGATATGAAAGAAACGTTTCATTTGTACGGGGCTAAGTTAGAAATTCCTGCTTTTACTAAAGGGAAAAAAACAATTGTCATCTTTTGACACCGAGAAAAGTAGAACTATTGCGTCTTTGAGGAAACGTGGCTTGTAAGACAAAAATATAGTATTCTAGAAACAGTAATACCTGTCATTTTAATACACACAGACAAAACAAATGAAATTACTTCTCTGGATAAGATTGTACATGTGGCATGTGCACTGGTAAATGTATGGCCTTCTGTAATACCTTCAGACTAATACAGTACATCAATACAAATCAAGACTAGTGTTGTACATGTATAACAGTTCCTCATACAGATATATTGTACATTGGTGATAAGATTTGCACATGTAGAGATAATTAATCCTCTTTTCTGTTTCTAGGGTATGTAAGTGCCAGATCACTTCATTCAATGTTTATGTGTTTATTGTGAATAATTTTAATATGAGTGATTTTGTTCATTCATCATGCCTCTTGGATACATTCAGATGCAGCTGCAGCCTATATATCCTTCAAATTTAACCATTTCTCAATAATCCTTTGTTAGTTAACCACAATAAACACACAAACATTCAAACTGTGATAATATGAATATGTGATGGAGTTATTGTGCAACAATACCCTTTTTCATGAGCTAAAAATACATTTTCCATATATATACAGGGTGGGGAAGCAAAATTTACAATGAATATTTAGTTGTTTTTTCTCAGCAGGCACTACGTCAGTTGTTGTGAAACCAAACATATATTGATGTCATAATCATACCTAACACTATTATCCATACCTTTTCAGAAACTTTTGCCCATATGAGTAATCAGGAAAAGAAACGTCAAAGAGTGTGTGATTTGCTGAATGCACTCGTCACACCAAAGGAGATTTCAAAAATAGTTGGAGTGTCCATAAAGACTGTTTATAATGTAAAGAAGAGAATGACTATGAGCAAAACTATTACGAGAAAGTCTGGAAGATACTATTAAAGAAGAATGGGAGAAGTTGTCACCCGAATATCTGAGGAACACTTGCGCAAGTTTCAGGAAGTGTGTGAAGGCAGTTATTGAGAAAGAAGGAGGACACATAGAATAAAAACATTTTCTATTATGTCAATTTTCTTGTGGCAAATAAATTCTCATGACTTTCAATAAACTAATTGGTCATACACTGTCTTTCAATCCCTGCCTCAAAATATTGTAAATTTTGCTTCCCCACCCTGTATGTATATAAATATATATATATATATATATATATATATATATATATATATATATATATATATATATATATATATATATATATATATATATATATATATATATATATATATATATATATATCACACTCCCTTATGAATATTTTTTGTTATGTAAAGCACTTCAAATACAAAAAAAAGATAAAGAGTCTACTATTTGTATAATTTCTCTGCTTTGGCTAGTGTTCTGCAGTCGGCTTACTTCGGCTTACTTCCATGACACTTAAACGGAACTGGTTGCGAGTTCTGAAAACGGAACTGGTTCCGTAAACGGAGCAGTTCCGTTTTCGGAACTCGGAACTGGTTCCATTACGGAACCAACTTCACACTCCCAGCAAAAAGTACAGCTGCTACATGAGAACAAGTCTCTGTCAATCCAGCTATGCAGGTGCATTGAGTTGTATCAATGAACCCATCTGACTGAGCAGTCACCCACACCTTCAGTGGAGGATCACAAGTCTTCTGACCTAATACAGAAAATAATCAAAAATAGTGTTTAATTACATGTTATCACTTGTCATTACTGTCATCACATCTTTATTCACAGTAGAAACCGTTCTTAAACTGACTTTTATTTTCATTACATGTTGAAAAAATATTTACCTTTTAAATAAGTATTTTATGACATGGCAATAAACTTTTTGTAAAAGACATAAGAAAATACACAACTTACACTTGCTGTCAAAACAAATCTGTCAGCAATTTGGGCCACCATCAGTTGCCGCACCAGTCCAGATGTAAAATAATTATATACATCTGAAAGAGCTTTTAGTTACATCTACAGCACTATGCTGTCAACATGCAGGCTTACTGGTGTTTCCTAGAATCTCCAAAAGTAGGACGGGGGCCAGAGCCTTTAGCTATCAAGCTCCACGATTGTGAAACCACTTCCCTGCCTCGGTTAGGGAGGCAGACACCCTCTCAATGTTTAATTCATTACAATTCATAAATATTCATTTTTGATGAATCCTATAGTTAGGGTGGCTCAGGCTGCTCTTAGTTATGCTGCTATAGGCCTAGACTGCAAGGAGACTCATCATGATACACTTAGCTCCTCTCTCCTCCTCCTGTCTGACCTCCTCTCTGCTCCTCCTCTTCTCTGACCTCCTCTCTCCTCCTCTTCTCTATTTACGCCTCAGCAAATACATGTTACTGACTTGACTTCTTCCCTAGAGTCTCTGTGTTTTATCATCTCACCTTTTCTCTGGATCATCTCTGGACCAGCTGTTGTGGTCGTTCTTCTCTCTTGTCTTCATCGTCATCACTCACTTATCCATATTGTTGTGATAGTGTTGATTATATAGTTATATAAATGGTAGAGGTTTCTATTATTGGTACTAACAACTGCAGTAGTAGTATATCCACTCTTAGTATTTATATGTGGAGTAGTAGTATTAACAGTCATGAACTAGGGATGTAAACAATTAATCGACTATCAATTAATTGTTGATAAGAATTTGCTTGATTAAATTACAATAACTGTTAGTTAATTGCCCTTTTCCATGGCGGTATTTGTGGTGTCACCAGTAGGGGATACCACCGCTGCAACCGGATCATGGCGTTGATGAGTTAGAATCGCTTTAGGCACACAGTGGAACAAAACACAGACCCACCCATCTGTTTGTCCCACATGCTGCAGGTTGCCTATTTGTAGGGGCGGTACATCCCTGCTGGCAGGAGGAGGCCCAAAGACGCGCACATATGCAGGGTCGGTATCGGTCCGGTCCCAAATGGAATGGAGGGGGCACGGTCTCTCCCTGCTCTTTGAGATCCGTACCCTGTGTGAACATCCTCTGTACTGAAATCTCACTCCATCATGTTAGGTAATGATGCAAAGTCAGAAATGCCCATTTTCGCCCCTCTTCAGATCCATTTATTTTATTTTATTTCTCTGCAGAATTTATTTTGTTACATTACATAAATGTCATTGTCTGTACTGTATCCCTAATGGTACAATAAATCAGTCGTTAAGGAATGTGACATGCTTTTTTCATGAAGTAGATAAACAATATTTAGCTTTTATTCTTATAGACCATATTGAAAGAGAAATTCAGGTTCACAGGAAAATCACATATCAATTAACCGTTACTCAATCGACAAGGTCAGTGATTAATGAATTAACTGATCATTTGCATCCCTATTATGAACATTTGTTCTAGTTGATGTTTTTTTCTAACAGTTATTGTTAATTTTACTGTGCATCCATGTGTCTACCCTATTTCCCCCCTCCAACCAATCTCTCTCTTTCTCTCTCTCTCTTCCTTTACCCTTTCTCTTTAACCCCAAATGGTCAAGGCAGATGACCATCCACCAGTCTGCTCGAGGTTTGTGCCTGTTAAAAGGAAGTTTTTCCTCACCACTGTCCCAAGTATTTGCTCCTGGAGGATTCTGTTGAGTTTCTGTAAATTGGCTGTCTTGACCAGACTCTAAATGTAACGTACCATGACATATCTTTTGTTATGTGGTGCTATATGAATAAAATTTAATTAATTGATTGATTGATTGATTGATTGATTGATTGATTGATCGATCTTCTAAAGTACCTGTACTTCTACTGACATAAGGATTGCGTTGGAATAATAAGGCCATGACCCGACTGCCCATATTCAAACTTCTGCTGATGCTTCATTAACTGCGTATTTTGCGTATGGATAAAATGGCAAAAACATCCATTACACTTTATTTGCTTATTTAAAACAATGCCATTAAAAGAATGTGATGGCAATCAGTGAGTCTTTTATGTCAGAGGGGATTAGCAGGCAGACGTGTCCATGTGTTTGGAGGATGTTCTAATACTTATTCATATCCCAACTTAATACATTCAGCTGCTGGATTTTAAACTGGTGAGTATACCCGAATTTTCTCAGGGAATTAATAAGACTATTTATTTTTCTAAGTAACCATGCTGGTTATTGCAGTTTTGAGATGCAATGAGTACAGTTTCTGTGTCCCTTACACAGAAAGTTTTCACTTATGTTGGAACACACTTATACAGTTAATTTGAACAGTTGGCTGTACTTTTCTTTTAATTTTGCCATTTGTTAATTTGTAACTGAACAAAATTGTTTTTTCAATAATCTTCAATAAGATATCATCTTGCAACTTCCAGCCTTTCTTAATCAGCTGTTTTATTATTTTATTCAGTTTTTTTTTGTTTTTTTTTAAATTATTATTATTATTATTTCTAACATTATAATTATGTACTTTAAAGCTGCAATTTATAGCAAAGTATGTCCATGCAACTGTCAGACCTCTATGGGTAATTTGTGTCTTTGTGATAAAGAAAAACAGATGGTAATTCAGTAGATGAACCTCATCTGTATATCACATGAATTCTTGGATCTTAAGGTATTCAGACAGACTTAACCAAACATTGAAAATGAAAGGCTGAAAAATCATTGTATGACAAAAACTTTTTTTAAATGTGAAATTCCAATGCCATGAGTACAGAGGGGCAACATCATGACTTAATATCCTCAAAACATTTTGAACAATTTCATGTTTCAGCAAAGAAACTGTGAAGCAAATATATTTAAAGTATGTACACCGCTTGTTTGTATATGTAAAAACCAAATGATTTCAACATCGTAGATCAGATTACAGTATCATTTGTGGTTAGTTTTACAGCAGTGGTCAGTGGTCGGGGTTACATGCAGATTGTGGTGTGTTAATTCACCCACAGTCAGAGCTCACAGCACCAACAGCATTAGAAATTTGGAAATATTTCACACATCAAAACATAAAGAGATACAGAATGAAATAACCATAACACAAAATCTTCCATATAGGTCAAAACACATAAACTGTGTCATAATATAAAATGTTCAGTACTTGTTGATCCTGTCAATATATGTAAATAATTGAGGTAAAATGCAGTTTGTCATCTTTTCGTGGTCATCAGATATGACCCATTTGGACGTTTCAGAGGCTCTTAGGTAATCATGGAAACACCGTCATCTTCTACAATATTGATTCACCACTAAAACCCTTGGAGTTTGACAAATGACAGTGGCTGAAGACACTGGGAGCGTGAAGTTGGTTCCATAACAGAACCAGTTCCGAGTTCCGAAAACAGAACTGCTCCGTTTACGGAACCAGTTCTGTTTAAGTGTCATGGAAGTAAGCCGTGCTCCGACCTCCATGCACCGCTTAGCGCCCTCCAAGCCCAGCTCCTGCGGGGCTTGGAGCTGCTCTAACCCGCAGTGAATCGCGAGAACAAGCCGGTCCTCCACGGACCTCGGATCTCATTCTGAATAATACTCTCCATCAGGTCCGACCCATAAATTAGTTCACATTTTGCACTCTTCTGTTTATATTTTCTTTAATGCTGGCGAATATCATTTTATTTTACTTCATTAACGCCAACCCCAACTTCCACATGGCCCGTTGTGCCCTGCACAAAGCGGGCTCCAGGCTTCTAGCGCCAGCTTGTAGACCGGTGCACTAAGCCGCTGTGACCCAGTACACCACGCCGCAGCACGGACCTCCAAGCTCCAGGCTTTTCATCGGCTACAGGCTACGTATAAATGAAACGGACCTCGGAAGTCCAGTTCGTGCTGGTTATGAATAAGCTTTCTTGGATCTGCTTATTCGGAACCAGCTCCGTTTAAGGATCATTGAACTAGTTTCATTTACCAAACTCAGAACCAAGCCATGCACCGACCTCCAAGCCCCGCTTTGCCCACATCAGGCCCTCCAAGCCCGGCTTCTGTGGGCCTGGGAGGTGCTCTAAAACGGGGTGAACCGGGAGACCAAGCCGCCTCTCCATGGACCTCGGATCTAGTTCCGAATAATGCTCTCCTTCAGGGCTGCGGGTAAGAGCAGCTCCAAGCCCTGCAGGAGCCGGGCTTGGAGGGCGCTAAGCGGTGCATGGAGGTGGGAGCACAGCTTACTTCCATGACACTTAAAGAGAACTGGACCCTTAAACGGAACTGGTTGCGAGTTCCGAAAACGGAACTGGTTCCGTAAATGGAGCAGTTCCGTTTTCGGAACGCGGAACTGGTTCCGTTTACGGAACCAACTTCACGCTCCCGAAGACACTTGGTTTATGTTCAGTTAATGATATATTTCACTGGAAAAAGTCCCTTTTTCTTCAATAACCCACAATCAGTACATTAAATACAGGGAAATACATTATTTTCACTTAAAAATGCAAAATACAGAGCATAACATTACAATAAACAGTAATAAATTACTTAAAAAGGTTCAAAATAGACGAAAAAAATCATTTGGGAACTGTCACAGAAGTAGCACTGTGTCTTTATTGGTTAAATATAAATGTTGATAAAATTGAACATCAGCTGAAATGACTCTAAACCCTGCATGTGCAATCATAATTAGAGGCTAGAACAAGTAAAAAGCCCGAAATGTGGAAAATGCAAATCCTACTACAGATATTGTTGATTTTTAGAAGCATTTTGATTTGGTGATACTGATAACATTAACAACTCCTCTGTTCCAATAAAGTTTCCTCAGCATTCTTTATAGTGAACAAACAGGCAGAATTCTGACACTACAAACTGATTTACCTGAACAGGATGTGTTTTCTACCAGAACAAGTCCAAATGCCAAAAGTATCTGTTACCATCTGCAAACCCTTTCTACTTGTGTCGCTCTTTTGTGTGACAGCATTTGCTCAGCCTTCAGTGGCTATGTTACTTAAAATGTAAGAAAACTATCATTAATATTCTACCATTGTTGTTTGCTAACAAATGTGCTAGAGTAGCTATATAAGGGAATATATATTAATGAAATTATCCAATAAAGTCATATTTTACCATATCTTTTCTTTTCTTATTTTATCTAGGATTTTTAACATGCTATCTATTATCATGCTAACATGCTTACTAATTCTGAAGATACCTTATGAGATCTAACATTAACTAAATGACTATTTTGTTGACCCAAGTGACAGTTTGACATTCATTCTAGCTCTACAGCCTGTCCTGTAGCTGAAACAGGGAAAAAGAGATAAGATAAGATAAGATAAGATAAGATAAGATAAGATAAGATAAGATAAGATAAGATAAGACTTTATTGATCCCACCATGGGGAAAAGGCAGTGTTTACAACAGCAAAATACAGAAAACAAAGTACAGAAGACAGGCAGAAACATTCAAGAGTGAATCAGGAATTATAAAAGAGTACCTGCTGTTTAAAGGACTTTTTCTGTATATTATCATTATTATTATTATTATTATTATTATCATTATTATTATTATTATTAAATTTACATATTTGCAGTAGAGTTGCACATGATGTTGATATTGATATGATATGGGGGGAGTACTGTGAACTGTGAATTACTGTGCATTTTTCTGTTTTTAAATTGTTGAAAGTTTCAAACTCACCAGAACATTTCACTAACGTATCCCATCATTGCTATAAAGTCCACTCTGCTAAACCAAAAAACTGTCTGACGGTAAACATTTACATCAGCGACCAGGGCCTGTATTCCTAAAGATTCTTAGTGCAAAGAGTTGCTCCTAGTGGCCAAATTCTAAGAAAATTCTTAGAATTACGATGTTTTCTCAGAATTTCCCCTAAAAATGAAGTGTAGATCCTAGAAAAGATAAAAGCTATTCCTAAAGAATCCTAGCGCTTAAAGGTCCCATATTATGCAGATCTCACTTTGTGAAAGTTTTCTTATAGTAGTGTGTGTTGCAGTAGCCTCATTATGAGGTTCAAATTTGAAAACTGTCTGTTTCCTCCCTGCCTTGCTACACCACATTTTGTGAAAATGCCTGCTCAAACGGCCGAGTTTGAGTCGGGTCCGCTTATGACGACATAAGCGGATTTAACTCCTCCCCCTGACTGTGCCCCCACCCTGCATGAAAAGGTGAGCCCCGCCCTGGCAAAGCGAGCCCCACCCTGGCAAAGTACCTCTTGGACAACAAACATGGCGAAGGCGAGACACGCAAGTTGTGGTGTTGTTGGCTGCACACACCAACACCATAGTTTATTTTTGCTCCCCACTTCCAAGCCTCTCCGTAAAAAGTGGCTGGATTATACCTTTGATGGTCATGGACCAAACAACATTCCCAAACGCTTGTATGTGTGTGCCCGGCATTTCACGGACGAGTGTTTTTTTAACATGGGCCCATACAGCTCCGGCTAAGCACAAAGACTCCGAATCAAGAAGGACGCAGTACCAACGCTTCGTGACCCTAAGTACAAGTGTGGGAGATGTAAGTTCTTATCATTTTTTTGTATCTTTACTGCATAACCCTACATTACGGATAAGCTGGTGGTTGTTGATGTGTACGTCTAACGTTAGCATGACAGCTAACATAGCTCGGTTACTGCTGCTAACGTTTGCTGATAATATCAAGAGACATTCAACATAACTACTTTGAAACGGGCCTTTTGTGGTTGGCATCAGTATAGTTAGCATCAAGCTTGTTAGTAGCTGCCTGCATTAGTGGCGGCAGGCATCTTTCCGTGTCAGGTCCACGAACCCGACACAACACCGCCGTTTTCCATCAGGGCTCAATCACGCCCCAAGGCAAAGAAAGCCAGTGTTTGGAAAGACGTTCTGTCTGAGACGTGTATTGTAGACGAGAGAGGGGCATTTCAGACAGCACGTAGTACCGCTAGCGTAAGCCGCGTCCTCTCCCAGAGAGGGGAGGGGGAGTGGGCGTGGACAGATGCGTTCATTTGCATACCTGGAAGCAGGCCCAGAAACAGCCTGTTCTGAGGAGGGCTGGTGAGAGTGACTTTTTCAACCGCTGAAACTCCGAACAAAAGATGATTTTGGGGCGAACAAACTTAAATACTATGTTTTTGGGCTTCTGAGACCTATATGACGTGACTGAAAAATAGCCTAATATGGGACCTTTAAGAGAGCTCCTAAGGTGAGATCTGTTCAGAGCAGGGAAGAGGACTTTTAAGGGGCTTAGGAGTTCCCTAAGCAGAGGACAAAATGGCCGACAGAAGAGGCAGGAGGGATATTCTCCAAACACTGGATGACAGTGAATTAATTAAACGCTACAGATTGGATTGTGCAGGAATCATGTTTGTGGTTGATCTCATTAGAGATGCACTTACTTCTCCAACCCAACACCACAATGCAATACCACCCGAAATGAAAGTCATTACAACACTGAGATATTTGGCAACAGGGAAAATGCAACAATGCAGCAGTGATGACTTGGGTCTGTCACAACCCTCCATCTGCAGGGTCACAACTTCCTGAGGCCGGTCAGCGATCACAGACAATCGCAGAATGAAAGCTGAGCCATTTTACCCTTGTTAATACCAAATTGAGTTGAAATGTTGAAAGTTGAAAGTGCAAAAAATACCAGCATGCCAATTAATATGAGCAAATAAATATAACTATTACTATGTGAATACTGTGCAAGTGGGCCTGAGTTTTTTCTCACATTTTGTAGGATAATTTTAAAGTATAGTTTACTATTCATTTAACAGATATTTTCTTTTATGTGAAATATTATTTACAATTACACAGTCTTCATAAGATTAGATTCTATGATTAAGTTTATCAATTTGAGGGTCCATCCCTTGCCCATTATCACCAAAAGTATAAGGTTTTTTTTTTAGCTTTTAGGATCAACCAATCACAGCTTTTGAAATGATGACTCATACTTATCAGCGGGGTCAACCACACCTCTTCACTAAGATAGGAATTTCTGTCCATTCCTTGCTCAGAGTTCTCTGAGAGTGTTCTGGAATCACGCCTAAGCTAAAACTTCTTGCTAGGAATCTTTAGGTGAAGTTAGGAGCTCTATGAGAGGATTCTCAGAATATTTAGGAATACGGGCCCAGATCTTATTGGTTCGCAATGATACATGTGACCAATGGGAAAGAACCTCAGCTCCAAAATGAGGTAAGTTGCTGTACCGGTAACAGCCAATGGGATTGGCTCCACACTGATCCTGTCCTCCTGTTGAGTCAGACTTCTTTTCAGTCTTTCTTTTTATTCAACCCAAGTCATTCTTTTTTCCTGACTTTGTTACAAAATGCTTGAAAGTTACAGTTTAGTTGGGTCAATAAGCTAACATTTAGCCCCTTTTGTCCAAATATGGTCATTTTCTGTTCAAAAGAAAAGCTAATATGTTGATTGGTAAACATTATTATCATTTTCTTTTATCAATAGAGAAACATTGATATTGGAATCATCAGAATGTCTTCAATACTGTAGTGTCTGTAACCAAGGGAGGAAGGACTTAGTTACAGAAAATACATATCTAAACTGATAAATACTGATATTTCTGCTGAATCATTTGTAATGAGATGCAGTACACACCCCTGTTAGAAATGTAGTTGCTGTTTCAATTTCGGGATAAAAATGTATTCTGAGGTCTATCTAATAGGAAGAATTGAAACCATTTATTCTTTATTTAAAGGCTGAAATATATCATTTTAAGTTTCTCTTTGTTCACAGAACAATCAGAAATGAATCAGAAATTTGCTTTCATCTTCTTTGGTAAGTATTTTAAAAAAATGTACCAATGGAACATATATCTGCTCTGTTTTGAACTACTTGCTGTTTTCTGTCTCCCACAGAACCACATATGCACTAATACTAAAGTCAACAAAATATTCATATATTCTTCATTTTTAGCAATAGTAATAAATGATCAGATCTAAATCCTAAAAATATTGTGCATGAAACTAAATCACAGTTTCTAAGTTCAGGTCAATGCATACTGAAATTAAATTAAGTCATATGCATTTCAGAGTATTAATGTATAGATCAAACATGTCACACACAAAAAAAATGCAAGGAATGGCATCCCACTTTTTGGTCGATTAATGGGGTTGTCCCATGCAATCAGTGTCTCCTTTAGTACATAATCATTTAGAAGTCTCACCGCACAAATTCTGGAAAAATCAGTATATTAATAAAAGTTAAATGCAAAGAAAACAGATATTGAACAAATAATGACATACAGGCAATTGTGAACTGATGAGGAGGCTGTAAAATTCCTTGAATCCATAAAGGACAGAGAGTAATGCTATATTAGATGGGAAAAAGGAGTGAATATCAAAAAATAATGTTATGCAGCATTGTATTTACTTGTGCATTTGCAGTCCATTTCTACAATCCTTTCAAAGCATGGTGTTTTACTGAAATTTACAGAATTGGGTCACTGATGGGGTTTCATATTTTTTCTGCAGGTTTTAACTTTTTCTTTAAGTAAGCCCAGTTAAGCTCTTTCAACCACCAAAGTATTTATTATAAATTCATAAGTGGTCATGATAGTATGAGTTCACATCCATATCAGTTGTATTAATATGCTCTCTCTCTCATCAATCTCCAGGACTTTGCTTCCCATCCTGTTGCCTTTTCAGCGAATACTATTATGTTAACTTGAAAAAGACCTGGGTTAAAGCTCAGAAGTTCTGCAGAAAGATGTACAGTGATCTGGCCTCCTTTGAAAGCATGGATAACATAACCAGTTTGAACAGACCTAACTTGGTGTCGTCATTGACATGGATTGGCATGAGTGATGATCTAGATACTTGGAAGGAAGTCATGGGTAATGAATCCACCTCCTGGAGATGGTCATCCACTGATGAAACAAGCAAAACTGGATACTCAAAATGGTTTTTGGGTCAACCAGATAGTTTTCTTGGAGAATTCTGTGGTGCGATCGATCACAATGGCCTATGGGGTGATTGGGATTGTGACACTGTGTCCCATTTTATATGTTATGATGGTAAGAAATGATTTATGTTTTGTTTTTCCTTATTTGTAGTGTAAAGATCAGATTATAATGTCAGATATGTGCTTTTAATCCATCATGTAATAATTCTGTACTCTCAATACAAGTTCAATAGGCATTCTAATCGCTATAGTCATGTTTCACACTTTTACAAAAGTCATCCTCTTTGAGTTCTATGGTTTTACGTATCAGAACATAAGAGAAAAAAAAAATCATCTGGTCTTTAAACAAGTTCTAAAATTATATAAGTCTAACCTCGAGTCTGAAACAACACACCAGATTCAACCATGCCATCATTGAAAAATCGTATACACCCTGTGGTTCAACACCTTATAGAACTACATTTACCAACAATAACTTAATAGTAATAGTTTTCTGAGGGAATTTATCCATCTTTCACATCATGTGGATGAATTTTAGCCCACTCTCATTGATAGTGTTTTTTCAGTCCATTGAGGTTGTCAAGTATTTGCCTGTGCACAACTTTCTTAATGTCCTGCCACAGTATTTCATTTGGGTTGACGTCTGGATTTTGTCTGAGAATTTACACCACCTTGATTGTTTTCAGCCATTCTGTTGTACAGTGTCTGGTGTGCTTGGACTCATCCTGTTGTAGTTTTGACCAAGCCTTAGCTGTCAGACTTGGAACACTGGTATATAAAGGTGTTCATGGTCAACACAATGACTGCGAAGTGACCAGGTCCTGTGGCTGCTGCTAAGTCCAAATGGTCACCTTTCCACTACTGTGCTTGACAGTGGGGGTGGGGGGGGGCTTAATATCAAATACCACATTAGCCCTGATTTTCTGATGCAACAAGATGTCCTGCGTAATTTTTTTTGAAATTTTCATCCAAACCCCCCACACACAACCACCCCCCACCTCGAAAATTACTTTTTTGACTCTGAAAATCACAACTTTCACAGCTTCTCCACTCTTTTGTCCAGTGCAATGTATAAATATGTTCATGATGGGCCATTTAATGATCTTGTAAGTGCCATATTGTATTATAAGAGTACTTTGTACCATGAAAAGCCTAATGTCAAGGTCATGTTGTCGGTTAAAGGTCACCAAAATGCTTGTTTTTTTCAAAAATTCATACCATTCTGAAATTTGATCAAATATGTCCTAAGTTCTCTTCCCTCTGGTTTCCTGGTGGGATCCCCCAAGGCCTTTGGCCCTTTCAAAGCCACATTAGAGGCAAAATATTGCAACATGTACATTCCATTTGAATTTGCCACCATTAGTGTGGCAGGAAAAACTAGCACACATTTTGGTGGGAATCACTAACACGTCACATTCATTTATTCATTTTCTGAACCCACTTTATCCTCACTAGGTCGCTTGGAGCCTATCCCAGCTACTTATTGGTGAAGGCAGGGTTCACCCTGGACATTTCGCCAGTTCATTGCAGGGCTGAACATATAGAGACAAACAATCACTGTCACATTCACACCAATGGGCGATTTAGATTTACCAATTAACCTATCAGTGCATGTGTTTGGATGGTGGGAGGAAGCCAGAGTACCTGGAGAGAACCCACGCAGACATAGGGAGAACATGAAAACTCCACAAAGAAAAGTCCCATCCCCGTCGACTGGTGTTGGAATTGAACCAAGGACCTTCTTGCTGTGAGGCACCAGTGCTATCCACTGTGTTGCCCGCAATGGGACATATTCATGTAAATGTCAAAGTCATGTGAAACTACCGTTTGTTATTTTTAGCATGCCTATATGTATAATACATTGAGTAAATAGTTCTGTTTAATGTGTCTTATTGAATGGAAGTTGTTCATGGTCAATAGATGTGTGATGAGGAGAGAACCTGAGCCCAACATTTGGAAGAACCCACATTAACAGCTTAATTCCATGAAATATGCATTTTTTTACCATTTGGGTGACCTTTGACCTATAATTTGACCTTGACACTACAACTTTTGTAGCGCAAAGCACTCTGAAGACATGACATGTCTCACAAAAAAAAACACATTTAAGGGCCCAGCATGACCATATTGCTACATTGTACTTTATCAAAAGTGAAGCAGGTTTGAAAGTTGCCAAAAAACTCAAGTTTTCAGGGTTGAAAAAGTAATTTTCGGGGTTGGGCTTGATTTGAAATTTTTTCACATTTTTGTATTCCCAAGACATGGGAGCATTAGAAAATCTGGGCTAAAGTTGAATCTGAAAATTTTCCTGAAATAAGCCCCACCCCCCACCCCCCACCCCCCCCCAATGACAGCCGGTATGATGTTTACGCTGATATGCTGTATTTCTATTAGATGTGGCAATGTGCACCATGCTCAAACATCAGCACTTTGGAAGACTTACTAGGGGAAGTCTCTTCTCAAGAGAAGCCCAAACAAGACTGTATTGTATTATCATGCATTTTAACATTTAAAATGCTAACCGAGGCCTGAAGAGGCTAAGATGAAGCCCGTGTATTTTTTTCAATTTTTTTTTTTTTAATTTCTCTGAACATTGCATAGTCTACTGTGGGAAGGAATTTGCTAGTGAAGGTTGGCAACTGTCTTGAATGATTTCTACTTGTGCATGATCTTTCTCACTGTAGAAGAATGGACTTGAGATTATTTGGAAATGGCCTCAGAATCCTTGTTTGGTTGATGGGCAGCAAAATTTGCATTTCCTAACTCATTGCTGATGTGTGAGGAAAACATCCTGGATTTGCTTCTTTTACAGACTGTGCATTTCTTTCTGTCCTGGCTAGCTCTGCCTATACACACACACACACACACCTGCACACACACACACACACCTGCACACACACACACACACACACACACACACACACACACACACACACACACCTACACACACACACACACACACACATGTATATATGTATATATATATATATATATATATATATATATATATATATATATATATATATATGTGTGTGTGTGTGTGTGTGTGTGTATGTATTATTTTACAGCTAAAATACAACTATAAATGAACTATACAAACCAGAAAAATACATTAAAGGTGGTGAAAACCCCACAGCGAAACTCAACTAGAACATGGCAAAACACACTCCAAAACAGTACTATGACGATACAATTATTTACAAGAATTCAACGCAAAAACTCCCTGACTGTACCTGCTGAAAGTACCACCGTACATTACTGTCAAGTGTAGGTCACCTGTCAGTTAACCCCACCACACACAGTAAACCTGAACCTCGATTGACACTCTGTTTCTTTCAGAAATAAGCGGGTGTTTATGTTATATCCACCTAATGAGTTGCAGCCATCTTTTCTTTTTCTTTTTGTACAGTTAAGCAATGGAGGGACAGTTGTGGGTATGTCTAGGAGCGATTATCACAGCGCAGCACACTATACGGTGGCATGGTAAACCAATGTTATGTAGCGAAAATTTGGCGCATGCTTTGTTTGGACCCGAACACAGGAAAACTACATCCCCATAGGTTCATAGTGGAAGTAATGTTTTGTTGTGATTCTTTCCAGGACTCTGATAGGTTTATGGAACTCGATCGTCTCATTACACTGCCGTCGACAGGCCTGGCATGCTGTCGATGCTGTAGATACTGTATATGGGGCTGTGTAAACGCAGTTTTCTGAAAACAGTCACGTCTGTGCACAAGGTTTTTTTTTTTTTTTTTTTAAACAGAGAGGGGGAAATCTCAGTTTTCTAAAATACCCAGCTACATATAAATGTAGCCTAAAACTTCTGCTTTTATAGATGTGGTCACACTTGCTGATGATCAATACATGAAGGGCAATCACACTTATCACTGGATGATACCTCTTAATTCATGGAAGTAGGAGGGGTGTGCTTCACTTATTATGAACTATTTCTCAATTTTGTCTTAATTTTTTGTTCAATAAATAATGGCATGATATAATCTGCTGTGTGATTTTACACCTCAGGTTAGATCTTAAGTTTTTTTTTTAACCTTGTATGGACCAGATGTTTATTTATCATGCCATCACAGCTCTGTCTTAGACTCGTAGATGCCAAGTGCAACATGCGTTTTGCATATTCAGGCAGAAAAACAAGCAATCTGTCACAAAACCACCATAAAATCTATCAAGTACATGCACAGTTTGACTGTTCAGCTTATACTTGATCTGGCATGTGTTTTTTAATGTATAAAAGGTGGCTCCTGGAGTCCACACTGGAGATTAAAAATGACCAGTAGACAGATCAAGAATAATGCTTTTGAATTACTAACTAAGTATCAAAGTAGACATTTTGTAAATTATGTACAGACAGAAAAATTTCCCCTGCTCTTGCAAATCAAGGCAGGATGTTAACTACAATGCATTCACTCAAATTAGAAAACCATCTATCAAGTAAATGGAATGTGAAATCAAAAGATAATCCTAACACTGGCCAAAGGGTGCTGGTAGGGTGTCCATACTGAGTAAAAAAGAGGCAAATTATAATTTTACTAAAATCTATCTGCTTTTCTGTCTTTAGCAGGTTATAACGGTGGCATTACGTATGAGTATGTTGCAATTCACAAAACATGGAAAGACGCCCAAACATACTGCCGACAACACCACAGAGACCTGGCTACAATTGAGAACTCTGAAGAAAACTCAAAGGTTACTCAAATAATACCCTTTATAGGTATTGCATGGATTGGTCTGTACCGGAATCCATATTCATGGTCTGATAAAAGCCAAAGCTCAGTCAGAAACTGGCTGCCAGGAAGGCCCGATAATATATTTGGTATAGAGCAATGTGCATGTGAAAACCATCTTCATGAATGGGAGGACTTTGACTGTAATGCAAGGCTCACTTTCCTCTGCATTGGTGATGATAATCTACCAGCCATAAGAGTTGAAGAATCAAGGAAGGCTGTGGTCAAGATCAAGGTTCAGGCTGACACTGACCTAAGCAAGGCATCTGTCAGCAGCAAGATACTCGAGCAGGTACATTTCCCTCTTTAAACTTTAATGAAAATAAGAATGAGAAATTATGCAATAATTAGAGAGATCTAAAACATTTCTTGTTCTTTTCCTCAGCTGGGTGAAGTTCTGGGAAGTCAGGGGTGGGTTAATGTGACGCTGCAGTGGAGGGTGGAGCCGATGGAGCTCGGAACACAGGAGCCGATGGAGCTCGGAACACAGGAGCTGATGGAGCTCGAAACACAGGAGTCAGAGAAAAACAACGGTCAGTCGAAAGAAAATGCTGGAAAGAGAATTTAAGAACACCTGTGTTCTTAACATGTACTGTCCTTTAATGTTATAGTAACCCTGCAAGTTTCCAAGTGACCATGTCAGGTGACTCATTAATAGTTAACCCATAAAGACCCAAACATCCACCGGCGACCAAAATCATCTAATGATATAAAATATTTGATAACTGTTGGTGTACTAATCTTGTCAATACATGTAAATAATTGGTGTAAAATGCAGTTTGTCATTTTTTAATGGTCATCAGATATGATCTATATGGATGTTCAGAGGCTCCGTAGTGAATGTTAAAACACCGCCATCTTCTACAACATTGATTTGCTAGTGAAACCCGTGGAGTTTGATAAATGACAGTGGATGGAGACACTTGGTTTATGTTCAGTTAACAAAGTCACTTTTTTCTTCAATTTTCTCAGTTTTGATCAAATAATCTTTGAATTTACTGTGAGCTTTTATGAACATCTGCATGATTAGCAAATTAAATATAGAAAAATACAAGATTTACACAAATCCTGCAAAAGACAGATGATAATATAATATATTGATAAATTCACTTAAGAAAGATTAAAAACAAAACTAGGACTGAGTCTTTATGGGTTAATAATTAAAAGTCTAATTGATACTCGTTATATGACAATTGTACTAAAGTATCATTATATGTTTATAGTTTTGCTTTGGCTGAGCAAAGGGAGAGTATAACATGACTTTGTTTTTTCATTTGCTACAGCAAATAGTAATATATAACAAACTGTCACTTAAAACAAATACAGTATGTATCAACCTTGATTCTTTCTACAACTGCATTGGTTGCTGTACAAATACTGAAGGAAAGTAAGTGATAAAATAATGAGTAATACAATTAAAAGTGCAAGAACTGTAGGTTGCTTGTTTCATAATCTGAAAGCTTTAGTTAAAGGTAAAACCAGTTCACATTTGACTTAAGCTTCTCTCTCCAAAATCTATTCAGCTTCAAAGACACAGCCGACATTCTAAAATGGATTGAGGACTTTATGATAGACAGACTTTCTCAAAGTGACACGTATTTTATACCTAGCACATCATATAGCAGTTAAACTTATTATTCCAATTCTTCATTCATATATTAACCCATAAAGACCCAAACATCCACCGTCAACCTAAGCTATCTACTGATGTAAATGTCTAATGCTTGTTGATCCACTAATTCTATCAATATATGTAAATAAGTGGTGCCTTTTCATGGTCATCAGATATGACCCATTTGGACATTCAGAGGCTCCGTAGTAAATGTCGAAACACTGTCATCTTCTACAACATTGACTCACCAAGTAAAACCCATTGAGTTGGATCAATGACAGTGGATGGAGACACTTGGTTTATGTTCAGTTAATGATATATTTGTTGGAAAAGTTCCTTTTTCTTCTCTGTTTTGATATAATAACCTTTGAATTTACTCTGAGCTTTTGTGGACACCTACATGATCAGTGAATTAAATACAGGAAAATACAGGATTTACACTGAAAAATGCAAAATATAAAGGATAATATTAAAGTAAATGATGATATATCACTTAAGACAGGTTAAATAGAGAGAAAAAAATCATTTGGGAATTGACACAAAAGTAGCACTGGGTCTTTATGTGTTAAAATAGGGTCTACAGCAAAGCTGTAGGTTTACATACATGAACAAGTGAACAAGTTTAATTGATTTGCAAACACATCTGAATTATTTCAGCAGCGCTTTGCTAATATAACCCTCTATTATCACGTAAACTAGTCAGAATCGCTCATTAAGTGTCAAAGCTGGTGGAGGCAGAAGTGCTGTGGGACACATCGTGCAGCAGGTAGTCTCTACGGCAGCATCTCTGATCATATTGCCAGACTATTTGCCACCAATGGACAGATCAAGGTAATGAACCGCAAAGTCTCAGACTGAACTGCAAATTTAAATAACTGAATGAATCACTGAATCTACTGAACAGCTGAAGGAGAGACAACACACTGATGCTGGAAGAAGACAAAAGTCATATTGGGTCCTGAGAAAACAACAAGGTGAATGTAATGATCGGGATTCAAGAAAAGAAAAAAGTCAAAAACACATTATATAATATAATATAATTAAATATCAACATGAAGTAGTAAAGTAGATTATTCATAGACACAAAAAAAAAAAAAAAAACAGAAATGAGAGAGTGAATGTTTGAGTATTCACTGTGAGACTTTTGATGAAGAAGGCAGAGTAAATAATGTGCTAAGTGTGTTAAGCATTAGCTTTGCAGACCTGGGGATGTGGGTTAAAGCTGACGATGGCTAGACTTTTGTTTTTTAAATCAGTGAATCAAATGACTCAAGTCAGAATCGATTCGTTACAAGTGAATGAACCAAAAGAATGAAGTTAGTTAAAAGAATCGGACTTCCCATGACTAACTCCTAAGTAATAAAAACACAAAACAATTCTTATTTTCAAATAATTATATAGTAAAGAAAACATAACTGTGGTCATTAGATTTCATTTTTGTAATTAGCTGCCTAAATGTTACACAGTCAACCAAATCTGAAAGACAATATGATGGGTGTGTTGGTTTGTTAGTGTAATTATGTGTGTTTAGATTTCTGCTTGGGTTGAGAAATTAGAGAATACTTTATTTAAATCATCCATATTCACCTTTTTTGTAAATAAACAGTAATAGCATATTAAAAGAATAAAATTAATAGTATGGTTTTGAGCTGTCATATTAAACCAATAAATACTCCTGTCTTTTTCTTTAGAATTATACATTATTTAAGACATCTACTTATTGGCTTTACTACATCCTTTACAGAAACCACATGTATTTTGCATGTACATATATGTGGTCAATGTGGTTTTGGAAGATTTTTGCAAGTGTTCAAAACCCATGGAATTACATGTGGGATTTTAGATTTTAATTTATTTTGATATGCATAACACATTCTTTACAAATGGTTCCTACATATCATGTGTCCATATATGATCACATATTAACCACAAATGGAAATGTAAAAAAAAAAAAAAAAAAAAGCAAAATTAGCTTCACATATTACTTCATAGAGATGTTACTAAACAATAAGAATTTTAAATATTGAAAAAGAAATGTGGTCACCTGGTGCAAATAGGTAAAGTGGTTTTGAAAGGTTTTGAGTTAATATGTGAAAACCTCATAAATTTGCATGTGATTTCATATGATCACATTTTCCACATGTGAAAATGTAAAGCAAAAAACCTGGGAAACTACAAAAGCACTTGAAGAGCTCAGACCTCTGCCAAGGGAGATCAGTGCCCCCCCCCCCCCCAATCACCACTAAAATTTAATCATCTGTTTCTTGTGCCAGTATCAACATTTCCTGAAAATTTCATCCAACTCCGTCCATAACTTTTTGAGTTATCTTAGCGGAGGTAATGGCAGGCATGACAAACAATTTCACAGGTGCAACAACACATGTGTTTATTTTCTGTTAGGGATATTAACAGTTTTGTATTTTCTGAGAGCTTTTTATTTTTGTCTTGCCAATATTACTTTGCTTTTAAAATGTTAATTTGATTGAAAGTGTTTTGTCTCAACAGTGAAGTGATTGCCATTCATCCATTCATGAATTCATGAATGTTTTGTCTATTCACTGTTGAAATGTTGTTGTTGTTGTTGTATACATTTGTCGCAGCTTGTATAGCCTCAGTTCATGCCACATTTCTTAGCAAACAAAGTGATGCTAATCCATTCAAACTCTTCATTTACATAATAAAATAGCGATGTAAGACACTGGCATATGTCCTCAATCTAAGGGAAATGCAAATGGAGGCAGTATCTTTTGCAAACAAGCTAATAATGTTTACAATACTAATTCTATTTAACAAACAATTTTACAATGCAATATAAGAGGTGAGTACATGCATTTCAAGTGACTTCCAAGGAATTATTAGGAAATCAATCGTTTATAATAAAGCAACATAGAAAAGCATTTTCAGCGGAAGTGAGACGTTTTCTGTTTGGTTTATTTTCTGTTTTTTTTTTTTTTTTTTTTTTTTTTTTTTTTTTTATTGAATTCTAAAATAGAAATCCTTAGTAGTTTATGCATGAAATAAATGACACTTATATTTGCGTTATCTTGAAATACTCTGAACATGTTGTGGATGTCTTTTCCCATTATTGTATGATTCTGTAGTAGAAATAAAAATCAAGATGTGTTTTTTTTTCTCTCTCTCTCTTTCTACCGTACTTAAACTTGCGTGATTATAATGATAAACTTTACAGGTTAAGGGTGCATTTATTTAGAAGGACAGATCATTTTACTGTTACTTTTCTGTTTTCTTTGGCTGTTCAGTCACACATGGATCATAAAATGTTTGTGATGTGTTGTTAGCTAGATTTAAATAAACAAAACCTTGTAATAATACTACTTTGTAGTGAATAATTATTTGGGACTGATTTGTTCTTTTTTCACAATAATGTTCAGTGACCCAGAGGACAAATGTGAAAATCACAGTGACAGTGACTGAAAAATCAGAAATCTATTTTAACCCCTAACCCTTAGTGAAACTAGTGAAACACCACTACCTGTAATTATGGTTTGTAAGTCTTTGTTCCTTTATATGGAACTACATTCCTATCATGTATGTTAGACTGGGGAACATAGGGCTGACTCCGCTTTGGAAGATTCGCTGTTTGATGCCGTATGAGTAATCTCTCTGTAAGGCTGTGCTGGATTTAAACATGGATCTGAATCACTGGACAATATAACAGCTGTTTATTTTCTTTTAACCTTGGGTAATATGGCACTGCAAAAAACTGTATAATTCACTTGGATTAATCAGAAAATGTGAATGTTTCTCACTCTCACCAGGAGGGAGCTGATGATATCAGTCAGTGGGTTCATCTTGCTGTTAGTTTGTTCATTAGTGACTGAAGTTAACACATGTTTATTGAGACAGATGTAGGTCATAACTTACATTAAATGTCACCCTAACATGCTCATGATCTTACAGTGATGCTCCATTAAATATAATCACAGTTAAATTCAGGTTAGATCAGGTTCAGATGATCTAAAGCACAGGTGTTAAACAAAAACAGTCGACGGTTCAGTGCAGCCTGTTGGAGGATTTTGTGAAATGCAAAAATTACACTGAAGATATTAACGATCAGTAATGTTAAAATCATTTTAGTTCAGGACATTCAGACCAATATGATCTAAAGTGGGTCAGACCAGTAAAATACTACCATAATGACCTATAAATAATGACAACTCCAAATATTTCTCTTTGTTTTAGTGTTTAAAAAAAAAATTGCATTTACAAACTATCCTTTCACAAAAAATGTGAATAACCTGAATAAATATGAAAAACCTTTAATGTTTTCATAGAAGTGTGATTTTAACAATATTCTTCCTGTTACTACATTATTTGTGTATATGTAGCTCCACTGTGATCTGTAAGTTGTAATACACATAAATGATAAACTGAGGCACAACATAATTAAAATTACAATTATTTTTCTTAAGACATTTCAGTTTGTTTATATTATTCACATTTTTAAGGAAACTTTGTAGATGTAAACATTTTCATACTGTAGTTTTACTTTTTTCACCATTACTATTTTACTGGTCTGACCCCCTTCAGACTATATTGGGCTATGTGTGGGCCCTGAACTAAAATGAGTTTGACACCCCTGATCTAAAGGAACCAGATGCTGTTTGATCATATTACATCCTGATATTAGGCTGTTCATGTCAACTAAAAATAAATGCAGCCTATGATTGAACTGTACTAAAATGTCCTGACTCCTGAGAGAAGTCTGAAGTGTATACCTGATGCAGTAAAAAAAAAAAAAAAAAGAAAAAAGATGAAGAATAGTGAATGAATGAAGATAGACGATACAACCAATGAAGATGAATGTATTGAAGTTTTCTAATAAATGCAAGCATTGCAGTGTCACATGTAACCTAATATCAAGTAATTAAAGCACAGTAATATTGCTTGTATTTATTATTTCAGGTTATCTTTAATCAAGTTCCATATACTCAAGCCTCTCTGTAATCTAGCGTAATGGATGTAAGGCTATATACATTGGAAACCAAGGTGACTTTATTCACCCTCCTTGTTTGAATAGTTAAACGTATTTGTCTATTTCATTTGAATACAGGGAAAGAATGTCAAAGGGCACAAGTTGCTCATTTGGGTAGAGCCATAGGTACAGATGACAATGATTTTAACCTTCCGATATCCAGGTGAGCACATAATGCACACTTTGCAATTCATGTTATAAAAGGTCATAACATTTTTTACCATTTGTATTAGGTTAGAATTCAAAAGTTGCACCATTCCAATTATGCATACTGTTGATGTCATTTAGCAACTTCTAGTGCCTTTAACAACAGGAATATATACTTTCCTTGATGAAGAGTTGGAAAAACTGCTGCTCTTCCTACTTTAGGTTTTAAACCTTGAAAGAGTGGGGAAGTCCAACAACGGAGCCAAATTACTTATTTGAGACTCATTTGAGAGACTCATCCTGGAACTGCTCTGACCTGTGGTCCGACCACATCTGGACCCCCTTCAGTTCACCTACCAGTCCTGTCTTGGAGTTGGTAGGTGAACCATCTACCTGCTTAATCACGTCATTGCACACTTGGACCAGCCGGTGGCCACTGTGAGAGTCACGTTTTTTGACTTCTCCAGTGCATTCAGTGTCATCATGCCGACATGCCTGAGTGAGAAGATGACAATGATGCAGATGGATGCCTCCCTTGTGTCCTGGATTGTGGATTACCTGACTGGAAGACCACAGAATGTGCGCCTGCAGAACAGTATTTCTGACAGGGTGGTCAGCGACACAGGGGCACCACAGGGAACTGTCCTCTGTCCTGTCCTCTTCACCCTCTACACCACAGAGTTCAACTACTGCACTGAGACCTGCCACCTTCAGAAGTTTTCTGATGACTCTGCAGTAGTTAGATGTGTCAGTGGGGGTGAGGAGTCTGCTGTGGACTCCATCATGTGGTGTTAGCAGAACCACCTGATGCTCAACATGATGAAGACCAAGGAGCTGATTGTAGACCTCAGGAGGTCCAAGAGACCTGTGACTCCGCACACTGAGTCACCAATGCCAACAGACTCAATAGGCTGATTCACAAGGGTAGTATTGTTGTGGGGATGGAGTTGGACTTTCTGATGGTGGAGTCAGAGAGGCGAATGCTGTCCAGAATCAAGACAATATTGGACAACTCCACACATCCACTCCATGACGTGCTGGTCAGTCAAAGGAGCACATTCAGCGAGAGACTGATTCCATCTAAATGCACCACTGAACGACACAGGAAATCATTCCTGCCTGTGGCCATCAGACTGTTTAACACCACCTTATAACCACATAATTCTAATCACACACAATAATATTTTGCACACTTATTATGTAGATTTCTTTATTATCATAATGATAATATATTGTGTAGTATATAAAAGGAAAAGGCTGGAACCAAAGACAGCACAGAGGCACTATTCATGGCTGCTCAAGAACAGGCCCTAAATACACAAACATATATATATATATATATATATATATATATATATATATATATATATATATATATATATATATATGTATGTACATATATATATATATATATATATATATATATATATATATATATATATATATATATATATACATATATACACACACACACACATATATATATATATAAATATATATATATATATATATATATATATAAATATATATATATATATATATATATATATATATATATATATATATATATATATATATATATATATATACACACTTTAAATAATTGTAAATTAGGTGTTTATTAAAATTTATTGAATTTTCAAAATGTAATATAATTTACAAACATCATTTTATTGTTCTCAAATTGATTTCCGTTCTGGTCCAGACACTGCTGATAACGCCAAGCAATGGAATCACACACATCATGAAACAATTCCCTTGGTATTTGCATGCATTCACGTTTAATGGCTGCTCTCAATTCAGCGACTGTTGCAGGTCTCATAGTGTAGACTTTGTCTTTTAGGTATCCCCATAAAAAAAGTCTAGTGGTGTGAGGTCTGGTGAACTTGCCAAACAGGTGGATTGGATGGAAGGGTTTCGTTGAATACCCTCTGCTTTCACCACACCTCACACCACTACACTTTTTTTATGGGGATACCTAAAAACAGTTTGCAAATTAAATTAATTTTGATAAACACCTACAGTACTTTACAATTATTTAAAGTGTGTATACATTTTTTTGGGACACCCTGTATATTCAGAGCTATATATTTTTTCATATTTAGAGCTTTATATATATTTATATATTTTCCTTTTCTGGTTTATTGATAATTCTTTCTTGCTACTTTTTATTATACTTAAATGGAGCGAATGTAGCATCCAATAATTTCCCCCTAGAATTAATAAAGTTTTCTGATTCTAAATGTACAACTGTTAAGGCTTAGTATTTTTTTGATTCTGTAATGGGCTGTGTCATTTGTTGTTCTGTTGTATTTTTGTAGTTTTTCTGTTCTCTTCCTTGTGTGTGTGGGTGTGTTCTGTTTCTCTTTCCCTCCAACAGATAGCAGCTGATTGAGGATGAGCTGCAGGAGTGGTGTTGGTGTGCTGGCTGCAATTGATTGGTGCTTTGGAGTTGAGCCGGGAAATTTAAAGGCCAGATCTTCATTCCTTCAGAAGAGACTCCTCTCATTTCATCTCCCCCTCTGTGCAGACCACCCTTTTGTAATTTTTTGTTAGAAATTTGTAAAACCAGTGATACAAGGAGGGAATCTTTTTCTTTAAGTTTTGTTTGTTTCTTTAAGTTTTGTTTGGTAAGACTGATGTATTTTGGTTTCCTTCGTTTGTTTTTGTAGAACATTATGATTCCCTTACCTGATTTAATTTTCTTTTTTTGTAAATAAATATCTCATACCGCAGTTCCGTGGTTGCTGGTCATTTTGTTAATTTGCTCCTGTTTGTTAAGGGACATGGAGGGAGGGGAGTCTCATGTCATGTTCCGTCTCGGCAACCCCTAGACCGAGCGTAACAACAACATTATGACTGAGTAAAGGCACCAGAATCTCAATATGATGTTTGTGAAAAATATATCAGCTTACTTAATAATGGGTCTAAAAAGAGATGTTAGCTTTTGTCTTTTATTTATATGTATATATATATATATATATACATACATACAGGGTGGGGAAGCAAAATTTACAATATTTGAGGCAGGGATTGAAAGACAGTGTATGACCAATTACTTTATTGAAAGTCATGAGAATTTATTTGCCACAAGAAAATGTACATAATAGAAAATGTTTTTATTCTATGTGTCCGCCTTCTTTCTCAATAACTGCCTTCACACGCTTCCTGAAACTTGCACAAGTGTTCCTCAAATATTCGGGTGACAACTTCTCCCATTCTTCTTTAATAGTATCTTCCAGACTTTCTCGTAATAGTTTTGCTCATAGTCATTCTCTTCTTTCCATTATAAACAGTCTTTATGGACACTCCAACTATTTTTGAAATCTCCTTTGGTGTGACGAGTGCATTCAGCAAATCACACACTCTTTGACGTTTGCTTTCCTGATTACTCATATGGGCAAAAGTTTCTGAAAAGGTATGGATAATAGTGTTAGGTATGATTATGACGTCAATATATGTTTGGTTTCAAAACAACTGACGTAGTGCCTGCTGAGAAAAAACAACTAAATGTTCATTGTAAATTTTGCTTCCCCACCCTGTATATATATATATATATATATATATATATATATATATATATATATATATATATATGATTATTAGTGTCCCAAGCTTGTCATTGTAGCACAAATATGGATTATGATATTTAACAACAAAATAAACACAGCCCAAAAAAAAAAAAAAAAAACCCAAAGAAACATGCAATGGTTCAATTCATTTTCTCATTTTCATTTACGGGTGCACATATACAACAGTAAAGCCACTAATATACTAGATTTTAAGTAGTCTAACTTAACTGACAATGGCGGAGTGGCTAATCGGGAGATTCGGGAGGATTTCCAATGGGCCAGTTCATGTCAGTCTTGAGTTGGATGGGAAAAATAATTCTGACACGTATCTGTCTCTTCTGTAATCTTCTTCTTGCATTCATTCTCCATTCATCTGACAGTGCAGCCCCTACATTGCAGTAGATTAGATGGGTTCTGCCATCTGAGTGAATTCTTCCCTCCCAAATGTTTCAGCTGGTTTGGCCCATGAGTCATCTTTTCTGGGGCACAAGTCAGTCAGTGGTGATGGAGGGCAGGACGAGGCCAGGTAGAGCCGGAAAGGCTAGGTTCAAGAAAATGAAGCTACTGAATATCTTTATGTTTTAGTCTAAGCAGAGACATCGAACTACTGTCAGTTAATGTTCAGCCGTATTACATCCTGCAGGAGTTTTCACGTTTTATTTTTAACTGTGTACATCCCCCCCTCGGCCAACGCTGCTGATGCATGTGAGTGAATACAGAGGACAGTGTCCAAGCTGCAGACGCAACACCCCCAGGCCCTTATCTTCATTTCTGAGGATTTTAATCACGCCTCCCTCTCTACCACTCTCTCTAATTTTACACAGCATGCCACCTGCCATACCAGAGAAAATAAAACACTGGACCTACTGTATGCAAATGTTAAAGATGCATACACCTCCACCCCCCTCCCACCTCTCTGCCGCTCTGATCACAACCTCATCCATTTGTGATCCAGCCAAAGGGATGGCATTTTGTGTGATATTTTCTTGATGTGTTTGATCTAATTTACCTTTTGCATGTTTTGGTTTGCTTTTGTTTTTCCATTGTGTATGTATTTGAGTTATCACGCCTCCCTAGTTAGTTACCACGGAAACACCCCAAACTCATGACTGTCTTGCCCAATCTGCGGAAATCTGCAATCAACACACCTGTGTCTGGTGGGGCACGGGAACATTAAAAGTCTGGCATGTGCAAAGCAGGGGGCCGGGGGACTTGAGCCCCTGCTGCTTTGATCCTCTGCCTGCAAGTGCCCTTTTGACTCGTTTTTTTTTTTTCTTTTTTTTTTTGCGCAAAAAACTGCATGACTAAAATTTTCGTGACTAAAATTTTGATCAATGATAATAAATGTTAAGAGTGGTTAAATTTGGCTGTCACTGAACCTGGTTATGGTGCCCTTTCATCTCTGTCATGCCCCGCCACTTCCTCCAGTGCAACCTTGCTTGCAACACACACACACACGCGCACACACACACACACATGCGCACATGTCATGCGGTCTGAATGAACGAGGAAGGAAGCACCTCGATTCAAGGTACATGAGAGTCCACACCGCTGCCTGCCCAAAACATTCACTGGTTGCTTTTGGTCCTGGTCCTATTCTTCAGCAACTCTAGTTTTGGGGCCAAAAACCAATCATAAGTGAGTAAATAATTCAATATCATCGTCACGTCATGGAACGAGCTCCCAGACTAGCACACTCTAACAGCTGGGTGCCCACCTGAGTCTGAGTCCTGCTGAAGTAGTCGCACATATTTGCTTATGCTTTATTTCTATAAACTGGTGAGTTTTAGCTGCAAAATTGTAACACGTGGTAATAGTCCTCACTTGCTGAAGCAGTCACTTTTTTTTCAGTTTTCTCCGGTTTTGCATAATACCTTTAAGTCTACTCTGAGTTTTAATGAACATCTACATGATCAGTAAATTAAATATAGGGTAAAGTAAGTGATTTACACTGAAAAATACAAAACACAGAGGTTTTTATTATAATAAATGGTGACAAATCACATAGGAAACTTTAAAAAGAGAGAAAAAAAAATCATTTAGAAGCTGCCATAAAAGTACCACTGGGTCTTAATGGGTTAAAATGTGCTGAAGTAATTAAATTCTGCTAAACCGATATAAAATTGCATAAAAAGAAAACACATCCAAGTCTTCTTCTAATCCAATACCTAAATCTGGCCCTTTTGGTGTACAAGAGTCATAAAACTTATGTAAAATCCCCTGACTCTTTCATCAGTGCCAACACTTTGACATTTCTGGTTTTGTTTCAGAAACTGCTGGATCGATTATCATGATATCCGTGTTCGCCTCAAACATCTTGAGTGAATCTTATTTGAAATAACCACAAACCTCCACAAATATTCCCATCAACCTGGTCAATATTAAATGATACAGCTATAAATACTACAATATAAACTTTATTATTATCATGTAAGGTTTGGCTTGGGTTAACACTTCCTCTACATGGTTATTTCTTAACTGTGGACCTAAATATCATCATAAATATGTCCTAGAATGAAAAGAAACTAACTATTCAATGTTTCACTGTAAAAGTAGGTGTAAAACCAGATGTAAAATGAAGGTATTTGTAGTTATTAACATTCACTGTCATGCTTTTATACATAATTTAACATCTGTTTTTAAGAATTTGTCTTGGACTTACACTGCAAAAATCAAAATCTTACCAAGTGTATTATTCTCATTTACTAGTCAAAATAGCTCATCTCACTTGAAATAAGACATAACCACCTACAGAGTAACTTGTAAGGGAGATAAAAGAACTTATTTTTAGACAATAGATCTAGAAAATCTTATTTCAAGAAATCGTACCGAGATAATTTTCACTTGTTCCATTGGCAGATTTTTTTGGTGAATTGAGCAAAAAAAATCTTGAATTAAGCAAAAAAATCTGCCAATGGAACAAGTGAAAATTATCTTACTAAGATTTCTTGAAATAAGATTTTCAAGATCTATTGTCATAAACCAAGTTCTTATATCTCACTGAAAAGTTACTCTTTAGGTGATTTTGTCTTATTTTAAGTGTGATGAGATATTTTGACTAGAAATGAGAAAAATACACCTGGTAAGACTTAGATTTTTGCAGGGTATTAACACACAAAAACTTCTACACATTACATCTTTATTTCCACTTATATAGAAACTGAACATCAAAAGAAACTTATCACATATTCTATGTGATGCCATTTCACACCATTTTATTAAATATGAAAACAAATTCTTTCTTGTTCTTAAAAAAACATTTAATTAACAAACAAAATACAACAAACAACAAAACAGTGGATGAGTATCCAGAGGATAATGTAAAATATGACAAAGGGTAGTTCAACAAAGTTCACATTTAGCAACAAGCAACATTATTAATCCACAGCACGTCAAAGATCTCAATCCCATTGAACATTTGTGGGATATTCTTGGTAGATCTGTGTATGCTAGGCGTCCAGCACCTGGCAACCACCAGATGCTCAGACAACATCCCCCAAGATAGGATCAGGAGGTGAATCCAGAGTGTGCGCAGAAGGTGCACAGCCTGTGTTAGGGCTCAGGGAGGACACACCCAGTATTGAGGACATTGATCTGGACCATTTGGTCAATCTTTGACTTGCTGTGGATTAATAATGTTGCTTGTTGCTAAATGTGAACTTTGTAATTGGTGGTTATTTGTTTTCATGTGCCCTTTTGGAAGTCTGAGCCCCTGCCCCTTTATAGCTCTCTGCACCGCCCTGTTAAAAGTGACTCGGTACGAGGAGACGCCACAGGGAAGAAGCAAGGCATACGAATGGAGAATATCGGCAAGCACAGGACCAGCCAGACAGCAGGCAGAGGCCACCAGCACCACGGTGAGATTCGCACACAGCGGCCAAGCAATTAGATCCTGCTTCACGAGTGGACCGCTGCTACACGGACGGACAGGAACACGGACTGGAGTGCACTGTGTGGAGGACTCTGTGGGGCCAAATTAAGCAGTGGGAGAACAGGGAGCACTCCCTGTTTGTAAGTATTAGAAAGGCTTGATCACACTTGGCCAGGTGTGGCCAAGTGGAGCTGAAGAGGCGGAGCAAGGAGCTCGAGCTGGCGTGGGTCTCTGGTAAAGCTCTGCATAACAAGGCCTGAACAACGCAGCGGTAGGGTGAGGAGCCCTACCGGGCGTATATGTATTTCTCCTGTGCCTGTCTGTATGCTGTTTGCCATTGGCTGTGCTCCGTGTTGCCGCCTGTGTGTGTTCTGTCTCCGGAGCGGGACCAGGCGCGTGCTGAGGTCTGGACTCACTGGACTCACCCTTGGTGGATCACCGTTTTATTGCTCCTTGGAAAGAGCCATCGTGTTTTTTAAAGCTCTCTACAGAGTCCATGGACCGTAGGTGTAGAGGCAGGTCATTCCATAGACGTGGTGCCACATCTTTAAAAGACCTGTCACCGCGTGTGCTAAAACAGTTGCGTGGAACCATCAGCAGGTGCTGTCCTGAAGACCTCAAGCTACGAGTCGAGCTGTAGGGCTGGATCAGGGAAGCAATGTATGCAGGGGCCTGGCCATGTAGGGCCCGGAAAGTTAGCACAAGAATTTTGAAATGAAGACGATATAGAACAGGGAGCCAGTGGAGAGATTTAAGAATGGGAGTGATGTGGGTTCTCCTGTTTGTGCGGGTCAGGAGCCTGGCAGCAGAGTTCTGGACAAACTGTAGACGGGCCAACTCCTTCTTGTTTAAGCATCTAAACAGGCTGTTGCAGTAGTCTAAGCGAGAAGACACAAAAGCGTGAACGATCATCTCAAGCTCATTGATGGACACCATAGATCTGAGTTTGGAGATGTTGCGATGTATACAACAGTAAAGCCACTAATACAGTATATTTTGATTTGTCAAACTTAACTGCCAAATAGCTTTATTATCTACTGACCACATTGCATGACATTCTGGTCATTCTCACCCACTTACACTTAAATCATCCTTACAGATTTGAGTTTTGACAAATACATACATTTTAAAAGAAAATAATTATTTACTTTTTAAGGAAATATCTTTTACTTTATTGTTCATCTAACCTATATAAAATAAGGTTATGTCAGTTAGTTATCCATCTTACATGCAGACTGACATTGTATTTTTAGGGGACATGAAAACGAGATAAGTTGAGTGTCACAGGTGGTAGTTTCCTGGACTGAATCTTCCACTGCAGAGTGAAACCAGTCCATCCCTGAGATTGTAACACTGAGCCAAGCTGAGGAGGAAATAAAATAAAACTGTATTTGAACTACTCGATAAGGGGGCATTAGTTCAAAAATACAACAGACAGAATGACTGTGTTTTACCTGTTGGAGGATCTGGTCAGTAGTAGATGGATCAGTTATGTCAGCATCAGTCTGGGTCATCAACCTCACTGTGGTCTTCAGTATAGAAACTGGACAGATAAAACACAACACATGGTAATAAACCAAAGAAAACCAGGCATTTTTAACAGAGTTTCTCTTTTAGGAATGCATTGTTTTATGATCAATAATCACCTTCATGGCAGATGAATGCCAGCTTATCCTCACACATCTGATCATCCCAAGCATGTTCGCTATTCTCAAAGGCACAATGCTGTTTACCGTTACTGTTCTCAGGGTGTGGAGGTTTCCAGTTTGTGAAGGACATCTGTGTCTGGTCAGACCATGTCCATGGTTCACGGTACAGGCCAATCCATACAATAGCATATGATAGTTTTATGGAGTAAACCTCAGTGTTTTCGACAGAGTTCTCAATCATAGCCAGGTCAGTGTGGTGAGTCCTGCAGTATGTCTGAGCCTCATGCCATGATACCACAATGTCTCTGAACACATACGTTTTCTGTGTTTCATTTTTCCCTGCAATAAAAAATAATACAAAATGAAATTAGCAGTGGTTCAACCAGGCAACAGCCCACTGACCCCACTGATATCCTTCTATGCATTTAGTCTTTGCTCATGTTAACGCTTAACCTGCTACCTTTGCTGTTTCCTCTGCAGCTGTCTTGTGGCCCACTACCCTCCTAGTGTGGTGGAATATATGTCTAAAAATCAAAACGGGGCCTCAGTCTCTGACTGGGCTTGTTCTGCTTACAAAGAATCTTCTAATCTTCGAATGAATCACCAGGTGAAGACAGCATTCAAGGCAACAGAGTTTTGTTGTAACCCCCACCACCACCACCACCAAGAAAAACAAAAAACAAAAAAACAAAAAACAGAGAGCAGCTCACATTCTCACCCAGTTACACCAGAACTACTCCAATCCAATGGATTGGAATTTCAGTTTATATGTACCTTTGAAAATTCTGTCTCAGCACACCCCACGCCAGTTTTGGCACATGCAAAATCCTTACATACTTAAACGCTTCTGTATAACATCCTCAGACTCCTGTGTAACACTTATGAACTCTCTGTGTAGTGTTACCAAACTCCTGTATTATAATTACTAATCATTTGTCTGCTGATACATACTATGTGTTCACAGAGAGGGGTATGCATAGGATTCCCCGTTTTCAGCAGATTTATGTGATAATGCTGAATGGCCTGGTTTAAATTTTCTCTAATCTCTCTAATCTATGTTGAGACAGACCTCACAGATTTGTCCTTTCCATGGCCCTAGTTTGCTTATGATGATCATGTGTTACTGTTTTTAAAGGCAAATTATCCTTGGTTGCCTTCATGTTGTATCATACACACACAGAGTTTCATAAATACTCAGTAATATGGTTTTCTATCCTCTATACACCAATACACCATTTTTTCCTACGTCTTCATTAACATTTGTTTGCGTAGCACCATAATATAACATCAGCTTTTCGCACATCACCCTTCTGACAAATTACACCACAATCGGTGTCCTGCTGCTGCTCATTGATTCCAGCTTAGTGCTTTTGTTGCTAAATTTAACAACTTTTCTGACAACCCAAGCAACCTTTTTCCAAAAAGCACCTAGCAACAAAGTTTCACTTTTAAAATTTGTTTGGAAACTCACAGCAAGTTTCAAAAATTGACTCAAATGCTAAAACACATGCATTTTCCCTCTAAATGACATGAAGTGACGACTGACTTTGAAATTCTGAAATTATTCTCTGTCACAGAAAAACTCACAGTCTGTCTGCCTAGCTGCAAAAGTCTGTTTCCAACTTAACCACTTTGTTGCAGAGGTGATTTTTCAAGGACTGCAAGGGAAGCTCAGCTTCCTCTAAAATTACGAAAATTAAATAGTCAAATATGTACGGTTGTGTTGACATTTCATTGACTTCAAATGTGTTAGAACACGTTCATCTCAAAGACGAGTTCATTCAGAATCAGCTTTATCACAAATCAACGGACTTGATGTTGTTCAGTTCTCATACATTCCTGTTGCGCTGTTTTCTCATACGATCTATGGTCAGTGGATTTGCCTGTAGACCAGGGGTCACCAGTCCTAGTCCTCGAGGGCCGGAATCCTGCATGTTTTCGATGTATCCCTCTTCCAACACACCTGATTCAAATGCTAAGCCTATCATCAAGCTCTGCAGAAGCCTGATAATGACCGTCACCTTTGCTGGAAGAGGGAAACATCTAAAACATGCAGGATACCGGCCCTCAAGGAGCAGGATTGGTGACCCCAGCTGTAGATGCTTGGTGTCCATGCACTTCAACGGGACTTCATGGAACAGTTTTTTTCATTGCCTCAAAACTGGACAGTAATTGGATAAATGCCACGATGTTGTCCCACCCCTGTACGCTCAGTGTCTCAGGGGGTGAATGGAGCTGTGGGTGGACCTCGGCTGGGCTGGACTCTGGGCTTCAATGTGCTGATTGAAGGATCAGTTGAAAGGCTGAATCCTGTTTGATTGACAGCTATTTTGAGATATACTCCTTCGCTTGACAGAGTTCAGTTTAATACCATCGCGCATTCTGCTTGTGAAATTGAGAGAGAAACCACTAGGAAATTACTTGTTCATTTTTTGCACTGTAAATAAAACACACTCATTGTACTTCCTTGTTGCAATTTAACGTAATTTCAACGTTTTCTTGGTTCAGTTACATAATTTAATCATTTCTTGTTTGAGTTTAATATCATTTTGTAGATAGTTAAATCAATTATACTGTTGGCTAGGTTGGAGTGAACTAGCTATCAAGTCCCTGGAAAAGACGCCTACTTGGTACGATAAGGTCACTGACCATTTTCTTAAGAAGGAACGGAGGGCCGAATTTATGTTTAAGTAACTTGGCAATTTTTTTGATGTAAGCCGACAATGAGCTTCCCCTCTCTGAAAGATGAGCAGCCGCCACTGCTTTGTTGGTATATTTAGTGATTTTTCAGAGCCCTCTAGAGTAAATCAACAACTAGTGACAAAGCGATTAAGCTTTTCTGGTGTTATTGGAGACTTTTGGAGGGTCTGACATGAAAGCATGTTTTGTTCTTTGTCACTGCACTGAATATAAATTCACTCCCATTGTCACTGACAGTTTTCTCTATTGTCACTTTTTGGTCCATTTAGATTATAATTTAGACATCTGATTTAAAAAAATATATATATATAAAATTTTATTATCAAGAATTTAAAAGACCTATAGTTTGGAAGTGGTTGGAGATAAAGGTATACTGTGTATGAGAAAAATATTGGGTATGACCCAGAGTTTATGATGGGAGTAAATTTACACATCGAACTGGCATATTGTGACATCAGAGGGAGGTGATCATATTGGATTGCTTATTTTAAGAACATAGAGGTTTGTTTGGGGGGGTTTTGTATGTTTTTGTTTTCTGTCATCTTATCCTTAAAATACATGAACTAAAACAGTAGAAAGTAAAATGTTGCAAGTTTTAGTAGCTTTTTAGCCACAGCTAAAGCTTTAATCTCTGGGACAGTTACATATCATACATATCGCTCATGTAATCTGGATTTTGGTTTTAGTTTTTCACTGCCTAAAACTTGGTGAGCATATCTATTAGTCTCATTTGTTATAAGATCCCAGAAATCATCATTCAGACATGAAGACAAAAAAACAGTGGGTTTGGGTTTTTGAAATCCTTCTGTCCGTGATACCCAACTGACTCATCAAACTGTCTGACCCACTTATCATGCACCTTGCTTATGTCTCAAATGAACCCAGCCATCAATGCCACTATTCTGACTCCTGCTGCCAGATGTTCCATAAGAACTGTCATGCCATCACCCGCATGTGCTGCTTCATATACGCTGTCATTGTGAATGGGCAAATATCATTTGATATGCTTAATCAACACTCTAACAAATATCTCAAAATTTAGCCTGCTTCATCTAAAATATGCTCTGTACCGCTGACTATGTTCACTCCCTCACCAACCTGGGACCACAACTTTCCAACTTCAGTTTTCTTCTTCATTGTGAATAGGAACATGCCCTGAAATGGTGTTAGCATTGATCTTGTTAGTAACAAGATTTGGCACTATCTGGAGCTATCACCTGTTTTATTCAGTTATGTTGCTTGTTGCTATATTGTGTGATAATAAGATAACTGTAAAGTAGATTAAACCAAGTTACTGTGCTTTCTGGGTTGTTTAGTCAAACCAAGTCAAACATTATTCTGACCAAATCTTGACTTTCAATCTTTTCAAAATATGTTCAAAAATTTGTAAAAAAAAAAAAAAAAAAAAAAAAAAAAGCAAAAATTTAAATTCAGCCATCAAAATGTGCACTGCACCTTTCCTAGTGGTAAAGAAAATGTGTGTTGAATTTGAAAAGAATTGGGTGTATAGCCTTTTTAGCTGAACCCCTACTTTAGACAACTCTGGGTGGTGTTACTTGATGTTACTAGAAGAGCAAGGATGTACCTGTCTTAAATCTGACATTTGTTTTAGATTAACATATTTCCTAATTCATTGTTACAAACATTTACTTACCTTCATAACAAACAAAGCGATACCTATTAGAGCAATAACGGTCAGACCAGTCTCCAGCAGGTAGCATCGCCACACATTTCTCTTTTCCACCATACATGTCTGGTTCACCAGTATACCAGATGTGGTATCCAGTTTTGCTGGTTTTACCGGTTGCTGACCACCTCCAGGAGTTGGCATCATTACCCATAGTTCCCTTCCAGGATTTTGGGTCATCCCGCAGTCCGATCCATACCCAGTCGCTGGATAGCTGAGGTCTGTTCAGTCTTTGTATTTCCTCCATGCTTTCAAAAGTAGCTAGGTCAGTGTATTTCTCTCTGCAGTAAAGTTGAGCATCAGTCCAGTTCATTAATATGTTGACGTAGTGGAACTGACGAAGAGGAAACTTAGAGCAGGTAATGACACTAAATCCTGAAGGTGAATAAAACATATACAAAACATATATTATTATTGAGTTGTTTCCCTGTACAAAGCCCAATGTTTTTTTTTTTCCCGACATTACATCTACCTTTATTGCCATCAAAACATTTAAATAAACTTCTCCTCAATAGTCTCCTGTGCATTCATTATTAGGCAGTAACAACAGAGATGCACTTCTTTTCTTTAATTTTATTTTTGACAGATTTTACATTTTTTAACAAACAGACAATAAAACGAAAATGCAAAGACATAAGAAGAGCGTCAACAAGCACAGACAGGGCAGTATCAAAACTTAAAGTACAATGGTAACAAAGCGGGTCAATGAGTCACAATATTAACCCATCATGATAAGAGGGTTGAGTTAGCTTAGGTATTGTCCTGTTTCGGTCCATGTCAGATCATTCAGATATACTCTCATGGTACATCAGATCATGTCTACGTGTGCGAAATGTGACATCACTTTGTATTCAACAGATATACATTTCAACTGAAATTCCTTGAAAGCAGATCAGTGTTATGGTGTTTTACATTATACGAAATCATGATGGTGAGAATAAAAAATATTCCATCATTGGTCACATAGGAGAGTTGGGTAAGACTGCATTTCAATATGTTGCTCCCTCAGCATGGAATGCCCTGGAAAACAGTCTCAGTCTATCTGAACTTGTTACTATAGGTCAGTGCTTCTCAGCCTTGGGGTTGGGACCCCAAATGGGGTCGCCTGAAACTTCTAGTAATTGATAAACAAAAAACAAAAACAAAAGTTACTAATAAAACATATATGGTGAGTTGAGAGAGAAAATCAGAATACATAAAAGACACGACAAACTCTGAAACTGAAACTGAAGCACTGTGGTACTGTTTCTTTCAAATGTTCATTGTGGCCGGTTTGTGACAGTGCAGCTCTGTCATAATTCAGTCTGAGTTATTGTTTGTTCAGAATTAATTGTCAGCCTTGTAAATCCAAGCTGGACTGACTGTAGGTATCCTGACCAAGGAAAATAAAATCCTCACTTTGTGCAGTAATCTACACCTGGCTTTTCTGCCTCTGTTCATAATAATATACATTATATAGCCCAAATGTCATCTAGAATTAATGCTTATTTGCAACATAGTATAGCAAACTATTACATGATCAACAACAATTAATTTTAGCAAAAAAAAAAGTCTCCACATTGAAGGTCTGGGGTCACCAGAAATTTGTGATGTTAAAATGGGGTCACGAGCCAAAAAAGGTTGGGAACCACTGCTATAGGTGAATTTAAAGCTATTTGAAAGGAGCGTGAAATCAAGGAGCCTGGTCAATGTAACCGTTTCTAAACCTGCACAAATGATGTTTTATATACATACACACACACTCACACACACACACACACATATATATATATATATATATATATATATATATATATATATATATATATATATATATATATATATATATATATATATATATATATATATGTATGTATTTATTACCTAAGTCATATTTTTGGCCACATTGTGGTCCATAACTTTACTATCCTAACACTGCTACTCTAACACTGCTCCAAATGAACTGTGGGCAGACTGGGATTTGGTTTTGGGCTGTTGAACGTCCCATTACAATCTACTGCTGGACTCTCGATATCACACATTGCAATAATTTATTGTGCTAGATACATTGATTGAATTGAGCTCTTGTTGTTTTTCCTAGATGACCAGTCATAGTCTCATAGTTTCACTGTAAATATTTGCACTTATATACTGTATGTCATTTACTATTTTTTTTCCCACAGTATATGGTACCATCAAAACTAAAGTTCAGTCTCCGGCCTCCCCTTCCCAGAGACGAACACTAGACTTCTGAAAACTAGCCTATATGTACTACTATTACTATTGTTACTGTTACCGTTGTGTCACCCTATTGCATTGGTGTTTATTGGTATTCATACAGCACCTATTAGTCTTTGCATTTCTATTTGACAACAAACTTGCTACAAGTGAGTATGACAAAAACACTTTGGGGCAAGCCCTCCTGGAGCCAATAGAAATTAACTTTTAAAATTTCAAAAAAAAAAATCTCAACATGTAAATCTATGAGAGCACCTGGGGCGATTTTCAATCTGACTGAAATCAGCTGCTGGTTGGAAAGTGACATTCAGGCTGCTGAATGTCACAGTGATATTCAGGCTGTTGATAGGACAATAATATTAAGACTTAGACCAGCAAAATAAACTCTTTTTTCTCTGTTTTTTTTTCGTGTAGCTTAAGGAGGGTGGTGCACTATCGCCCACTATAGGCCAGCCGCCCCTTGTTTACTGTACATCAGTGAATTGTTAATATGACTCAGTGGCCAATGCTAAATTTCAGCTATTATACAAGCTAATCTGTGATAATGTTTGTGAGGTGCCTTCAGAATTTTTTATTAATTTGTGCTTATGGCAATGTATGCAATCTCTGTTACAGTTTCACACTTTTCACATAAAGGGTGGAATGTCTTCTGAGTGTGTGTGACTTATTTGTGGAGGTATTTCTCCAACTGGAAAGTCAAGGAGTTTCTACGAGGCCAGTGCAATTACTATCTGGCCTTTGTATTAATTCAAGGAACATTACAGCCAACTTATCAGTCCGTAAGTTCCTGTATGTCATTATTTAGTCAATAAATCTGTTGTCTATGCATTTAACTTTTATTGTTTGAATTTTTCCATAATTTGTGCTGTGTGACTTCTAAAGGACTCTATACAAGCAGAGACATGGATTGCATGGGACAACCCCATTAATGTACCAAAATTCAGATACCATTCCTTGCATTTTTGCATGACATGTTTGATCTGTACATTAATAGTCTGAAATGCATATGAATTAATGAATTTTAGTATGCATTAACAAATACTTTAAATCTATGAGTTTGTTACATTCACAATATTTTTTTAGGATTTAGAACTGATTTTTACCAATAGGCTAATGCTAACAATGGAGATTATTTGAATATTTTGTTGATATTAGTATTACTGCATATGTGGTTCTGTGGGAGACAGGAGACAGCAAGCTGCTCAAAACAGAGCAGATATATGTTTCATTTCTAAAAAAAAAAATGTTTTTAAATACTTACCAAAGAAGATAAGAGTAAATTTCTGATCCATTTGTGATTGCACTGCAAACAAAGAGAAACCTCAAGTTATACATTTCAACCTTTAAAGAAACAATAACTTACTCTTGTTTTCAATTCTTCCTGTTGAATAGATTTATTTTTTTCCCTAAGAATATATTTTATTTATGACTAAACTACAACAGCAGATTTCTATTTCTGTTGAGGGTTACAGACATTATTGAAGGCATTCTGATGATTCCAATATTGACTGTTTCTCTCTTGGTTAAAAAAAAAAAAAAAAAAAAAGTAATGGTAACTTATATATCCTCTATATTGCCTAAAGTATTCACTCACCTGCCTTGACTCACATATGAACTGAAATGACCTCCAAAAGAAAGAAAAAGAAAAGAAAGAGAAAAAGAAAAAAAATGATAACTAACTGAAATTGTATTGCGTGCTTATGAAACTAACTAAAACGTATAAAAATTATGGATAAAATTCCCTTCGTTTTCGTCTTTGTCAAAGTCAGATTGATATGAAATCAATTTTATTTTGCTCTAGCAATTTTAACTGCTGGCACCATACAGAACTTCACCGTCCATCACTTGTGGTCATTTGTGGTTTACAGCCGTCTTCTGGTCCCCACTCTACCTGGAAACATGGAGACTAAAGTTGGGAGAAAGCAGCAGAGTCCTGTCTGGGATTTATTTGAATATGATGGAGAAGAAGATAAAAAATATGAAAAAACTAAAACTAAACTAAAACTAAGCATTTAGAAAACAACGAAAACTAATAAAAACTAGCAAACCTGCTCTAAAAACTAATTAAAACTAACTGAATTAGAGGAAAAAAAAAAGTCAGAACTAAATAAAACTAAACTATTATGAAAAATCCAAAACTATTATAACCTTGCTTCAGACTTGGTATTGTTTCAGCATACCAAGAGATTTTGGACAATTCCATGCTCCCAACTTTGTGGGAACAGTTTGGGGATGGCCCCTTCCTGTTCCAACATGACTGTGTGTCAGTGCACAAAGCAAGGTCCATAAAGACATGGATGACAGAGTCTGGTGTGTTTGAACTTGACTGGCCTGCACAGAGTCCTGACCTCAACCTGATAGAACACCTTTGGGATGAATTAGAGCAGAGACTGAGAGCCAGGCCTTCTCGTCCAACATCAGTGTGTGACCTCACAAATGCGCTTCTGGAGGAATGGTCAAAAATTCTCATGAACACACTCCTAAACCTTGTGGACAGCCTTCCCAGAAGAGTTGAACCTGTTATAGCTGTAAAGGGTGGATCAATGTCATTTTACACCCTATTGATTAAGAATGGGATGTCACTTAAATTCATATGCGAGTCAAGGCAGGTGAGTGAATACTTTTGGCAATATAGTGTATAATCACATTGAAATCAGTAGTTTGTGTTTTAAAGCTACGCATGACTTTCGTCACCACTTTTTCATCAAATCTGTAAAACCCGAGTCATAGCCTAAGTATCACGAATCCATAAGTCTTTCCATGATTATGCACCTGAATCTCTTTCCTCACTGAACAATTTCAAAGTGTACTGTAGCTGGTATATCAGTCAGGCATTTTCGGAAATTTGTTGTGATGTGCATTGTGGGAAGCAGAGCTACACACAGCTGCATTATGGCCACAGCAGCTACAAACACAGAAATGGCTTCATTGTCCCTTGGTACTGCAGCTGTGTGTAGCTCCAAAAATACTAATACAAATAATACTAATACTAATACTGTCACACAAAAGAGCAACACCAGTAAAAAGAGAGAGTTTGCAGATGGTAACCGATCCTTTTGACCACAGGCATTCAGACTTGTTCAGGTAGAAACTGGTATCTTTAAAAATGGCTGCATCCTATTCAGGTGAATCAGTTTGTAGTGTCAGAATTCTGCCTGTTTGTTCACTATAAACAAAAGTGAGGAAACTTCAGTGGAACAGAGGAATTGTTAATGTTGTCACTATCACCAAATCAAAATGCCTCTAAAAATTAACAATATCTGTTCTGATATTTGCATTATCCACATTGTTTCAGTGTTTTCACTTGGTCTGGCCCCTAATTATTATTGCACATGTAGGGCTTAGAGTCATTTCAGATGATGTTCAATTCTATTAGCACATATTTAAAGACTCAAAAGCTGGCAGTTTATGTGTTTTGACCCATGTGGAAGATTTTGTAATAGGGTTATTTCATTCCATATCTCTTTATGTTTTGATATGTGAAATATTTCCACATTTTCAATGCTGCTGGTGCTGTGAGCTCTGACCGTGGGTGAATTAACACACTACAATCTGCATGTAACCCCGACCACTGACCACTGCTGTGAAACTAACCACACATGATACTGTAATCTGATCTACGATGTTGAAGTCATGGGGGTTTTTAACATATTCAAATGAGTGGTGTACATACTTTAAATGTATGTGCTTCACAGTGTCTTTGCTGAAACATGAAATTGCTAAAAATGTGTCGGGCATATTAACTCATGATGTTTCCCCCTGTACTCACAGTATTGAAATTTTATGCTAAAAAAGGTTATTGTCATACAATGATTTTTCACAATTTCATTTTCAATGTTTAAGTCTGTCTGAATACCTTAAGACCCAAGAATTCATGTGACATACAGACGAGATTCATCTACTGAATTATCTGTTTTTCTTTATCATGAAGAAATTACAGAAGCAGCTGTGAAAAGCAACATTAAAATGAAGAATCAGTAACAGCCAAGACAGGCTGACATTTTCACCCTATAAGCTACTATTAATCAAACACAAAATACCCAGAGGATGGACAGTTGCATGAACATACTTTGTTGTAAATCACAACTTTAACGTACATATTTATAATTTTAGAAATATGAAAATAAAACTGAATAGATAGATAGATAGATAGATAGATAGATAGATAGATAGATAGATAGATAGATAGATAGATAGATAGATAGATAGATAGATAGATAGATAGATAGATAGATAGATAGATAGATAGATCTATCTTTATTTTATCCCACCATGGCGAAATTTCACAGTTAACAGGAGTATCATACAACAAACAAGTGCAAAGAAAAGACAGATTGAAAAAAAAAACACAAACGAGTGAGAAATGAAATATAAAAAAAAATGACAAATTTGGTATTTATATAAATAGAGAATTAGAATTGAAAATGTAAATATGTAAACAATATTTACATATTGACATTGTGGTTGCACATGCACATGGTGTGATATGGGGCGGGGGGAGGGGGGACTGAAAGCTGTTGTAAAGTTTGATGGCTGGGGGGAGGAATGACCTGCAGAATCGCTCCTTCCTGCTCAGACAGTCTGGAGCTGAATGAGCTACTCAGGGCCTCTACAGTGTGGTGCAGGGGGTGGGAGGGGTCATCCATAATGGATGTCAGCTTGGCCAACATCCCTCTGTCCACCACCTCCTTGATAATAAATAATAGTAGAACAGTTGTTTAACCTGCTGGTATCCACACTGTAAAATGTAACATAAAAATATGAGAGAAAGGGCTGCCTTCAATTTTTTCACAGCTTATTCTCCTAACGTACATCATGTTGTCTCAATGAAATATCCCTGTTATGTGTACCTCTGTCTTTGTTTTTTTGGACACAGATTTGTTAGTTAGTTGAACTCTTGGGGTCGTTGTTAGAATGTAAAAATTTAATTCAGATAAATTAAAAAAATAAGTAGTTAAATGAGTAGACACCAGTTTTGTTTGAGTGGCTGGTGCTTGACTTAAACCAAGGACCTTCCTATTATGAAGCAATTGTGTACCATTGCATTTTCCACTGCACCACCATATCTTGGTTTACTGAAAAGCATAATCTTCTATCTTTAATTCTAGCTGTGTGATACAAATTTTTATCTTAACTAATCATTTAAAAAGCTAAACCAAGCCATAAATGAAAATGTATTATTATTATTATTATTATTATTATTATTATTATTATTATTATTATTACTACAGTTCAGCTGCAGCAATTTCAATTTAAAAAATACAAAATTCCGAAATGTTTTTGCTTCTATAATTTCAAACAATGAAAGTGCATACAGTTGAGGCACTTTCTTGAAAAATAAATGAGTAATGTGTGTTATAAAATGTATTCCCAGCTTTGAAACAAGGCGCAAAAGAGTGACAATAAGTTCACAACTGGAAAAGGCACCTGCCAAGTGTCTGTGATGCATTTAGACATTCAATCACTAAAATATAATGGCACGGGGCTTAACTCAACCCACTTCACTTTTGTGTTAAAAGTGTTAAATTTTGTGTTATCACAACAAGTCAAGTAATCATTTGTTCTAGCACAGAATAATGTGTTAGTACAACAATTTTATTTTACAGTGCAGATGAGCACATTATGCACACAGATCATGTTGTAAAAGGTCATGTTATTTTTCACAATTTATTTTAGGGTCAGAATTCAAAAGTTGTTCATTTTTTCATGATTTTTAAAATTCTTCTTTGAAGTGAGTAAAAACTATGCATTAACACATTTTAGAATTGATATATTTGACCTAAAAAAAAAAAAAAAAAAAGCATTTTAACCAATGTTGCTGTTAATCATAGACATATGCCAGCCTGCAAAAATATGTATATTGGAAAAAAACAACTTTTTTCTATCAAAAAACATGGTTTGTTTACATTGTAAATGTGGAATTTAAAGAGTTTAAAAAAACAAGATCACTATTGAGTATTTGGTACTTTTGTTTATGGCTCAAGTTAATGAAATACAAAAAATGTAAAAAGTTAAAAACAAACTATGAAAAAATTATTGACATTACTAGGATGCACATATTACGTACTATTGGTGATTAGGAAGGGCCTCTCTAAGTATTAACCATAACTATATCATAGGTACTAACCTTCTATCGAACCTGGACACAAGAAAAGCCTGAATCCTTAGATTTACCCATTTACACTGTGTAGTCCAACAACGTCACTGTGTGGTGTGTACGGAAAAGTAAGAATGGACACAAACACACAAATATATTTAAAAGAATAGATTTCCTTGTATTTGATTGAAACACCAACCCAGAGGGGGAAAAAGAAGTGCAGGTATCATAACAGTATTAAACACAAGCAAAGAAAAGTACATATCGCAATATGTTCAGTAAAATTTGTTTTGAATTTGTCTTCGTTTTTTTTTTCCCTTCTGTTCCATGAGGTGAAGGAATATTTATTTCTTCTTACAAAAAGTATTTCTGCCAAATTTCTGGATTACTATAACAACTCTTACCATCTTAATTACCATGAAATATAAAAGTATACTCACATGTTTAAAACTGCTCAGCTCATAGTTGTAACGATGCGACTTCACCTGTGCAAATAATTCCTCAGTCTGCAGTTGTTGCACGTGTGGGGTGCATTTGAACAGGAAATGGACATTAGACAGTCAAAACAATATTTACATATGCAAATTAGTGGGTTTTTTTATTTTTAGCATTTTATTTATTTATTAATTTGTTAAGTTTTTAGCTTCATTTTCTTCAGTTTGGTTTTTAACCAAAGGAGCCTACAAGTCATAGTAAAGCATGAACATTTTGAACCATAACATTTTTAATTTTCAGTCTACGTTAACAAACTAAATGGATGAAAAAGAGACAATAGAGAAAACTGTTAATGTCAATGGGAGTGATTTGTTTTAGACAAAGAACAACACATGCTTTCATGTGAGAGTCTCCAAAAGTCTCCAGTAACACCAGAAAAAGTTGATAGATTTGTCACTCATCACTTTTATGATAAAGAGTCTCTAGAGGGGTCTGATAAATCACTAAATATATGAACAAAGTGGATAAGTTGGTTCGGGTGTACCCTGCCCTCACCCGATGCTAGCTGGAATAGGCTCCAGGTAAATGGTAAATGAATGGATGAATAAATGTATGACAACTTCAACGCCATTTTAACCCTTTCATGTATTCATTACAGTTATTCAGTCTTTAATAGCTGTTATTTGCAGCAATGACACAAACTCTTAATTGATGTGCGTTTTCTAATATTTGTTACCTTCACTTTACTGTAAATTCTTCCACTGTGCGTTCAAATAAAGTCTTATTTTATCTTTATATATTGTTTAATGAATCTTAAACATGTGGTTACAAAGAAATTCTCTAATAATCTACAGTTTATGGAATAGTTTGTTCAGTTTAATTTTCATGGACTGAAGTTTCACTGATTCATGATATTCACCACATCTAGACATTTTTATTGTCCATCATTTTGACGGACAGGGTCGTAAAAATTCCGTCATAACACATTATTATCCGTCATTTCAAATGTAATTGTTAATGAGACATATTTAGTAGTATTTTATGTTCGAAAACATCTCAATGATACAGTAATTGTAGTTCCTGCTGGCTGATAATCGTCATCCTCCACCGCATCAGTACCTCTGTTTTCATCGTGTTTATTAATGCCATCACATTTACTGGGCTTTTTAAAATAACTAATAACAATAAATAATAAGGAGAGTCAGCTGTCTTGACATTTTTCGCTAGCAAAGTAGCAAATAATTTTGGTTAAAGTCAGCTAAACAACGAGACAAGACTTGACAATGACGGATTAATATGCACACTTGCCACCAACTGGACAGGGGGTCGACTACAGGTGAATTAATGGGGAGTCATTGGAAAGAAGTACCGGTGTTACAGAGTCCTGTATGGGTCCATTTTCCAAACCCATTCATACCCACATACATTAGACATGCAACCCAACCCATGAGTAAACACATTGTCTACACAGTAACTCACTTTTAAGGGTGTTATTTTTGGCTAAAACACACCATCAATGCTGCTAAATGACATCTGTGGCCAGATGTAAAGCTCACCTCAAAATAAAACTAGAAGCACTCGGAGAGCGCAGACCTCCGCCAAGGCTGATCAGTGGCCCCCCACATGGGCCCTCCCATGCCAAGGAGGTTATGTTTTTGCCAGGGTTTGTTTGTCTGTCTGTCTGTTTGTCTGTCCGTTAGTGTGCAACATAACTGAAAAAGTTATGGACAGATTTTGATGAAATTTTCTGGTCTGCGCCCCCCCCCCCCCCCCCAATCACCACCAAAATTAAATCATTTCTTCCTTATCCCATTTCCAACAAACCCTGAAAATTTCATCAAAATCTGTCCATAACTTTTTGAGTTATGTTGCACACTAACGGACAGACAAACAAACAAACAGACAAACAAACAAACGCTGGCAAAAACATAACGTCCTTGGCGGAGGTAACAAACCGGCTGTGGATCAACCACGGTTCCATAGTTCCATCTATGAATCTTATTTTTTTTTTCCACTTCCTTGCCCACTACTCATTTAATTTTACCTATGCTCGTATGCCCGAAAATTCTTTTTTTTTTACCCATCCCCACATGTTTTTGTGGGTTACCCGTCTTGAAACTTCACAAAAACACAACTAACCCCTCAGCCAATGCAAGCCTCTGTCCTAATCTGTTATAAAGCAACAGAAAGACCCACTGTCAGTTTTCAGATACTGTTTGAATTTTGTTAAGAAGTTATGGTCATTTGAATGGCATTAGATAGATATAATTTTAGAAATATGAAAATAAAACTGAATAGATAGATAGATAGATAGATAGATAGATAGATAGATAGATAGATAGATAGATAGATAGATAGATAGATAGATAGATAGATAGATAGATAGATAGATAGATAGATAGATAGATAGATAGATAGATAGCATTCATGGCTCAGGTGGTCACAATTTTGGACCAGACCCCAGTGATGCATGAATCATACTAGCTTCAGGCTCAGACTTCTCCTTTGTAAAATCAATAATCAACTCCTCAGATTTTGTCACATTTAAGTCAAGGAGGTTCTCATCACACCACTACACGAATGATGTCAAAGCTGGGTCATGACCTTTCTGTGAGCCCTGAAGAAGCGAAGCAGGACAGTGCCATCAGAGAATTTCACCAGGTAGCTGTCCTGCTGAGCAGACCTACAGCTGTCAGTACATTATAAAAAGGAGGGGTGAAAGGACACAGCCCTGAGGAGACCCAGTGTTCAAAAAACCAGACATAGCATCATTTATAAAAACCTGCTAAACTCTACTGGTTAAAAAGTTTTAAAACAACAATACATACTGATCTGGTAAAATAAAATAAGAAGCTAATCCCTCAATTAAAATTTGAATATGTATCTCATTAAAAGGAGAGGAAAAATCAGCTTTTTTTTATGTTGTTGTAACCAAATAATTTTCTGCAAAGGATCAATTAAGTATCTGTCTTTCTGTCTGTCTGTCTGTCTGTCTGTCTGTCTGTCTGTCTAAATAAAAGTCTGATATGAGAGTTGGGTTTTTCAAGGTGCTAGTATGCTTTATCTAAAATAAAAAGCTTGGTATCATCAACACCTTTTGCAGACTGATACACACACTGCAAGGAATCAATTTGCCATGAATTAAGAATATTATATTTTAAGACTTTCTGAAGATTCTTTGTCTCAAGTGGTTTAACTGCTACAGGTCTGAAGTCATTCAGATCTCTTGAGTTTTTATACTCTGGAACAGGTATGATTGTGGATGTTTTCGATGTCATTGATATCTCTCCACTACCTGCACAATTCTGGAACAGTACAGTAAATACACTACCAAGCTAATCTGCACAATAATGCAGTGTGCCTCCACAGATGGCCAACAGACTTCCTGGCAGTGATGTGTCAGTTGCAAATATAACAGCTCTTAGAGCCAGCTCTTTCAAGTGAATAGGAGTCATAGTGATAGGAGCTGGCTCCTTCCTGGGAGCCAGAGCCACTTCTTTTTCTCTATTTTTTCTGTTCAAGCCACACATACTTCCTGTAATGCATTGTGTCCTCTCGAAAGTCAGTACAAAACCAGTCTGAGTCATCAGATTTAGAAATTAGAGAGACACAGTGTGCTCCACAAACTACAGCTAGATTCTGCAATGCCATTCTTAAAGCTGCGTATGACCAGTGGCGTAGAAAGGGTCCCCTGGGGCCCCAAGCAAACAAAAAAAAAACAAAAACAAAACAAAAAAAAAAAACAACAAAAAAAAATACACACACACATATATATATATATATATATATATATATATATAAATATATATATGTACACATACCTACATACATACATGCATACATACAAGTGGGGGAGGGGCAATTTGGACTCAGGGGGCCCCTTCAGAGAATTTGAGACAGCTAGTTGTTACTGTACCTTCTCACTGCCGCTGTGTAGTGAACTTATTCTTTAGACTGTTTGTGTCAAGTCTCTTGGTCCTTTGGGGGCCCCTGCTGGCTTAGGGGCCCCAAGCAGCTGCCTGCCTTGCCTAATGGCAAACTGCACCACTGCGTATGACATTTGTCACCAATTTTCATCAAATCTGTAAAACCCGAGTCATAGCCCAAGTATCACGAATCCAGAAGTCTTTCCCTGATTACGCACCTAAATCTCTTCCCTCACCGTGAACAATTTCAAAGTGTATTCCCCTATTCACACTCCATGTGTTTGCAAACACAGCCGGTCACTCGGGCATTTTCGGAAATTTGTTGTGACATGCTTTGTGGGAAGCAGAGCTCCACGCAGCAGCAGTAGCAAGAGGCAATGAAGCCGTTTCCAACTTTCTTCCTGCTGCAGCCATAATGCAGCTTAGTGGAGCTCTGCTCCCCACAATGCACGTCACAAGAAATTTCTGGATATGCAGACATTATAAAAGCCTTCGTCAAAATATCCTTCACCAGTGACAAAAAAAAAGAGCGTGATGAAGCATGATGATGCAAACCAAGATTCTGCAATGTATAAACGCTGCCTCACAGTTATTGCAAGCGAAGGATGCAGATATTCTCAAACCATCTACTCTACTGTAAAACACCATCAGTGTTTTGATGGAGTTTAGGGGGCAATTTGATGAGGCTACTGTAAGTCTGCCACTCTTACTCTAGCTACTAAATGGGGAAGTCAAAGTTTGAGGCAACCAGGGCCAGAAAAGTGTCAATGAACTTTCTAAAGATAGACACCTCAGTGGTGCAGAGAGCAACTTTCAGGTGAACGTTTTCAATGCCTGTCTTGATAAAATCATCCAGCAACTGTCCCAAAGATTTATCAGCTTAAATGGAACTGCGGGAATATTTGCCCCAACACATTGAATTCAAGCTGCCCAGCGGATCAGTGACCACTTCAGTTGGGACATCACCCCCAGGTTCCCTGCCCAGCTGTTATCTTTTAGAGCCTGCTTCAGGGACCAGATTGCAGAACAAAAATCTGTGGTGGCTTTGGAAAAACTGCTTATTGTTAGCCACCCAGCAGTAACATCAACATTTAGCAAGGTTTGCACAACCCTCCTTTTATGTTTGACCCTCCCAGTCACCGTTGCAGCCTCTGAGCGCTCATTCTCAAAATTAAAGCTCATTAAAAACCACTTGAGGAGCACAATTGGACAGGAGAGACTTAGTGGACTAGCAATTTTGTATTGAGAATGAGCGAGTCAAGAAGATGGACATACGGCACATTGTGGACAAGTTCACGGAGCACAAGACTCGCTGTGTACCCTTTCAATAGTGGTGAGTTGGTCTACTACTTTTTACTGAACTTGTGATTTTATGTGAACTTATGGGCCACTTTGCCAAGTTTATAAAACATTCTAGCTATTGATACAGTAGCCTACTGTGCTCTCATTAGTTCGTTTAAGTGTGTGTCAGAATGATGTGGGCACTATCTGTGGTGCTAAACTGCTTTGAATTTGTGTTGTTATTATTAGGGGCCAGGTAGCCTAATGTTTTTCTTGTTCTCTTGGCTTGTTAGACTTTCATCGTTTCTCAAAACACGTTCTTATCTGTTCTTCCGTTCTTGCGTTCTCGTGAAACATCATCAGTCACGGCCCAAGTACTGTTCCAATTGCGAGTTCACATAAACCAAGGATGCATGAAATACCCAGATATTGTTCTTGTCAGCTAACTTAAACCAAGGATGCACTAGTTGGTGACTCATGTAGGCTTGACTGGGAAATAATGCCCAAGATGCAGTTCGTGCCAGCCTGGCCAGGACCCGGGTGGCTGTGAGCTTGCCGGCTTGACCGGGACTAGAGCTGCACAGTATATCGTTCGAGCATCATCGTCACAATGTACGTGTGCACAATAGTCACATCGCAGGTCCTGTGATGTTGGAAGCAAATGAACTCAACTTATAGTCATCTAATTCCAAGGGTGCCTGACAAACACTGCACACAGCAATCCACCAATCACATTCATTCTTAATCAGTTTGCCAAAGCAGACCACGCCCCTGCACATGGAGTGAGTCACTGGTAACAACGCAGCGTTTCTGCTGGTAAGGTTTTGCCGCAGCACAGCACCATATCCTGCCCCCTCAAATGAAACTTTGAGAAGGATCAGGAGGTAGGGAAAAGATAAATGAGCGTTAAGTTTCACTTTCACTTCCGTGGAACCGTCCTGTACCCCCATAATATTTTAAGTCAGACGGAAACCTATTTTTGTAATGTTTAAAATAATAAAGTTTAATTGCCAGAAAACATACTAATAAAATTAAATTAAACACACAGAGCACAAAGTTGTTTTAAGCAACATAAAGTAGATAGACAAATCGTCAAAAGCATACTAAATACAATTAACTATTGATAAAGTAGTAGATCATTCATAGATGAACGGAAAAGAGAGATATTAAGGGTTAGACCTTATTCCACTCAAATGTGTAAGTGACATAGTGGTATAAGCAAATGCTTGGTAATTGGCCACTGCAGGTTCATGACCAATGCCTGCAGGATGGCTTTTTAAATTGGTGAATCAAATGAATCAACTCAGAATTGATGAATGAACTGAAAGAATCAAGTTATTTAAAAGATTCAGACTTCCGATCACAAATGGACTGCACGTTTGACAGGAGTGGAGGGTGGTGGGAGCGGCTGTCATCCAGCCAGAGGTTCTTCAGCCTCTTACGCAGGCCTCTTCTTTTCTTTCGAGTCTTTTGGCTGGTCTTACACAGCTACTTTGGGATACGTCTGGTATCACACCAGCTGTTGAGCCCCGAAAGGGAAAGAAACAACTCCCGCTTAAGAGTCACTTCCTGGTTTGTCACATCCTTCCCCTCCATGAGAGGTGGAAATGCCAAGGAGTAGCGTTGTCGCAAAGACAAGTATTCAAAACTCTGATAGAATTACAATAAAATGCATTGCTGAATCACTGACAGTTACTCTCACTCATTACCACATTAAGACACAAGTTTAAGTCAATAGAACAGGTTAAAAAACTAAAAAACATTTCAAATCCACGCTGACCCACTGAGTGGACTATGGACACAGTGAAGCTGGTAATGCAGTGTTTGTGTGTTACTTGTCATCTTGCTATTGTTAGGGTTGAATTTCAGTTTGTATTTATTTCCCCTTTGCATAGAATGAACCGTGATCTGTATAATCATTATAACATCCCAGTTTGCTTCACCACAGTAAAATTTTTCCCATGACTTAATTATTGTCTTGTAAACATTAAATCCCATTTTCATATTAATTGGCTCAGTCTTTGACCTCGAAACATAAATCTTACTTCATAAAACTATGTAAACCATCCTCTTGATTTTACCAAGAAAGAAAATAAGCAGATCCATTTGTGATTTTACTGTAAATTACAGAAAAATCTGTCAGTTTCTCACCCAAAAACATATTGGTCACTCACTGACATTACAAATTCTCTAACCTTAACCATCACAGCTACATCTTTTTGTCACAGGGGAATAAGGACCCACAAGCAGACTCGAAGGTACAGGCAAAGGCTCTTTATTGAGCTGAGAAAACAAGTTAGGAGCGTGACTAGGCATGCAGAGTCTAAAAAATATAGAGGCAGCAAATACTGCAGACAAGGCAGGAAAGCGATATATGAGATATGAGATATCTGCTAAGGTGTCTGGTTTACTGCTGCTGAACTGGGTTATACATGTTTATTTATGGTTTATATATGGTAGTATATGTTTATTGTAATAGCTCCCACTTATCTCACTAATATAAAAATACACTAAAAGGCTAAAAACTCCAACAGTTCAATCGACATATATGACACACGTAAAGATTATATAAATTGGTAGATTCATAGAATATGAACATATGGAAATTTCTGGTGTGTGTTTGCATGATCTAGTGATTATCAGGGATGTTTTGGTGTAGGAACCAAACAAATTCTACCAACCGTGATCCTCAATAACTCCACTGGACACAATGGAAAAGAAGACCCTTGTCCTTCATACAGTATCAGGTCTGAATTCTTATGTAAATCACTGCTGCAACTTGATCATGTTGCTGAAACAGAGTTGAATATCATGAGCTTCATCTGTTCCTGAGGATTTAATCACCAGCTACTCAAGGAAAATCTGACCGATTCTGGCAAACCTCGAGGTAAAAATCATGAGTTTACAATGTCATAAGAAGAGGAGTAGGTTATGCAACCTTAGATCCGGGTTGGATGTAACAGGCCAACAGGCCATCTAAATGATCTCAGTCTGAAGTTGACCTATAGTCAAACTAACCCTGTTTTCCCAACAAGAGACCAATGCATGTGCATTACACATTTTTGAATGCTGAATATCCTACACACAACACTGACAGATACACTACTACTCTTAGACCTCCATGCCAAGTTAGCAATTGTGGAAACCTCTGGTTCAGTGTTGGGTTTTCAATATTAAACAAATCTAAGAAACTAATTCACCTTTAATCATTGATGCCAATTCAGCAACTTTTGTTTTGCAGATTTAACAATTTTTCAGACGACCCTTTCAACTTTCGTTCCCAAAAAGCCCCTAGTGACAAATTTATCTACTTTAATATTTTTTAAAATTTGAAAAGTGACTCAAATGCTAAAACACACATTTTTACATTTCACATTTTACAAATTGTAAAAAATAATATGACCTTTTATAACATGAATTGCAAAGTGTGATACTTTACATTTGGAGCTAGTCTAGACAAAACACACACACACACACCTTTCCCTCTAAATGACATGAAATGATTTTTTTGTCAGTCATAAAGACACACGGTCTGTCTGTAGCTGTAAAAGTTAGTGTTTCCAACTTATCCACTTTACTGGTATATTTAGTGATTTTTTCAGACCCCTCTAGAAACTCTTTATGAAAAAAGCGACTCGTGACAAATCTAGCAACTTTTTCTAGTGTCACCGGAGACTCTGGCGTCAAACCCCATATTGTTGTTTGTCTAAAAGAAATCACTGCACTGAATATAAATTAGTCCCATTGACATTGACAGTGCTCTCTATTGTCTCTTTTTGGTCTATTTAGTTTGTTAATGTAGACTTAAATGTTATGCTCAAATGTTATGGTTAAAATGTTCATGTTTTACTCTGACTTGTAGGCTCCTAAGTCAACCACAAGGTTAAAAACCAAACTAAAGAAAGTTAAGAAAAATTAAACAAACAAATAAACAGATAACTTAAGCAACTACTCCAGAGTGTTTCTTTTGGGTCACTTTAGCCAGTCCCCACACCCAGATAAAAGAGGAGGGTTGGAATTGGGACATTAAAAAAAAAACTAGAAATGTTCAGAGTTTAGTTCATTTGTAGTTCTAAACGTATTTAGGCTGGTTTTAAACTCACTTTTCATCTCTCCCACAATATTATTCCTCTTTCTTACATCATTCATTATAATTCCATGCACATTTCCAATTATGCAAATTAGTTGGTGACATCATTTAGCAACACCTATAGGGGTTGGACAAAATAATGGAAACACCTTCACCTCAAGATGATAATGCCCCAATCCATACAGCTAGAATTGTTAAAGAATGGCATGAGGAACATTCTAATGAAGTTGAGCATCTCGTATGGCCGGCACAGTCCCCAGACCTCAACATTATTGAGCATTTATGGTCAGTTTTAGAGATTCAAGTAAGACGTCGATTTCCACCGCCATCGTCTCTAAAAGAGTTGGAGGGTATTCTAACTGAAGAATGGCTTAAAATTCCTTTGGAAACAATTCACAAGTTGTATGAATCAATACCTCGGAGAACTGAGGCTGTAATTGCCGCAAAAGGCGGACCTACACCATATTAAATTATATTTTGTTGATTTTTTAAGGTGTTTCCATTATTTTGTCCAACCCCTGTAACTTCTTTTAGAAAAGACAGTAGATACTTTCCTTATTGAGGAGTTGGAAGCATCATCGTGGTAGCTTGGACTATATGCATCGACTAATACTTGGACAGTAAAACATATACACTAAATTTCTCTAAAAAATGTTTTCTATAATGTCATGTTCATCAACATAACAATGTTAAACAATTTAACTGTATTATATTGTAGACTTAACCCCTTAACCTCTATATTAGTATAATAAAACATAAATTATTGGTGTTTTTGCTTCCAAGCAGATGCTAAATTATGTAAATATTGTTCATTTCACTATAACACATAAAATAGATAGAAATTTGGGTATGATGCAAATTTTCGACAACATGAATAATGGTTAATAGTACTGAAAAAGTAATATGCAATATACTGAATATGCCTGAACTGGCATTGGGGAAAACATACACTGATTCTGGAATGGAAACGTTTTGATGCAAATTTGCAACAGTTGACATTAAGGGGATAAAATCTGAAACCTAAAGATTAATTACACACATTGTCTAACAAACATGAAAACTATAAGGAGTGTTGGTCATCTCAGGTGGTTGTTTCTTGGGTTGAATCTTCCACTTAGTGAAGACAGTGAATCCCCAACTTTTGAACACTGAGTGAAGCTGAGGAAAGAAAATAATATTTTACCGATTGCAACCTGTAATCTAAAAAATATGCTATAAAGCCATTAGACTGATAGATAATGCAGGATATAAAGACCATACTATTGAACTTTTTTTTTTAAAAGATTATCTATCTATCTATCTATCTATCTATCTATCTATCTATCTATCTATCTATCTATCTATCTATCTATCTATCTATCTATCTATCTATCTATCCATCCATCCATCCATCCATCCATCCATCCATCCATCCATCCATCCATCCATCCATCCATCCATCCAGTTAATATTGGGATGATAATGACAATGCGTTTTACCTGTTGGAGGATCTGGTTGTTCGTAGATGAATCAGTAATGTCAGTATCAGTCTGGATCATCATCCTCACTGTGATCTTCACTTTGGAAACTGGGAAGTTTAAAGGGAAAAAAAGATAATGAACCAAACACCAGTTTTGTATGATAGGTATGTATTTACTTAGTAATAAATCACCTCCATGGCAGAGAAATGGGAGCTCAGTGTTACACTGTAAATCATTCCACATATGTTTCTCTGACTCTGTGGCACAGTGTTGGATCCCTTTCATGTTGTCAGGTAATCCCGTTATCCAGTTTGTAAAGGATGTCCGTGTCTGGTCAGACCAGGTCCATGGTTCACGGTACAGGCCGATCCATACATTAGTTTGTGCTGGTATTAGAGAGTAAACCTCCGCATTTTCGATGGCGTTCTCGATCAGAGTCAGGTCTGTATGGTGAGTTCTGCAGTACGTCTGAGCATCAAACCATGTTTTTAACATGCTGATGTACATGTAGGCTTTCTGTGTTTGGTTTATTTCTGCAACAAAAATTAACCTGATTTTACACCTTCCATCAGTACCCTTTGGATCAACCAAACGTCCAGGCATTTAATTCAGAATTTTCAAATAACTAATTTCACACTTTCATAGACAATTAGAATTATCTGTACAGTAACATTTCTGGTTTAGCATAAGTGTTGATCATACATCCTATATATACAAATTGACTAAATGACTGCTCTGATGGCCATAGTGTAGTTCATAATTCAGAAATTGAGTTAAAACAATTTTTTATCCATTCAGCAATTTCGATAAAGCCCTGTGAGGCCAAGTTGTTGTGACATTGGGCTCTATAAATAAAATTGAATTGCTCTCAATATGCTCTCAGCAGTGGTGGCTTGTGTGGCCACAGGATTTTGGCTGATTTTTTATGTAATGACAAGCAACATCATGTTTTCCATCTTTACATACAGTCAGTCTTAATGCACTGGCAAACAGCCATTAACTATTAGGACCTAATTTTCTTTTTTATGACACTGGTAAGTTTTAAGCCCTTTGTCTGGAGAGCCCAGTTCAATTCTGTCAAAATGGTTAACATTTTATTTTTCATGAACAGACAGGAGAAATCGTTGACCCTCTTATTTTTATCAGTACCACAAATGCAACTGCAGTACATGACTCGCCATCACTACCTTCAATCACATAGTAAACCAGCCTTTTGAAAGTAGTTCCAAGTTTTCAGCTTCTCTTTTCATCAGTCTGGTCTGAGGTGGGTGTACTTTTACTCTTAACGACCCAAACATCCACCATCAACCATGGTCACCAGATATGACCCATTTGGGCATTCACAGGCTCCGTAGTTACCATAGAAACACCGTCATCTTCTACAACATAAAACTATGGAGTTTGATAAATGACAGAAAATGAAGACACTTGTTTAAGTTCAGTTATTAAAATCTTTGCTGAAAAAGTGAATTTTCTTCTTTTTTTTTTTTCTGTTTCCGATGTAACAACCCTCAACTTGTATCTGAGCTTTTATGAACACCTACATGATGAGTGAATTAAATATAAGAAAATACCTGATTATCGCTGAAAAAAAAAAAGCAAAATATTGAAGATCATATTATAATAAATGGTAAATCACTTAAGAAAGGTTTTTGAGAGACCAAAATTAATATGGGAGCTGCAACACTGGGTCTTTATGGGTGTGGGTCTCTTTAAAGCAACTACAAACAAACATTTAATTGTAGGAAATATAGAAATCACACTAAATGTAAATTACTCAATGCAGAGCTCTCACTTCAGGAAAATACTTGCATTTATCATCTGCTACTGTTTTAGTTCATGGAAGAAGGGGAGCTAAGATATATCTGTCAGAATCGTATATTTTTAAATTTGGAACTGTCTATTATCTATCTATTATAACACTATCTATTTTAAAATGGCTTTGTTTTCAGAAAACAATGCATGCATTTATGGAGTGTAGTCCACAGAAGGGATACTACCCAGTGGCCCTGCCCCAACTTTTTGGAGGTAAGTTGCTGCCATCAAATATAAGCCCATAAGAATGACCCTGATTCAGGAATTTATCATTACAAATATTTTCTTACCTGTATAACAAACAAAAGGGTTCATCCATTGGCAGATGCCATCTTGCCATTGTCCAGTATGTATCATTAGCACACAGTTCTCTTTACCCATGTGATAGTTTGGTTCACCAATAAACCAGTTGAGGTATCCAGTTTTAGTAGTTTCACCGGTTGCTGACCATCTCCAGGAGTTGGCGTCATTACCCCTAGTTCCCTTCCAGGATTCTGGGTCATCCCTCAGTCCGATCCATACTTGGCCTCCGATCTGTTGAGGTCTGTTCAGTCTTTCTATGTCCTCCATGCTTTCAAACGTAGCCAGGTCAGTGTATTTGTCTCTGCAGTAATGTTGAGCATCAGTCCAGTTCATTAATATGTTGACATAGAAGTACTGACGAACAGAGCAGTTAATGAGGCCAAATCCTGATGGTTCATCAAACACAATATAATTATTATTAGGCTGTTCACCTGTACATTCATCTACACAGTGTGGACTCTAGGAACAGTTCAAAGATTGCTATCTGAGGACTTGAGGGTCCAGGAGGGCTCATATGTTAAAAGTTAATCAGATAAATAAATAGGGCTAAGACCATTAAGAGTTTAAAAAACAATTAAAGCACTTTCAAATCGATCAAAATTAAGTGTCATTTGTTGTTATTCTTTCATTTTTGTGTCACATATGAATTATTTTGAGCATAAGTGTATTTACCCAACTGGCTGAAATTAGCCACATGGACTATTCCATTCAATGTACAGTCGTCCTCAAAATTATTCATACCCCTGCCATTTTTTGTAACTTTTTGTTTTTGTGATGAAATGAATGAGTTTTGTCAAGTTTGTTTGGGACTTATATGTGATACACAAGTGAGGAAATAAGAACAAATGATACTTGGAGAAATACTTTATTTCAGGAGTATTTTATTAGAGGATTTCCAAAAAACGCCATGTTCAAAATTATTCATAGCTTTATTAAGTCCAAAGTCTTTTCTTAATAGTCAGTAGATTAGCCTTTGTTCTTGATAATGGTTCCTGTAAGTGTCCACAGGTTCTCTTCTGTCTCCTGTGGGGTTTTGGTCCACTCTTCCTGGACCAAAGCCTCCAGCTGGGTCCGGTTGGATGGTCTCCTACCCATCACTCTGGTCTTTAGCTCCTTCCACAGATCCTCTAAATGATTTAGGTTAGGACTTTGACTGGGTCATGTCCTTGAACCACTACTGCACTACCTTGGTGGTATGCTTGGGGTCAGTGTCCTGCTGGGACATCCAATCAGGACCAGTCAAGAGTTTCTCAGCACTTTCACGCTGTCATCCAGGACGTTGATATAATTATGTTAAATTCATGATGCCTTGTAACTTCATGAGGTTTCCAGTGCCACTAGCAGAGAAGCATCCTAGCATTATAGGTTATAACCATAGCATTATGTTGCCACCAAAATAACCGAGGTATGAAGGTATCACAGAAAACCATCCAGCCAGTATTGCACAAAGGAGTTCTCCATGGATCCAGACACAGGAAGATGGCATGACTCAGGATGAAACATCAGGAGGCTCATCTGGCATTTCCTAGAGCTCTTCTTAACCAAGATCCAAGCTTTTGGTCATCAATCCAGTGATTTGATGAAACAAAGATGGAGTTGTTTGGCCACATGGATGTTGACTGCATCTGAAGGAAGCAAGGAGAAGAACGCAAGCTGAACACAGCCCCAACCATCAAGCATGGTGGTGGCAACATAATGCTATGGGGTTGCTTTTCTGCTAGTGGCACCGAGAACCTCATCAAGATACAGGGAGGATTATATCAACATCCTGGATGACAATGTGGAAGTGTCTGCTGAGAAACTCTAGATTGGTCCTGACTGGATATCCCAGCAGGACACTGACCCCAAGCATACCATCAAGGTAGTGCAGTAGTGGTTCAAGGACATGACCCAGTCAAAGCTCTGACCTAAATCATATGGAGAATCTGTGGAGGGAGCCAAAGACTAGCGTGATGGGTAGGAAACCATCCAACCGGACCCAGCTAGAGGCTTTGGTCCTGGAAGAGTGGACCAAAACCCCACAGGAGACAGAAGAGAACCTGTGGACACTTACAGGAACCATTATCAAGAACAAAGGCTATTCTACTGACTATTAAGAAAAGACATTCGACTTAGTAAACCTAGGGTATGAATAATTTTGAACGTGGCATTTTTTGGAAATCCTCTGATAAAATTCTCCTGAAATAAAGTATTTCTCCAAGTATCATTTATTCTTATTTCCTCACTTGTGTATCACATATAAGTCACAAGCAAACTTGACAAAACTCATTCATTTCATCATAAAAACAAAAAGTTACAAAAAATGGCAGGGGTATGAATAATTTTGAGGACGACTGTATAAATAGAATTACTGACTACAGACACCTGGGTGTAAATACCACCTGTCAAAAATATTCTCTATCAGATGCCTACCAGGCAGTTTACACTGTATATGTTGTGGTGTTTTGGTGAAATCACCATAAAGGTTCTGTTCCTTATACAAAACCGACATTCGGATTAATAGTTCATGTATTCACTCAAAAACAATAATTACACATTTTCTCAGGATCTTAGAAGATGCTGTATGAAAACTGGAAACATAAGTCTAACATGATTTGTAAAAAAAAAATATGTAAACCACATTTTTGATCTTACCAAGGAAGAAGAGAAGCAGAGTCATGTTCTGATCCATTCGTGAAATTACTTTAAAAGATAAAAAAAAAAAAAAGACTTATTTACATTTCTGTTGTCTTTCTCTAACCTTAATCGTGACCACTACATGGTGAACCCTAACTACACTCTAACTCTGAATATTTATGGCTAGGTGTCCTCAGCTAATTCTTATTCCAACCCTGAGGCCAAGTCTTACGCTGCGTTTCCACTACGTGGTAGCGGCTTGACTCAGCTCGACCTGTTTGCATTTCCATTATGTCAAAGGACCTGGAATCTGGTACCCGGTACTAGTTTTTTGGTATTTACTCCGCTGAGGTTCCAAGAGACATTAAAATGTGATGTGTAAACACTTCAGACCACTGATTGGTCAGAGTTGCTTCTGCTCCATTGCATTATCAATGTGCAGCAACTCTCTGAGCAGACATCACGGAAGTTACGCGCCTGTGTCGTTATATTTAGATGCAGTCCAGGGATGTTGCATTGACTTCCATTCATTTGTAGGGGATTAATCCTTATATTAACATGCAAGTTGCAGGTTAAAAACCAAAGACCTTCAATGGATAAAGGTCTGGTAACCAGTTTATAAAAAATTATGTATGTACAAAATGATGTTTGTGACTTTTGGTGGTGTATTTGATAACAACAAAAATGCATTTCCAATGCTGGAACGTCTGGGTCATTTACATGTTAGAGCATGTCTCCACAGGTAGGTGCTCCAAGCAGTACCAAAAACTCCTAGGTGGGATTTACTCAGAGCAGGAAATGACATCATTAGAAGCAAAAAAATGAGCAACATTTTAAAACCCACTCTTTGTAAACAAAACTGATTCTGTTGGTGATGGGTTCTACTCTTCAGTGGAGACACAGTGGGAACCAATGAGAGAAGATGTTTCACAAGCCCCTTTTACACAGCACCTCTGTTACTGGACGCCTTTATTCCAGAATGACATCTGCATAAACGAAATGGTGGGATTATTTGGTCCCACCTCTGTCATGGTTCTGTAACGCCTCTGGAGGTAGTAACAGAGCCATGGTAAAGGTGGAATCATGATTCCGGAATACTATGTAAAAGAAACATCTCTCGTTCTGCAACCAATGTGTGACATTTTATTAACGTATTGCGTGAGCGGCCCCGTCACACTATACGCTGCGCTGCGTCACCACCCCTTTGATTCTGGAATGCAGGTCCACTGTATCAAAGTCTAGCCTGTCTCATCTCTGTTACTCCTTTGGCTTGGCTGTGGAAATCGGTCGATGGTGGCAAAAAGGTGGGATCACTATCTTACATTTTTTATGGGATTTCTGTGTAAAAGTGGCTACAGTCTCATAAACTAACACATTCATTCATTAACACAGTACATTTTCTAACATTAACATCACAATTTAAAGCTTAAGCCAAACCTTATTGTCACCCTAACCTTAAAGTCTTATTCCTCTAAACCAGGGATCTGAGTCTGTGTCCCCATGGGCTCACAAGTCCCAGTACCAGGATAGTAGAACAAGAATCACACTTTACACTTTCACGCTTTTAAGGGATTTCACATCGACTTCCAATCATTTGGTAACAAGTCTTAACTCAGATTTAACGACTTACATTGTGCAGTTCAGTTTTTGAGGATGTAATCACACTGATATTTTTGGATACTCAAAATGTACACATATCACTATATTAGATTTGAATGCCTCAAGCTCAAACAGGAAAAACTACACACACCATGAGAACCACTGCTTTGTTGACTTTACATTCTCCTGAATCCCTTGTTTGCCTGTTTGCCACAAATATTGATTCTGTCTCACAAAGTTCCCACAAATATAAAAGTATACTCACAGGATGAAAATCAAACAGTTGATTGCTGTAAAAATGAGGCTTGAACAGATCATTCCACATCTGAGGTGAACTGGAAAATGGCATCAGTAGATCTCTAGAATATTTTCATATGCAAAGTCTGACAGGAATGAAGTGATGTGTGGTTTCACCATTTCCTTCATCATACACACTTTTTCCTCCGGTTCGTTTTTTTTTTTTTTTTTTGGTTCAGTACGGGAAAAAAGAAAACCCCTCAAAATGTCTTTAATGCATTTATGAATTTTTGAACATTTTTCCCCCAATTTTTGGAGACAATAGAATATAGAAAAACAGGAATAATATAATTCTGCTGCTATAAATCAAATGGAAAATAAAATAAATTATTATTAAATATTACTAAATGTATTTTAAACATTAGTATTGCACTTTTCCCTGACAGGTAGTTTTGAACAAACAAAAATTACATCACAGTTCTGTCAGTTCACATTCTGCATAAAAATAACAAAAAAATTTCACATGAAGTGCAACATTAACAAGAGGGCAAACTCGTGTTCTCTTTTAACAAACTGAAGAGCATCGTTGACAACAAAATTAACCAAATTATTTAATTATTTATTTTAGGTCAACTAAAAAAATGTTTAGGCCAGTTTGTGTACTTGTGTCTGTGTGTGCAGGGTGCTATTTGTCAAGAACACAGAGGGGGGATGTTTTTTTTTTGTTTTTTTTGTTTGTTTTTTTTTCGGTTCAGTTCGGTACGTGTACCGTTACAGGCCATATATATATATATATATATATATATATATATATATAAAAACTCAGAAGGATATGTCAAGTAATAAATGTACTGTAAAACTGGCTGTGTGTGTGTGCATGCATATATATATATATATATATATATATATATATATATATATATATATATATATATATATATATATGCATGCACACACACACGGCCAGTTTTACAGTACATTTATTACTTGACATATCCTTCTGAGTTTTTCAGATGAACAGTATTGACCTCATTACATTTCTATCTTCCAAGTTAATGTGTATTTGCTCAAATATGACAAGAGAATTTGCAGTTTCAGAGACCAAAGCAAGTGATCAACTGCAATTAAAAGGCTTAAGTGTAAAAAAAAAAACAAAACAAAAAAACAACCTAAAACACACTATTAACTATACCTTTATTTTCGGTTGGTTGCAGAAGAATAAAAAGAAAAACAAACAAATCTTTCCCAGGCCTGATTTAAAATTCAAATCATCTTGATTTGATGTAAATGTTTGTGTCTGCATTCCTGCTGCGTTTGACTTGGAAAATTCACAGTGAAACATCAGATGTCTGGGATCTTACCAGAACCATCCTGGATAAATAAAATTAATTTAGTTATTAATCATCTGTGTGTATGATTATAATTGGGCCTGTTAGTCCATCTGCACCTAGAATTCAACAACTACAGTACGTTAACTTTGGTTATTTGAGGTTGTAAAGCTTTTTTTTGTTTGTTTTTATACCTGTGGGTTTACCCATGTTGTCACACTTAAACTACAATTATAAATTACTGTCATTATTGGTCCACTTTTGATATAAATGTAAAAATGTTAATATGTCAGTAATGTGGTATTGTTAAAGCAGCGTATGACGTTCATCAGTTTTTTTTTTTAATTTGTAAAACCCGAGTGATAGCCTAATTATCATTAATTCATTAGTCTTTCTGTGCAACAACTGCGAAGATGACTCCATCATAAACACAGTTGGCTTGTTTACATAACAAACCGAAATGTCACCTGGGCCTTTTCGGAAATATTTCATTATTTGCATTATGTTACCGTGAAAATAGTCAGTACTATGAGGAATGCTCAGGTGGAGACCAATCAGAGCTAATAGCTGTGTCTGATCAACCATGTTATTGTATTTTCTTTCTCTGAATAAATTTGCCTTCAAGTTATACCTGAGACTCCTCCTTCTTCCATCTCGTGGGATTCCACAGAACAAATTACACAACACAGACAGGAAATAACCACACTGGTTGCACTGACATCACTCAGTACTTAAGCAAGCATTTAATGAAGGAATGGAGCATACAGTAATATTATATGTGCGACATATTTACATTATGACTGAGCATAAACTTAGCTAAGCCATGAAACTTGAAATTAAGTGACTTGAATTGAACTTAAGTAAAAGCATCAAAAGTTTTGGAAACATCATGTAATTTAATGTAGTTGTTTGTAAGCTATCTTCCATGTTCTTCCATCGATAATAGTGTTTAACCATGAAAACCTCCAAATCCACAAAACTAGGATGAAAATGACGAAAATCCAAAATGATTGCATAACAGTCTGTGGATCTCAGCCGTGTAATTGTTGGAACCTTAGATGTCTCGGTAAAACTGCTTTGTCAGTTTTTAAGTTTAATTAACTATGACGTATACTGAAAGTTACATATTGTAAAGGAACCATGCAGATTAACATGCCTTTAACTGTTTAAATTATGTCCTTGTGGAGCCTTTTAGGTGCTGCACCATTTGCAAAGCAACTTATGTTTATGTTTATGTTTATGTTTATGCATTTGGCAGACGCTTTTTTCCAAAGCGACTTACAGGGGAAAACCAATTAAATCATTCAATCAATCAAATTTTATTTATATAATGCCAGATCACAAAAAAAGTTATCTCATGACACTTTATATATAGAGTTGGTCAAAACCAGACTCTAAGTCAATTTACAGAAACCCAACAGAATCCTCCAGGAGCAAACACTTGACTGGTGACAGTGGTGAGGAAAAACTTCCCTTTAACAGCAGAAACCTCGAGCAGACCCAGACTCCTGGAGGATGGCCGTCTACCTTGACCAGTTGGAGTTAAAGAGAGAAGGTAAAGAAAGAGAAAAAGAGAGAGCGATAGAGATAGAGACTGGGGGAGAAGGGGGGAGTTGGGGGAGACACATGGAGGCAGTTGAGGATAAGTGAGTGGTGATGATGAGGGCAGGGAAGAGGCAGGACCACCGCAGCAGGTCCAGAAATAATCCTGGAAGAATCTGTGATAATCCTGGGAAAAACCTTATTAGAATATTTAAGATGGAATGTTTGAAAGTGTTAGGATAGGAGGTGCTCTCGGAAGAGCTGGGTCTTCAGGAGCTTCTTGAAGATAGGCAGGGATGCCTCTGTTCTTGTAGCACTTGGTAGAGCGTTCCACCAACGTGGAACGACCCATGAAAAGAGCCTGGATTGTCCTGTGCAAGGTCTGGGGACCACCAGACTACATTCCCCAGATGAGCGGAGTGGTCTTGGGGAAACATAAGCTTTTATCAGTGCACTTAGGTAGGTAGGAGCAGACCCACTGAGAATTTTGTAGGCTAGGAATAAAGATTTAAATTTGATGCGGGCAGCTATGGGTAGCCAGTGTAACTCAATGAGTAATGGGGTGACATGTGCCCTTTTAGGCTGATTGAAGACCAGATGCGCTGCTGCATTCTGGACCATCTGTAGTGGTCTGACAACACAAGCTGGGAGGCCCGTTAGAAGAGCATTGCAGTAGTCAAGGCGTGAGATAACCATAGTCTGCACCAGGAGCTGGGTGGCCTGTTCGGTTAGGTATGGCCTGATCTTTCTTAGGTTGAACAGAGTGAAACGGCATGATCAGGTGACAGAGGCAACGTGATCTGTGAAGGTCAACTGATTATCAATCATGACTCCCAGGTTATGTACTACACTGGTAGGAGCCAGAGGTATGGAGTCAATACTGATGGAGATGTCCTGCTGTATGGTTGGCTTAGCTGGGAAGACCAGCAGTTCAGTTTTGGACAGGTTCAGCTGAAGGTGATGGGCTTTCATCCATGCAGATATGTCAGAGAGACAATTTGAGATTTGCGCTGAGACTGTGGAGTCATCAGGTGGGAATGCCAGATAGAGCTGGGTATCATCGGCATAGCAATGATATGAGAAGCCGTGTGAGTGAATGATCTGACCGAGTGAGGTGGTGTAAATGGCAAAAAGGAGGGGGCCCAACACAGAGCCTTGGGGGACCCCCATGGTGAGGCGGTGAACTGCTGATGTGTGCCCTAGCCAGGACGCTTTGAAGGACCGACCAGTAAGGTAAGATTGAAACCAGGAGTATGCGTGGCCTGTGATGCCCATGTTCCAGAGTATGGATAACAGGATATCATGATTGACAGTGTCAAATGCTGCTGATAAGTCCAGTAGAATGAGTACTGAAGACTTGGCTGCTGCTCTAGCCTCTTTCAAGGCTTCTGTCACAGACAACAGAGCCGTTTCAGTGGAGTGGCCAATTTTGAAGCCAGATTGGTTGATGTCAAGGAGGTTATTTTGGGAGAGGAATTCTGTGACCTGTTTGAAAACTGCCCTTTCGATGATCTTAGAAAGGTATGGGAGGAGTGAGACTGGTCGATAATTCTCCACTTGAGTGGGGGTGAGGGAAGGTTTTTTGAGTAGTGGTATTACTTGCGCTTGTTTAAATACTGAAGGAAATGTTCCTGATGTCAGTGAAGCATTAATCACATGTGTGATTGGTGCTGTGATATTTGGGGCAACAGACTGTAAGAGGTTGGATGGAATAGGGTCCAATTGGCATGTCGTAGGACGGCTAGAGGAAAGGAGTTTAGACACCTCGTTCTCTGTGAGGGGAGTAAATGAGGGGAATGACGCAGTTGGGCTTTTGTCAGTTGAGTTAGTAGTACCCATAGTCAGGGGAGAGGAAGCAGTGTGTGATGATGATGATGTTGAAGAAGGAGGCGTGCAGTCTATGGGTGGATCGGTGAACTGACTACTGATAGTAGACAACTTAGGGTACGTTTACACGGCAACACTCCGCAAAGATTTCTCCTATGCGTTATAAAATCATTCCCCGTTAAGACGAAGCCGCTATGATAATGATCTGCGTTAACATGAGTCCGCGAGAACGGCTGAATACGCTGTAGTGGCCATGCCAGACCAGTAGCTGGCGATGTAGAGCTGTAGTGAAACAGTGGCGGTAAAACACGCGCCTGCGCACAAACGATTTCCGGTTTAGACAGCCTTTAAATGAGGAGAAGAAGAAGAAGACGAGGCGGACAACGCTATTTACAAACAACAATGGCGAGTGGTCGTACAAAGATGCAGGACTTCTTTGTGTGGACAGACGAGCTGAGCACAGTTAGCAGCACGTATGTTGTTCTGAAACCGGCCATTGTTGTTGTGGTTGTTCCTTCTTTTTCTGCAGCTTTATTGTGTCATAGAGGCTGGCAAACCAGCTTGGAGGCGCATTACCGCCACCAACTGGCCTGGAGTGGGTTAACTGGTGGTTCTTGGCTGCGCGCGCATCCGGTGACATCATATTTTACCCCGGAACGCTCCCATTCGTGTTAACACGGAGCTGAAATGCGGAGCGTATCGATAACATTCCACCCTGGACCCTGGTATCAAAAGTTTCCGGATTCAGGCACTCTAGGCACCGTTTCCATGTTAACAGAAGGCTAATCCGTGATGAAATCTTCCCGGAGTCAACTGAATCCTACGCCGTGTAAACAGCCCCTTAGATGACCTTCTTTTAATCTGAACACACTTCTAATGGAAACGGCCTTTGCACTTGGCACAGTGAATCATCTTGCCATAGTCTGCCATGTTGCAGTGTAGACAGTACAGTGTGTGTTCATCTTGGAGGCTGGGATCCACGCTCCAGGTCAATAGCTCTGGCAGAATATGACTGGGGAAGAGTTGTTCAGCCTTGGGCACGGCTCTAAGCAGCAAGTCTTCATCTCTTACAATACGACTGATGACCGTGACCTGTTTGGTCCAAACTACAAAGTCGCTGTACACTGTAAAAAAAAAATCTGTAGTTTAACAGATTTTTTTCACCATTTATTTTACAGATTTTTCCTGTATTTTTAAGATACAGGAAAATATCAGTGAAATAGTGATAGTGATTTTACATGTCAAATGTAAAATAACATGGAAAAAACTCTAACTGTGAGGAATCAGAAAATTTCCATTTTTAAAAAGAAATTTTTTCTTTTTTCACAGAAAAATAAAGTTAAAATACATTTGCTAATGTATTGTAATTTTGCAAATATTTATTTACTATTCATGAGATTAAACTGTTAATTTAAAGTTTAATACTGTAAAAAAAAAAAAAAAAACTAGATAAAAATAACTGACAATTAACTGTAAAAGAAGTATTTGTGTTGTAAATTTAACAAGACTTGTTTGTTAATTGACAAATATCTTGTGTAATTTATTTATTTATTTTATTGTATTGTATATTTATTTATGGTAAGGTTTCACAACAAAAATGTTGAATAAATGTGTTTTTGTGACTGTATAACATGTATAAGCACTGATAAACTGTCCAAATACAGTTTTTATCAGTGGATTAGTCTCATTCAAAATTATTTCTGTATAAATATTTATAGGCAATTTGATTGTTTTAATACATGTAAATATTCTTTATTAAACATTAAAAAGTCAAAAAATAAAAAATAAAAAAATGCAAAATCTCATGTAAAGTTAGAGCTATAAACTGTATTTTAATTATGGAAAATTACCATATTTTTGTGAGATGGTTATTTGAAAGTATTTTTTGGCACCCCTGCTGCTGGAATAATATTGTTTTTTTTTATGTTTTTTTTTTTTGTTTGTTTGTTTTTTTAACAGTGTAGTGGACATCACACACAAAAATCTGCAGCTGAATTTGAGAATAATATGAGTGGTTCTTCTTCAGCTGCTCATTTGTGTTTAGGCAGAACTGTGGGTCTTCACTGCATCCATTTAGTTCCTCTCTGCATTTATATGGGCAATTAATCTCCAGTGTTCCCCTCCCACAACATAAACAGCTCACATTCCCATCAGGTGATGCACCAAGATGTAAGTGGTCTTGGCAAACAACAAGATCAGAGAGTCTAGCACAGAAATTTGTGTGACCTTTATTCATTTCCTCAATGTAGATTTTTTTTTCTGTGTCCTCCATGTCTCTTCCCCAGCGTATGACTGGTACTTGAAGATCCTCTGCCTTATTGTAATGCATAATGTTTTAATGTCACTATCTGGAGGCTTTCCAACTGTCCACAAATGATGAAAGTTACTGCTTGTTATTCTGCCTTCTCTGTGTGTGAGCCAGGCCCTGTGTCACAACCAGCTCATTAGGGGAAAGGGAAGTAACATAAAACCGGATGTTCTGGGGTTGAAGTAAAGTTATTTATTAACAAAAAGTAAGTTTTTAACAATAGATCAAAATTAAGGCTAACAGAAAAACTCTAATGTGTGCATAAAAGCTCTCAACAAAACAGATCTCAACATTACAAAAAACTAATGCCTCAGTATGTTACAAAGTTTCAACATTCAAACAAAAAACAATACACAGAGGCACATGAGCAGAGCTGGAGCTGAGCAGCTTGCTGGGGAAGTCTGGTCTGCTGGCCTCTTATCCTTCAGATGTCTCCCTCTAATTGGTGGACTCTCCAGTGCAGGTGGACAGAATCAGTGCAGGTGAATGGAATCAGCTCAAACACTGCTGTAGGCGGCCTGAGAGCTGCAGCAGACTCACACCAAACACACACAAACACTCACACAGGGAGAGGGAATCCCAGGATATGGTGGCAGCCGTAACACCCTGCATTTTGATTGCTCCCTGGTAGTAAGCTTGAGGGTTTCACATTGATCCAATGTGAGCTTCTTTTGCAGTCTCTGAAACATCTCTGCTTGGGCCGCTGCAGTGAGTTTACTTCACACGGCTTTGAAGCGCTGTTTGAGAGACAAACTCTGGTCCAGATTAAATCAGCTAATTCAGATCCATGTGATTGACTTTAATGTTTCTGAACTGCGTCAAGAGTATGGTGTTCTGCATTTGGGTCCAAATCACCACAGTGATAGTGGAGCAGATAAATGGATTGAGAGGGAGTGTGTGTGTGTGCGTGCGTGCATGTGTGAGTTTAGCTCATTTCCAGAGGCACCTACAGCCGTAGGAGCTCGACCCCCTCTCCCCTTGTCGTCTTCAGTTGCATTGATGCCAGACGATGACAAAACTGTCAGACGATGACAGACAACCCCCCCGCCATGGTGGTGGAGTTCCAGACCACTATACTGCCTTCACAGAAACCACAGGGGTTCTGTCTCTGCATGATCTCTGGAGTCACCATGGAGTTCCACAGCTCCTGGAAGAACAACCTCCATCAGTGTGTTTTCTGTAGGTTCCCGAAGGATCCAGAGTGAACAGAACCAAAACACTGAAGGACATCGATGCAGAAGGGTCAACCTTAAACATGCACAGACACCCTCCCTCTCAATCCATGTATCTGCTCCACATTCATCACATATTTAAAGCCTGTATGTTTCTAACTCGTTCATACTGTATTTCATATGTTCTGTTGTGTCTCTTTGTTGTTGACGCTTTCAGAGATGTTACAGTTTGTGCAATAAATGTTCACACTAATGAATCAGATGTTGATTTAAAAATGCGTTTGCGCATGCATGCTCACCACATTTGGGCCCCCTGGTGGTCATATGGCCCCATAATATAACAGGAAAAAAATTCCAGAATTTCATGTTCCATTTTCATGTTTCTGCCTACAATGGGAAAATGGTTGAATCTGGTGAAATACAGTTAAAATATCAAATATCACTACTTTCCTTCTAAATAAAATGTCGACATTAGAGAACGTACGGTTATATAGTGTAACGGCAGTGAGATTAAAAAATGTGGTTAAAATGGAAGTCAATGAGATGTTTTTGTCCACGAGGGTGACCAGAGGGAGTATCTGACACTACAGAAAAAATACTAATGTAATCAAATCAATTTTGTTAATCTTTGACCTAACCAAGGTTCTAAAAACCACCAATGTTTCATCCCCCTATTTATGGAAAATATTCTATTTTATTTTATTTATTTACTATTTATTTTACTTATTTTTTTTTTTATATATATCAGAATTAAAAATAGTAAACTAGCATTTAAAGGGTTAAAATGTTAAAAACTGTTGAATGTTTGGAAATTTTCAGCGGGGGGGGGGGGGGGGGGTGTTGTTTAAGAGGTTTATTTTTAAAAAGCAAGAAAAAATGTTGATGTACGATGATCTTATAGCAGGGTTTTTTTTGTGTGTGTACATTTTTGTTCACGAAGAGTGACCAGAGAGTGCAAAATGCATCATGAGAAAATAAAACACATCTAAGAGTAAAAGAAGTTGGATTTCAAGAATGTGAATAAAAATAAACATTTCTGCCAAATTTCATGCCAAAAGCTGCAACACAGCCAAAATGATCAACAAATGAAAAATACAGACCTGATCAAAATCTTAAGACCAGTTGAAAAATAGCTAGAATTTACCTTTTGCACATTTGGATCTTAATGAGGTTTTAAGTAGAGCTACAATATACAAAAGCAAGAAGAGGGAGTGAGACAAAAAGCACTTTGAAAAAGTAATTTATTGAAAACAAGTAAACTGAAATAGGCTGTTTATCAGCTGATCAAAAGTTTAAGACCGCAGGCTATAAAAGCCAAAATCTGCTCAAAATTCTCATTTTCTGTCGGGCATTCACACGGTCATGCCCTCCTGATGGCTAAAGCTAAGAAGCTTTCTCTTCTTGAACGTGGTCGGATCGTCGAGCCGCATAAGCAAGGCCTCTCGCAGCGTGCCATTGCTGCTGAGGTTGGACGCAGTAAGACAGTCATTCTAAATTTTTTGATAGATCCTGAGCATTATGGAACAAAAAAGTCAAGTGGTAGACCCAAAAAAATTACACCTGCGCTGAGCCAGAGGATCCGATTGACTGTCCGTCAAGACACAGGGCGGTCCTTGACCCAAATTAAGGCCATTACTGGTGCCGACTGCAGCGCAATAACCATCAGACGGCATCTGTAGGAAAAGGGTTTCAAAAACAAAAAACGAATTCAAAGACCTCTTCTCCTACAACGCCACAAAACTGCCCGTTTAGACTTTGCCAGGGAGCATCAAACATGGGACATTGAAAGGTGGAAAAAAGTTTTATTCTCTGATGAGAAAAAATTTAACCTTGACGGTCCAGATGGCTTCCAACGTTACTGGCATGACAAGGAGATCCCACCTGAGATGTTTTCTACCCGGCACAGTGGAGGGGGGTCCATCATGATCTGGGGTGCTTTTTCATTCAGTGGAACACTGGAGCTTCAGGTGGTGCAGGGTCGTCAAACGGCGGCTGGTTACGTGCAGATGTTACAGCGGGCATCCCTCATGACTGAGGGCCCTCGTCTGTGTGGTAACAGCTGGGTTTTTCAACAGGACAACGCTGCAGTTCACAATGCTCGCTTGACGAAGGACTTCTTCAGGGAGAATAACATCACTCTTTTGGACCATCGCATGTTCCCCTGATTTAAATCCCATAGAGAACATTTGGGGATGGATGGCAAGGGAAGTTTATAAAAATGGCCATCAGTTCCAGACAGTTGATGCCCTTCGTGAAGCCATCTTCACCACTTGGAGCAATGTTCCCACCAGCCTCCTGGAAACACTCGCATCAAGCATGCCCAAACGAATTTTTGAAGTGATTAACAAGAACGGTGGAGCTACTCATTACTGAGTCCTACTGAGAAAATGTTTTGTTCTGGTTTGGAGAGTTTTTTGTAATTTTTTGAGCGATGGTCTTAAACTTTTGATCAGCTGATAAACAGCCTATTTCAGTTTACTTGTTGGTTTCAATAAATTACTTTTTCAAAGTGCTTTTTTGTCTCACTCCCCCTTCTTCCTTTTGTATATTGTAGCTCTACTTAAAACCTCATTAAGATCCAAATGTGCAAAAGGTAAATTCTAGCTATTTTTCAACTGGTCTTAAGATTTTGATCAGGTCTGTAGAGTGGAAAATGGCTACAAAAAAGCCACCCCCAGTAACACACCTGCAGGTGATCAACACATAACCACAGTAATTGGAGGCACTGATGAGAGATTCAAGATTCACTTTATTGTCATTCAAACACAATACCAACACGGATATAGTGCGGAACAAAATTATGTTTCATCGACTTTTTGCATAGACACAAGAAATATAAAAACACCTTAGCAGCCAAAATACGTAGCAACAGCTTACAGAATAATAGATAAGACAATGAAGGATAAAAGGGCAATAGATTAAAACCACAATATAAATATAAATATAACAAGTACTAAATAGAGAAATGTTAAAATAATTGCACATAAAGCCATAATTGCAGAGAGGGACAGAGTGCTGTCAATGAACAAAAACAGAATTACATATATACATGTTAGGGATGCACCGATACGAGTATCGGGCATCGGCTCCAATACTCAGTGTCTGTACTCGTACTCGTAAAAGATATCCGATTCAAATGCACCGATACTACTTACAGCTGTGTGACATTCACAGTTCAGTGCAGCAGGTACCTGGAGGAGGAATAATGTGTGGGGAGTGTGAAGAGTGAGGAGATTTTTCAAAATAAATGATGGTGATAAAAGTAACGCTGACTGCAAGTAACGTTAAAGACACAGACAGATACGGATGGAGCGTTCTGTCCGTCCTCTGCGTACATTCCATCCGTTTTCCAGGTGCTGGCGGATGCGTAAACAGAATGAGAATACCAGCGGGAGTACGAAGCGGTGCGGACCGCCGCCAGCGGAAGTGAAAACGAAACTTATCGCTCATTTCTCTTTTCTCTACCTGCTGAAGCTAAACTTTTAAACCTTACCAGCGAAAACGCTGCAATATTAGTATCATATTAGTGTTGCCTCTGTCGTCTCCATGGTTGTTATCACTGACTTTCTTCTTCTTCTTTTCAAAAAAAAAACTTTACTCTTCTTCGTGGTATTTGTCCAGTATGGTTAATTCAGAGCGGCGCCCCCTGGTGTATTAATTGAGAAACGCTCATTCCAACACATTAAATGTCAGTAGCAGCACTTTTTTTCCAGTCAGACTAATGACAACGACAATGAAGCACATTTACAAAAGGAACCAACAACTGGAATGGGATTATTAAGTACTCGTATCGGTACTCGGTACCGGCAAGTACTCAAATGTAAGTACTCGTACTCGGTCTGGAAAAAGTGGTAACGGTGCATCCCTAATACATATATAGATTTTCAGATACATCCACACTATTCAGGAACGGACTGGGACTCAAAAAAAAAAAACGCTCTGGACCTTTTCCAACACTTAACCCCACAACCCATACATGATTACACATTCAGTTAACCACCTGCCAGCATGTCAAGATACTCTACCACAATCCAAGACAAGATATTCACAGAGAATAACATTTCACAATCAACAATTATTTGTGTTAATTTATTTATTTACAAAGCACTAGTACTGTCTTAAAATAGGATTATGAAGACTTTCAAAATAAAACAATGAATAATGATCAACAAAAAATAAAACTAAAGTATTGCACAACACAGTCAAAGATAATATAGCCTAATCTATTACTCTACATGAACTTGGAGATCTTATAAAAATGTACTCAATGCTGTGGGAATAAAAGCTTCTTCATTCGTTCAGTAGTTTCTGCCAGTTCCTCCTGGCTGTCCTCCACAGTCTTGCTAAATAGCCCAGTAAGCTTTTTGCATTTGGATGCCTCCGCCTGTGATATTTTGGCCCTCTTCTCTTTAGATTTTTCCCAACCACCTTTCTCCTTACGCTTCATATTTGATGTTTTCTCACACTCTTCTTTTACTGTTTTAAGTTTTGTGTATTTCACCCATGTAATAGCCTAAATAATTGTATTGGCGCCACCTGTTGTTTGACATTAATATCACTGATTTTTTTCCCCTGATACGCCACATTAGACAGCCATCAGTGGGATGCCCATTGATATCATTTATCAGATTTTTTTTTTTTCTAATTCACCACATCAGACAGGGATGGTCATTAATATTGCTGATCAGAATTTTTTTTTGTTTTTTTTTTCCTGATTCACCACATCAGACGTCTGACCATGGGACAGCCATTCTGGACTTTGACAGAATGTCCTACTGGTCAGTCTACCCCCAATACTGTTCACTCTGCTATTTCAGTTTGATTCCAGACTTGGTCGGAAGGATGCTGCTGATGCAAAAATAGGGGGATGCATCATTGACTCTACAGTTTCTGTTTGTATATGTAAACAAAAGACACTGCTTTGTTGACTTTACATTCTTCTAAATCCCTCATTTACCATACAAATTAATTCTATTTCACAAATTCCCTTCAGACACACACACACAAATATATTAGTGCTGTCAAACAAAAGTTTTTAATCAGATTAATCACAGGGTTGGTGTGGATTAATTTTGATTAATCATGATTAAATATCATTCATTTTTAATCTATATTAATCACATTTCATTTTGCATGAGCAAACACTCAAGAAAAAAAAGTATATATATATATATATATATATATATATATATATATATATATATATATATATATATATATATATATATATTTTTTTTTTTTTTTTTTTTTTTTTTTTTTTTTTTTTCCCACCCCAAATCAAACAGTTGATTGTTGTAAAAGTGAGGCCTGAACCCTTGTTTATTCTTCAGTCTACAGATCATTCTACATCTGAGGTGAGCTGGAAAATAGCCTCAGTAGATCTCTGCAGTATTTTCATATGCAGTCTAACATGACTTAAAGTGGTTCTGTGTGGTTTCACCATATCCAACTTCATACACACTCTTCAGTCTTCTTTAACTCTGTAACTGACCAAAGTTCAATAAATACATACAAACATACCTTGGATAATTTTACAGTTCACTTATTACAAGATATATCATTCTGAGCTTTTCAGTTGAAGACTTTTGTGTGTGTGTTCACACATTACATGTGTGTGTTCCAAATCAGATCTATGAAAGGGAATATACCAAATACGTTATATTGCGTTATAACGCAATACTTTTGTGCTGATGCAGGACTGGGTAATGGATGACTGACAGGAGGCTCAGCCAGGCTTGGCCAATTATTTTATTTGGACCGGATAAAATGATTGGTCAGACTTTTATCAGAAATATATGAGAATTAAACATTTTTCAGTTTCTAAACCTGTCGGATTTCTTTTACATTTTAGTATATTAGGAGCATTTTAGGATGACAAAAGAAAAGTGTAAAAATGCCATATCGTACGGTATACAGGGTGGGGAAGCAAAATTTACAATATTTTGAGGCAGGGATTGAAAGACAGTGTATGACCAATTAGTTTATTGAAAGTCATGAGGATTTATTTGCCACAAGAAAATTTACATAATAGAAAATGTTTTTATTCTATGTGTCCTCCTCCTTTCTCAATAACTGCCTTCACACGCTTCCTGAAACTTGCGCAAGTGTTCCTCAAATATTCGGGTGACAACTTCTCCCATTCTTCTTTAATAGTATCTTCCAGACTTTCTTGTAATAGTTTTGCTCATAGTCATTCTGTTCTTTACATTATAAACAGTCTTTATGGACACTCCAACTATTTTTGAAATCTCCTTTGGTGTGCCGAGTGCATTCAGCAAATCACACACTCTTTGACGTTTGCTTTCCTGATTACTCATATGGGCAAAAGTTTCTGAAAAGGTATGGATAATAGTGTTAGGTATTATTATGACATCAATATATGTTTGGTTTCAAAACAATTGACGTAGTGCCTGCTGAGAAAAAACAACTAAATGTTCATTGTAAATTTCGCTTCCCCACCCTGTAGCTTTAACTAATGTTTCTGTTAATCATTGACATATGTCGGGCTGAAAAAATTTAAATAACTAATGAAATTTCTATCTAGTATATTGGGGGGAAAAAAGAGTGTTTTTTGTTCTTTGCATCAAGAAATATGATGTGTTTGCATTACAAACATGGCATGTAAGGGATTATGACAGACATTGAGTGTATGGTATTTTTCTTTATGGCTCAAGATGATGAAATAAAATTTTTTTTAAAAAAGTTAAAAATCAAACTGTGAAAAATATTTTGATATCACTATGCCACTGTGTTTTTTGCAGATGATGTGGTCATCTTAGCTTCATCGACCAGCAACCTCCAGCTCTCACTGGGGTGGTTTGCAGCCGAGTGTGAAGCGGCTAGGATGAAGATTAGCATCTCCAAATCTGAGGCCATGGTCCTCACAAAAGGGTGGAATGTCCACTCCGGGTCGGGGTTGGGGGGGGGGGTTCAGGTGGAAGAGTTAAAGTATCTCTGGATCTTTTTCATGAGTGAGGGTAGGATGGAGCAGTAGATCGACATGCAGATCGGGCAGCGTCTGCAGTGATGCAGATGCTAAACCAGTCTGTTGTGATGAAGAGGGAGCTAAGCTGAAAGGCAAAGCACTAGATTTACCGGTCGATCTACATTCCAGGCCTCACCTATGGTCATGAGCTCTGGGTAACAACCGAAAGAATAATGTCGTGAGTACAAGCGGCTGAAATGAGTTTCTTTCGCAGAGTGGCCAGGCTCAGCCATAGAGATAGGGTGAGGTGCTCGGACATCTGAGAGGGACTCAGAGTAGAGCCGCTGCTCCTCCACGTCGAGAGGTTGAGGTGGTTTGGCCATCTAGTGAGGATGCCTGCCGAACGCCTCCCTGGCGAGGTGATTTGGGTGTACCCAACAGGGAGGAGACCTCGGGGCCAACCCAGGACTCGCTGGAGGGATTATATCCCTTAGCTGGCCTGGGAACGCCTCAGGATTCCCCCGGAATAGCTGATGGAAGTGGGTGGGGAGAGGGCTGTCTGGGCTTCTCTGCTGAGGCTATTGCCCCTGCGACCCAGAAACAGATAAGTGGAGGACAATGAGTACGAGTACAGCACTGTGCAGATTACACACTTTTGGTGGATAAGAAGGGTCACTCTGGATGGGATGTCAGAGGGTTAACTTTATACATTTTGATTTTATGATGCTAACATTGGTAAATAATAATAATTTTTAAAAAGATTCATTCAATGAGAGAAAAAGGAGACTGTCTAGAGGACCTTCACCTTAAACTACACATGGGCACTGCTCTACATCTCTACATGTGCTCTTATATTAAAGTATTACCTGAATAAATGTGGCTGTGAAGTTTAATTCATTTTACATGCTGTCTGACGTGTCTTGGTTGGTGTTTGTTTCCTTGGCTGAATCTTCCACTGCAGAGAGAAGCGAGTCCATCCTTGACTTTGTAACACTGAGCCAAGCTGAGGAGGAAATAAAATAATAGTTTATTCACTCAACAAGTGCGTATCAGTAGTAACTCTGTACTTTCATGTCTGGAAAATACATAAGACGGAATGACTGTGTTTTACCTGTTGGAGGATCTGGTTGTTAGTAGATGGATCAGTTATATCAGCATCAGTCTGGATCATCATCCTCACTGTTGTCTTCAGTTTGGAAACTGGGCAGATTAAAAAAACACATGGTAATAAACCAAGAGAACCGAGCTTTGGCAAAATAGTGTTCCTCTCATAGGAATTCACTATAGCAATTCATACCTTCTTGACAGAGGAACGCAATTTTCCCGTCACATGAAAGATCATACCAGTGATGATAGACAGCCTCCAACACACAATACTCGTTACCATAATAGTTCTCATGGGATCTCCAGTTTGTAAAGGACAAGTGTGTCTGGTCAGACCATGTCCATGGTACACGCTTCAGGCCAATCCATGCATTAGCCTTTTCTGGTCTTAAGGAGTTAACCTCAGTGTTTTCAATGGAGTTCTCTATCACAGCCAGGTCTGTGTGGTGAGTCCTGCAGTACGTCCGAGCATCAAACCATGATAGCTGAGTCTCAATGTATATGTAGGTTTTCTTCATTTCATTTGTCTCTGCAATAAAAAATAATACAAAGTAAACATAGCATCAGTCCCAAATTCATGTATGTTGACACTTGCAGATACCTGCTTTAATGCTAACATTTGGAACCTCATCTTCCAGAAACTGAGCTCACGTCCAAATTGACAGCATATCACAAATCATTTAAAATATTTCATGAAGCCCAGGTTAACAATAATGTACTAGTTTAAAAAAAATATAAATAATAAATATATATGTATATATATATATATATATATATATATACACATACATATATATATATGTGTGTGTGTATGTATATATATATATATATATATATATATATATATATATATATATATATATATATATATATATATATATATATATATATATATATATATATATATATATATGGGGCGACACGGTGGTGCAGTGGTTAGCACTCGTGCCTCACAGCAAGAAGGTCCTGGGTTCGATTCCAACACCAGTCGACGGGGGGTTGGACCTTTCTGTGTGGAGTTTGCATGTTCTCCCCGTGTCTGCGTGGGTTCTCTCCGGGTACTCCGGCTTCCTCCCACCCTCCAAAGACATGCACTGATAGGTTAATTTAATTTAAGGTTTAATTTAGGTTAATCTAAATTGCCCATAGGTGTGAATGTGAGAGTGATTGTATGTCTGTATATGTCAGCCCTGCGATGAACTGGCGACTTTTCCAGGGTGTACCCCGCCTTCGCCCCTATGTAGCTGGGATAGGCTCCAAGCGACCCCCGTGATCCTAGTGAGGATAAAGTGGGTTCAGAAAATGAATATATATATATATATATATATATATATATATATATTACAGCTGGGACTTTAACACATTAATTTTGATTAATTACAGGAAAAATAATAGCATTTTAAAAAATAACACATTTAATCACATTTTATTTTTATACTACAGACAACACAGAACCTTTCTCAGAGCACAGGTTTCTATCATACTGATCATACCTATGCACTGAACAAGTGGAAGCGGCAACGTTAGGCCAATAAATAACAGAAGAAGAATGCTATGATGGATGACAAGGATGAGACCACGTTGCTTGGCCCAGTGGACGGGACATTTACATTTAAAAATGGTTGGGTGAAAGCCAAGATAAGAGCACTGTTGTGTTCAAACTATTCCACAAAGTTTGGATACCACCGTAGTTATTCAACCCACCTAAATGCCAAACACACTGTGGTTAGTACAAACACCAGAGCTAACGTTAACACTAACGCTAATGCTCCTATCACCACCAAGCAGAGTTGCCAAACGACACTCCCCCAGATTATGGGTTTCAGACCTAAGATGAGTAAGTCCACATCTGATATAAGAACAAACTCACTGGTGAAATGTGAAATGGATTTCAGTGGACTGTAGACCACTATAGAAGATCAGGGGTTAGAAAAGATGCGCTGCTCAAACCAAGATGTTTTTGAAGCAAACTAAACAGCCCTACTCTGGTCCCAGTGGTGGAATGATAAGATAAAGGTTCGAGGCAGAGATGCTCACAAGTCTTTGAGCTCAAGTCCAAGTCAAGGCTCAAGTCTATAATGGGGTTATGGGTGCTGCATGCCTGTCGTTCTGTTTTGAACACAGCATAGCTACGTAGGTCTATATCTCAGGAATACAAAGCTGTACTGTATTATCAGCTCTCTGTCATCAAATAGCAACATTGACACAGTATGAAAAAAGACCACAACAAAAGCTTTTCTTTAAAAAAGAAAAAAATACTTGTATTTTTCTTACCAATAACATTAATTGTAATATTTCATACTTTTTCAGTTTACTGATTGGCTGGATAGCACAACATTTTCTCTTGGATATTTTTCAGTGTGAAAACTTCTAAACTGAACTGAGCCCAACTATGGTGCAACACAAGTAGTCTCCAGACTCCTGGGATGGCTGTAGACCTGAACTTCTCTTGCCTGCTGTGTCCCTCTGCATTGGCACCTTTTTATTTGCTTTGTTGCATCCTGTGAACCTGTACATTAACAGGATGTGAAATAGACTAGGTTACTAATTCTTGAACTAAGATTGGGATGATATATAAAGCTTTTATATTAATGTGCAGTATCTGGAACCACAGGGTTCTGAGAGAAGAACTGGTTCTAAGATAATATTGCAGGCATAAAACTTACAGTTTTTCTCAACTGCTAAAACACATTTCACAAACTTTTCCTCCATTTTTCCAAAACTCTAAACACGCACACTTTTCTAAAGCTACATAAATAAAACTACACCTTCTCTCTTCAAAATTCAGACTTTCACTCCAAAACAGCTGCTCAAAGCCTGCAAAAATTTAAACACTATACACATCATTACACACTACAAAAAAACTACTGAAAACACAGTGTTCAGTGTGTGAGAATGTGCTTTTTTTCCACAACTGCTAAAGCATATTTTTAGAAACCTTACAGCATCTGTTCTCAGAATATATCCCTATAAAGTGTTGGGCCTTCATAGATGTGTGTTTCATATGAACAGTATGGAAATCTACAGAAAATGCAGTATGTACACTACTGTACTGTATCACAACTCTACTCAAACACTACAGAGGAGCCAGTGCACACAACAATACTCACTGAAAACAATGTTCAGGGTGTGATATTACCTCTGATTTTACCTCCTGGCAGAGGTAAAAATTGTGATCACTTTGCTTTGTGTGTGTGCATGTTTGTTTGTTTGTTTGTTAGCAAGATAACTCAAAAAGTTATGGATGGATTTTCATGAAATTTTCAGGAAACGTTGATACTGGCACAAGGAAGAAATGATTAAATTTTGGTGGTGATCAGGGGTGGGGGGTGGGGGGGTCCCACTGATCGGCCTGAACAAACATGGGGGATCTGTCTTGGCAGAGGTCTGCGCTCTCCGAGTGCTTTTCTTGCTTATTTACAGTATTTATCCCACACACACATGTATTGTGCGGCATCACGTCATTGCACTCCTCTGCCTCTGTCCATTGTGTTTGTTTGAACCTTCAGCAAACTGTGCACTCTGAACTGGCTTTTACAGGTGTAATCACATCATTTGCAACAAGTGTCTTCAATTTTGAGTCGTTGTGTTTAATGAATGAAGCCAGGTGTGTTCACTGTGTTCAAATTTTGCTGACTGTGGCAAGTATTTTGCATCACATGAGCTTTAATTTGAGAATTTCAGCAGTGTTTTTGCAACTTGTGTTTTAGCAAGACAAAATGTGTTTAGATTTATGAACAAAGGAGGATTGTTTTTGTGAATTGTGTCTTCATGTGAAATGTATTTATGGTTCTGGCAAATGGAGGCTACTTTTATTAAATGTGTTTAGAGGATTGGTCATTTGGTTTAGAGAATTGGCTTTTGTGTTTTAGCAACTGGGAAAAACTGTATTACCTTTGCACTTCCCCACGTTTACTTTTCAGTTTTGTGATAATTTCTCACTGGAAAATGCAAAGTTATTAATAATTGGTTCCTAATTTTAAAGTAAATTGTTGGGTTGGAATGGGTGGAACCGAGTTGACTGACGTTACTGTCTTTGCAGCTTGGACATTTAACAGACACATTTGAAAACAATACAATCAACAGGTTTATGGCAACACAACGTAAGACCTACTATATTAAATTTAATACCTTTTAAAGACTTTTTTATGGTATTAAATGCAGATTTGTAAATTCAAGACTTACCTTCATAACAAACAAAAGGAATCTCTGAAAGGCAATACAGGTCCCACCATTTTCCAGAAAACCCCACCACTGCACATGTCTCCTGTCCACCGTGCCTGTTTGGTTCACCGGTATACCAGTTGTGGTATCCAGTTTTGCTGCTTTCACTGGTTGCTGACCATCTCCAGGAGTTGGCGTCAGTGCCTATAGTTCCCTTCCAGGATTTTGGATCATCCCTCAGTCCGATCCATACCCAGGTGGTGGATAGCTGAGGTCTGTTCAGTCTTTGTATTTCCTCCATGCTTTCAAAAGTTGCCAGGTCAGTGTATTTCTCTCTGCAGTAACGCTGAGCATCAGTCCAGTTCATTAAAATGTTTATGTAGTGATAGTGACGAAGAGGAACCTTGGAACAGGTGATGAGGCTGAAACCTGAAGGTGAATTAAAACAGGACATATTTTTATTGAGCTGTTTCACTGTATAGGGCCCAGTGGGTTTTATTTATCATTTCCTTACATCTGCCTTTGTCTCTGCCAACATTTAATTACATTTGCTGAATTAATGTACATTCATTGTTAGGTTGTTACAGCATAAAAAAAACATTTTAACCGAAATTCTGTGAAAGCAGTTCATGTTTTATGTTGTACAAAATCATGATAAAAATCTAAAAACTGTACAAAAATAGATACCATGTTCATATAAATTCACACCTTTGCATAACAGGTGTTCCATGTGAGCTGAAGACTTAAGTTCAAAGCAAAAATCTTATTCAATCAATAAAAATATGTAAACCTTATTTTTTAACTTACTGAGAAAGAAAAGAAGCTGAATCTTGTTATGATCCATTCGTCTTTTTACTCTAAAACAAAAAAGAAAATAAAAACAAAGCAATGACTCACCCATTTTAGACACATTTGTAGACAGTGAAAGAAAATCTGTTGATACAGTCTACTCTCGTTATACCGCCAACTTCCGTTCACGGCCAAATTGGCGGTATAGTGAAAATGGTGTTACAACGGGTTGTGTCCATAATGTGCATGTCTTTACTATATGATGTCTATGCTGCCTCCGTTAACCCATTCTAATTGCGTTTCTAAATAAATCTTGATTCTGTTATGTTGTAAGGGATCATTTAAAGTGGGGAAACATTTTAAGCATTATTATACCGTGTCGGGAAATGACACCCCATCATCTTGAGGCTTTGGCTTAATCCCACGTCCTCTTCCCGACATCCTGACCTACTGAGTGTTCTGCGATAAATGAACGGTGGCCGTTCCGTAGACCTACTCGTAGCTTGTCGCGATCAGCGTCTGGCGCGTTTGTTTCAGTGCATTGTTAAAATTTATGTGTACTCGATGGCAATCACGCTGGCGGTATAACGGTCGGGAAATCAATGGTATAAGTGTTGTTTGTGCATGGAACTGGGCTGGCGGATGGCGATAGGCGGAAATGGCGGTATAACGGCGGGCGGTTTAACGAGAGTAGACTGTAGTCATATTGACTGCCAAAAACATTTTACACAACTGATACGATAACTGTCACAAAATTTAAATGTCTGGACCACACAATTGCGATCCACGGACTATTTCAGTGTCCTCAATATAAAACAAAACCCCTGAGACACTTAAAGGCAACACAGTGTACATATAATACACAGTGTTTCCTATTAATGACTTCCCAACACTCCACCGGTAGACTGCAAGAAGGCTGGATACTCTGAACAGGCCTGGCTCCTGGATGGTGCCACAGTAACCCTGTTGTGATTAAGGGTACCTTCTGAATAGTTCTCAATCATAAGAGGGTTGTGTTGAATCGCTCATAGTCTGACCTGTCACCTAGGACCAACTTGCCTTGGAAGACTCTAAAAGGGACCAACGAACGTGTCTGCAGAGTTATCCAGAGGAGCATCTGCCTCCTAAAAATGCAGATCCCCTTATGTGGTGGGAAAGCTGGGCCCTTGTGTACCCCAGTCTTGCCAAAATCATAGTTAAGAAGCTCTGTTTAGTGGCAACATTGTTTCCATCTGAAAAAGTATTCTCTAAGACAGGACTAATACTATCAGAGAGAAGTCGCCTCAAAATGACAAAAGTTAGATCACTTGTCTTCCTTAACTCAAATTTGCCAAAGGATAAGAACAGACAGGAGGCCCCACAAAGGATGCAACTGTTACGGCTGGTGGTACGTGAACTGAACCCAGATGCAAGACCCTCAGACAGGAATACAGTTAAAGGGAATTTATTAAATACAGTCAGTATAATTGGTTCACACAGGAAAGTATTGAATAACTCTTCAGCGGGGCTGTGCTGGGGAATCGTCACGGCTTCAGATTCCAAGTGAACCACTTTACAGCCCAGGTCGGGAGCACACGAGGGGAACCCGACTAGGAGAAAGCAAAGGAGAGTCAGGGGACAGACCGGGTCATACACGGGAGGACAATCAGACAGGCAAACGTACATGGGGATAAGGCAGGCTCACGTACCGATAGTCCAGGCAGGGGGTCGAAAACAGGCTTGGGCACAAAGGCGGATGAACAGACAGGGGTCAGGCGAATACTCAGGTGTGGAGGACGAACCAGGTCGAAGTCGGACGAGCAGGCAGATGAGGAACAGGCAGAGTCAGAGGTCGAAGGGCAAAACGGGTCACAACAGGTAGACAGACAGGATCCAAAACGCTGGTAAGTAATCACACCGAAACAGAGGAAAACAAACTGGCACAGGACAGGGGAAAACACAGGGTTTAAATACACAAGAGGGCGGGAAGACAATTGGACACAGGTGGAGACAATCAGGGAGGAGTCAGGTAATCAGAGCAGGTGGAAACAATCAGGGAAGGGAAGTAAAGACACCAGACATGACACATGAGGGAAACTTAACAAAATAAAACAGGAAACGACACACAAGACAGACAAACAAGTAAAATTCCGGGGACTGATATGACAGCAACTGCTTTATTATTTCAGGGATGTCTTTAATTATGATCTCACTTATTCTTTACACTTTGTTATTGTTTGCATTGTTCTGATGTGGATTCGTACGTGTGAATTAGAACCTGTTGTTCGAGTGGAGTGAAATAACTGGCATGTTTGTTGTCAGCGGTTACCATGGTGAATCCTGCAGAGGCGATTTCTCATAGACTGCAAGGTAAGCCCGGCTTCCCCCAAAATTACGAAAATTAAATGGTTAAATATGTACGGTTGTGTTGACATTTCATTGACTACAAATGCGTTAGAACACGTTCATCTCACAGATGAGTTCATTCAGAATCAGCTTTATCACAAATCAACGGACGCGATGTTGTTCACTTCTCATACATTCCCGTTGCGCTGTTTTCTCATTCGATCTCTGCTCAGTGCATTTGTCCGTTGACGCCGGGCGCCTATGGGCTTCAATGGGACTGAGTGGGAGTTTTTTTCACTGCCTCAAAACTGGATGGTAATTGGATAAATGCCACGATGTTGTCCCGCCCCTGGACGCCGGGCGTCTCTGGGGGTGAATGGAGCTGTGGGCGGACCTCAGCCGGGCTGGACGCCAGAATCCCACGTGCTGATTGGATGATCAGTCGAAAGGCTGAATCCCATTAGATTGACAGCTATTTTCAGATCTGCTCCTTCACTGACACAGTTCAGTTTAATACCGTAACGCATTCTGCTGTGAAATGGAGAGAGAAACCACTACGAAATTACTCATCCATTTCTTGCACTGTAAATAAAACACACTCATTGGACTTCCTTGTTTCAATTTAACATAATTTCAGCATTTTCTTGTTTCAATTACATAATTTAATCATTTCTTGTTTGAGTTTAATATCATTTTGTAGATAGTTAAATCAATCAAACTGTCGGCTAGGTCGGAGTGAAAGGAGCATCTCTTGTTTAAAAAGGCTGAAGTCTTACACCCACAACACAATGAGCCAAGGCCGTCTAAGCAGCCTAGCTCTGCTGGACATTGAGAGGACACTGGTCCAGTCCCTGGAAAAGACGCCTATTTGGTACAATAAGGTCACTGACCATTTTCTTAAAAAGGAACGGATGGTTGAATGTATGTTTAAATAACTTGACTTTTTTTTTTATGTAAGCCAACAATGAGCTTCCCCTGTCTGAAGGACCAGCAGCCACCACTGGAATCCAGGTATCAGGGCTCTCATGGCTTTTTGTTGTGGTTCATGCACGTGCCTAACTTGGTCTAAACGCACTCAGAGTCGATTGAACTAATGCAAAGCCGCTTTTCTGGAACCAGATACTCAGAGTTTCTCAGGTCAGAGTAAGTCAACTCGGAGTTTAGAGTTACACTCAGAGATGTGTTATTTTGCACCTTTGAACAAAGCAACCCTTAGTGTACACTGTTAGTAAATCACTTTGTACATTTTCTGGGGCGTGCAGTGAGTTTGTACATGTTTTTATACACGCAAACCTTTAGTAGATCCGGCCCAGAGTTTGTTGAACCTACTTTCTGTAACGGACCCCAGGTGTGGAAACACCAGGTAGGGTAGTACCATTTTGCATTCACATTTTTCTAACGTCCTCATTTTTATTCTAATTTCTCTCTCTCTCTCTCTCTCTCTCTCTCTCTCTCTCTCTCTCTCTCTCTCTCTCTCCTCTCTCTCTCTCTCTCTCTCTCTCTCTCTCTCTCTCTCCCTCTCTCTCTCTCTCTCTCATATATATACAATCCAACTATAATTATAAAGCACTTTAAAAACAACCATGGTGGACCAAAGTGCTGTCCAGAAGACTAAAAGCACAGTGAATAAAATTAATCAAAGCATTAACAAACAATAAAAACAAATAAATAAAACAAGTTAAAATATAAAAACATAAGCAAAATGTCAACAGTGCAAGAGTGTCAAAAAGCCAAAGAGAACAGGTGGGTTTTAAGAGGAGATTTAAAAACAGGCAACGAGGAGGCCTGTCTGATATGCAGAGGCAGGTATATATTTTTTTCTGTATTGTTAAATTGTTCTCGTGTGGAAAATTTCACAGAAAAGTTGTTCTGCATGGAAGTTATCTGTAGTCTGCATAGTTTTTATTGTGCCACAAAGTTTTTCAGGTGAGGGAAAATTCTAAATAGTGATCTCACTGTCAAAGCCTGGGGATATAGCACCACCCTATGGAATGCTTACAATGGAAACAAAAGCCAAATGAAATTCTAGTCAGTATTTCAGAATAATTCACACTAATAGAGTTTTTCTTGGTGGGATGTGTAAGCTTGAATTATTCTGATCTGATGCTGCTAGCTGTGATTGTTTCCTTGATAAAAACCTCTAATAAATAAATAAATATAACAATGCGCCAGTCTTTTGAATGGTTCTTTGAAGGGAGCAGCTCCTGAAGATCCAGCTCCCTTCAAGGAGCCATAAATTGCATCTATAATGTAAGGGTTGAGGGCCATCTGAGCAACAAATACTCTCTTGTAAATCTCTGACAAGAATCTCTCCACAGAATTTGTGGAGATGAGCATAACTCAGTGCTGTACATTTCAATGCAAGGGTCTTCAAAAGTCTGGACTATAGTTTAACATGTCACAGACACAATAAAATCAACTAGAAATAAGATATAGTGAGGAAACAAACACACACCACCACACATCCAAGAACATGTTACGAATTATACAGTAATTATGAAATATTTACAAATAAATAACTTTCAAATAATTACATCTGTGGAAACCTGTAGAAAATCCCACAGAAGCCACCACTGAAACAGCTTTTGACCAGAGCCAGGCAAAGTGAAGATGAATTGCTGCATAAATACGATTTATATTTTTAATATTAACTTTTATTGTATAATTGAACAAATATAAATTCTTATAAATTACAATCTAATAAAATAACATATTGTCATCGTATTAGTACAGAGGAAAGTGTTTGGATACTTGTAAAGCATCAGGAGGTAGAACTGGTCGTCCAATAACCAAAGGGTTGGCAGTTTGAATCCCACTCTGTCCTAGTCATGTGCCATTGTGTCCTTGGACAAGACACTTCACCCACCTTACCTCCAGTGTCACTCACACTGGCGTATGAATGCGTGTGAATGTTTGGTGGTGGTTGGAGAAGCCGTTTGGTGTGGACTGGCAGCCACACTTCCATCAGTCTGCCCCAGGGCAGCTGTGGCTACAAACATAGTTTACCACCACTAAGAGTGTGAATGTGACAGTGAAAGAATAATGGATCAATAATATAAAGCACTTTGGGTCCCTTGAAAAGTGCTGTAGAAATCTAATCAATTAACTTATTATTATTATTATTATTATTATTATTATTATTATTATTATTATTATTATATTAGCAGAGAATATCATATCAATACGACATTATATTATATTGAAATATAAATGTATACTCACAGGTTGAAAATCAGACCATTGATTGCCGTCGCGATTAGATCTGAACTCTGCAGTTAATACTTCAGACAGATCATTGTTTATCTAACATAGAATGTAAGTGATATGCATATATTTTCATATGCAAAATTTTCCTTTGGTGAAAGTCATTCTATGTGGGTTTGGTTTCCTCACATTCTAGTTTAACTTCACATTAGAAAAAATTAGGTTTGGAAAGTTAGTTAAACTGAAATTATAATTACTATTCATTTTATTATTACTATTGACCTGTCTCAACCTGAACTCTAAAGTTAATATGTCAGACAGATCATTGTACATCTGACATAAAATGGAAAAGGACAAGTGCAGACCATTTTCATATGCAAAGTTTGCCTTTGGTGAAGATCATTCTTTGTGGGTTTGTCTTTATTGCATCCATCATAAACAACTGAGTTTGGACAGGAAATTAATTGGATTTAGACATCAGTCATTTTGTTTACAAATATTTGTTTATTGTATAATGAGTTGATTAATTAATTGAAATCATGGTCCTTGGATCTTCTTCTTTTCCTTTGGGTTGTTCCCTTCAAGGGTCCCTACAGTGAATCATCTTCCATTTAACCCTATCCTCTGCATCCTCTTCTCTCACACCAACTACCTTTATGTCCTCTTTCACTACATCCATAAATCTAGTCTTGGGTCTTCCTCTAGACCTCCTGCCTGGCAGTTCCCACCTCAGGATCCTTCTACCAGTATATTCACTATCCCTCCTCTGTACATGTCCAAACCATCTCAGTCTGGCCTCTCTGATGTACTTATTCTTGATCCGATCCATCCTGGTCACTCCCAGAGAACCTCAGCATCTTAACCTCTGCTACCTCCAGCTCTGCCTCCTGTCTTTTCCTCAGTGCAACTGTCTTTAACCCATACAACATGGCTGCTCTCACCACTGTCACTTTCCTTTAATTCTTGCTTACACTCTTATCACACAATACACCTGACACTTTTCTCCACCCATTCCAACCTACTTGCACACACTTCTTCACCTCTTTTCCACTCTCAGGACTGTTGACCCTATGCACCTAAAATCGTCCACCTTCTTTATCTCTGCTCCCTGGAACTTCATTGTTCCACTTTGGTCCCTGTCATTCACACACATGCATTTTGTCTGCTGTGAACAATCTTCATCTCTCTTCTTCCCAGAGCAAACCTCCATCTCCCTAGGTTTTCCTCCACCTGCTCCCTGCTCTCACCACAGACCACAATGTCATCTGCAACAATGGCGGCTGCTCGTCTTTCAGACAGGGGAAGCTCATTGTCGGCTTACATTAAAAAAAAAAAAAAAAAAAAAAAAAAAAAAAGAATTAAGAAAATGCTCAGTGACCTTTTCGTACCAGTAGGTGTCTTTCCCAGGGACTGGACCAGTGTCCTCTCAATATTCATTAGAGCTAGGCTGCTTAGATTGCTTTGGCCCATTGTGTTACAAGAGTTAGACTTCAGCCTTTTTAAACAAGAGATGCTCCTTTCACTCCGACCTAGCCGACAGTTTGATTTAACTATCTACAAAACGATATTAAACTCGAACAAGAAATGATTAAATTATGTAACTGAAACAAGAAAACGCTGAAATTATGTTAAATTGAAAGAAGGAAGTACAATGAGTGGGTTTTATTTACAGTGCAAGAAATGAATGAGTAATTTCGTAGTGGCTTCTATCGATTTCACAGCAGAATGTGCGACAGTATTAAACTGAACTGTGTCAGTGAAGGAGCAGATCTGAAAACAGCTGTCAATCAAACGGGATTCAGCCTTTCAACTGATCCTCCAATCAGCACGTGGGATTCTGGCGTCCGGCCCGGCCGAGCTCCGCCCACAGCTCCATTCACCCCCAGAGACGCCCGGCGTCTGGTGGCGGGACAGCATCGTGGCATTTATCCATTTACCGTCCATTTTTGACGCAATGAAGAAAACTGTTCCACTCAGTCCCATTGAAGCCCATAGACGCCCGCAGTCTACGGACAAATGCACTGAGCAGAGATGTATGAGAAAACAGCGCAACGGGAATGGAGGAGAGGTGAACAACATCGCGTCCGTTGATTTGTGATAAAGCTGATTCTGAACGAACTCATCTTTGAGATGAACGTGTTCTAACACATTTGTAGTCAATAAAATGTCAACACAACCGTACATATTTAACCATTTAATTTTCGTAATTTTGGGGGAAGCTGAGCTTCCCTTGCAGTCTATGAGAAATCGCCACTGCTGTGGATGGACCTGCTAAACTCCTGTGTGCCGTTTATTACTCAGCTTTCACCAAGTATAAGCTAGGCATAAAGACCGCTCGGTTCCACTGGTGGCAAGTGGTTCTGTTCTGCCAACCGCTGTTTATAGTTATTACTGTGGTTAGCGTAGCTTCTCAGTATAGTTAGCCTGTGTGCCTGTTGCGCTTAGTGGCGTGAAAAAAAAGAATTGTCATCATGTGGTACGGAGTTGAAGACCCCTTTAAACCTTCCAGGAGGGCTTCCCCTGGCCTATCACCCAATAGAGAGAGAGTGATTGTGGATCTACCTGCTTCCTTTGCCAGCAATGGCAGCCAGTCCTGTTTTTGCCTCCGAGTTATACGTGCATCTTAATGACGTCACTGTTGTTAGTAAACATTGAAACTCATCTATTTTTCTGCCTTTAATCAGATGGGACAGTTGAGAGTGTCAGAAAAGTGGGGAGAGAGAGTTGGGGTGGATGCATGGACCTTGCTCATAAGGACAACAATGGACACCATGTGAATATTGATTTAATATCAATTAGATGTCTTCTAGATAAAAAAAAAATATTAGCTGAAAGAGATGTTGATGTGAATTATGTACCTTTAATATTAGTACAGTGTGATTTAGTTGAATACTTTTTTACATTTCAGGACCAGAAATTTGCTGCCTTGGGCTATATGCCCTTTTAGTTCATGGGAAGAGGACAGGGGAACTCATTGGTGGTAGATATAATAACACAGATGTTACTGACAGGGGACACCCAACCTGTCGTTGAAACAATAAAAATGGCTTATGAGTACTTACTCAAAAAGCAAGGTTAGAACACATTATTTTAAATGTATTTTCTTTGATGACATGTACAGGTTTAAAATTAATGTTAACTTGAGACCTCCACAACAGAGCCCCAGACGTCTGAAGTGTCTCCAGGAGCTCCATACAGCTGACCCCCGAGGAGTGTGTCGTCATCAATTTGTACCCTGTGCCCTCTAAGCCTCAACCGCAGCCTCAGCCTCATTCCCACCACCAGCCTCAGCCTCAGACCCACCACCAGCCCCAGCCACAGCACCAGACCCATCACCACAATCAGCCTCAGACCCAACCACAGCACCAGCCCCACCCCCACCCTCTGCATCAGACCCAGCCTCAGAAAAAAAGAAAAAGGGGTAAAGTAAACTTTCTTTGTAGCCAACATTTAGGTTTATGCAAACTTCATTACTAATAACTTCACAAGTTAATGTTAACTTCAAACCTCCACAACAGTAACCTGTAACCTGTTTCAACCCAACACAAGTTTCATAGTTAAATCTGATACGACATTTTGTGAAACCCAGCCCAGTATATAGGTTACAAGTTTATATAAATACAAAAAGCTCTAGATCACATAAAATACTTCTATTTATTGATTACCATTTGTTATTCAACAAAACTCTTTTTCCCTTAGTCATTTCAGGGTGCTGGAAATGCAGCAAATAAAAAGTGCAGGTATACGACCATTTAAGTGAGACAAGAATGAAAGAGGTAAGATGTAGAACCATGTTTCTTCTTAGGTTTGTTAGGTAAGTACATGCAGATTTACACTGTATTTTTAGGGACCATTTAAACAATAAGATGTGTTGATCGTCCGAGGTGGTTGTTTCCTGGGCTGAGTCTTCCACTGCAGAGTGAAGCCAGTCCATCCCTGACTTTGTAACGCTGAGCCAAGCTGAGGAGGAAATATAATAAAATAAAGGTTTGTTTCCACCATTTAATCAAGTTTTTTAAGTCTTGACTTTGTAGTTGCCTAATATTCATGTTTCACCTGTTGGACGATCTGAGTTTTAGTAGATGGGTCAGTAACATCAGCATCAGTCTGGATCATCATCCTCACTGTCGTCTTCAGTTTTGAAACTGAGCAGTTAAAAAAAATTACATTGTAATAAATTAAAGAGAACCAAAGTTTTAGAAAAGTTTTTCTGATAGGAATACATTTACAGTCTACTCTCGTTAAACCGCCCGCCGTTATACCGCCATTTTCGCTCACCGCCGACCAAAACCATTGCACAAAAATCCCCAATGCATTATTCCATTAGCTACCGCCATTTCCACCTATCGCCATCCGCCAGCCCAGTCCCATGCACACACAACACTTATACCATTGATTTCCCGACCGTTATACCGCCAGCGTGATTGCCATCGAGTACACATAAATTTTAACAATGCACTGAAACAAATACGCCAGATGCTGATCGCGACAAGCTACGAGTAGGTCTACGGAACGGCCACCGTTCATTTATCGCAGAGCACTCAGTAGGTCAGGATGTCGGGAAGAGGACGTGGGATTAAGCCAAAGCCTCAAGATGATGGGATGTCATTTCCCGACACGGTATAATAATGCTTAAAATGTTTCCCCACTTTAAATGATCCCTTACAACATAACAGAGTCAAGATTTATTTAGAAACGCAATTAGAACGGGTTAACGGAGGCAGCATAGATATCATATAGTAAAGACATGCACATTATGGACGCAACCCGTTGTAACGCCATTTTCACTATACCGCCAATTTGGCCGTGAACGGAAGTTGGCGGTATAATGAGAGTAGACTGTACTTCATTAGTCAACAATCACCTTCATGGCAAAGGAACACGAACTTCTCCTCACATCTGGCATCATTCCACAAATGTTGTTCATTCTCAGCTCCACAGTGCTGGGTACCATAACTGTTATCAGGCCCTGTATGTTGCCAGTTTGTAAAGGAGGTCGGGGTCTGGTAAGGCCATATCCATGGCACACGGTACAGGCCAATCCATACCTTATCACTGGTTGGTTTTACAGAGGAAACTTCTATGTTTTGGATGGAATCCTCTATCAAGGCCAGGTCCACATAGTGAGTTCTGCAGTATGTTTGAGCATTATTCCATGTTTGTGGAATGGCAACATATACGTAGTTTCTCTCTTGTTGATTTTTCTCTGTAAAAAAAAGTGTAGTAGTCAAATTATTCATGTAATAATGTAAACAGCATTATCAGATAACAACAGTAATCTCTTTCTGAGAAACTGGATTGACACCTGGATTTCTCCCCATTACTCTAATGTCTTTGTGTATGTATACCTGTCAATCTGATTTATTTCAATGTTTTACATCTGCGCTCGTGTAAGAAAAAGAAATTGTAGAAAAGAGAAACGACATTGTTAGATGTGAACAGAAGGCAATAATGGGAAGTTTCATTCAATCATCACTACATTCGAATGTATTCCGTAAGAAATCCAGTAACAATGATAATAGGTGCATGTAAATGCTTCAGATCCACTTATTACAATTATCGGACTCCCAGACATCAGATTTTTATGATCATGTAAACAAGTTCACTGATAACAGCTGATCTCAACATCAGCTCACATACGCTGACTCAGCCGATTCTCTTCCATCTACTTAATATTGTGTCATGGTTAAAGTGTTTATCTTACTGCTTAGCCTGCTACCCTTGATACTTACTTTGTAAGCAGTTTGTTTTTTGTATTTTTTAGAACCTACCTTCAATGTAACTTGTCCTTTTTATGCTGTATTTGACTTCATCTATGTTGCATTGCTTTCAATGATGCACGATTTGTTCTTTTCCCTGCCTTGAGTTTTGCATATACAAGGGCTGGAAAAGCCCTGATTTATGCTGCCATATAGAACTCATTATGGATGAACAAAGTCTTATTTAACTATAGTCATTCTGAATTTACTTATTTAACAGTATTTTCAGGAACTACACTTTGGATCAACCATACACAGTTTATGGTTTGTAACATCTAAAGTAATGCGCTGTATATCATGCATGGAATACAAGGTTGGCTTCAAACAAATGTTCAAGGGATTTTATTTTGCTCTTTGATGTAACTCAAAATTTAATTTAATTTATTTCAATCAGGACTACTTTGGTCAAACTTAAGTTCTTCATCTGGTGGTATGGCTCTGTTCTGGGGGTTCTCTGTCCTTCCACATGCAGACGTAAGCCCTTTTTCCACCAGATTCCCAGGAACTTTTAGTACCTGGAACTTATTTACCTGGGTGAAAAAATTCTTGGTAATTTGTGTGCTTTGTGTTTCCACTACACTTCAGTGTATTAAATAAGATGCTGTTGTTACATGACTGATCAGGACTTCAACTAGTTGGCGAGCATATTTTGCCAACATGTGATGAGGTCCAGGTGGTTTTGAACGTATTTGCTGAATGTGCTCTTTAACATATTCAAATTGACAGACAGATGATTGCAATGCACTTGTAGGTGCAAGATGAATACACTTGGCTTCTAAAAATGACATCATTTTGCTCTTGCAGCCTTGGTTTGGGAGTTCTTACAGCTTGTTCTCGACACACCATCTGAGCTGCACTTTTTTCTTGTGTGGTGTCCAAGGACTATTGCATGATTGGTCAGAAATTCAAAGTGAGCATAGTTAATGCTTAAAAGTGGAGGACCTCCCTGGAGATCAGTACTTGAGTTTCTTGTGAAGTATGAAATACCCTGGCCAGAATGAATTTTATTGTTGTTGCCACCTCAAGAAAATGAACAAATTTCTCTGTTCTCTTGGAGTATGTAGCAGGTTTAAGTCCAGGTCACTTTTGAGCCTCATCTGTATCCCCAAACACAGATTGAGACTGAGAGTAACTCATACCAAAAGCAGTAAAACACTGAAAAAAAAAGTTTTTGGTTCTGTGGTGTGTTAAAGATACCACTTCTAAATCCCCCCAATGCACACCATTCAGTAGCATCTGAGCCAAATTGTGAATTTTTTCTCCTCAGATGGTGAAGCTATGACTTGCCCTACTTTGCCTCTAATTGGCTAATACTCACTGCCTTCACTGATTAGATTGGTTAACTTTAGGCATGAGGACTGATGAGCCAATCAGAAGGAGAGTAGGGTGGGTCATGCAGAGAAAAATATTGCTAACTAGCGCCACCTCTGGAACCTGACTGGACACCTCAGGTGGGAGTGCCACCCCAGTTAATTGACAGATCACTATACATCTCGTTGAAAGATGCGCAATTATTGGAAATGCAAATGAGAAAAGCAGCATAAACATCTTTCAAGTGAGTGGCACGTATTGAGTGAACCTTCTATCATGGAATACATAATTCTGACATAAGTTTTAAGGTGGTTTCCAAATGAGTCAATGTTAAATTACTGGCCATAAGACTGCACATTTAGAAAAGATAAGATTTTGCCGCCAAGTTCAACCATGTGAGTAGGCTAACGTGATGAAGGGCTAACGTAATCCTATGTTTGCCTCATGTTGAATACATTTACATTCATGCAGCTCCTTGTGTGACCAGTAAAACCTATAAGCTGCTCCTGATCAAGTCATGATAATTTTATAATAGTGAGCAAATACTACTGACAGATTTTTGGGTAAAAAAAAAAAAAGGCAAAAATTGAGAGCATACCCACATCTCCAGGGATCACTACATCACTGGTCACAAGTTGAGGATTAAAGGCAGGCAGCAGTTAACTGTGCTGAATTTCTTTGCCGTAACCAGCAATGCAACTTCAGCTGTTGCCACCGCGACTGCAGCTGCCGCTACCACACCTGCCGCTATAGTGACCACATCCACTAGAGCTGTGACAGGGGCAGTGTATATATATATGTGTGTGTGTATATATATATATATATATATATATATATATATATATATATATATATATATATATATATGTATATATATATATATATATATATATATATATATATAGGGTGGGGAAGCAAAATTTACAATGAACATTTAGTTGTTTTTTCTCAGCAGGCGCTACATCAATTGTTTTGAAACCAAACATATATTGATGTCATAATCATACCTAACACTATTATCCATACCTTTTCAGAAACTTTTGCCCATATCAGTAATCAGGAAAGCAAACGTCAAAGAGGGTGTGATTTGCTGAATGCACTCGTCACACCAAAGGAGATTTCAAAAATAGTTGGAGTGTCCACAAAGACTGTTTATAATGTAAAGAAGAGAATGACTATGAGCAAAACTATTACGAGAAAGTCTGGAAGTGGAGGAAGCAACAAAAAACGTACCAAAGCTTTTATTAAAGCTCTCAAATCCAAAATCCTAAAGGATCCAACCAAATCCATGAGAAAAATGGCAATTGAACTTGAGGTAGACAACAAGACCGTTAGAAATGCAGTAAAATATGATTTGAAGTTAAAATCTTACACAAGAACACCAAAACACTTGTTGACAACAGCAACAAATCCAACTTTAGCAATTTTTTGGAATCATGTTTATGGCCACCTTCTAGCCCAGATCTAAACCCTCTGGATTATGCTATTTGGAGCATTTTAGAACATGCTACCAATAGAACATCACACAGCAATGTCAACTTTCTTAAAGATACTATTAAAGAAGAATGGGAGAAGTTGTCACCCAAATATTTGAGGAACACTTGCGCAAGTTTCAGGAAGCGTGTGAAGGCAGTTATTGAGAAAGAAGGAGGACACATAGAATAAAAACATTTTCTATTATGTAAATTTTCTTGTGGCAAATAAATTCTCATGACTTTCAATAAACTAATTGGTCATACACTGTCTTTCAATCCCTGCCTCAAAATATTGTAAATTTTGCTTCCCCACCCTGTATATATATAAAAATTTATCTGCATTTGGACATGGGCATTCAGTTTGTTTAAAGTGGCATTAAAAAGCATTAAATTAGATTTGCTGATACCTGCAGAAACCCTTTAGTGGTAACAGACATATGTGTACATGTTAACTCTGCTGTTGTTCATCAAAACACTTTGTGTACTTTGGGACGGATTTAAATGATTCCTTCAACATGAGCCAGGGGGAGTTTGCGTGACACAAAATCAAAAATTCATTATATTATAAATCTTTACTTACCTGCATAACAAACAAAATGGTAAAGCTCACGACAATCCTTATCAAACCATTTTCCAGTGGGCATCATCATTATCACACATGTCTGCTTTCCCTGGTAATAATTCGGTTCAATACTATCCCAGTTTTGGTAACCAGTTTGGCTTGTTTCACCAGTTGCTGACCATCTCCAAGAGTTGACATCATTGCCCATACTTTCCTTCCAGGATTTTGGGTCATCCCTCAAACCAATCCAGACCAATGAGGTCAGTAGTTCAGGTCTGTTCAGTCTTTGTATTTCCTCCATACTTTCAAAAGTAGCCAGGTCAGTGTATTTCTCTCTGCAGTAAAGCTGAGCATCATCCCAAGTCATTAACATGTTGACGTAGTGGTAGTGACGGAGAGGAACCTTGGAACAGGCAATGAGGCTAAGTCCTGATGATCATTAAAAGAGAAAAGTTTAAATATTGGCAATAAACTGATTTTGGTTGGTCTATTTCCACTCAAGTACTGCAAATGCTTTGTTAAGTTCAGGCAACAAATGACTTTGTGATGAGGGTCGGGATTAGGTTAACCCTTTCACAACATCATCAATCAATCAAATTTTATTTATATAGCAACACATTATAAAAAAGTTATCTCATCACACTTTATATTTAGAGCTGGTCTAAACCAGACTCTTAAGCCAATTTACAGACACCCAACAGAATCCTCCAAGAGTAAACACTTGGGGACTGATTTACTAAAGGTTTGCACGTGTAAAAACATGCGCAAACTTGACTGCGTGTGCAAAAACACATTGAAGCTTATCTATTAACAGGATGCACCAAGGGTTGCGTCTCTCAAATGAGCAAAATAGCTTGCGCAACCCATTTAGCGTGTTTGCTTTGATGAATATGCAATATGGGCGTTTCTGCCAGAACACGCAAAATTATTGGGAGTAGATGCAAAATGTGATTTACCAAACCCAAAACTGATTGTGGTGGCTGATTTCACATCTATAGTATTTTCTGGACTGCAGACCGCACCTGACTATAAGTCACACCTGACTACAAGCCGCACCTGAATATAAGCAGCACCCACCAAATTTTAAAAGAAAAAAAATATTTGTACATATATAGGCCTGACTATAAACCGCAAGTGTCCATGTTGTAACATGAGATATTTACATAGAAAGATGGTAAACAGAAAGATTATTCAAATATTTATTTCCATGCCTTAACTGCTTTTTTCCAAACAGTGCCTGTAACATAGCAGTAAAACAGTAGTAACACGGCTGGTTAAAAAACCCAGAAAAGTCATTAATCGCTATCTTCATCTTCCTTCTGTGCATTGAAACCACTGAAGTCGTCTTGTTCAGTGTCGGAGTTGAACAGCCTCAGAAAGGCTTCGTCACACATCTTCTCAGTCTCTCTTTCATTGTCGCTCTCAATGGCACTTGCATGCAGCAGCTCTATTTCCTTCTTGGACAGCCAGATTGATTGCTTTTAACTTAAAAGCTGCATCATATGCATTTCTTTGTGTGTTTTCCATGATGAGGGTTTGTGCATGACACGCAAAATGATTGTTAAAAGTTAAGCTTAAAACTTCTCTTCACATCACCTCTTCCCCCTGTCTGACTCGCTTTTGCGCTTCCTGATAGAGCGCTCCCTGGAGACCGTTAGCCTGCAAAAATCTATACTTGAGCCGCATCGTTGTATAAGCCGCAGAGTTCAAAGCGTGAGAAAAAAAGTAGAGGCTTATAGTCCGGAAAGCACGGTATATTTATACCACATTTCCACTGCGTGGTACCGGCTCAGCTCGACTCAACTCAGCTGGGCCTTTTTGCATTTCCATTACAAAAAAGGACCTGGAATCTGGTACCCGGTACTAGTTTTTTGGTATCACCTCCGCCGAGGTTCCAAGTGATACTAAACCGTGACGTATAACACTGCAGACCACTGATTGGTCAGATAGTTTTCTCTGTGACCTGCCGCTTTACAAAAAACAGATGCGGAAGTTGACAGTAAATATAGCGGTACATTAATCCACATGATAACAGCCCAAAACTATACCATGGTTGGTCAAGGAGATTCAGTCTTTGGTGGTCGACGTAAAAATTCAGACGAGACAACACGCAATGAGCAAGTTTATCAGCAACTCTCTGAACAGACGATACGGAAATAATGCGCCGCATCGCTATGATGTCCAGGTACTGTAAAGTCAGTAGTATCCTGTAATGGAAACGGTCTCCAGGAATACCGAGTCAAGTTGAGTCGAGCCGAGCTGGTTCCACGTACTGGAAACACGGCATTAGTGTGTCTTAAAGGCAGGTTTATTTTACTGGCATAGCTTTGTGCAAAACTAACAGCAGCTGTTGTGGTGTGGAGGCAGCATAGACACAACTAAAGGCTCGCGTCAACATTTTTGGAATGACGGAAGAAAAAACAATTGAGACGTATTGCCTACCCAACAATGCCATTATAGAACCTCTAGATGAGCAAGGGAATGATTTGGGGCCAGTCATGAGGAGGAGTCATACAATACCTTCAATGACAAAACTCCTCACAACGTTACATTTCCTTGCGTTTGGATCATTTCAGCGCACTGTTGTCATTAGTGCTGGCGTATCCCAGAGCAGTTTTTCCAGTGTACTGTCTCCATGACGCCAACCATTAGCACACACAAAATCCTCATTTAAATAGGGCGGGCTCCAAGACTTTGCACCTGTTGTCAATTGCACAGGCAGTCTTAGTTGATCTCCCGTGGACAGCAAATCAATAGCATCAACATGCATTTTTTAGCACGAGCAAATTTGCACCTGTTATTTGCGATCTTAGTAAATCAGGCCCTTAGAGACAGTGGTGAAGAAAAACTTTCTTTTAACACACAGAAACTTTGAGCAGATCTTGGCTCTTGGTGGATGGTTGTCTACCTTGACCAGTCACATGTTAGTCCGAAGGTCTGTTCAAATGCTTCATATTGTACAGTAGTGAAGGGAATACAACTGTTAGTAATGGGCTAATGATATACAGACCACAGTATTATCCACTATTATTCAAGGATCAGGTGGACGTGGACACAAAATTTTAATATTCTAACTAGACGTTCATACATTTCCTGAAGGAAATGTAACCCAAGTGCTTGTCTCTTGGTGGACTTGTGGCTAGGTGCGATGTAAAAGCAAGAAATAGCTTCCATTCTCTTCACATGGGGAATTTGTGTGGCAGTGTTTGGCAACTGACAACACCAAAGACTTTATGTGGACCTGTAGTCAGATGAGAAGCCTCCCAGAGTCTCTCAGTCTTGTTAAAGCATTGTTTACATAGGCTCCTTTAATTGGATAACTCCATGTGTATGTTATCCCAGGTGTGCTCATCCATTTCACATGCAGGATTTGTGTGTGTCTGTGTGCTGTATGTGTGTGTCTATGTTGAATCTGAATTGCCTACATGGTGGTTTTTCTGTCCTGGCCCCTAATAATAATTCGGGATGTTGTTTTAAAGTATTTCTCAGAAATCCTGCTGTATCTTTACAAGGAACATTTGAACACAGCATGAAACACTATTTTGCAGGATTTGTCGACTTGGTGTGTAATTAATGAGCATACAAGGACTCTCTATGACACTTGATGTGTGTGTGGAGGACAAACATCCCAGTTATACCTATTATTTTCTAAATAGACCTGGATATTTCCTGACTGCAGACCAGTTCATAGAGATAGTTATGGCCTATCATTAAAACATTTCTGTGTCAACTTGCACTGATGGTTTAAACCATTAAAATTCAACTAAAAAACAATCAGTGATACATGTAGCCAAACTGCCAGAGGCCTCTCTTTTCTGCTTTTAGCCCCAGCCCTGCAGGTGTTAGACCTGTCAAACTATACATCCTCAGATGGAATGAGGCAGAATAGATGCCATGAGTGAGATGGAGTTTGGTTCTTGAAAGCTGAGAAAATGATTAATTCTGGTGGGTAGATGATTTATGCAATCATTGGATGTTTATTGATGAGCGGAGCCCTGGACCATTTATCATAATATAATACTCTCCATTTTGCATTTTTTCAGTGAAAATCAGGTATTTTCCTATTTTTTTTTTTTACCAATTATGTACTTTAATCATCGTACTGAGATTCCATTTAAGGGTTATCATACCCTTAGCTCCAAGCTGCCCGGGGCTCCGGCACATTGTCGGGCAGAACCCTGGCTCATAGCCAGGCGTGATGTGGCGGGGAGCCGCCCTGGTTCCCACCGTGTTCAAGTGGGTGGGAGGACCAGGCACACTGTCAAACTGAAGCAAGCTACTAAGAGAAATTCACCCCTCCTCCTTGTGTAGATCCCGCCCATCATGTTCAGTTGAACTTACAAGCAAAACAAATGATTTGATTTGCAAAAGATTTAGAGGTACAAAACCTTTGGACTTGCTAACAAAACTTTTAAAATGACAAAACATTCTGGCCTGCAAGCAGAAGGGTCAGATTTGAAATGAAAGAAAATGAGAATACAATCGATTTTGTTAAGCTTTAAAATTTTGAAACCCTTATTTTTGTTTTCAAATTGTGATTTTTTGTTTGCCTTTTATTCCCTTTGCTTGCATAATAAACACAAAATTAAATTCATATGTTTCTTGTTTATAACATTGTTATTAACGGTTCATGTACACTCTTGAAAACAATAATACTACTTCTTCTCAGGATCTGAGAATGTGCAGTATGAAAACTGGAAACACAAGTCTGACTTAATTTGTAAAAATATGTAAACCATGCTCTTGATCTTACCAAAGAAGAAGAGAAGCAAATTCATGTTCTGATCCATTTGTGACTTTACTAGAAAATAAAGTAAAATATTTCTCAGTCAGTGACAGAGTGCATTTTCAAACATTAACATGACAACTTAAAGCTTAACTCTAACCTTATTGTCACCCTAACCTTAAAGTCTTATTCCTCAAAATTAGGGCTTTGAGTTTCTGTCCTCATGGTCTCACCAGTCTCAACTCTTAGGGCCTGATTTACTAAAAGTTTGCGCGTGTAAAAACGTGCAAATTTGAATGCGCAGCAAAAACACGTTGAAGTTAATCTACTAACAGGACGCACCGAGGGTTGCGTCTCTCAAATTGGCAAAATAGCTTTTGCAACCCATTTAGCATGTTTGCCCTGATGAATATGCAATACGGGCATTTCTGCCAGAACGCACAAAATTATTGGGAGGAGTAAATATTTCTTTAGCACGCGCCAAATCATTTACCAAACCTGAAACTGATTACAGTAGCTGATTTTGCGGCTATATTTAGCGTGTCTGAAAGGCAGGCTTTAACTGGCATAGCTTCGCACAAAACTGGCTGCAGTTGTTGTGAGGCGGCATAGACACAACCAAAGGCAAAGCAGAGAACCAATCTGTTCTGCTCATGTCAACATTTTTTGAATGACGGAAGAAAAAATAAATAAAATTGAGGCATATACCCCCCCTCCCCACTTTAGGCCAGGACCCGACTTCTGAGAGGTGTCTCTCTCTCTCTCTCTCTCTCTCTCTCTCTCTCTCTCTCTCTCTCTCTCTCTCTCTCTCTCTCTCTCAGTCTCTCACAGGGGAGACCAAACAGGACTGCTTCTAGCATTGCACACACACACACTCACACACACACACACACACACACAAACAGCGCTGTCCACGGTGTTGTGACTGGACTCCTGAACCGCCTATATCACAGGTGTCAAGCATGTGGCCTGGGGGCCAAATCCGGCCCTCCAAAGGGTCTAGTCCGGCCCTTGGGATGAATTTGTGAAATGCAAAATTACACTAAGCTATTAATAATCCTTTTAGTTCAGGTTCCACATTCAGACCAATTAAATCTCAAGTGGGCAGGATTTAGTAAAATACTATCATAATAATCTATAAATACTCACAACTCCAATTTTTTTTCTCTTTGTAAATATTTTCATGTATTTACACTAAAACAAAATATAATTTCAAAAGAAAAAAGTGAATCACCTGAACAAATATGAACAACCTGAAATGTTTTAAGAGAAGTAAGTACAATATTAACAATATTCTGCCTGATATTAAATGTTTTGTGTATTTGTAGATCCACTGTGATCTGTAAGTTATAATGTTCACGTGTAAATGATAAACTGAAGCATAATATTGTTAAAATGACACTTATTGTTTCAGTTTGTTCATGTTATTCTCATTGTTTGAAAGGACAGTTTGTAGATGTAAACATTTTCATTGTTCAATTTTACTTTTTTCTCTCTACAACATAAAGAAAATTTTGGAGTTGACATTATTTATATATTATGTTATTATTTTACTGGTTCAGCCCACTTCAGATCAAATTTACCTGAATGTGGCCCCTGAACTAAAATGAGTTTGACACCCCTGTTCTATATAAACACTGATGCGGAGGGGTTTCTCTCATGTCCACTGGCTTAAAAGTTTTCATTCACCATACAAAGCGACATACAGAGAGAAGGTATTTATTTCATTATTAACACACTTCACCACTGACAAACAACAACAGAGAAATACCTAGCCACCCCCCGGTGTAGAAAAAGACCAACTTCATATTCATGAGTACTGGGGTATCCCAGAGCAGTTTTTATTACAGCATACTGTGTCCATGACGACAACCAGTAGCGCACGCAAAATCCTCATTTAAATAGGGCGTTCTCCAAGAGTTTGTGCCTGTTATCATTTCCAAAGGCAATCTTAGTTGATCACCCGTGACCCGTAGCACGCATTTTTTAGCACGAACAAGAAAAATTGCGGGTGTTATTTGCGATCTTAATAAATCAGGCCCTTAGATTTATGTCCTGGTTCATGGGGATGTAATCACACTAATATATTTGAATTGTCAAAATGTATACATTTCTCTGTATTAGATGAGACCACAAACACATCATGATGGTCATCAGGTTATGGTTCCAGTTTAACTCGTCAATATGACAGAAAATAGAGGACACTGACTTGTTGACTTTACATTTTCCTAAATCCCTTGTTAGCCACAACAATTAATTCTATGTCACTAATTCCCTTCAAATATAAAAAAAAAAAATACTCACAAGATGAAAGTATGACATTTGACTGTTGCAAAAGTGAGGCCTGAACTGAGGGTTACTCTTCAGGATACGGATCACTGCACATCTGAGGTGAACTACAAAATGGCATCAGTAGATCTTTACAGTATTTTCATATGCAAAGACTGACTGGGGTTAAGGTTGTTCAGTGCAGTTTCACCCTACAGATTATACATACTCCTATTTATTTAGTATTTTATTCTAAGACTTTCTTTTTCATTGTAGCACTTTCAGATTCTTTTGAATGAAAAGTGCTTTATAAATGCAATTTATTATCATTATTATCATAGAGCATTTCACCTCTGGTAATTTATCAGTTTAGAAAGAAGGTAAATGTAAGAGTAATGCCACCTTTTCTCTTCTGATTATTCAAAGTAATTAATAACAGACAAACCCTACAGTGCATGTAATATGTGACAATCAGTCCCTACAAAACATTTTCACCCCCTTGGATATTTTCAAATTTTATTGCTTTTTTTAATGGGAATCATGGTCCATATGCAAATCAAGGAATAAATAAAACAAACATATTCAATAAAACAAACAAATTTCTACAAATTAATGTAAATTCAAATAAATTCAAAATAGTAAATCTAAAAAAAAGTGATCGCGTAAATATTTAAGCCCATTGAAAATGACTGACCTATTCAACAGAGGTCCAGGCAATCTGTGCGAGGAGTCTCACAATTAGTGAAATGGAGATAATATGTGTGCAGTGAATGAGCTTGTTCATATGACCATAAAAATCTAATAACTGGGAGTAATTACAAATGGTAATAATCAGATCTGATGTGCTTACATGTACATCAGAAATGTGATAATCCAAAAATCCTGGTTTAGACATTCTAGTCCATTATTAGATTTCTTTCACTACACACTATGAACTTTCTGTCTTCTGAAGTGGTCAAGAATTTAGTCCAATAGAGTTTGTCTTTGGATGTAAAACAGGCTGTTCATACCTGATCCCAACTTGACAGAGCTTCAGCAGTTTTCTGAGGAAGAACTGAGAAAAATTGCAGCATCCAAATGTCTGAGTCTCACTGTTACCCATCCAACACAGGCTCCAAAGGCGGGGAGTGTATCTGTGTTCCACATTCCTATCTTCCCCAGTGCCTATGTAGGGTTAGGGTTAATTCTAACTAAATTGGTGAAACTGGTGAGACACCACGGCCTGCAATTATGCTTGGTGGGCCTTCGTCCCTACATATGGAACTACATTTCCTATCATGTATGTTGGACTGGGAAACATAGTTCTGACTCCCCAAAGGTGTATCTACTAAATACTGAGTTGAAGGAGGTGAATATTTATAATAAAGGATTAGATTTCTATAGCGCTTTTCAAGGCACCCAAAGCACTTTGCATTATTGATCCATAATTCATTCGCTCTCACATTGTCACTCTGGTGGTGGTAAGCTACGTTTGTAGCCACAGCTGCCTTTAGGCAGGCTGATGGAAGCATGGCGGCCAATTCATACCAAACGGCCCCTCCGACCTCCACCAAAGATTCACACATAGTCACCAGTGTGAGTGACACTGGAGGGAAGGTGAGTGACGTGTCTTGCCCAAGGACACAACAGACTGACTAGGACAGAGCGGGATTCAAACTGCCACCCCTTCAGTTATTGGATGAGTGGCTCTACCTCCTGAGCCATGGCCTCAATATTTATGCTAATATTGAACACTTATTTTTCATAATGTTTTTTTAATCAGTTGCCATTTCTTTGTAGAAATTTGTTTTCACTTTGACATGACATTAACCATGATTTTCTTTGTAAATCCTTGTTGAAAAACCCCATTTCATTTTTTAAAGCAATAAGAGGGTGAAACATTCATGAAAAGTTTTTATAGACACTGTTTTACTTTTCAGGTGAGTATTGCTCCTATTACAGTTCCACACTCAAACTGATCTGCAACTGCAGTTTGACCTAAGAGCGGTTGACTACAACTGACTATAGTGCTCAAACACTCAGGAACAACTCATTATCAGAATCATTGTACTGTCATTCAAGCACGCTTAAAAACATGGAGGAATGAAAAGTGTCTGCCAGGACCAGTGTAGTAATAAATACATAATAAATTTTCTGATCTAAAGTAGCTGAGAAGCCACTGCATTGTGGCTGTCTGTTTTCATGTCAGTAGCATCATGTTTGTTTGGAGAGGATTGAACTAGATGAGCAAGCAAATCTTTTAAAGACCTTGTTTAAAATTCAAACCAAGTAAATCTCATCTGAATGTTTTGTTTGTGTCTGTGTTCCTTCTACCTTTGCCTTGACTTTTCCAGAGAGGTTTAAATTATTCAATAGGTTGCAATGCAATCTTCTAATTTGTTCATGTCTGACTGGAAGAAGTCATCTGAGATAAACAAGAATAAGATAAGAACACTGATGTTTGTTCTTGTTTGGTTGTGCTGTAGTGTTTATGAGGCTGTTCGTCTGTGTGGATGATTCCATTCAGGTCTGTCAGTCTGTTTGCAGCTGTAGGTCTGTCCCACACCTCCATCCTTCTAGAACAGGGGTGTCAAACATATGGCCTGTGGGCCAGAACCAGGCCACTAAATGTTCCAATCTGGTCCATGGGAAGAATTTGTGAAGTGCACAAATAACACTGAAGGTATTAATGGTCAAGGGTGTTAACCTATCTCAACAATATACAATGTTGTAAATGTTTTGTGCCTTTGTAGATCCACTGTGATCTGTAATGCAGATGTATAGTTGTATACATGTCCTGTAGTAGTTTGGAACTCAAGTCCTTTCTTGGATTGGAAGTGCAGTGTAATAGAGGGGCAACTAATGACCTTTTCAATTTCAGTAGTTGACCAGTCATTGACCACTGTAACAGCTAGTAAAAAAAACAAGCAAAAAACACAATGGCTCTTATTTATATTAGAGCTGTCAAAATTAACACATTAACACAGATTAATCAATCATCATGATTAATCTAATTAAAAATTTTAACGCAATTAATCCATCTGCAGCGCAGAATGACTCTGAACATCTCTGGCAACACATTTCAGACAGTTTGTCCTGGTAGAGTTAGTGTTATGCATGCACAAATGGGCAGTTGCTCTGGTAGTGACAGGCAGCAGAACCTACCCATAAAGATGGGAGACACTATACAGCATGTCGGCCCTCTGGATGGAAATATGAGGACAAAAAAATCCCAACATGGAACAGTTGTTTCAAGTTCTTTTGTGTTTATTAAACACCTTCAACAGTTTAATCAAAATTAATCCACAGCAACCCTGTGATTAATCTGATTAAAAATTGTAATCATTTGACAGCACTAATGTATGTATATGGCAGCAATGAAATACATTTTCTAACCTTTAACAAGAGCATTTAGTGCACAATAATTTGAATGCATAACAAAGTTTGTTGAAGATTCAATTCAACATTCAACAAATTTCGCAATTAGCAATAAAATACTTTTTTTTTCCCCCATTGCCTATTAACAATTCCAGTGCCTGACAAAGTTTGTTAAAAACCACTAAATAGCCTACTCCAATTGCAATCAGTAATAAAAAATTTTAAATAAACATTTTTTCCTCTAACAAAAGTGCATTTTATGCGTAACAAAAACAATGCATAACATTATGTTTGTTGCAGATGACATGTCTGCTGACTGTTATTCTTCAAAAAGCTGTCCATGGGTTGTATACTCTTCTTAATACTGTAGAAATATTAAAATGAAATTGTCAGACAAAAGGACATTATGTCACACATGCACATACAGTAACATCTTGCTATTTGCATGGGAGCTAATTATCTTACCAAGGTGAGTCTGAATCTTACAAATGTGTTTCCTCTTCATAAGTTCATACATAACTGAAGTGGACCCATGATACGCCAGACTCAGTTTACAGATCTTGCACGTGACAGTTTTCTCGGTTGTGTCACATTCAAAATGTTCCCAAACTTTGGATCAATGGTGGAGTGACTAATTGGGAGATTCGGGAGGATTCCTGATGGGCCGGCTCATGTCAATCTGGACTTTGGGCCAGTTGAATGGGAAAGATAATTTTGACACTTATCTGTCACTTCTCTAATCTTCTTCTTGCATTCATTCTCCATTCATCTGACACCTCAGCCCCTACATTGCAGTAGATTTGATGGGTTCTACCATCTAAGGGAATTCGTCCCTCCCAAATGTGTGAGCTGGTTTGGGAAAGGAGTCATCTTTTCTGGAGCGGTAGCGCAAGTCAGTCAGTGGTGATGGAGGCCAGGAAGAGGCCAGGTGGAGCTGAAAAGGCCAGGTTAAAGAAAATGAAGCTACTGAAGGGTTTAGTGTAAACCTGGCAGATTTACCCACCGGTGCCCTTTCCCTAGAGTGTATTTTGGCTGTTTTTTTTAATAATACTTTTGATTTTGCCTTAATATTGCTCATAAAAAAATGTTTACCTTGCCTGGCTTGGTGTCTTTTTTTAAGCATAACCTCACCTGTGTGGCTTTACAATAATTTTTTTGTCATTTGACTTGCTGTATTAGCACACTGAATGTAATCACACACAAAAAAAATTAAATACAAGTAGAAAAAAAAGATTTTTTTTTTTTTTGCTGCTTTTCATCAAAAACATGCTGAACAAACCATTTTCTAACTTAAAATGAACATATAAATTGAAAACTTAAAAAAAAAAAAGTACAAAGTTATATGCATCTACTTATATGAAAATGCAGGCAATGCCTCAGGCCTTTGGTAAGAAAACTACACACAACTTTTTAAAACAATCAGGAGTTAAAATGTGCCCCATATGGTTTTTTTCATGTAAGCACTTCCCTGAGAAGCCTGTTTTTACCGTCTCATTCTGCACCAAATGTGATGACAATATTGATGAAAATTAATATATTGATGAGTCTGGTTTTACTCGGCCTTTCAATACAATCAGCTTCACAGTATTACTTTGTCATCTGCACTTTCACACAAGTTGAAAAGAAGACTCAGTGAGGCTCCGTTTGCTAATGCGTCATCTAAAATCGGTTTGTGATTCGAACCTGAAGGTGCATTCAGGGACACTGAAGGGTTAAGGGCACTGACATGAGACTCAACCTAGCATACATGTTTTAGCAGGGAAAACTGGAGGATCTGAAGGAAACCCACACGCACAAGATGAACACCCAAAGTCATGAGCGCAAGTGGGAATTACTGTCACGCCACAGCAAGAAGGTTCTAAAATTACTTATTTGCAATATCTGCAATATTTGTTTTCCAGGACTCATTCTGGTCTCAGTCATTTCATTCAGACCCTCTAATTAGTAATCTGGTTCATCATTAAATATTTCCTCTATTAAAAGAAAAAAATGATTTCCTCAATTCAAAGCTGTGATGTCTGTTGTGTCCTGCTTTGATTGACAGGTCTGTAACAGTTTGCTCATCTGCTGAGTCAGACTTTTACTTTTGGTTTATAGGTACCCATGATGGCCGTGCCCACAACCACACAAAAGGTTGCAGCAGTTACTCACAAACACCACCACCACATGTTCAGTTACTTTGAGTTGCTGTCACTTACATTATGCACAACATAGTTTGTTTTGTTTAAAATTGGTTTATTAGCACTTTGATAATACACTGTTGGTAGATGGAGCATGCACGTTTAGTTTACATTGTTTCTCCTTTTGCTATTTATTCAATTTTCTTTTCTTTGAATTACCTGGCTGCTGGGTGTGGTGATGGGTGATTTGTGAACAAATCATTCAAAAGAATCAATTAATTTAAGTGAACGAGTTGAATCAGTTCTCGAATGCAGCTGAATCAATTCAGCAGCAGTTGGCTAATATTATTATCTATTCATCACATAAACTAGTCAGAATCACTCATTAAGTCAGGGGCTGAAGTGCTGTGACGCACAGTGCAGCACCCGTAGTCTCTACAGCAAGATGTCTGATTGTACCACGAGACTTGCTGAATCGTTCACGAATTGATGAATCGCTTCGCGAGTCGCCAAGTCTATTGAACCACTGAACAAGACTAGATACCCCTACCATACCCCAAAATCTCACGATTTTCTGTCCTGCCCAAGATTCTTGAACAGCTCATCAAGTGTCAACCAAAGGAATTTCTTCATAATAATAACTATTATTTGTCTTTCAATCTGGTTTTAGGAAATCACACAGAACAATCACTGCAGCTTTAAAGATCATAAATGATGTAATTGATTCTATAGATAATAAACAACATTTTGCAGCTCTTTTCATTGATCTCTCCAAAGCTTTCAACACAGTGGATCACCTACTACTAAAACACATTAATTGCCACTGGACTTTCTAATCATGTGGTCAGCTGGTTTGAAAACTACCTCACCAATAGAATGCAGTGTGTATAAGTTAAAGGACAGACGTCGCACTTACTTACAGTTACAAAGGGCACACCTCAGGGGTCAGTCCTTGGGCCTCTACTATTTATTTTGTACATCAACAATATCGTTCAAAATTTTTCTGATGCTAACTTTCATTTTTATGCAGATGGCATAGTCATTTATACCTCAGCACCCACACTTAGTCTGGCTCTTACACAGCCCCAAGGTACTTTTAATGTTGTTTTATGACTTAAAACTGGTTTTAAATTCATCAAAAACCAAAATCATGTTATTTTCAAAAGCCAAGTCAAAGCTTCAGGACTTTCTTTTATCTATAAATGTATCTCTGCTTCCATCATATTTGCTGGCCTACATCTGTTGGAATGACTTAAAAAATTACAGTCTCCGGTCCCAGGAGCTGTAATCTCTACAAGTTCCAAAGGTCAGAACAGAACTGGGAAAGAAAGCTTTTAAATTTTCTGCTCCCACTGCCTGGAACAACTTACAGAAGGCAATTAAACTAAAGGAATTGGTCTCTTTTAATACATTCAAAGTTATTATAAATGAACTGGAAAAAGGATAAATGGATGTAGATGTTTTTCTAATTGATTGAATCAGGTTCTGCTTTGAGATGCTTTTAAGGAACATTGTTAAACTTTTAGTACCTTTTAAAATAATGGTGATGTTTTATATTTATTTTCTTATCTAGTGTTTTATGTTTGGTTTTAGTACTGACTTTTATTGTGTTTTATGATTATATTTATGTATATTTTTAGTGTGGATGTATGGCTGTGATTTCTATTTTGTGAAACTTCTGCTGCTGCTGTCTTGACCAGGACCCTACTCAAAAAAGATTTTTAACCTCAGTGAGCTTTTTCCAGATTAAATAAGCGCTATAATGATATATATATATATATATATATATATATAGAGATAGATAGATAGATAGATAGATAGATAGATAGATAGATAGATAGATAGATAGATAGATAGATAGATAGATAGATAGATAGATAGATAGATAGATAGATAAAAAGTCAAAAGCATACTAAATACAATTAACTATTGTCAACGTAGTACTACATGGATATACTAGTGGAAAATCTTTTTGTAATTTTGAATTAAATTATTCATAGATGGACATAAAACAGAGCTATTAAGGATCAGACCTATTGCCACTTCTGCCTGTCAAGTGGTGTAGTGGTTTAGGCATACACTTGGCTATTTGGCATCATCAAATCATTCATGACCAATGCCTGCTTTTTTTATTGGTGAATCCAAGGAATAAATTCTGAATCAATTCGCAACAGATGAATGAACTGAAAGAATCAACTTAGTAAAAAGAATCAAACTTCCCATCACTACCTGGGTGGCATTTCCTGCTTGGAGACAAAGATGGGGTTGAGGGTGGAGCAGGGCTTTATGCTGAAGTCCCTCCTATGGACCATACCAATAGCTTGTACATCAGGGGGGATTAGGTTTTCTTTGTGTTAGTTTTAGTTGATGTCTATTTGGTTTTCCCCCTGTGTGTTAACTGTTGTTTGATCCATTAGTATATATGTTGCCCCAACATCTCATTCTAGTAGGTCTGTTAGTTGAGTTTGCAGTTTTGCTTGCCTTATTTTTCAGTAGAGTTATATTTTGTTCACCTCTTTTAAGGGCCCTATAACTCGGGTTTTATTTACTTCAGTTATTCATTTAGTAAAAACTTTCTGTTTTTCCGGGAAAATAAATCCATTTTGTCAGAACTTTAAACCTGTGTTGTGTGCTTTGACTGTTTGGTCCATGACAGTTCCACTTACAAGACTTTAAAATGACTCAGTGCTTGATGATTTTTATCTTGTCACTGAGTCAGGAAATCAGCATTAGCTCATCTATGACCTATCACAGGTGGCTGAGTCTCTTTATGCTCCTGCATTTCTACCCCTTTTCTCCAAATATTCTCCCAAATGCCAACATAGTAACAAAGCCAAATAAAAAAACTACTGGGTTCAAACATCAGTTCAGAAACCAAAAAGTTAAATGGCCTTATTTCAGAGTATATTATCATAAAAATGTAAAATGTAAAATAACAGATAAACATGCAATACAGTGGATATAAAATGTCACACCTGTTTCTTTTTTTATTTTATTATGTAAAATATGAAATAATTAACAGTTTAAAAATCCCCTGTATATTCTCTGTCTATGGTACCCAAGCTTTGAGGGTCGTATTGGTCAAACCCTTAAAGTCCATCTCCAGTTGTTTTCCATGATAAAACTCTTTGTAAATTAGATGTAAATTATCTGTCCAATGTACTTTATTTTACATCTAATTTACAACTTAGGAGGCAGTGGGGAGACTTGACTTTGTTTTTGCTTGTGACAAGAACCAAACAAACAAATGGCTCAGAACTGCAGCTATCAGTTATTTTTGTAATCATGAATAAAAAGTGTTTGTAGACTTTTTTAGAAAATATTTTCTTTAATTTGTATATAATATAATATAATATAATATAATATAATATAATATAATATACAAGTTTACATTTGAAACTTTCTGATTTTGTTGGTCAGGTCATTGAGATTAGAGCAAGAATAAAAAAAAAAAAAAATTCCTAGGTGACTGATGGAGACCAAAACTAGAGTTTAAAAAAAGTGATTATTGGATATCACGATACCACATGTTATGTAAGCGGAAACATAACATATTTTTGGTCCACGTGTCATAGATATCTCTATACATAGAATGGCAGCATGTCTTCCAAGGGTTTGGGTTACATTTGTCACTTAAATACTTCGTCATAACTACAATATACATTCTTTTATGTGTTATTCAATGTTGACTGAATGTAATGGATATTGTAATCACAACAGCATTCAGGCTGCTCTTTTCTGCATTTGCTTCACAGAAAACTTTATAGAAGTCATTATGGAAGCAATTGAACAGTTGTGACTGGTCAAAACTCTGAGGAAAAAAGTGATAATTTCCTAAATTCACCCTGAAACCAGCCCGTCCAAATTAGAAAATCATTGCAACCATTTATCAGTCAACAAGACTAGTCTTGTTTTTTTTTACTGTTTAATAGAAGACATGTAATCCATTAGAAAATAAAGAGCAGCTTTAAAGGCCAGTTTGACTTACCTGCTCAAGTGACAGTGAAAATAAAGAGATATATTGCACTAATAAATAACCCTTCAGTGGTGCCAGGCTCCGAGTGAGGGTTTACAACTGGTTGTAAAAAATCAAAAGGAAGACCGGCTTTGTTACCCATTCACTTCCTTCTTACCATTTGGCAAAGCCATATTTGGACAAAATGTAGGGGTTACATGTGAAGTTAGTTAGGTACACTTCAAACTAATACAATCCAACTCTGTGAGTAATCCAACCTATTTATAGATTATAATGTACAGCTGTTAAATTGTGTTTTAGATTCAAACTCATGCTCACTATAATATGTGTGTGTGTGTGTGTGTGTGTGTGTGTGTGTGTGTGTGTGTGTGTGTGTGTGTGTGTGTGTGTGTGTGTGTGTGTGTGTGAATTCATGAAGTAAATAAATGTTCCTGTTTATTTTGTACACATCATTATAGATTATAATGGTTATGAAACGTTACAAACTCTTCATCATTAGTCTGTGTTTTTCAGATTCGGGAAATCAAGGGATTATTTATGACTCAGTTAAGGGATTTTGTATTTTAATTGCATTATGAAATTTGAGGTTCAGTAGAGTGCTACAGGGATTATTGACTTGAACAATCATATAAATAGAGGATTTACTTTTCTATTTCCTGTTTCACAACTGAATGTTTCTGCCTGTCTTTTTGCACTTTGTTTTTTGTATTTTTGCAGCTGTAAACATTGTAATTTCTCCATGGTGGGATCAGTAAAATCTCATCTCATCTCATCTCATCTCATCTCATCTTGAAATCAGCATTGCCAGTTCCCAGTCTGTACTGGGATCTAAAGGCAATAAATATAAAGGTCACTTTTGGATTTAGTTGTTACTGCATACAAGGGGGGTTCAAAATGTACATAGCTTTGACATGGTTTAAATCACATGGCCGTCAGTTTGACACAGATGGACTTACAGGCTGGTATCAATGCTTGCAGAAGTGTATTGACCTAGAAGGAGTATGCGTTGAAAAATAAACATCATAACTTAAACTGTTTTGTCCTTTTTCCATGAACTTTTTGAAGCCCCCTTGTATATTAAATGTATTCTCATTCCAGTCAAATCAGCCACCACTAGTAAGTGTGACATAGGAGACTTTTTTATTTTACTGTAGTTTTAGGCCAGTTACTTTTACTTATTTATCTTCATCTTCAGTTCTCCATATGCCCTGTAATTGAAGTACACGAGGAAAAAGTGAGAAGACATAAGCAAATACTGTATCTTAACTGAGTACCACACATTCACTCAAATATCTCAAGACTGACTGAATGAAAGATGAGAGTGATTTTAAATGAGATGAAGGAAGATGAGGAAGATGAGGAGCTGGGGAAGGATGGATGAAGGAGGACAGGAGGCCTGAGTGGGGAGGGAGGCTACAGGAATGTTTCACATGCCTGTCCTCTGAATGACCTCGCCTCCCTGGAGTGTGGGAGACACTGGCAGTAATTAGCCTTCTTTAACATTGGAGCTGTGCTGCCCCAGTGCCTCAGTGGGGTTAGCAGTGGCATTGAAGGAGATCAAGTGTATTTAGCCTAATGCCTGTTTTCACACAAAGTAGCTTTATTATCTTTCCTTTTTTTCATGCTCTTTTGCTTTTGATGTTGATTAGTCCTGCTCTTTTCAATGGATCATTTTCAGGCTCATAATTCTGTATAAAGATTTCTTTTTTTCTGTTTTTAATTCCAGAACACAGCCTATTAGCTTACTGTAGCTACATTAATTAAAATGCTGCATAGGATAGCGTGTGTTTATCTATTTCTTTAGTGTGTTTATAGATTACGCAAAATTAGCATTAGCCTACAACTCAATAACTTCGTATGGTTTAATCTTTATTCAATGATTAAATTTATTAGCGCTTAAATGGTGCTGTTAATTAGCAGCATTGAAAAGTTTTCATCTTAGTTAGTTAGCTAGTTAGTTAAGAACTTTGCAATAGCATTAGTTTGATAAAGCAGGTACTTACCTGTTTAACAGATCTTAATAGGTTATTTTATTTGTCATTTCTAATCTCTAAAAGAGCAGCTAGAGCTAATTAGTGTTTAGCCTATACATTTTGTGAAGTTAACTTTCTTTCTTTCTTTCTTTCTTTAAGTTCAAAACAGTACTTGTGTTTGCTAATGTTAAATGTTAAGCCACCCCCCACCCTTTTTTTCTTTTTTTTTCTTTTTAGGTTATCAGGCCATTAAACTTTATTGGTTATTTCCAGTTGATAAATGTTGTAAATTAGTTCCATTATTTTTAACTGGAACAGACTTCCTTCTTCCCTCCCACCAACTCATCTCGCAGCTGACCTACTTTATCTCCTGCCTGATTTAATTATGGATCCTCCTGGCTGCAAATATTTTTCACTTAAAGTCAAGCATTGGGAATTAAAGTGGACGTGAATGAAGAGAAACAGACACTAAAAAGTATTGATTTTGTAAAACAGTACATGCTTTCAATCATGAAATGCCAATAGTAACACATCATCATTATTTGTTTTGCTTTGATGGCTTCTATTTAAAGCAGACATACAAGTGCCCCTTATCTGGGAAACCACAAAAACCAGAGCTAAAACTAACCAACTTTATTAATCTTCTTGAGGCTTCTTTTAATTTTTGAACACTGCATGATTACTCATTGACTGAAAAAACTGTTTTGTATCGACCAAATTCTATAAAAATCCTTTCACAAGCCAGTAAATTATGTAAAAACACATTGTGCTACACACCTTAAAACATTTTGGAAAATTAACATGCTACAAATTAATAATTCAACTTCCTTTGTCAAAAATGGTATTCCAGAATAATTTGTTAAACTGGCTTTACTTGTTCTTCTTTTTCCACATTTTCAACATAATATGTTATTTGACCACATAGTCAACAAGAAACAAAAATTTACAAGTTATGCAAGTAGTTAATAATTGATAATATTAATGATTAATACTGCAGTTAATAATGTATTATAAGGTTCATTTGATGATATGAATCCCAAGCACTTTTAATAATGGTTCACATTCATCTGCATTATTAATAAAGACATACAGATCGACCCTATCTCATGAATGAAGGAGCCATATATGTTACTTATAACATGATACAGTGATGTAAAAGTTATGCAGCTGATCAACTGTAGATTGTACATCAACTCTAGTTTATATATGTAGAGTATGTGGATACTCGAGAAAAAAAAAAAACTGTATTCTTTGGTGACTGACTCTTAAAGAAATCAACACATACACTAAAAAAGCAGAGTCACTACTATTTTATTGCAGCAACTACAGTTATCTACTGCGTTTGTGGATACAGCACAAAAAACAAAAAAAGTTAAATATACACGTATGTAAATTCAGTTGTCAAGGGGTTGGAACACAACCTTCACTATCATATAACATTTTAGGACCAATCAAACAATCTTAAACAATCATTTAAAACCATGTATCTCTCTATTATTATTTTTAAGACATTATTTGGGGGGGGGGGGGGGGGGGGGGGGGCATTGAGAAACTAAACAAAATCTTAAATGTGTCCTTCAGAAATAAACTTGATAACTAACAAGTACAGCAGTTTCTATCAACATTTAACACAAAATGCACAATACACTAGCCAATTAAATTCATTGAAGTGCTTATTGTATAGTATAGCAAAAATGATTAATCGATTAATCGACTCAAATCGGTTTAAAAATTATACAGTTTTTCTGAATTGAAGCTTTGTTTCCTTAATTTTGCTGCTAAACACTGGTTCCACTGTTGTTTCACACACAACACAGTTGTATGTTAGTTCCATCTTAAGTTGTTACTAAGTTGGATCCAAATGTGTTGAAGACTGCAGTGCATGTATTATTTGTAGATGACGTTTGACTACTTTGTTGTTTATATCTATAGATATTTTTATACTTTTACACATTTCTATATAGATTTTTTTTTTTTTATGTATCCTTTTACTTTTATACTTTTTAATGGTTGCTGTTTCATATGGTTCTGGAATAAAGGACAAGTTGTCATTTTCAGACATGTCTCAGTCTTCTACATTCATTTATTTATTCATTTATTTAACTTATTCAAATAATTATTTAACTGAATCGAGAAAAAAAACAATAATAATAATAATGGACAGATAAACCAATTACGAAAATAATAGAAAATGATAGCTGTAACACAAACTATCGGTGTTACAAAAGTACAGTCTGTTAGTGTAGAAAACCAAAGGTCAGTAGTTTGTTAGTATCTTTTTTTCTGTAGCCTGTGTAGGGGATCGAGTGTGTAGTCTGTTATCCAGACCTGAAAAACACCAAACATGATATATTACCATGTACAAAGTGTTAATAAATCAACAGTGTAAGAGTGTAAATGAGCCTTTGTACTGGTTTTGTGGTTGTGGATGGAGGGTTGTGTGTCTCCAGCTCTGGTCCGGGACTCCGGCTCTGCTGATGTCAGACAGGGAGGGGTCATATGGGGGTCAGCGGAGGAGTTCATGGAGAGTTCACCCGCATACATTAGGTAACAGCATCTCTGCTGTGACATAACGAGTATGAAGCAGGTTGTGTTGAGACATCCGTCAATAAAGATGAGATAAGAAGAAGTAGAAATCGCCAACAAACTTTGTTATGCAAAACAGGCTGCAGGTCTGTGTTTTCTGGAGGATGAAAACATGACATGACCGCTCCTGAGTGTCTGTGGGAAACACCTCGTGTATAGGTCTGATCCGGATCCACGCCCCTCTCGGGCTCATGTATGGAGGAGAGTTGAGCGGACAGAGCTGAAACACGGTTTACATCAAGTCCAAACACACTGTGCACTAAGCCGGATCATCCACGTCTCCAACCGGATCCGCCCGCGCCATCATGTTTGACTATATGGAATTCCAAGCTTTCGGTCCCGGAGAAATCCTCGACTTCTACACGTCCAGCCCTGCTGCATGTGGGCTGCAGGACCAGGACCAGGACTTGGCTGCCTACTTACCCGAGCTGATCGAGGCGGACTGGCAGGACCACCGCTGCTCCCAGTGTAGGTGACCCCCACTCATTTAACAGGGATGGTCTAGGGCGGAAAACCCACAACTATGGAGCAGATCTGTAGGCTGTAAGGACAAATATGTCTGTTATCACTAGCATCTTTATCTGCATAAGATGTGTCTTAGCCCTTAAAGACTCACAAATATTTGTGTCTAATCCAAATTATTTTTTGTGATCTATCACCATTTAGTTTAGTCTACATTTTTTCAGTGTTAATCATGTGTTTTCTATATTTAATTCACTGATCATGTAGATGTTTGTTAAAGCTCAGAGTACATTCAGAGGTTATTATATCAAAACTGAAAAACTGGAGTAAAAAGCACTTTTTCAGTAAAATATATCATTTGATCACGTGTTTCCATCCACTATCATTTATCAAACTACATGGGTTTTACTATTGTTACATTATTATTGAGACTTTTTTTGATTGCACAGTGGGAACATTCACTGGTCAAGGTGGCAACAGAATAAAATGCAAGAAAAAAATGTGCATGCATAAAGATAGTACAAAAGACAGAGTTTACTGGTGAATCAATGTTGTAGAAGATGACAGTGTTTCCACGTTCACTGCAGAGCCTCTGAATGTCCAAATGGGTCATATCTGATGACCATGAAAAGATGACAAACTGTATTTTACACCAATTATTTACATGTATTGATTGGATCAGTGGATCAGCAGGTATTAAACATTTTACATCACTGGATGTTTTTGGTCAGTGGTGCATGTCTGGGTCTTTATGGGTTAAATTACTGTAGTAATGAAGGAAGAATGACCAAAGTGCAACACAAGGATGCTCAGCCATGCTTTAGACATAGCAGTATCTTTATTAGCACATTATTATTACTTTTTATTGTCAACAGTATATTTTTGATCATACAGTGGATTGTTTCACTGTACATTTTGTCTCTTCACTGTCATTTGCAGTAATTCTAACCCAGACAATGTGTGTTTTCCTTAAATCCTCCAGAGAGGACATCCCTGTCTCCATTTCTCCATTCTTACTCTACAAACCGCTGATGTAAGATGCCTAAATCTAGTCACAAAAACTTATGTTTTAAAATGTTAACATTTTTCTTCACTCATGTCAATTCTAATGGGTTGCAACTATATTTTGTTGACTTAGCAAATGCTTACATCAGTTTTTACTCATGTTATTAAACGGTTCTTGTATTAACAGAATCATCTTTTCTTTTTGGTTTGTGTTGACATTGTACTTGGATTTGTGTAGCTATTAATATTGTTTGTGAGAAATTTCTTCTCTTATCTTGGCGGTTTCTTACTTATTCCCTGGAGGAAATATCATTTTTCTTTTCCTGAGAAAATACTTTCTTTACCAGTTCAGAGACTCTTTGATACAGCTGCCTTGTTATTTGTCCAAAATATGATATCAGACTGGTTTAGCGGCATGTTATTTTTAAATGTTAAAGTCTCACCGTAGTCTGAACCCAGCTACATAAATACAAAAATTAATGCATGAAAATTCATACAATTTAAGAGCTGTATCCAGGAATAGTTACAGAAATGTATAAACAGTTAATAATAGTCAAAACTGATTGTCATTGATTGTTTTTTCTTGGTGTTTAGTCTTTATTAAGGACAATTGAAACATGTGTTTTACAGAAAATAGAGGAAGTGACAGATGGCAACACAATATATTTACATAGTTCTTTAATTATTGGATTTTTCAGTAGAAAAGAGAGCATGTTGGTCATTTTCTTGAGGCTATCTTTTCTGTCCTCTGTAAAATGTTTGTATTTCCAACACTGAGAGGATTTTTTTTTTCTAGCAGAAATTGCTTTTGTTGCAGACAACTAGAAGATTTTTACAAAGATTTAAGTAATATTATTTTGCTTCCACAGTTTCAACTAAAGATGTAAGATGTACACGTTTATACAATGGAGAAAAACTGGAAATTCTTTAGTTTAGCAGCTTCACACAAAAATTATCCTGAAAATATTTACTGAAAAATACTGACAATATTAAAAGCTAAAAAGACATCCTAGAATATACAAAAGGCCAACTCTATATTTATGTGTATTTAATAATAGTTTAAGTATATAGGATGTTTCCAAATCAGCTGTCAAACACAAAGCTGGGGTAGTTGTGTATGTGCGAGCAGTGTGTATTGGTGTGTGTCGCTGCGCTGCTCTGTGTTTGGGACGGGGAAGAGCCGGCGGTCATTCTGGGGTCAGTGCGGGTTCATCGGACGGTCACTGGCTCAGGGGGTCACAGGAGACCTGGATTGTACTTCAGTCTGTGAAACAGACAAGGTTTTAGGAGAAGAAAGCCCTCACCAAATCTCCTCAGAATGTCTTTGATTCCCTTGAAACAATTTATGGCAGGAAGAGATAAAGGAAAGATGAGATTAGCTTTTGTTTCAACTTCACCTTCCTCCCTCAGAAACATTCAGCTCAGCCGACTGCTTTGACCTGGTTATGTGAAGAGTCGTGTAATAATGACTGGCACTACAAAAATAAAACTGAACTGAGTTAGAGTTGGGAGATTAAAAAAAAGATGATAGTTATTACAAGAAATATTATTTTATTTAAATTGTCAGCTAAAAGACTATTTTACTGTTTTTGGTCTTAACCCAAAAAGACCTGGGACTTTTTTCGTGGTCATTTTGTTTAGATTTAACCACTACCAAGTGATTTATCGCCATTAATTTTAATATCATTTACATTTTTTCAGTGAAAATCATGTATTTTCCTATATTTAATTTACTGACCATGTAGGTGTGATGAAAGCTCTGTAAATTCAAAGTTTATTGTATCCAATCAGAGAAAAATGAAGAAAACTTTTTTTAGCAAAACATATTAATAATTATAGATAAAAACGAGTGCTTAGAACCACTGTCATTTATCACACTGCGTGGGTTTTATTGGTGAATCAATGTTGTTTAGAAGATACTGGTGTTTCCACGTTCACTACAGAGACTATGGGTGCATCAAAAAAAGACAAAAAAAGACAAAAAGACATCTGATGCTGCTGAAATGCTGACAAACTGCATTTTACCTGAATTATTTACAGGTATTGATATGACTAGTGGATCTACAGTTATTGGAGATTTTGTATGAATAGATGTTTTGGGGTCTTTAAGGGTTAATTGTACTCATGTATATTTTGATGTCAATTTTCACTGTTACCACTAATTGTTCTGAATGTTCTACCTGTAGATTTCTGTCATCACAGACTACTGTCTTTTATATCATTTTCATCTTAGTTCTTATTCAGCATAAAAGACAGTAATTTAGACTGACAAGCAATAAGAATTCAGATTGCATTAGTTTTATTTTTGATTTGATGTCACAGAAGCCACCACATGTGAGAACTAAGTCATTAAATTAGAGATTACAGGCATGCAGTGTCTTCCATGCAATTGTCATTATCTCTTTTGTGTTGTTTTCATCTTGTTATGTCTGTTTGTTTACTTTGGTCCTGTTACTTCTGTTCTGACTTTTTGCCTTGTTTCATGTTTTTCATCTTGTTGGGTCTTGCATCTACAGATTCTTTGTCTTGTTATGTCTGCTATGTCATTTCCATCTTGTTGTGTCTATTGTCATTCTGTGTCTGAATTTTGTCTTTTTCTACATTATTTTTTAGTGTCTGGTTATGTCATTAAGGGCACTTTTACTTAGTCTTGTCATGTCTTGCTTGGTTGGTTTTGTCTTGTTATGACTTGTATGTCATTTTTAATACCTAAAAGATCTTTTATGTCATTTTTATCTTTCTTTCTGTCATTTCTGTCATTTTTTGTCAATGTATCTTTTATGAAAAATTGAAAACCACAGTTAACCACATCATTTCAGCAACTTTATCTCAGAACCTAAAAGAAAAGAGCCTTTTAACATGAAATAAATAATATTTTGACTCGTATTATTGTTGGAGTCCTAATCTTAGCCCCTTATCTCTCACTTCCTTGCAACTTTCACTCCCTTAAACTTCTGTTTTTATGAAAGCTGTGCCTCAAATACTGCATTGTTTCATCCATCAGTCAAATTGGGGGCAGTCTTTTATCCTTTTTTTGCACTTCCCTTCCCCCGACCAAACCCCATCCCAGGGCCTTCCACACCAGCCCACTACCACACACAGCACACTCTTGTGTTTCTTCTCCCGCTCATCACTCAGTTGGCTCGGTGGCATGCTCCTGCATTGTTTTGCGTTGGGAGAATGCTTGGCCATACGGGGGTTGTCCTCGTTTGACCCGCTGATTTCAGGTTCAACCAGAGGCCAGGGGTTCAAGGGGATGGAGATGAGCAATTTTTCTCGTTTTGTCTCCTTTTCAAATGCGGTTTAATTCTTTTTCTGTTGGTGTTGGAACAGTGGAAGGTGGTCAGACCGCCAGCAGGGAGGCCAAGCTGCAGGATGGAAGGTTTTGTGGGACGATTGTGACAAATGAAGGGAAAACATGCGTACTCATGGCAAAAAATGAAGTTATATCTGTGTGACAGTAAGACATTTTGCATCCTGTCCTCTGCAGGAATATGACAAGAATGAATCATATTTTGAAGGAATTTTCAAATTAGATACAGTGACATAACAATAGAGTGATTCCTGTTACTTTGTTGTAGAACTGCAGCTATAGATTATTTTTGTAACTGATTAATCTATTGATTATTTGTATGTGTGTGTGTGTGGGGGGGGGGGTTCTGCTCAATGTGAGATGTAATTTCCTGCTTACATGAATCTATTACTAACCCACTACTAATACTTAAGAAACAAAAAAAACAAAAACCATTGAGATCAGTTAAAGTCATTCATGTGATATTCCTGTTCATTCTGTGTGGGTTTGCAGCAGTGGGAAGCCAGAGCTCCAGCTCCAGCTCCAGCTCCAGTTCCAGCTCCAGCTCCAGCTCCAGCTCAGATGACCTGTTCACCTGCCCCCCCTCTCCTCCACCGCCTCCTCGCACTTATAAACCCTGTTTTGTGTGTCAGGACAAGTCGTCCGGATACCACTATGGAGTCAGCGCCTGTGAAGGCTGCAAGGTAAAACATCTGAACACACCTGGGCTCTGGTCCACATCACAGCAGGAGGTCTGTGTGGAACAGGTATCCACTTGAATCCAGTCCATGTGAGGGAAACAAACGTGATTCAAAGAATACTAAGATGTTTTCCTAGAGTGCTTTAAAAATGTCCACTTCTCACTTTGTGAAGTGGTTATTTAATGAAAAAAATCAAGATAAGATAAGATAAAATAAGATAAGATAAGGCTTTATTGATCCCATCGTGGGGAAATTGCAGTGTTAGCAATAGCAAGAATACTAAAAACGTGCACAAAGACAGGCAGAAACATTCAAGAATTCAGGAATATAAGAGAATCTGCTATATATATTACTTGTTCTGCACATACTTGCATATTATTTATATATTTATGATACAGCTGATTATGTTTGTGTGATGAACTACAGTCATAGTTAATCATGTTTGTCTTTTAGGGCTGAAACAATTTGTTGATTAATCAAAATCAGACAGATGATGAAATAAATTCCAAATGACATTTTCAGTGTTGCAGCTTGCTACATATGTAGACTGAATTCCCTGATTATCCCTGCAAAGTTGGTTTTCTTATACTTCACCAAGTAAACGGTTTTGTTTTTACCTTTTTTTTTTCTTTCCTTTTTCTTTCTCTATTTAAGTTCAGTCTCTTCAACTTCCTCGGGAACAAGAAACGGCATATAAACTCAAAATAAATTATGTTTTGTGGCCATGTCATCCAGCAATATTAACCATATTTATTTCATGGTTTCGTGTGGTCAGTTTAGTGACGTTGTCCATTATTTTTGTGGAACAGACTGTTGCTTTGAATAACAGATCATTGGAATGCTGGTGTCAATCGTTAAATAGTATTTTCATCATTCATATATGACCATACCATATGCAATAAGCACACTGCAGAAGACTGCCTGAATCACAACAATTAAGAATAATCATGTTATTTAAACATACAGGCCAATCACACTCACGTCAGCATTCCACCAATGAGATAAAGCCATGCATTCACACATCTGAAGCTATAGCTTTAGCAAATAAGTGATTGTACATCGTCTTTAATAGTAGTTAAAGACATCTTGGAACAATTCTTGACAGTCTTCCAGGTAGTTTTTTTGAGGTTCAACTGGACTAGTTTTGCTCTGATAAAAAAACAAGCTGATGACCTGGGCAAATTAGAACTTATACAGACGACTGCTGATAATTTCATGCATCGATCATTAATAGTTCAAAAAATAATGACTGAAAAATGAAAGATTAGCATCTTTTTCTGGACCACTTGGGTTTAACAGTAAAATCAGCTTCAGGTCCAATTTTCAAACCAAAAACTAATGAAGATGCAAGGCTGTAATGTTTGTGTTTGGTGTTTAATAGGACTAAGAAGTGGTGCCAGGCACAACAAGCCCTGCCCCTCGCACATATTTCACTCATTATAAGTAAATGGGAAGATTTTAAAAAATCCTAAAAAAAAAATTGAACTTTGACCGACCCTTCCCAAAATGTAATAATATCTATTCTCGGTCAGTGGCAATCTATAATCCCAATTTGGTATGTACTGAACCAGTAGTTTTGCTGCTAAATTGTTAACAATCAAACCAAACCGAAAACAATACCCCTTGCCTGCCCTTCGGGGTGTGGGGTAATAATATGTTCTGAAAGTATGAAACACATTGAAGATGATCGGTCCGAAACATATTAAGATAATGTTATTTGAGATGGATTTACCCACATACTGCACATTCCCCATTCCTCATATCTTCTTGTATATATCTTTATTTTGTGCATTCACACTATACACCTGCAACTATCCATTATTTTTCTAATCAATTAAACTATTGATTATTTTCTTCAATTTGATTCAATTAGATTATTTGAATTGGTGGGAAAAAAGAGTAACAATGTGAAACAGACCACTTGTCCTTTATTCCAGAACCAATGGAAACAACAACCACAAAAAAAAAAAAAAAAATGTATATAGAAATAACAACAATAACAGTATAAAAGTGTACATAAAAATATCTATAGATTGAAACAGCAACAAACAGGTCAAATGTCATCCACAAACAATATGTGCACTGGAGTCTTCAACACATTTGGATCCACGTCACTAACAACTTAAGATGGAATTAACATAAATCTGAAAAAAATAAAGTCAAATATGTTTAATATTTGTGTGAAAGCTTCAAAGTTTAAAGGAGTAATTGATGGTTCCAATGAAGAAAAGTGAGGACAGAGACATTTTCTTTCTGCCTTTTTGTCCTTGTCTCTTCTGAGCTATACTCCATGTTGTTTGTGTTGATCCTGGCATCATGTGTGTCACAATAAGTGTCCGTGTGAAACACAACAGTGGAACCAATGTTTAATGGCAGCAAAATTAAGGAAATGAAGCTTTGATTCAGGAAAATTGTAACTGATTTTTTTTAATTGATTCAAGTCAATTAATCTATTAATTGTTTCAACTCTAATTCATACCATTCATCAGTCAGATAAGCCCTTCAGGGACTCTAAGATTAATTGGTGTCAGTTTGAAGGTCACTACAAGGTTCATTATGTTATTAGTCACTGCATATTTTCCTACTATAAACAGTTTCAATTACAGAAGATAACAGTTATTCATTTAGCAGAGGCACTAGATCCATTCAAATCAATTCAATCATTTCTGTTTCCGCACTGTTTTTAAATGATGGCCAGTGGACTCTCTGTACATGCTGTATTTTATAGACAAAACTAATGAATGAACCCATCAGCAAATTAACTGATCATTGGTTCTGTATTATTCATGAGTTATTGATTATTTCACTTTCCTCAGACATAACAAATCAAACAGTCTGAACTTTGTCCTGATAAACCACTCATGTATGAGAGCTGCATTCGGTCAGTATTATTGACAGTCGCCTCTTTATCAACCTGGATCTATATGTTCAGTGTTCAGCTTCTTCTTCATCTGATGATAAGATGTGCATACTTTTTGCCATTTTAGCACTTTGTCATTATCATGTTATTATCTTGTTATCATATTTTAATTCTTTTTTTTTTTTTTTTTTTTTGTGAAATGTTTCTGTGTTTCAGGTATTTTTGTTGTGAAGCTTTTGTGATTTAGTGATTTATTCCGAACATGCAATGAAATTTAACATATATGCACTTGCAAAACATACATAATAATACAAATATCAAGAATCATAACAGTCTTAGTCAGAAGACAAGCACAACAATTCCATTTTCATGCCCGAAAAGGGGTGGGAAGAAGTGCAACTTATTTAATCCCACCCCCTCTCCCTACAATATTATTAATAATATATGTCCCTCTTCCTTTTACATTACTCTTCTATATTTATATATCTATTCACACACACACACACACACAGACACACATACACACACACTCATTCATCCATATACACATATATACGTTTATACATATACACACATACAAATACACATATAATCTTTTACCAATGCCTTTCTTAGTTGTGCTAGCTAATAAATAAACAAATAATAACTAACTCAAGGAAGGAAATATATACATAAACACCAGTGAACATATGGTGACAATTAATCACCCTCTTCCCTATATCTTGTGAAAAACATGTTCTTATAAGTGTTTTTGAATTGTCTTATGTTTGAACATTCCTTGTGCTTGTCCCTCAATCTATTCCAGGCTTTATCACCACACACAGATGTGCTAAAACTTTTCCTAGTAGTGCGCACCCTCTGAATTTTGAAATTAAATCTACCCCTTAAATTATAACTCCCTTCCCTTTCATTGAATAATTTCTGTATGTTTCCTGGTAGTAGATTATTTTTGGCTTTGAACATGATTTGTGTTGTTTGTAGTTCTATGATGTCTTTGAGTTTTAGTAACTTTGACTCTAAAAATAATGCATTTGTGTGATCTGTGTAACCTGCCTTGTGAATGATCCTTACTGCTTTCTTATGTAGAATGATTAGTGGATGGATTGTACTGTTGTAGCTATTGCCCCAAACCTCTGCACAGTAACTTATATATGGAAGAACTATGGAACAGTAGAGAATGCAGAGTGATTTGTGATCCAGAACCTGTTTTGCTTTATTTAATACTGCTATGCTTCTTGATAATTTGGACCGTATGTATCTTATATGTGGCTTCCAGCCACAAGCTTTATCATAGTACAGATGTAAGATCCCCTGTGTGGTACATTGTGCTTCATTTTTGATATCAACATAACAAACACACATTCAGAAATAAAAAGAAAACAGCATTGATAGAGTGAGAAAAGAGGAAAGAAAGAAGAAGAAGAAGAAGAAAAAAACACACAATTTAACATCTCACCCAACCCCCCCTCCCCATCCACAGAGCCACTAAGATAGATCGGTGTAGTGCCACGCTGTGGACTTCTGCTTATATAGTAGATCTTAACTGTCTGGCCCTTCCATATGACATCACTGGTTTCCAAATTTTTTCAAATTTCTGAAATGTTTCTAACCCCTCCTTTTGAATTTTATCAAAACAGGACTTGGCCTGCAGCATTTTCCTGATGTAAGTCAACCTCAGTAAAGGCACAATGTGTGACCTAAAATCACGCTCTAACTCCCAGATGTGACGGACAGATCTTTTTATTTTATATTACAATGACTGTACTCAGGGTTGATGACAACAATAAAAATCCTATCTTTTATATAATGTAATATTTTTTTTAGAATATCTATATTATGATTTACATTAGGATTTACTTCACATTCCTAACAGAAAAAAATTACAAAATGTTTAAAAGTTTTGTATTTTACTTCATTTATACATATTTTGATGGTGAACAAACATTTTATCATTAGAGCTGTGTGATTTTAGAAATGCTCTGCTGTTTGGAGACTCTTCTGACCAAGAGTTTAGAGCCTTCAAGAACTATATTTTACCTTGTTTTCACCTTGATGAATACAAACTCAGAATATAGATATTTTCTATATTTGGTCATTTTGTGACATACTGTTTTTACGTTGTTATCATTTTATTCGTATCATTTTGTTGTTATCGTCTTGTTCATCATTATTGTCTTGTTTTATGAGTTATGTGCATTTTTGTCTCTGAACATCTTTAACACCATTTTTGTTTTGTTTTATTTTTTATGTTTTACATTTTTGTCCCATTTTTAAGTTGTTACATATTTCCACAGATTTTTTTTCCACTGTTGTATTTTAATTTTTTTATAAGCATTTTCATCTTGTTACAGCTTGTCTTGTTTTTCCTGATTGTACTGAAACATTTAGAGATCAGATTTAACTTTTGTGAAGGATTCATATTTTCATTCATATTTGAATGATTGTATATCTTCATTACTGTGCGAAAACAAAACATGTATTGGCATCTCTCCAGTTACATTATTTCTGGTCTGCAGGAGTTGTTATAAGTGACTCTCATCATCGGGGTAATATCCTGTTTGTTTTTTCAATCCTATCTTTTTTTCCTGGTGTGTGTACAGGGCTTCTTCCGTCGCAGCGTTCAGAAAAACATGGTATACACCTGCCACCGTGACAGAAACTGCATCATCAACAAGATCACCAGGAACCGCTGTCAGTACTGTCGCCTGCAGAGGTGCTTTGCTGTTGGAATGTCCAGAGAATGTGAGTGTCTGACCCACTTCAGCCAGACCTGAACCTCCTTAAACCCACTGCACTGTACACATCTACTGCAAATGTAGAGGAACGACCACTGTTTACCACTTAAACTCCTAAAACTCAGACAAAGATAAGGACAGTTATGAAACCCCCAAGGTCTGTAGATAGTAAAGAGCAGATAGGGAATATTCCAGTTTAGTCACAGAAAGAGGTTAGTGAAGGGTCAGGTTAACAATCACAACTGTGAACTATTGACTCAAGTTTATCAACAAATTGTGTATTTCATAACTGATCCATAAAAGCACTTAATACTGTTGGTACAATAATGAACTGTATATAATCCAGTGGCGATTTCTCATAGACTGCAAGAGAAGCCTGGCTCCCCCTAAAATTACGAAAATTAAATGGTTAAATATGTTCGGTTGTGTTGACATTTTATTGACTACAAATGTGTTAGAACATGTTCATCTCAAAGATGAGTTCGTTCAGAATCAGCTTTATCACAAATCAACAGACGCGATGTTGTTCACTTGTCATCCATTCCCGTTGCGCTGTTTTCTCACATGATCTCTGCTCAGTGCATTTGTCCGTAGACGCTGGGCGTCTATGGGCTTCAATGGGACTGAGTGGAACAGTTTTTTTCATTGCCTCAAAACTGGACGGTAATTGGATAAATGCCACGATGTTGTCCCGCCCCCGGACGCCGGACGTCTCTGGGGGTGAATGGAGCTGTGGGCGGAGCTCAGCCGGGCTGGACGCCAGAATCCCACGTGCTGATTGGAGGATCAGTCGAAAGGCTGAATCCTGTTTGATTGACAGCTGTTTTCAGATCTGCTCCTTCACTGACAGTTCAGTTTAACACCATCACGCATTCTGCTGTGAAATCAAGAGAGAAACCACTATGAAATTACTCGTTCATTTCTTGCACTGTAAATAAAACACACTCATTGGACTTCCTTGTTTCAATTTAACATAATTTCAGCGTTTTCTTGTTTCAGTTACATAATTTAATCATTTCTTGTTCGAGTTGAATATCGTTTGTAGATAGTTAAATAATCAAACTGTTGGCTAGGTCAGAGTGAAAGGAGCATCTCTTGTTTAAAAAGGCTGAAGTCTTACACACACAACACAATGGGCCAAGGCCGTCTAAGCAGCCCAGCTCTGCTGGACATTGAGAGGACACTGGTCCACTCCCTGGAAAAGACGCCTACTTGGTATGATAAGGTCACTGACCATTTTCTTAAAAAGGAACAGAGGGCCGAATGTATGTTTAAATAACTTGACTTTTTTTTTTTTTTTTGATGTAAGCCGACAATGAGCTTCCCCTGTCTGAAGGACGAGCAGCCACCACTGATATAATCTAATCTAATATTTAAGGACTTATTCAAGGTTAAGGTCACATGTTTGACAATGAGCATGACATGACCATAAAAATCCGATAACTGTTAGTAATCAGATAATTATAATAATCAGATCTTTTTTTTTTTTTCTTCTTTTTTTTTATGGGCTCAGCTGGCTGACAGGCAGCTGTCTGTACCAATAAGGCAGCAGCCGACACCAACTGTACTCCCAGTCATCATTGCCCATTTTTCTGACACCTTTGCTTGTGTATTCTCTTTTATTTGGACATTTTACCAGGGAGTATCTCACACTACTTTCTTTTTTTTTCTTTTTCCTACTTGTCTTGTCCAGCATCCTAACAGCAAATTGGTAGTCTGGTTCCTTTTGGTGCTGAACAAATTTGCTTTGCCAAGGGTAACTTCATAAAGTATATGAAGCGCCCTTTGATATTCTACTGTGTTTATTATGAGTTTTGTTGAACCACATTTCGATGCCAGACCTGACAGGGGGGAGGGGGGGTGGGGGGTGGGGTAGAAGAAGGGGAGAGAACAAGAGAGAAGAAGGTGGCGAAGACCCTCACAAGAAAGTATCAACATTACAAACAGTAACAATATAATAATAATAGGGCTGCAACTAATGACTATTTCAAAAGTTGACTAGTCACAATATAATAATACATCTGACACGTTCACATGCACTTCAAAATTGTGATAATCGAAAAACCCTGGTTTCAGTCTATTATCAGATTTCTTTCAAAGTACCTATGTACATAGTGATGGTAGACTTCAATCAATCAATCAATCAATCAATCAGTTTTTTACAAAATTATTACAAACAGTCAAAATTGACAATTCATTTACAAAATACATGTTGTAATAGGACAACCCAGAAGCAGTCCTTAAGCTTCCCATTATTGTCTTCTGCTTATGTTTGACCACTTCACCTCAGTTTTCTACTAGGTTAATTGTTTTTACGCATGTGCAGATGTAGAAGAATTAAATAAATCAGATTAACAGGTACAAACAGGAAGACATTGGAGTACTCAGGAGATCCGTCTGTGAATCTGATTTCTCATAATCCGATTACTGCTGCTTTCTGATCAGATTATGCTGTTAACATGATCACTTGAATAATCTGACAGCTCCAGAACTTGGATAATGATCGGAGTATTAGTGTGGATGTAATCGGATGCAGTAACAGCACAGTGGTGAATTTCTAAACCACTTTTGCCTGTTACAGTTTCTTACTTATTTCTTCATACTGTCAAAAAACGAGCCCATTACCCAAAGATTTTATTGTATGTGACTGGAGACAGTCTGCATACAGATGTACAGTTTGTGTCACTTACAGTTCATATAAAACTGGTCAAAATTCAACATGAGGTTTTAGAAGAGTCACATGATGCTCACATGAGAATGATAGAATGATTTTTGTTTTGGCACATAACTTACATTGTGTTCACACCTAGTGTTTGGTATACTCATTATTATTATGAGTTAAAGGCCTCAAAGAGACCAAGAGCGATCAGACCAAAAGACAGAAATCATCATGACCATGACCATCATGATCAGACCATCATGGACTTTGTTTTACTGTTTTAAGTCTGGTAAGCAGACTAAAATGGAGTACTGGCGTATTGAACATTTTTCAGGTAGAAATCATAGACTATGTATAGATTGTGAACAAACCCAAACATGGCTGCCATATTGGTCTTTTGGAAACATAGTAGATAGTTGGTAGATAGTTAATATTAGGGCTGCAACTAATGACTATTTCAATAGTTGACTAGTCATAGACTACTATAACTTCAACAAGAACATTTGGTGTACAATTACAAGGTACATACAAAGATCATAACAAAGTGTGTTAAACAAATATTCAATTCGATGTTCAATATTCAACATATATAGCAGTAGCAATAAAATACTTTCTTCCCATTAAACAAAAGAGCATTTTGTGCAGAACATTTATAGTGCATAACAAAGTTTGTTAAACAAACAACTAAATACTCAAAAGTTGCAATCAGCAATAAACATTTTCCTTAAACAAAAGTACATCCCTCAAAGCAATACTCATCGCTCATGCACATTGTTTTTTTAAACTCTACCTTGTATATATATCCTTTATATGTTGTATATTTCTTCTATCTGTGATATAGAGTTGGCCTTTTGTATATTCTCTTATTTCTTTGTAGTTTTTCTTCTCTTATTGTCAGTATTTTTCAGTATATATTTTATATATATATAATTTTTGTATGATAGTTTTTATATACAGTCTTTCTTTTTGCACTTTAAGAATCTGCTGCTAAACAAACAGAGCTGTTAAACTGATTTTCAATGTTCTTGTGACACTAACACTAAAGACCTATTCTATTCTATTCTATTCTATTCTATTCTATTCTATTCTATTCTATTCTATTCTATTCTATTCTGTCACTAATATTGTCTCAACAATTCAATTAGTCATTGACTTCTTTTGCCATCAGCTATTTATCAAGCAGTCAACTAGCTGGAGTTACTTGTTAGATGTGTCTGTTTTATCATGTTACTACTGACTTTATTACTAATCATCAGACCCTCAGACCCAACCTCATGTGATGTGTAGGTTATAATGTTTGGAACAGTGGCGGGTCTTGCATCTGCTACCTAGGCCTTCAGTTGGGATTTACTCATTTACTTAATACCACCACTATGATCGCACAATTATAGAAACCATCAATAATATCCAGAAAAATACAAAATAAGAAGGTGTGGCATTACAGAGACATGGAACAAATATTACAATTTAGGTTGTAAATGTAGGTCAGTGTTTCTGCTGATATTTAGGCCTTGCGGGCCCTGATGGTCTAACACTGGTTTGGAAAGTATGAAACTTGGATTTAAGAGCTATGTGGACAGATATCAGTTTAATTTTACATCACATTTAAATAAAAAACAATTTTTTTGATTGATACCCAGCCCTCCTCTGACATTTCCTGTATGTGTGAAGCATTTGCACAGAAGACTCTGTACAAAGTCAGTCTGTCACTGCCTCCAAAGTGTCTGCTGGACGTGAAAACCTGCTTAGCCACATTTTAGGCTATAAGCCTGCCAGTTAGCATAATGTAGAGATCTGATCTCATGTAATCCTTCGAGACACGTGGAGATACTTTCTAATGCCAGGTGTTCATAGAGCTGGCAGTTTGTGATTGGATAATGAAAGTCCATGACACAGCCTTTGCTACATGTCATAGTCTGTCTGTCCCCTGCCATTCTCTACCATCCCTGTCTTGAATTATGTGATGGGTAAGTGTAAAAATGGCCATTAAGAGAAAATTACTGAATGTCTATGGGAGCCAGGGCTTCTATGAGCCAATCAGAGCCAACATCCCAGTGGCTGTTAGCAGTATTACAGCTTTAAGATACTTACACAGTGGATTCATTTTTAATCCAAGGTCCTTCCCCCTCGGTTTTAGTCTCCGTCCTTTCCCAAATCAACGCTGTAATGCAAACACATGAGTACTTACTAAAAAAACAAGATGCCAATGGCCAAAACAACTGTCCTCAAGCTAATGGAAATGTCACAAAGGCTTCAGCCACTATTTTAACTATTTCTGCTTCCTTTGAAGATATAAAAACATTCACAAAGTCAACCCATAAAGACCCAGTGCTTTTGTGGCAGTTCCCAGATGAATGTTTCTCTCTTTTTAATCTTTCTTAAGTGATTTATCACCACTTATTGTAATATTATTATCTTCTGTATTTTGCAACTTTTTTAGTGAAAATCTGGTATTTTATTATATTTAATTTACTGCTCATGTAATTGTTTATAAAAGCTCAGATTAAAGTTAGAGCTTTTATATCACAAAACAGAGAAAACTGATGAAAAATCATCTTTTTAGTGTCGAAGATGACAGTGTTTCCCCGTTCACTTACAGAACCACTGAACGTCAAAAAGGGTCATATCTGATGACCATGGAAAGATGAAAAACTGCATTTCCTTCAAATATTTTCATGTATTGATAGGATTAGTGGATCAACACTTATTAAACATTTTAGATCAGTAGATGATTTTGGTTGCCAGAGGCTATTTGTTTCTTTGAGGGTTAAAATAAAATGTTGAAAGGAAGTTGTCTCAGTATCCTGAGCAGCAGACTTTAAAATGTGCAGAATGTTTTTGTGCCAATAATGAAGTCAGTCACTCTACTGCCTCGACTGCACAAAAATGTCTGGATGTGTGTAAGTGCAGTGACCTAGATAACACACTGCATGTTATGCGGAAAGAGCCGCGGGCGCCTGTAGGGTAGCACTGAGGGATCCACCCAAACACATCACATGTCCTCAGTGTAAGTGTCCCACACTCCGACACAGATTACATAAATCCATCACATGTAGCAGACAGATGTATGCTATGTAACTGCCTGCTGTTTGACTGGGTTGCTGTGTAACATGACCTCACAATGTGTTTACACAATGAATGAAGGGTGGGAGGAGGGGGGAGGTGGAGGGGTGGGGCTGAGGATACTACGGAGACGGAGGTGTTACATAATACGGAGCTAACATGTGCGTCACTGCTCGAATCAAGTCAGTGGGCCGCAGAGAAACGTGTTGACACCATTACCGAAGTGATTATGAAAGGATAACCTGGTTAGCCGGCTTCACATGCTCCCTGGGGTAACATAATCCTCTGAGCTTCACCGCCAACTGTCTTCATTTCCACAGAAGGAAAGACTTTCAAGTGTAGCTGCTGACAGTGATGTCTGCTCAGTTTTTCATTCATATTTTCATTCATTAAATTCATTCTTTTTCACGGAAAAACACACAAGTTGAAGCAAAGCTGGGCTATAAAATGATCTATTCTAATAAAATGATCTAATAAAAGGATTTAGTCCAACCATGATACATTTTTATAGTAGTAATATAAAATTGTTTTTGGTCTTTAAGATTTATAATCTTTTCATTTTCATGTACAGACTTACAGACTATTATTGCAAATTTGCCTCAATATTCCAGTTTTTTTGTAATGAGGTGCTGCTCAACATTATTTCTGAATATAGATATACATATATTACGGTGGCCCAGAGGTGCAACAGGCCAAAAAATTATCCACTAGACGAAAAAAATTATCTACTACAAGAAAAAAAAGAGAACAGCCTAAAAAAATTATCCACGAGATGAAAAAAATTATCTACTACAAGAAAAAAAAAAAGAGAACAGCCTAAAAAAAATTATCCACGAGATGAAAAAAATTATCTACTACAAGAAAAAAAAAGAGAACAGCCTAAAAAAATTATCCACGAGATGAAAAAAATTATCTACTACAAGAAAAAAAAAAAGAGAAAAACAGCCCAAAAAAATTATCCACTATAAGGAAAAAAAAAAAAGAGAACAGCCTAAAAAAATTATCCACTAGACAAAAAAATTATCTACTGCAAGAAAAAAAGAGAACAGCCTAAAAAAATTATCCACTATAAGAAAAAAAAAGAGAACAGCCCAAAAAAAATTATCCACTAGATGAAAAAAAAAAATCCCCTATAAGAAAGAAAAGAGACCAGCCAAAAAAATTATCCACTAAAAGAAAAAAAAAGAGAACAGGCAAAAAAAAATTATCTACTAGCCCAAAAAATTATTCACTATGAGAAAAAAAAAAGAACAGGTGAAAAAAATTATCTACTATGAGAAAAAAAAAGAGAGCAGCCCAAAAAAATATCCACTATAAGGAAAAAAAAAAAAGAGAACAGCCTAAAAAAATTATCCACTAGACAAAAAAATTATCTACTGCAAGAAAAAAAGAGAACAGCCTAAAAAAATTATCCACTATAAGAAAAAAAAAGAGAACAGCCCAAAAAAAATTATCCACTAGATGAAAAAAAAAAAATCCCCTATAAGAAAGAAAAGAGACCAGCCAAAAAAATTATCCACTAAAAGAAAAAAAAAGAGAACAGGCAAAAAAAAATTATCTACTAGCCCAAAAAATTATTCACTATAAGAAAAAAAAAAGAACAGGTGAAAAAAATTATCTACTATGAGAAAAAAAAAGAGAGCAGCCCAAAAAAATATCCACTATAAGAAAAAAAAAAACATCATCCACCTTTTCAATTACGGGGGCGCTGTTTACCCGAAAGGTGCCTTGCTTTAAAATTAAGGCCACCACAAAAAATAAAAGGATAGGCTGAAAAATGTTAAGGCTTTCGGCTAATGTGGCTAATGCTAAGGAAGTACCCCACCGGAAGTGGAGGTCGTGCACTAAAAAATAAAGTTATTTTAAAATATAGATATTTCCATTAATATAGTTTGCAAAGCAGTTAAATGATTAAATACGGTTCCAGTGTCTGCTCAAGGTTAGGGATGGGCGTTAAATGGTTAAGGTTAGGGTTAGGGTATGGTTGGGGTTAGTTTTCAGTGGTAAATGGCTCTTGTGTGCACTGTGTGAAGGTTCGTTGCTAAGCTAATGCTAACGCGAAAAGTTGACGGCAACTTTGTGAACTACCAGTGCGAGTAAACAATTGTGTGATTACGGTGTTGAATTGTTCAACTGCGTGACATTCAATATCATTTTTGATGAATATTCGCTACAAGAAGTTCTAAAATTATTTTATTTTGAGAGGAGGAGAAGAGGAGCTTCCTGTGGAGCTCCATTATCATGGCATCGCCCATTTGTTGAGAGACAGCAAGTGCATATTGCGGCACCGACACCTGGTGCCGTGGCACCTCGGCTGGTGCGGCACCACGGTTGATACCGCGAGGTGCCGTGGCACCTCGGCTGGTGCCGCGACGTACCGCGGTACCACGGCTCGGTGCCAGGTACCCCAGCACGGCACCGCGTACCATGGCTGGGTACCACAGCTCAGCTCGTTGCCAGGTGCCGAGGCACTGCGGTACCACGGCACACATCTTTATCTCCACAAAATGTCCTTCTTGATCTAGTGTTAGTGAAGACACTCCGTTTGAGTTGAGGAGGAGAGGTCTACCTGCAAACAAATGGGTGATGCCATGATAGTGGAGCTCCACAGGAAGCTCCTCTTCTCCTCCTCTCAAATTAAAATAACACAAAGTTGCCGTCAACTTTTCGCGTTAGCATTAGCTTAGCAACGAACCTTCACACAGTGCACACAAGGGCCATTTACCACTGAAAACTAACCCCAACCATACCCTAACCCTAACCTTAACCATTTAACGCCCATGCCTAACCTGGAGCAGACACTGGAACCGTATTTAATCATTTAACTGCTTTGCAAACTATATTAATGGAAATATCTATATTTTAAAATAACTTTATTTTTTAGCACACGACCTCCACTTCCGGTGGGGTACTTCCTTAGCATTAGCCACATTAGCCGAAAGCCTTAAAATTTTTCAGCCTATCCTTTTATTTTTTGTGGTGGTCTTAATTTTAAAGCAAGACACCTTTCGGGTAAACAGCGCCCCCGTAATTGAAAAGGTGGATGATGTTTTTTTTTTCTTATAGTGGATATTTTTTTGGGCTGCTCTGTTTTTTTCTCATAGTAGATACATTTTTTCACCTGTTCTTTTTTTTTTCTTATAGTGAATAATTTTTTGGGCTAGTAGATAATTTTTTTTGCCTGTTCTCTTTTTTTTTCTTTTAGTGGATAATTTTTTTGGCTGGCCTCTTTTTTTCTTATAGGGGATTTTTTTTTTTTTTTCATCTTGTGGATAATTTATTTTAGGCTGTTCTCTTTTTTTTTCTTACAGTGGATAATTTTTTTTGGGCTGTTCTCTTTTTTTTCTTGTAGTAGATAATTTTTTTCATCTAGTGGATAATTTTTTAGGCTGTTTTTTTTTTTTCTTGTAGTAGATAATTTTTTTCATGTAGTGGATAATTTTTTTTAGGCTGTTCTCTTTTTTTTTCTTATACTGGATAATTTTTTTTAGGCTGTTTCCTTTTTTGTCTTGTAGTAGATAATTTTTTTTATCTAGTGGATAATTTTTTTAGGCTGTTCTCTTTTTTTTTTCTTGTAGTAGATAATTTTTTTCGTCTAGTGGATAATTTTTTGGCCTGTTGCACCTCTGGGCCACCGTAATATATACTTATACATAAACATAAACATATACATATACCCTGTTTCAGTGATGGTTAGTTGTATGGCACTCTACAGATTTTTGGATTAAATTGTATCAAAACTAAATGTATATCTATATCCCATCAATGCATTGAGTTTCACAGCTTTACTAAATAATAAACTAATAATAATAATAGCAATAATAATAATTAAAAACAAAACTGTGTAGTGCAAAGGACATTCCATAAAAAATAAAATAAAATGAAAAATGTATTTGAAAAGACTGTCGCATCATGTAGTTTCCTATCAGGACAATTATTTAATGTGGAAAAACTCAAAAATTTTATTTCTTTGGTCTCAGGAGTAATTAGCATTTATGCCTAATATCACTAATTTGCATCATAGCTGTTGTATGTGATACATTCAAATAAACAATCTGCTCTTAATTTACCATCTGCTTGACAGTAACAACACAAATAATTATTTTTTTTATATAATTGCAAACAAGCATAGGCAGTAAGGGGTTAATATCACTGCTTTTGTTATTCATTTGTATTTTCACGTTCTGCCAACTATTTCTTGGGTTGAACATACTGTACATTTTGACCTTACACTTCTACTGACCTTCTCCTCTAACGCTAAAGTTCCTTTCATTAGGGTTAGAGTTACACGAGACAAGTGGATATTTAAAAGCTAAGGTTGTGTTATTCTTTTATACTTTTGCAGCAGTGAGAAATGACAGAAACACGAGGAAGGGGAAGAAGGAAGCTGTGAAGATGACCATCATGGAGACATATGAGCTGACAGCGGAGCTTGGTCTGATTGTGGAGAAGATCTGCAGGGCTCACAGAGAGACCTTCCCCTCACTGTGCCAGCTGGGGAAATACACCACGGTGAGCCAGGGATTAAAAAGACGACATAATCCATTTATCCAAACGACAAAACAAGTCTACCAGATAGACCAGAATTGATATTAGAACTAGAAAAAGCAAAAATTCAAGCAAGTTATTGCAAACAACAAAACATCACAGTTTAAAACAGTGTTGTCCTTTTCCTCATCTAGCTGAAATATCTTAAGAAAGAACTAAGTATATTTTCTCAAAAAATAAAATTAGTTTTCTGAGGAAGAACATGCCTGACTAGCACTTCTTTTTATCCCTCAAAGACCCAAACATCCACTGGCAACCAAAATCATCTACTGATCTAAAATGTTTAATAATGTCTGAACCACTAAACCTATAAATATAATGAAATAAATCAGGTGAAATACAGTTTGTCATCTTTTCATGGTTATCAGTTTTCTCTGTTTCTGATATAATAACCCTCAACTATAATCTGAGCTATTATGAAACATCAGACATGATCAGTGAATTAAATGAGGAAAAATACCTAATTTTTACTGAAAAACTCAAAATGCATTGGATAATATTATAATAAATGGTGACAAATTACTTAAGATGTGTTAAATAGAAAGAAAAATTCATTTGGGAACTGCCATAAAAGTAGCACTGGGTCTTTATGGGTAAAATCAGTTTTCTAGGAGAGCACTAAGGAAAAGAAAAGTCTAGAGTGTAGTTTTATTTCAATTCAGATTAACATTTGAACAGTATGATTACTTCCATCAGCTGTGGTATTTGTGCTGCTGCTGCAGGTAAAAGACATCCAAACATAATCAAATATGAATATACAAATATGCAGATTGCCCCAAATTTCACTTCTTTCCCAAACATCACTAATGTTGAAGGAAATATGTTGATTTGAGCTCAATATGTAAGGCCTCAATAACAATGTGATGCATCGTCTCCAGTGTCTTTACATCAGTAAAATCACAATTATTTATTGCGGTTCTTCTTAGAGGCCTTAAGCCTTTATTATGCAGAAATGTGACCAATACTTTGTGGCCAATAATAATTTACTGGTCGACTGATTCCTGCTCTATAAACAGTTTTTTCAAGTGTATCTCTTTTTTCCACTGTTGTGTTTGGACAGTCACTTGCAAAGTCTCGTGGCCGAGTCATGTGTGAGCGTAAACCTCACTCCACAAGGTGTATAAAAGTGTAACTAGAGACACAACAAGGAAGAACAGAGGGTTTAAGGTGAGATCAGATCTGGTTCTAGTTCAGTTCTAATTCTAGTTTTTCCAACACACAAGACTTTTGCATTTTGTTCATCATTATTGTATCTATTTTTTGTTTATTATCCATTTCTTGGTGTGTTTTTTAAGAATACCATTATTTTCATCATAGACGGTACTTGTGTCATTGCTACAGGTTGAAAACATCCAAACATAATAGGATATAAACATAGAAACATGTAAACTGTTCCACATCATGAACATTCTCTCAAGTATTTATTGATTTTTGTGGATTCACATCTTTTCAGTTTTATTACATTTCCAAATTCCACTATTAATCTTATGTGATTTGTAAACTTAGATGTTAAAAAACAGTGTCAATAATTCATCTGATCCTTATTTTTTCCCCTTCTTGTTGTGCTGTTGCACAGTTATAGCAAACGCTTTTTGTAATAGATAACTTGTACATACAAATGCAATGTGGAACAATATAGGTTTAATCAAAATATATGCAGTACTTTATTTATAAACAGTCCTTCTTTAGTACTGTTTCTTGCATTTACATAAGTAAATAAGCCTTAAATTCACAAATCCAGCAAGAGGCAAGTACATGGGATGACATGTCCTTCATGTCTATTTTCCAAACGTTATTGTGGAAATGGATATTTGTAGGAAAAGGCGTTTTGTCAGGCTAGTTCTGGTTCAGAGATGGTCAAATTCAGTGATCCACATCAGCACATCAGCAGAGATGTTCAAGATACGAGCACAACAACTGACGAATACTCAATAAAATCCAATTTATTTGTACACAGTTCTGAGAGGCTTTATGCATTTATTGTTTAGAAATGCAGTCATTAATTTGATACCAATCATTAATTTATCTTTACTGTTCTGTCTTTTTCACTGTTTTCTCTTTCGATAATGCCCGCGATGTCTCATGGCCTGGTCATGTGTGAGTCTACACAAACTTACACAACAGGCTGAGGTGTACTATCAAAGTGTAACTGGAGACAAAATAGGGAACGAAAGGAGAGCATAAAAAGTTTGTCATGAATGTTGGATGCATGGTTTCTGATGTCTTTGCGTAGGATTTATTTCGATATAATTTCTCTTCGAGGCCCCGTGGCTTGAACATCGAGAAATTTGACCAATAATGTGATATTTCCTGGTAGATGGGATCCTCCTCTCTGAACTCTTTTCTCAAGCCTCTCTCATTTCCACTGGTGACAGTGAACAATGCTCACCAAGTCTCGTGGCTGAATCATGTGTGAGTCTAAACAAAGCTTCTCTCCAGAGGCTGAAACCTGTAGAAAAGTGTAACTGGAGAAACAACAGGGACGAAGAGGTGGTTTAAGGTGAGGACCAGAACTGGTTCTCTTTCATCCTTTGTCACAGACTTGCTTTCCTTTACAAAGGACTTGTGCATTTTATTTTAAGAATATCATTATTTTCATCATCAAGAGTATTCCTGTTGTTGCTACATGACAGGACAAACATAATAAAAGAAATAGAAATATGGAAATTGTTCCAAATATTTACTTTGTATCTTTATTCTATAAGGAGAATTGTTGTGTGCAGAAAAAATATTTTTTAAGATAAAAATGGATTAGATTAGAATGGATTAGCGCTGTTCTATGATGCGTACAGTGGATCCAGCATTCATTCGCTCTCACATTCTCCCCCTGGTGGTGGTAAACTACATTTGTAGCCACAGGTGCCCTGTGGCAGACTGACAGAAGCGTGGCTGCCACAGGGCAGGGCCCCTCCGACTACCACCGAACATTCATATGCAAGCACACACCAGTGTGAGTAGCAGCACTGTGTAGGGACCAAGGACCAAGGGACCAAGGACACAACTGCACATGAGTAGGACAGAGCGGGATTCGAACTGCCAACCCTTCAGTTATTGGACTATCCACTTAACCAACTGAGCCATGGCTGCACAGTGTGGGACAGTGTGGGATGAACTCAGGATGCATCAGATTTAATGTCTGTGCATAATTGTGAGATTATACAGATAAAAATTCACGGCAGTAACAAGATAAAGTGCAAGAACAATGTGCATGCATAAAAAGAATAGAATAGAATGCAGAACAATACAATACGTTAGAATAGAATAGAATAGAATAGAATAGAATAGAATAGAATAGAATAGAATAGAATAGAATAGAATAGAATAGGTCTTTATTATTGTCACTGTCACAAGAAGCAAGCAGCTCTGTTTCTGTTTAGCAGCAGATTCTTGAAGTGCAAACAGAAAGACTGTATATAAAAACTATCACACAAAAATTATACTGACAATATATACTGAAAAATATTGACAATTTACAAAATTAAAAAGAAATGTTAGAATATACCAAACGCCAACTCTGTGTACCACAGATGGAAGAAATATATATTACATATAAAGGCTATTTGCAGGTAAAATAAGATACAATTTTTTTTTTTTAAAAAGGTGTATAAATAATAATAATAGTAAGTAATAAAACACAATGGGCTATATACATAGGCTAGTTACATAAGAAGGAGAATTGCAATACAGTACAAATGGTGGACAACACTTACTATTATTATTAGCAGTGCCTTTATCATTATATATTATTATTTAAAAATGTGATTGATGATTTTACATGTATGTTGATTGTTCCTCTCTAAAGTGTTTCCTCAAGTGTCTCATGCTTCCATTGTTGTGCTTGAACAATTCTGACAGTCTCGTGGCTGAGTCATGTGTGAATGTAAACAAAGCCTTAGGCTTAGATGGAGGCTGAGGTGTGGATAAAAGTGGAACTGTCACACAACAGGAAAGAAGGACTGGTTTAGGGCGAGGTCTATTCCTGGTTCTACCATTTCACGCTCTTTGTAGTGTATTGAATTCCATAGCACGGTGTCGTGTGTGGAACTACAGAAGCAACACAGACAGTGTTACATAATCTAGAGCTGACAAGTGCGTAGCTGCTTGAATGAAGTCAGTGTCAGTGGGCCGCAGAGAAACGTGTTGACACACTTAGTGAGGACATTATGTAAGGATGACTGGTTTGTTGTTTTTGTTTTTCATTTAGAAAGATCAAACTTTTTTAAAGGAACTATTTACAGAGTATCATGTGGAGCTACAGCTATCGATTATTTTTGTAATCAGTTATTCTATCAATAATTTTCTTCAATTCGATTAAAAGATTATTGGAATAGGTAAATAAAAGGTAAAAATGTGAAACAGTTATGTCTGAAAATGACAAACAACTTGTCCTCTATTCGAGAACCAGCTGAAACAACTACAAAAAGTATAAAAGTAAAGGGATGTATGAAAAATAACTACATAGAAATAACAACAATAACAGATGTATAAAAGCTTAGATAAAAATATCTATAAACAACAAAAAAAAAGTCAAATGACATCTACAAACAAGAAGAGAGAGAAAGAGAAACGCTGTGTGGAGCTTATTCACTGCACCTGACAGGGAAACTACCACATGTGATGTGTGCAATAAAGTCATTTGTCACTGTCGTAGCACCACAAATTTAAAAGGGAAATTGTTTTATTATTTTTATACTGTTAAATTATTTTATACTGCAGTTAGTTAATAAAAAACATGTTTATTTGCCTAAAATCTTTGTCCTGTGTTTTACCATAATCATAATCAACTAACTAAAGACAAAATCACAAAATTATTCAATGATCATGACATTTCAAGTAAAAAGTACTGGTATCGGTGATACTAGCCCTGTATTTACTTGATATCGGATCGATACCAAAATTCCCAGTATCACCCATCCTTAGTTGTTTGTGTTGATCCTGGCATCATGTGTGTCACAGTAAGCGTCCGTGTCAAACACAACAGTGGAACCAATGTTTAACAGCAGCAAAATTATGGAAATTAAGCTTCAATTCAGGAAAGTTGTAATCAAATAATTTTTTGAATGGATTCGAGTTGATTGATAGAGTAATGGTTTCAGCTCCAGCAGCATGCCAGTTTTAAATCAGAAAGTGGACACAGAATGTAGGCAGAGAATTAAAACCAAATCCAAACTTTAAATAACCAGTGATCTACAATCAGTCTTTTTTTCCCTCCCTTCTCCATCCAGCACTCCAGCTCAGACCAGAGGATCCAGCTGGACCTGGGCCTTTGGGATAAGTTCAGTGAACTTGCCACCAAGTGTATCATCAAGGTAGTGGAGTTCGCCAAGCGAGTGCCAGGGTTCACCGGACTGTCCATCGCCGACCAGATCACACTGCTCAAAGCCGCCTGCCTCGACATCCTGGTACTTGAATGTCCTTAAAGTGATATTTTTAAAAAGTATCTGATAAATATTTTTAACATCCATCCATACAATGCACATCTAAAACTTTGCATATATTAAAATTTAACATGTAGATTTAGTTTATCAAGCTAGTGGTAACGTTAGCTTCTTTAGTTCCCTCTTGTATTAACCGTTAAAGACCCAAATGCATCTTCTGATCTGAAGTGTTTAATATTTGTTGAACCACTAATTCTATCAATACATGTAAATAATTCAGGTAAAATGCATTATGTCAGCTTTTCAGCAGCAGCAAAATGCATGATTTTGGATTGAAAAGATCCTAAATGTAATGGAAAATAATAAATTATAATAAATGGTGATAAATAACTATAACATCCATCCGTCCGTCCATCCGTCAGCAGACAGACCCAGACTTCTGTTCCTCGCTTACATGAAATGAACAGAATGACGTGTAAACCTGGAGTCCCAGCTCCACTCTTCCACTGTTAGCCAAGGTTCATTCAAAACACACACAGATCTGGCCTTAGGCAGAGTGTAGGATATTTCATTCTCCATCTCTGCCATTCACTGCTAAAGCTGTAACCCACTGCGGTTTTCTCTGAAAGCTCAGAGGAAGTTTAATCCATGCTTAAAAAAGCTCCATCGTGGTGATTTTTTTATGAGGACATATGGGACTGTTTATACACCACATTCATCAATCTTTTACACCATGTTGTATGTCCTTCTGGGTATCTTCCCCTTTCCTTTTGCATTTTCTCCTGGATGTTGAGTTCACAGAAGGGAGCATATTCCATTTTTAATAATCTAGAGAAGTATTGTGATGTAAAAGTTGTGATACTATTAATTGTATGTATAAATAAATAAAGTATTATTTTTTAAAACTGAAATATCAGAAAATAGAAACATAATAAAGTACTAGCGTGTTGACTTGTGGGGATCCATGGGTTCTAGATGTGGTAGTTTTTATGCTGTTGTGTATTTGTACATGCTGTACCATATTTGTCCAGCTGTCACCGCCAAAGTGTTCTGGGTATAGCAACGTGACTGTAAGGCTATTGTATTCCAAAATTACTAATATCTCCCAAAATATTGGTCCTATCAACTTGCCGTTTTTCCTAGTCTGTTCCTTGACCAAAAATGCATAAGTATGCCAAACTGCAGCTGTCAGCTCTTTCTGGATTTTCTGTAAATCGCCTGCACACAGTGGCCACTTGGTTTTTTGAATATAGATTAGATATTATTCTGTGAGATGAAGGTGTGATTTAACAGGGGGTTAACATTTTTATAGACTTACTTTTTCACCTACTCTTATAATTGTAACTTCAGTTTTAAAAGTTTTTATACTTTTTGCCATAACATAATGTTATTTTAAAACACTATCACCGTTGCTTTTAGATTTTGAGGATTTGCACTCGCTACACTCCAGACCAGGACACCATGACCTTCTCAGATGGGTTGACCTTAACCCGCACACAGATCCACAATGCTGGATTTGGACCGCTGACAGACCAGGTTTTCACATTTGCCGGCCAGCTGCTGCCGTTGGAAATGGACGACACAGAGAGCGGCCTCCTCAGCGCCATCTGCCTCGTCTCTGGCGGTACTGACACTCAGACGGAATGAAGCAAGCTACAACATCTTATTGTAATGAGTTGCTGAAACCTCTTCTCCTTTCTGTGTCTCTGAACAGACCGACAGGACCTGGAGGAGCCCTCTAAGGTGGAGGTGCTGCAGGAACCCCTTCTGGAGGCTCTAAAGATCTACTCACGCAAACGGCGACCCAGCATGCCGCTCATGTTCCCAAAAGCCCTTATGAAGATCACTGACCTCCGCAGTATCAGCGCCAAAGGTCAGGAACCACTGATAATGAAGGTTCTTATTAACCAGTAGTCAATTCAGTAAATAAAACCACTGTTGATATCTTTAATGCGGTGTTTTTCAACCTTGGGGTTGGGACCCTACGTGGGGTTGCCTGGAATTCAAATGGGGTCGCCTGAAATTTCTAGTAATTGATAAAAATAAATTTAAAAAACTTTCTAAAAAAAATTTATGGTGAGTTGAGAGAGACAATCACAATCCATAAAAGACATGACAAACTGTGAAGCTGAAACTGAAGCACTGTGGTTCTGTTTATCTGTCAAATGTTCACTGTGGTCAGTTTCAGATGCTGCAGCTCTTTCATAATTCATAGTTTGAGTTATTGTTTGTTCAGTATTAATTACAGCCTTGTAAATCCAAGCTGGACTGACTGTACATATCCTGACCAAGGAAAATAAAATAAAATTCTCCCTTTGTGCAGTAATCTACACCTGGCTTTTCTGCCTCCGTCCATAATAATATACATTCTATAGACTAATGTCCTCTAAAATTAATGTTTATTTGCAACATAGTATAGCAAACTATTCAATGATCAAAAACAAATTAATTTTATTTAAAAAAAAGTCTCAGTTTTGAATGTCTGGGGTCACCAGAAATCTGTGATGTTAAAATGGGGTCAGGAGTAAAAAAAAGTTGGGAACCACTGCTTTAATGTATTTACACTTGGAATATGTGTGGGAAGTATTCAAACTGATGGTACCATATAATTATAATGCAAAATGTAGTAACTGTAGTGCGGTGGTGTAGTGGTAAGCATTTCTACTGCACAGCAGGAATTTTTTTCATCATTATGGTTTCATTTGCTTTATTTGGACCCTGTAAAACTTGTACTGGTGGACATTTTTTATGTTATTACTCAATAAGGTTATTACTGTTAATAAAGTTTAACAGATGCAGGAATGACATATTGTTATCCCCTTAATGTCGACTGTCACAAATTTGCTTCAAACCATTTCGATTAGGGAATCAGCCCAGATAAACGTGTGTATTCCCTCAATGCCAGTTCAGGCAGATTCAATATGGACCTAGTCAGGACACTGAAAATAATTTTGTGGCACCAATAAAACCATCTCCATCCTCTGAGACGGGAAAATCTGTTATACTAGCCAAATTTCTGTCTATTTTATGTCCTATAGTCAAATCTACATCTATATCTGGTTGAAAACAAAAACACAAATATTTTCTAATATATGTACTTGTATATACATTCAGGCATTAAGGGGTTAGAAGTTAACATTTCCCTGGAAGGTTACACATTTTGTTCCATGAGATAATCATTGCAAAGCCACTCTACCTTAATATTTTTGAAAGGTAAATGCAGCTGCTAAAAGTAAAATGCATCATTTTTTAACCTACACTATATTGCCAAAAGTATTCACTCACCTGCTTTGACTCACATATGAACTTAAGTGACATCCCATTCTTAATTAATAGGGTTTAAAATGACATTGATCCACCCTTTACAGCTATAACAGGTTCAACTCTTCTGGGAGGGCTTTCCACAAGGTTTAGGAGTGTGGTTATGGGAATTTTTGACCATTCCTCCAGAAGCGCATTTGTGAGATCACACACTGATGTTGGATGAGAAGGCCTGGCTCTCAGTCTCCGCTCTAATTCATCCCAAAGGTGTTCTATCAGGTTGAGGTCAGGATTCTGTGCAGACCAGTCAGGTTCATCCACACCAAACTCTGTCATCCATGTCTTTATGGACCTTGCTTTCTGCACTGACGCACAGTCACGTTGGAACAGGAAGGGGCCATCCCTAAACTGTTCCCACAATGTTAGGAGCATGGAATTGTCCAAAATCTCTTGCTTCAGCATACCAAGAGATTTGATATTGCTTCAGACCAAAGTTATTATCGTGACTAACGAAATGACGAAAACTAGAATTGTAAAAACATTTCCGTTAACTGAAATAAATAAAAACTATAATTAAAAGAAAAAAACCATAACTAACTGAAACTGTATTGCGTGCTTATAAAACTAACTAAAACGTATAAAAATTATGGATAAAATTCCCTTCATTTTCATCTTTGTCAGTCAATATTCATATGTCAATATTCAGGTGACAACTTCTCCCATTCTTCTTTCTTCTTCTTTATATATATATATATATATATATATATATATATATATATATATATATACACACACACACACATACAGGGTGGGGAAGCAAAATTTACAATGAACATTTAGTTGTCTTTTCTCAGCAGGCACTACGTCAGTTGTTTTGAAACCGAACATATATTGATGTCATAATCATACCTAACACTATTATCCATACCTTTTCAGAAACTTTTGCCCATATGAGTAATCAGGAAAGCAAACGTCAAAGAGTGTGTGATTTGCTGAATGCACTCGTCACATCAAAGGAGATTTCAAAAATTGTTGGAGTGTCCATGAAGACTGTTTATAATGTAAAGAAGAGAATGACTATGAGCAAAACTATTACGAGAAAGTCTGGAAGATACTATTAAAGAAGAATGGGAGAAGTTGTCACCTGAATATTTGAGGAACACTTGCACAAGTTTCAGGAAGTGTGTGAAGGCAGTTATTGAGAAAGAAGGAGGACACATAGAATAAAAACATTTTCTATTATGTAAATTTTCTTGTGGCAAATAAATTCTCATGACTTTCAATAAACTAATTGGTCATACACTGTCTTTCAATCAATGCCTCAAAATATTGTAAATTTTGCTTCCCCACCCTGCATATATATATACACACACACAAACACACACACACATATATATATATATGTATATATATATATATATATATATATATATATATATATATATATATATATATATATGCATACAGATTATACATATGAGTATTTATTGCACGGTTTATTGCCCAGAATTATTTGGAGCAGTTTTTGTTGTGGAGCCTGACAGCTGCAGGAAGGAAAGACCTGCGATACGTCTCCTTCACACACTTGGGGTGTCTCATCCTGTCACTAATGGAGCTCCTTAGTGCAGTGAATGTGTGTTGGAGGGGGTGGGAGTCTTTGTCCATCATGGAGGACAACTTGGCTGTCAACCTCCTCTCTCCCACCTCCTCCACAGTTTCCAGAGGGCATCCCAGGACAGAGCTGGCCTTCTTTATCAGTTTGTCCAGCCTCTTCCTGTCAGCTGCTGTGATGCTGCTCCCCCAGCAGACCACACCATAGAAGATGGCAGAGGTCACAACAGAGTCATAAAAGGTCTTCAGGAGTGCCCCCCACACCCCAAAGGACCTCAGCCTCCTGAGCAGAAAGAGTCTGCTCTGACCTTTTTGGATGTTTGGGTCTTTATGGGTTAATAAAAAGTGTATTTTGTTTTGTCCTGAAAACTGGACTGCAGTTGTGGTTGATAATTTACTCTCATGAGACCATCTAAGGTTTTTGCTAAGTGACTACGTCATGAATTTACCAGTATTAAATAGCAATACCTGACCTTTTAACTTGCCTATATTAGCTAATGTTAGTATTAATACAATAGTGTATTATGGTCTGTCAGCTAGCCTGCTAATCAGTGTGTTTACAATACATTTATTGACATTAAACACAATTATATAGCATTGTTTGTAACTGTGTGTTGTAACACAGAGCTGAAAAATTACTTGAAAATTATTGTTAGCTGTGCATTGAGTGTTTTCACTATGATCTGTGACTGTTTCACATCTGCTCCATTATATCCAAATATGTTTTTGTCTAGCTCAGAAAAGAAAAAATTACGACTGACAGCCATCTCTAATTTTTTGTTAGACGGTCTACATTGGACTTGCTGAGTTTTTGTTCAGACCATCCAGTCATCTTCTGAACTGCTTATTCCTTGTGAGGGAATTATTTGACTAATTAACCTATAAACCCTTTGGAGTCCCTGAACGCACCCTCACATCCAAATCACAACCCAATTTAAGATGATGTATCAGCAGACAGAGCCTTGTGTGGAAAGTGCAGTTGTCAAAGTAATACTGTGAAGTCGATTGTGTTGAAAGGCCAAGTAAAACCAGACTAATGATACACAATAAACAAATAAATTTTGGCAATATTGTCATTATGTTTGGTGCATGTTTGGTGCAGGAAGAGAGGGTAAAAATTGGCTTGTAAGGGAAGCACTTAAATGGAAAAAACAAAATACATGTCTCCACGTTTGGTGGAAAAGTGAATTACATCACCCAGTCAAATGAGTTGTTAAATGGTTCATTGAACGTGTTTGTGGCAGCATATTGTGACACCAGATTTTTTTTAAATAGTTGTATATGATTTAGATTTTTTTTTTTTCTTTAAATGCCTGTGGGATTACCTGTATTTCCATGTAAATAGTTATATGTAATGTTGTAATTTGTTAAATTTATTTATTTATTTATTTTTTTCCAAAGTTATCAATTTATATGTTCATTCTAAGTTATAAAAATGGTTCATTCAACATGTTTCTGGTGAAAAACAGTAAAGAATCTTACTTTTTGGTGCATGCCATTGGTTGGTGGGAGGAAACTGGAGAACCCAGAGAGGACCCGTGCAGACACAGGGAGAACTTTTTTTTCCCTGACAGACAGGGCCACTGTGGTACAGGTTCCAATAACAACAATGTAAAATGACTTTGTTTTATTGCGCTTTGTGAGGTTTACCATTCTGCTGAGTCAGTATGCTAACCAGCATTAGCTAACCTCTTATCCTTTGGACAGCTGTGGTTCTGTCCTTTTTATCCAGATATGGTCACTTCTGACTCCAAAATGCCAACATGACAACATCCAAATCACAAAAGGCTGTCTTCAGAGCAGCAGTTCAGAAACCACTGAATCCCTCCGTCCACTAATGACACATAAGTCTGTGGCTCTGATCCTTTCCACTCCAGTAGCTCCACCCCTTTTGTCCAAATATGGTCACTTCTGGGTTCAACAAAGCAGTGTTCAGTCTACATTTCTAACCCCAGGTTTGACCCTCTTGTCTCCACAGGGGCCGAGCGGGTGGTGACACTGAAAATGGAGATCCCAGGCTCCATGCCACCGCTGATCGAGGAGATGCTGGAGGATCTGCAGAACCTAGAACGGGACCAGAGGAAACAGTCACAGGAGAGCAGAGTGGAGCAAAACAGCGATAGCCAGCATGTTCATGCCATCTCCACGCAGTACATAAACTCCTCGACCAGCTTCTTGTTCTGACGCCTCCAAGAACACTGGCTCTGTGTGAAATGCATACTACATTCCAGGTTGCAGTGGGTTTATTAGCATTTTACCTGAGTGTCTGGTCACAAAACAGTTGAATTAAAGAGGAGATCCAGTTGTTACACTAACAACCTCCCCCAATTAATCACAGTTCTGCGTGTTAGTGGGGAAAAGAAAGTGATGCAGTAAAGCTATAATCTCTGTTTTCGTATGTAACTTCTGCAACAAGGCAACAGATTCCTCATAACTTCCTCCACTGCCTCCAGGTTTCTACTGTATTTATATTTGCATGAGATATCACAATTATTAACTTTTTACCTCATTGAATAACAAGACATATAGTGGTAGGCTAGGAGAGTGTAAAAAAAAAAAGATTTAAATCAATTTCTTTTTAGCTTTGTACTTGTTGAGTCTTTTTTTTATCTGTACAAAAGGGAAATGTGACTGAAAAATGACATGAACGAATGTTTGTAACAACAGGCATTTATTAACGTTTACAGTTTGATGTAGGTGAGTTTGAGCACATGGAATGCAGTTGAATAGCTGTTAGACTGAGGAAAACACTTATGAAGACACACAAGTACCCTCTTACACAATGTCACACAAAATAATCAGAGTACAAAAAGACTTTTGTGCCTGAAATATCTTAAAAATGCAGCTTCATTAGGCTTAAGAAGAAACTACAGAGGTTCAAAAAGCTGCTCCTGTACTAGAATGTGTGCCTATGCTAAATGTGTCATTTCTGTGCAGCTGATATCACTCAGAGGACCTTCATAGAATATTCTTTTGTTGCAAAATAGATCACATTTCATATCTCTGTTGTTGATCTATTAAAGTCTTCTGAACTGGATTTCAAGTCGCAGTGTTGTGTTTTCCCTTGGGGCCGTCAGATTTTTCAGTGTTTTCTGAACTGACACAGCAGTTCAGATTTCATGCTTGAAATCTGTGAGGGAAGGCCACGTCAAGAGCATCCTTTTCTCCAAAGCATGGCTCATACTGCCCCCTACAGACATATCAAGGAATTGTAGAATAGGACTGTGGTGGGCAGTGTTGTAGTTGGGTCCAGTTGAGGTCTGAACATTTCATTTTAATGTACATTCCCTCTGCTAGTTCAGTTAGAATTACAATTTTATATTGGTAGTGACAGATTTAAAAATAATTACTAAGAGCTATTATTTTTGTGACCTAAATTGGGTCACAAACCTGTTTTTATTTGGTCACAGTATTGCTACATTGTGATAAGTGAGTTCATTTTGTAAACCCTCAAAGACATCCACAGACAACCAAAAGCATCTACTGATATAAAATGTTAAATAACTGTTGATCCACCAATCCTGTCAATACATGTCAATAATTGGTGTAAAATGCAGTTTGTCATCTTTTCATGGTCATCAGATATGACCAATTTGGACGTTTAGAGGCTCCCTGGTGAATGTGGAAACGCTGTCATCTTCTACAACATTGATTCACCAGTAAAACCCATGGAGTTGGATCAGTGATAGTGGATCGAGACACTTGGTATGTGTTCAGTTATTGATATTTTTTTGAAAAAGTAACTTTTTCCTCATTTTTTCTGATTTGATAACTTTTGAATTTACTCTGAGATTTTATGAAGATCTACATGATCAATAAATTAAATATAGGAAAATACATGATTATCACTGAAAAGATGAAAATATATAGGATGGTATTAAAATAAATGATGATAAATCACTATCTGGGTGCTTCTATGAAACTGGGTTCATTTTGGTACCTGGCACGTTGCCAGCTTTTTAGACCCAATAATAAAAGACAAATTTAGACATATTTCCCCCCAGGATGTACCTAATGATGACCTCAGATAAAGGTAAAAAAAATTATACTCTTGCTCTGAGCCATCCCAAAATTAATGAATTTTTGATGATCCTAGTGGTTTTTCCAACCCAGACATGAGGGTTTTTCATGAATCTGAGTCTCATTTCAGGTTTTGTAACACATCGTGTCCACTTGCATTACATATAGAACCTGCCCACTTAAATGCATATAAATCGCGGATGATTTTGCAGCAGTGGCCATTTTTGTGAAACACTCTGCCTTGCATAATTATTTCAATTCCCAAAATGTACCTGTAAGAGAATAAAGAAATATTTTTTAAAAAATAGTAGTGTGTAATTTTCATGTCCTTTTGACCGTATTACATGCAGACTTTTGTATTAAATATAATGTTTACATTATATAAAAACGTGTTTTATCTGAAAAATATTTTGTATTTTATCTCAGTAAATATTCTTAAAAAAGACCCAAAGTGCTACCAAACTTGCCTCATAACATTAGTCTACATCTGGTTTGAATTTTACCCCCCATGTCCTGTTTTTAGGTTCCAGTTTCATAGAAGCACCCATCTGTGAACTGCCACAAAAAAAGCAATGGGCTTTTTATACGTTAATCCCCCCTGTATTACTGAGAATATATAATAGTAAAGCACTCACAACAGACTATTTTTGTGCATAATTATGAAGTCAAGAAATCTTAATCACCCCCCAAGGAAAACATTCAAATGCAGCCAATAGACCTGCATGTGGAAAGCAACATTCAGTGCCAATAACAGCACAAACCCACAGAGTGCAGGGACAGATGATATCTTCTGTCCATCATTCCTACATTTTGGTTTAAAGAATCTGCGACCTGATGAATCCAAAGAGCCAGTTCAGCCACAATTGACTGGACATTCAAAGCTAAGACAGCAATTTTACTGCAAATCCTAAACCTCACTTACTGATATATTTTGCTGAAAAAGTCACTTTTTCTCCATTTTTTTTTTCTGTTTTGATATAATAACCTTTACTCTGATGTTTTATGACCATCTAGATGATCAGTGAAATATAAGAAAGCACCGGATTTTCACTGAAATATGCAAATTGTAGAGGACAATATTACAATAAATGGTGATAAAGCACTTAGAAAAGGTTCAATGTAGAAAAAATTAATTTAAAAGTTGCCAGAAAAATAATTTGAGGTCTCAAAGGATTAAAAACCCTGCAGTCAAATCCTACCAGAAGAGCAAATAAATGAAAACGCCAGTACTGAGTAAAACATTCTCATAAAAGTCTGGCTGATGAAAACTACAAAGCATATTGATCTGTATCTTTTGTTCTGTCTATTTTCATTCAGCCTCAAAATCCAAACACTTCCTCCTCCCGGTGTGGAACTTGTAGTCTTAAAACACCTTGTAATCGTGGAATTCAGTGTTTAAGACTTGAATTGCTGCATATCTGTTGAAGTTTCAAGTCGAATGCAGATATTTCCCACATTATTCACATGACAAATGATCCAGACTTTCTCTGCATGAAATAATGTTAATTTCATATTGTAGGAATGTATTGTTATTGTCTATACAGATTATACTAATAAATCCCTTCTGGCTCAAACGTGCATCAGAAAACTTATGTTCAGGAATGTAACAAAGAAAATTAATTACGTACAGAATCCACTTCTGTTCACTGCATTAGAAATGATGACAGGAGGTCATGTGATGTCATTGCAAATAAAGAAAAAGGAAAATCGACCTGACTTTTACGCTCTGTCTCCTCTATGTCTGATAAAGCCATACTGAATTTAAGTGAGTGCTGAGTTTCTGATCATCAAGTTTGCTCACAGTCTGGTCTTCAGCCAAAGCCAAGCCATCCTGTGACACACAGTCCAACAGCGTCATCGAGTTAAAACAGTTTAAAGAGCTGAGTCTGCGCTTGCGGACTTAAAGTGCAAACACAAAGCATCAAAACCACACAGAAAAACAACAGAAAGAACATTCAGCTGGTATCTTCAGCTGTCCTTACTTGTGTGTGCGTTGATTCATCTTAAAAAAAAATTAACTTGTAACTTGCAAATATCCTGAGATCAAGAAAAGAGCTGAGTTTGTCTTTGGTGACAGATTAACTGAAGCTCTAATTTTAATGCAAATATATGTGTTTACCTCATCTTTGCATTATGTTTGCATATGTCTGCAACTTTACTAATGTGACTAAGAGTTATTTTAGATGAAGCATTCTCAATGTGAACACAAAAGGGCCTCAGACTGATTGAATAAGTCGTTGCGTCTCCAGATGTTTCTTCTTCTATGTCTTCTTCACCTCTTATCTTGGTCATTTCTTCTCCCTGTGCTCCTAAAATGAACACAAATCATAGATCACAATGTAAATATCCAAGAATTCAGATTAAAGTAATACATTTATTAGGGAAATGTCTGATATTTTCTGGGATTTAAGTTGTGCATTTAAAGGAAAAAAATTAAATTTATGAAGAAAAACTCTCTGATACAGAAATAGGGTAATAATCTGAGAAAAGTCATAAATTAATTCCATCCATACAAAAATAGAAATTCTATAAGATTAATGCAAATTTACAAGCAAAAACTCAGATATAGTATGAGAAGAAAATTGATAGATTTACAAGGAAAAATTGAAATGTAAATGAAGAAACTGACAAATTTACATGTCAAGAAGGGAAAAGTCATAACTTTATCAGAAAAAATGAAAACTTGGATGTTCTACATAATTAATGTTATTTAACTTACTATAAACTTAAAAAAAAAAAAAAACTAGAATATTTTCAGATTAATGTGCTAAATTTGTGTAAAAAAAAAAAAAAATCCTATTAAATTATAAATAATACATTTGGAAGGAATTGTCTGTGGCAAAAGTTGCAGTTACCAAAAAATATGACAATATCTGAGTTTTTTCTTGTAAATTTGCAACTTTAACCTTTGAAATACTGAGTAATACCCCTCTTCCTCAGAATGTAAATGTTTTTTTTTCACTAAATTATCTCCAGTACATTGTTGTACATTTAATTCTGCATTTATGAAATGTTTTTTAAACAGAATCAGATTGTTGACACCTTCAGTTTCGATCAAATGTTGTGTTCCACAGATGTGACACCAACTGTTCTGTCTGAATAAAACACATGTGCTGCTGGTAAACTACCCATGTTTGGTGTTTGTCAAAGTTATTCCATGTGTCTCAGGTCACCTGTTGTGAGGAGATTCATAGTAGCTGTTTTCTTCAAGCAGCTCTTCAATGATGCCCTGAAAAGGAAAGAAACAATGTAGAGGAAACCACTTCACCTGCAGCTGACTCAGTTTTCTCTAGAGCTAAAACAATGAATCAATAAATCAACTCAAATCCATTAAAAGAAATTGTTTGATTACAATTTTCCTTAATCAAAGCTTTGTTTCCTCAATTTTGTTGCTGCTAAACACTGGTTCCACTGTTTTGTTTCATACGGACACTTAAAGCTGTTGGTGAATTAATAAGTTGAAGACTGCGGTGCACATATTGTTTGTAGATGCCATTTGACTTAGTTGTTTTGTTTATATCTATAGATATTTTCTATATGCACTTCTATTGTTGTTATTGTTGTTATTTCTGTGTAGATTTTTTTATATATCCTTTTAATTTAATATTTTTGTGGTTGCTGTTTCATCTGGTTCTGGAATAAAGGAAAAGTTATTTTTATTATTTATTTTCAGACATGCCTTTTTCACATTTTTATTCTTTTCGCCATTCAAATCATTATTTAATTAAATTGAATTGAAGAAAAAAGTCAATAGATTAATCGCTCCCAAAAATAATCATTTTCTACAGCTCTACATTTATCATGAATATGAAATAAAGGAAACTGATACTTAATAAATAAATAAATAGTGAATACCGAAGTGATGCTTAGGGTTGTGAAATAATACAGTGTAAGGGTTTTTCTTTTTGGTGTGTGGCTTTTTTATTCTATTCACTCAAGATATCCTACAGAAACTGACCTGCATTTGCTCGTAAGTGACCCCGTCTCCTGTGGGGAGTAGAAGAACCATTAGCTCCACCTACTGGACAAACATGAACCTGCAGCTTTAACACTGCAATATTTTCCAGAAGCCTTAAATATATTTACGTTGTGTTCTTATGGCCTCTTACCTGTGTTATTACCAGTATGAACGCTTAAGTTCAGTGTCATTTGTGTGAGTACCTGTGTTGTGGGGAGTTTGTGTATCTCCGGTGAAGTGCTGGACCAGAGGCCACCAGTCGGAACCAACTGATCCAGATTCCACTAATTCTGGAGAAGACTGGAGGAGCTGCAGAGGAACAGGGCACTGACATTAAGATTTGAAGCCTCCTTTAAGTTTTTAAAGGAGGCTTTTTACTCCTTCTATTGTAACAGTGCAGTGGGAGGTTTAACCCTTAAAGACCCACTATTTTTGTCACAAATTCCAAATCTGTTTTTTTTTTATTGTCTTTCCCAAGTGATTTATCACCAATTACTAAAATATTATTCTCTGAATTTTGTATTTTTCAGTGAAAACGTAAATGTGAGTATGTGAGTAAGGTTATTATATCAGAACAGAAAAAAAATTTGAAAAAACTGACTTTGTCAACAAAATATATCATTAACTCGGTGTTTCTCAAACTGTGGGGAGGCACAAAGGTTTTCCAGGGGGGGTATGTGATCACTCCTGGATGTTTTTTTTTTTTCTTCAGGTTAGAACATGTAGCAGGTGGAACTTATGTTTTAGCTTTGGGGCACCCTGGACTCATTTTAGGAACGTACAACAAACAAATCTACTGCCATGGTAATCTGTCACTAGACTAGACAAATAGTTTAGGTTTGAAGACTGGACAAGGATTTGACTGGAAAAAATTTGACTGGAAAAGAAAAATATGCAATTTTTGTGTACAAACTGTTTTTGCACAGTTTGTACAGTTTGCACTTTAATGTTCTCAGATGTGCAATGGAAACGGGCTCATTGCAGTGACTCATACTGTTAAAATGTTCATCTTTGTTACCAAAACTTGTTTGTTGTTCTAAAACAAAGTAACTTTATTGTCAGAGTTGTAAGATAATTGCACATTTCCTGTTTTTATTTGGAAAAATATTGTCTCAGGAAGCAGTCTGGTTGAGTTTATTGGTATTGGTCGAACAAAAATCTAAATTATTTTTAATCTGAACAAAAAATTATTCAAGGACAAACAAAAAGTGTTGTTACAATATTGATGTTTCTTTCAATAAGCGTTATAATTGCACCACTGTTACAATGTTGTTGGGGTTGAGGGGGGACTGGAGATTTTTTGTCCTCTAAAGGGGGGCCTGAGAGAAAAAGATTGAGAACCACTGTATTAACTGAACATAAAACAAGTGTCTCCATCCACTGCCATTTATCAGACTCCATGGGTTTTACTGGTGAATCAGTGTTGTCATCAAAAGGTCATACCTGATGACTGTGACATTTGTATTTTACCTCAGTTATTTACATGTATTGATAGGATTAGTGGATCAACAGTTGTTAAACATTCTAGATCAGTCAATGATTTTGGTCAGGGGTGGGTGTTTTGGGTCTTTATGGGTTAATATCTATTTTTTCATGTGCGTGTTTTGCATATGGCTGCATATTTTCAATCTTTAATAGTGTAGAAATATAGCACCATTACAGTTGGCAGATAGAACAGACCTTGCTAAGCTCCACTTTCAGGTTGTACGGATCACTCCCCGAGTGAAACAGAGACTTCTTAAACCTTTCAACCACCCGCCGTTTGATGCTGTGATGTGGAGCTGGTGCAAGCTGAGGATGAAGTGCACTCAAAGTAAAAGGCCCAAACTCTCTCCTCATACATTTCTATATAAAGGATGGACCGGAGTGTGAAACCAGTGAAAGTTTGACTGTACCTGTGTGATGTATATAATTTTGTGCAGCTGAACAAGGAGCCTGTTGATGGGATCATCAATTTGCCGAAGCTTCCTCTGAGAGACACAGATCCCTGCTGACACTGAGGGAGAAGAAAAGCTAAAGAAAGCTGAGCAACAGCTGACGGGACTGAAAATAAAGAGACAGACTAAAAAGTATAGTGTTTTTTGTTTGTTTCATCTGCGCAGTAAATATTTCCTACATCTACTCTGTCTCATCCTGTTGGAGACATTTGAAACAGAAGGCAAAGTTTGACGTCAGCCTTTAAAATTACCCGGTCTTGCTTTCATCTTTGCAGGACTGTGTTCCCCACTGAGAACAAAGACACATGGGAAAGGTAAGAGCAATAAGTTTTAACATCTGGTATTTTGGCTCCATTTATAGAAAATTGTGTAAAACTAGGAAATGCAAAAAGTGCTTTTTTCACTTACCTAGTTAGTATTTGGTCAGGTGTGATACAGAATTTAAATCCTGCAATCAAAATGAAAATGATGAACTGAACACTTTAGTTTAATTAGTAAAATGTACAACACTAATACATGGGATCTGAAATGCTAAATCAATATTGTAATTATTAAAACAGTACTAAATGCTTTAGTACAATAGCTTGTCAAGACACATCTTTATTAAACAGGCAAACAGGTTAATAATAACAATAATAATGGATTAGGTTTTATATAGTGCTTTTCTAGACACCCAAAGCACTTTACATTATTGATCCATTATTCATTCACTCTCACATTCTCCCTCTGGTGGTGGTAAACTACATCTGTTGCCACAGCTGCCCTGGGGCAGACTGACAGAGGCGAGTTTCTCCATTGTACAAATGTTTAAGAAAAAGAGAATTAGCATATTGTCAACCAGTTAAGCATAGGTTTATATCCATGTCTGTCCACCCTGATGGTACCGGAGACTTAAAGCAAAGGTATCCAGTATATTTTTTGGAAGTTGTGACTATATCTTTGATTCCACTGAAACAATTCCAGTGCAAAACAAGCAGTTTGTACAAATATATATTTCATACAGAGGAGGATGGAGTTGAATCATGGACAGAAGAAGCTTTTTTACACAACATTTTAGCATCACATTGAAAATCACCTCTGAAATTTTTGATATAAAAAGTGTACAGTGCTGTAAAAACAATTTTAGGCTACCTTTGTCTGTTTTGTTTGCAGGGTTGAAATGAGCATACATAGTTATTTCTCATTTCTTATTTTTCTTCACATACAACTACAAAATACAGTAAACATGCACGCAGCCTTAAACCAAATAAAAAAACTCAACTAAATGGGCTGTAAAGGATAAAGTCACTAGTTGGTGTGACCTCTGACCCCATGGCAAGAAGCAGCACAAACAGTTAGAAACATCTAAACTTGGTATAAAACAACCTACAAATAAATCTAATGCTGACCTGGGACTTTTGCACAGTGCTGTAGAAAGAACATGTCTGCATCTGATCACAACATATTTGTGAGAATTAAGGTCATAAGTGGCAAATGAATTCTTGAGGCTGAATATGTGTTTGGTCAAAGGTCAAGGTCTAGCCACGGAAATTAAATCTAATCTTTATCCTTGAGTCCAAGTGAACATTTATGGCAAATTTGAAGAAATCCCCACTAGTCATATCTGAGATGTTAAGTTAAGCTTTAGATGCATGGAAACGGATAACACAGAGTCATAAAAACCACATGTTGAGCCAAGTGTTGAACACTCCTGAAGAAAACTAACCGTCATCTTGTCCTGTGGAGGCAGTGCTGTCAGTTTTTGTTTCAGATAGTCCCATATCATCATCTGAAGCATCATCTAAAAACACATGTACATATTAACAATAAGTGACGTCTTCATATTAGAATCAGTGCTGTACTGTACTGTGAATGAGACTGTACTCACAAAGGTCTGAACTGCAGGATGGAGAGCAGCGTGAAGTCAGGGATTCTATCTTCATTAGGGCTTTTTCCTGCAAACAGTGCAGCAGTTATTTTATATATAATATGAGAAACTATTTTGAATTATCAAAGAAATGCTTATGGAAGTGGGCCTCACCAAAATAAGTCAATTAAACAACTTCTAACTTAAACATTAGTCAAAAATAAGTAGTTTTCAGATCCATTGAAGTATTTTCACTCAAAGTACTGGTTTATTCTTCTTTTGGAATGTTGGACGGCTCTTTGTGATTAATGACAGGAAGAAGAAAAAGCAAAGCTCTTTTTTCAGTTTATGCACTTTTCTCAAATCTTTGATTTTATTTATTTATTTATTTGCAGCATACCTGATGATCGTCAACATGTTTAAATGAGATAAAAATCAACACTAATGTGTGCAAATATGTCCAAATTAAAAAATGTCATAAAATATTACATTTCAAAATTATTTCCCACTTCATGGGGGATGAATCTTTTATGGACTTATACACACTTACATGCTTCCCTGCATTGTCCCGTTTGTATCAATCAATCAGGAAAATGTATACCCCACGGACCAAAAACCACTAGAAACGATAAAAAAAATAAAAATTTAAAAAATTAAAGTCCTTACACTAGATTGAAAGCTTTCTAACCCTAACTCTAACTGAATGCATACTTTTATGGTTTAATGGTCATGAGGTCAAAAAATGTGGTTTCAGTGGGTGTCAATGGGGACATTTTTGTCCTTAAGGTAAGAAGTGGTGCTACTTTGAAAACATGCTTTATCTTAGATTTATTATGGAAAATGAGATTGAAATCTTAACATTAGGGTAAAGAAACAGACCTATACCATAATTACAGTCAAAATTATCCTTGACTACAGTGCTTGAGTAAATGTGCATAACATTTCCTCCACAGTTGGTAAAAACTACTTTTTAACAAATAACCATAGCAGTTGGTGGCTTTCTGTGTAACTACAATATGCAACATTCCACTCATAACCAACCTCAAGGTTTAGTTCTCTAAAGTACCTGTGGTAGGTTGGAGTTACAGCAGTTCATCCTGGTTTGGTCCCTTTCCAGGAAATACTTCTGTGCTCGTTTCCTGTCTCTCTCCACCCTTCGTTCCAGGGAATTCTGGGAAGTGTGGAGGCCATCGATCAGCCTCATCATGAGGTCAGTGATCCTGGAGCTGACGGCCACAATGTCCGGCCTCTGTTCTGCATCTGGACTTAAACACCTGATGGAGAACAGAATCAAGAGCTGTATAAATACATTACAACCATGAAGTGATAATCATACAAGTAGTGTTTTCATTCAGTTCTGGTAAAAGTAAAAAATGAGATTCTTATAGAATCTCCAAATGTTGTATTTTCGTGCTTCCATATTTGAGTGGTGAAAAAGTTGAAATTTTTATGTACATAAAACTGCAATGTTACCTGAATTAACACATGAAACAAACATATGTGCTATATAAGATGAAAAAAAACAAAAACAAATTTATCACACTAGTGCAGAGACAAATGTCTTTTCTTAAATGTCAGTAATATTCTACTAGTGCCTACTGCTTGATCTTGATCAACCAAGTTCTAATATTTGCATAAAAATAGAGGATGGGAACATGCATAGATTTGGGTTTTCCGTTTTACGTGCTGTACATTTGGATGGGAACACTATGGATAATGAACTATAAACAGAACAAAATAATAAAGTAAGAAATACCATAGAAAGTTAAGTGTGGTGAACAAAGTAATTTAGAAATGTATTTAGTTACAAGCTATTGTTGATTATGAGAAATTAACTACATAATAAATATAAAAGAAAGAAACATCAAACCCTGTATAAGTGACTGTTTTTGCAGCATAAAAGCCAGTATTAAAATGTCACCATCTGATCATGTCTGTGACTCTCTCTGAATAACGCCCTTCTTCAACTGGTTCATATTGAGCCTCCACAATCTGCCATCACAGAATAAAGACAGAGATTAACAGATGGAGAGAAAACCATGTGAATCATGTGAAGCCCATGCTGCGTCTGCATCACCTTACTGGCCAGCGACAGCATGTTAGTGCTGTAGAAGGGAGGCTGTAAAGTGGCCATCTGATAGAGGATACAGCCCAAAGCCCAGATGTCGGCCTTCTCACCGTACGGTTCATTCTTCACCACCTCTGGACTAACACACAAACACACACATTCAACCTAAACCCAACACCTGACCAATGACAGTTCAACATGACCAAACTGACATACAACACAATTTAGTGCTAAAGAAAAGAAGGAATAGGAATGAAGGAATAAAATAGTGATTTTATACTTTGAACTAGAGCTGATACAACTGATTGATTAATTGATTTGAAGTGATTAAAAAAATATTTCAATTACAATTTTCCTGAATCAAAGCTTCATTTCCTTAGTTTCACAGCTGCTAAACATTGGTTCCACTGTTGTGTTTCAGAGACGAGGACAAAAGGCAGAAAATGTCTATATGTTCACTTTTCTTCATAGGAACCATCAATTACTCCTTTAAACTTTTAATGTTTCACATAAACATTACAAATATTTGTCTTTATTCTTTTTCACTTGTATGTTAGTTCCATCTTGTTGTTAAGGTAGTAGGTAGATTGGTTACAAATGTGTTGAAGACTGCAGTGCACATACTGTTTACAGATGTCATTTGACTTGTTTGTTTATATATATATATATATATATGTGTATATATATATATATATATATATATATGTATGTATGTATGTATGTATGTATATGTATATATATATATATATATATATATATATATATATATATATATATATATATACATATATGTATATATATATATATATATATACATTTGTGTGTGTGTGTGTGTGTGTGTGTGTGTGTGTGTGTGTGTGTGTGTGGAGAGAGAGTGGTTGTTGTTTCAGCTGGTTCTGGAATAAAAGTCAAATTATGTGTTATTTTTAGACATGTCTGTTTCACATTTTTACTACTTTTTTTGCATATTCAAATAATTCATTCATTTTCTGAACCCGCTTCATCCTCACTAGGGTCACGGGGGTCGCTTGGAGCCTATCCCAGCTACATAGGGGCGAAGGTGGGGTACACCCTGGACATTTCGCCAGTTTATCACAGGGCTGACATACAGAGACAAACAATCACTCTCACATTTACACCTACGGGCAATTTAGATTAATCGATTAACCTATCAGTGCATCATCAGTGCATGTCTTTGGATGATGGGAGGCAGCCGGAGTACCCGGAGAGAACCCACGCAGACACGGGGAGAACACGCAAACTCCACACAGAAAGGTCCCACCCCCCATCAACTGGTGTTGGAATCGAACCCAGGACCTTCTTACTGTGAGGCACGAGTGCTAACCACTGCACCACTGTGTCGCAGACAGACAGACAGTAAATCATGTCATGTTTGGAGTTGTGGGAGTGAAATTAAAACTCGTTATTTTGAGTCTGTTGGTTTTATTTTGATTTAAAGTTTGAATGGGTTAATAGTCATTCTATTATGTATAAACATAAACAACCACTAAAAGCGCCTTTCAGAGGCTGATTTTAGATATTTCAGTCTGGATTTCATTACTGCTGCATGGAAATTGAGTTGAGATAGTACTTCTACTTTTATCAGAGTTAAGGTTCTGTATTTCTTCTGGAGTAAATGTGTGGACCTTTGTCATTTCAATCAAGCAAGTGAGCTGAGCAAGTGGACAAACTGGCTGAAGACATTCAACAAATATTTGAATAAAACAGTGCTCGTTGCTGTTTGTCCTTTCATAATGGCTCCCACACTCACAGCTGTTCTTAGAGTCATACACACTTTCCTGAGCTGCAGAACCTACTGTACTGCTGGCTGCAATAACTTAAAAATGGTTCTGTCATATTGTCTTAATTTTAAAGCCACAGGATGCTCTGACTTCCTTTCCTTACCAGGAGTAAAGAATGGTGCCAACCACTGATGTTAACTTGCTGCTCTCCTGCTTCTGCTTTGCCAAGCCAAAGTCAGCTTTTAGAAGAAGAAAAGCATAAGTTTTATTTTAATTGTGAGACAAATTGTATGGAAACGTGAATCCAAAAGGAGTAATGACACACTCACTGATGGTGACTTTGTCCTTCTCTCCCAACATGATGTTGTTTGGTGTGAGGTCACGGTGGACTATTCTCTTCTCTTTGTGCAAATACCTCAAAGATAAACACATCTGTAGAGGTGTGGGGAAAATAAATAAATAAATAAATAAATAAATAAATAAATAAATAAATATTTTAACACTTTAATCATTTTTACTGGAGATGCAGTAGAAAGATCTAAACCCTGTCAAACTAAGAGCTAATTTCCTCACAAAACCAAACCTTGGTTTGCATTTTGTTTACCACCTATAAAACAAATATATGTGTAATACACCATTGTTTATAAACACCTGCATTTATTACTAATACAAAAAATATATTTTGTGATGACAAAAAAAAGTCTCACAAATGTCTTGAGTAGTTAGATACTAGCATGAGGTGGTTTTCTCCTGAAATCAGCTCTGCTAATTTATCAAAGTTGAGTCTTTACATGAAACGTTCAATGTGTAAGAGTTGCACACATTGTTTTGTACTGGGAACTCATTATTTAGTGATGTTCACACCATTTCTAAGCTAACAGCAGCTAAAACAGCAAAGCATACAGGATGTCCACAAAGTATCTTTACAATTTAAAAACAATTATTACAAAAGCAATTGATGAGATATGTTAATCAGATTTGTTCTATGGACTCAGTGGTTATCAAAGTTTTTAATCATATTATGGGATCATGTGCAATCGAATCATTGGTCTATTTTTCTTCAACGAGAGATCAATTACTGCAGATGTTTACCTTGACCTTTGGACTGAATACATGGCACCACAACTGGATGACATTCAACCAACCATCATTATCCAGGTACATAGATGGTGCATCATCACATCGATGACTACATGTTGGTGAATTCCTACGTCAAACATTTTCAGACCGGTGGATTTTAAGGGATGGTCCAATTCCCTGGCCACCTCGTTCACTAGATGTCACTGCCCTGGATTTCTTTCTATGGGGTTATGTCAAAGATATTGTGTATCGAACAAAGTTATGGGACATTAATGACCTGAAGCCAAAGATGACTGATGCCATTGCCACCACTGATGAGGCTATGATACAGCCAACATTGAAACAAATCCAGTACCGTCTGGATGTGCTTTGTACAACTAATGGTGTCCATATAGAGGTGGATTAAATGAAGCAAAAAAATCTTCATTATGTACTTTTCATTTAGTGATAATTTCCACAGACTTGTCTATTCATTTGCTTTTGTAATAAATGTATTAAATTATAAAGAAACCTTACGGCCATCCTGTATAATGTGGGTAACATCATTACATCCTTATATTATCATAAATAAACTTAAAAGATGAAGTATTATTTGGCAGAGATGATTTTGACAGATTTTTACACTGGTGACCTGTGTTAATACACAGGTCCAAAATTCCTGCATTTTACATTGGAAATTTGTTACTACAATCGGATTAAAGCAACGCTAAGGATAAAAAATGTCTGATATGTTCAGAGTTAAGCCATGATACTAGGAAAATAAAGTAAGCTAAGCAAATAAAGTAATATTTCAAGAAGAAAGTATAAATATATAAATATACTGAGAATCAATAAATTTACAAGATAAAAAGTTGTGATATGACTTTTGCCTTTTTCTCCCTTCAGTATGGTCATAATACACAGTGTAACTGTTTGATATATACTTTTTTTATGTGGTTTGATAAGAATATTTAACATGATGTTTCTGAACATGTCTCGGTGTCTGGCTCCATCAAATGTGGGCAATAAATGCATCCTCTTCTCATTGATGATAGCAAATCCATACAAATGAGAACTTGTTTTGCAGGTTATGTTTTGCTACATAAAAAGTAGAAGAGGCAGTAAATATGTTCATCATCTGACCTGTATGAATACATTCCAAATTCTTTCCTCAGTAAAGTGCTGCTGCTTCTCCTTCAGAGAGTTAAAATGTTCAGCCAGTGGGACTCCCTCGATCAGCTCCATCACAATGTACAGCTTATCACCTGAGACACAATGAAATTGTGATTTACGTTGTAAAGACAGTGTGGCATAGGCTATAATGACATAGATTTAAGCATGAGTATTCATACCTTCCAAAAATGTCTTGTAATATTTAACAATATTTGGGTGTGTCATCTATAAGAACAGAGACATATTAACTTCTCATATTCAGATAATACGCTGTAACAATAAACCGCAATGCCTAAAGTGTAGTTCTGTGCCTGTTTTTTGATGATCGTGAGCTCAGAGATGATCTTGTCCACATTACTGTCTCTAGACCTCTTGTCTTTTCCAAAGGCCGGGTTGTGAAGGTTCACCTCCTTCAAAGCCAGGAGGTTCTGGCTGCTTTGCTTCTGGACCTGTCAAATTACGGAATTAACATTACACTAGGAACAAAATCCCTCTGCTGTACACACTGTTCACTTGCGACTGCTCATCCAAACACCTAGGCATTTGTATAGTGAAATTTGCAGACAACACAGCCGTGGTGGGACTGATATCCCACAACGATAAGTCGTTGTACCGGCAGGAGGTGGAAGATCTGATGGACTGGTGTGTGGAGAAAAACCTGTGTATAAATATGGGGAGGACAAAGGAGCTGGTCATGGATTTTAGGAGGAAGAGCCACACCCCATCCCCTTTGACTATTAACTGTGGAAATGGTCCACAGTTACAAGTACCTTGGAGTCCATATTTCCAGGGACTTCAAGCGGACCACAAACACCTCCATTATAGTGAGGAAGGCCCACCAATGCCTTTACTTCCTCTGGAAGCTGAAGCAGGCCGGCCTCAACACCTCAGTGCTGGCAGCTTTCTACAGGTGTGTGGTGGAGAGTACTCTCACACACTCCATCACCACCTGGTGTGGGAATTACTCCACCGCCGACAGGAAGGTGCTGCAAATGGTGGTGAAAAGCGTACAGAAGATCACCCGCAGCAGTCTTCCTTCCATTGAAGATTTATACATCAGTAGGTACAGGAGCAGTGCGGCCCGCAATGGGGGATCCCACCCACCCACCCACCCACAGGACTGTTTGACCCCCTCCCCTCAGGGAAGAGGCTGCCAGATCATTAAGGTCAGAACCACCAGATCCAAATGCAGCTTCTTCCCAGAGGCTGTCAGACTGATCAACTCCATGGAACACTGATGCACTACTGTTGATCATGCTGCTACTGAAAACACTGCTGTTTTTATCCTGTTTTAACATGCTGCTCATTTTTAATCTCTCACTGTAGTATTTATGTATTATTTATTTATTATTTATTATTAGGTTTTACTGTTATTATCAGATTTTTTTTTTTTTTTTTAATATAGGATTCATTTTTATAGAATTTTTACCATGTACATTGCTGGTCCTGAGTGCTGATTTCGATTCATGTATATACTACATGTAATGACAGTAAAGTGAACCTTGAACCTTGAAATAAATAGTAAAAGCTTATTTTGACAAACCTGATTCACACTCATATGAGGCTACAAAAAGTAGAGTTGACCTAAACTGACATTGCTGACTTCAGATGTGTTATGCTTTGAGGGTTTTTGGTTTGTTTTTTTTGTTTGTTTTTTTACCTTGAAGACGCTTCCAAAGGCTCCTGTACCCAAATGGTCCAATATGGAGTAACCGTTAATGACTCTGATAGGAGGTCGGTTCTGGTCCACAGCCTCGATACTCTCTCTCAGGCTGTCCAGTTCTTCTTCCTGTGTTAAAATCATAAAGAACAATCAGTGCTAATGTCTGTTCACATTACACCCTGTGTTCCAGTCCCCATACTATACTGTTTAGTAAAGCAGAAACAGACTTACTACATCCCCACATTTAGTAGGTCAAATGCAGTCTGCCAAGGATACAGCATGTCCTATTGCATCCAGTTACTTTGTATTGTGGGCACAAGTGAGCTTGCCATTCTTAATCACAATGCTCTGTGTCACATGCTACATCAGGGGTGTCAAACTCATTTTAGTTTTGGGGCCACATTCAGCTCACTATGATCTCAAGTGAGTCAGATCAGTAAAATAATAATATAATAACTTATAAATAATGTAAACTCCAACATTTTCTTTAAGTTTTAGAATGAAAAAAGTAAAATTACATTATGAAAATGTTTATATCTGCAAACTATCCTTTAAAAAATGTGAATAACATGAACAACCATGAACAACCAGAACTTTCTTAAGAAAAACAAGTGCAATTTTAACAATACTCTGTCTCAGTTTATCATTTACACATGTACATTACAACTTACAGATGACAGTGGATCTACAAATACACAAGACATTTAGGAAAAGGCAGAATGTTGTTAAAATTGCATTAACTTCTCTTAAGACTTTTCAGATTGTTCATATTCGTTCAGGTTATTCACAATTTTTTGTGAAAGGATAGTTTGGAAATGTAAATATTTTCATGTCATTTTACTTTTTTTACACAAAAACAAAGAAAACCATTTGGAATTGTCATTATTTATGGGTTATTATTATGGTATTTTACTGGTCCGACCCACTTGAGATCATATTGGTCTATATGTGGAACCTGAATTAAAATGAGTTTGACACAACTGATTGTAAATATCTTCAGTGTAAGTTTTGCACTTTGCAGATTCATCCCATGAGCCAGATTGGACCGCCTGACGGGGTGGTTGTGGTCCACGGGCCGTATGTTTGTCATCCCTGTGCTACATCCCTAAAGTCAAATTTCACATATATATTTTGAGCCTGTTGTGTCTTTCACATCATCTGTCTTGTATATGACTTTGTCATCTTGTTGCATCTTTTATGACATTTTTGTCTTTCATTTAATGTTGAATCTTTGACATGACTTTTACATTTTATGATGTTGTTTGTTGCATCTTTAATATCAATTTTCATCTTGTTACATCTTTTATAATTCCTCTACATTTCACATGGCTTTGTTGAGGTCAACATTTATGAACTCAGATAACACTCTTCTTCAATCTTAATTAGGAAAATTAATTCACATTATTGTTACATATTTTACTCTGACATTTGATGATACAACAAAAAAAAAGTTCTCATCCTAAATATGGGAGAAGCATTAATAAAATGTGATCAATGTAGATTAAACTACCAACAGTATATTTAAAGTAATAAAGAGGAACTTACATTACTTACATGTCAAATGAAAATATAGATATGAATGCAGCAGTAAAATTAATCAGAACCAATATATATAAAAGCAAAACACTGGCAGTGACCATTTTACTACACAATGATTACTCAGATTTTTCTCACTTTAACTATATTGTCTGATAATACTTACATAATTTACTATATAAAGGTTTGGGATACAGTACCTCTGCTGTGCTACTGGTACTTCTACTGAACTTTACTTCTAATCATAACCATCCATTTACACAGCCTGATGATCAGTCGATAAGAAACTATGCCTGCACACAACAGCAGTTATTATTAATTCACAGCCTGAAACCACTTGTGTAAACACATAAATTAAGTCTGTTCTCTTACAGTGTAGAGTGAAACTTTTCTTTGCAGTTCCTCATAGGCTGCAAGGTCCCGAACATAATGGCCAACATCAATAAACAGCTCAAAAAGGTCTGTGGGAAAAAGTCTGAAATGGATAGATTACATAACCACACTGAGGAAAGTGAAGACATTCTTACCCCCAAAAGTATGTATTCAAATGTTAGAGTCTAAATGAAATTGTTATGGTGCACTGAATTTGATATTAAATATGCTGCGTTTTGAGATTTTTTCTGCATCACCTTTTAAAATGATGTCTGTTCCTTTCCACACTGAAGAGAAATCGCAGGGTCCGAAATGCATAGCACTGTCAAAATGAAAATACAGCTTTTTGAATCAGGTTTTTCTGATGGTTACAACATGATTATCTGAAGCTTTATACCTGTAAAGAAGTCTTTGGTCCAGAACTTTGTGGTAAAATCAACTTTGCAATCGTAAAAATCCCATTTTCCTACAAAAAGCGACATGAGAATTAACTTATGCAACATTCTAAACATTATGCATTCCAAATAAACATTCACTGTGAATTGCGTCTCTCTGTTTTCCAGCCGGGAGTTTTATTCACCTGCACAATGTGGTGAGCAGATGTGTCATCCAGACTGAGCTCAGTCAGAGCTGTACAGCAGGCTAGAACAGGATTACAGGGGATATGAATTAATTCAACAACTCATACACGCAAACTTGAGGCAGTTTGACAAACAGCTGTGAACACTAACAGTTCACCCCAAACCAAAAGAGAGACTGAACACAAGATTCTAACTGTTTGAAACAGGATTGTAGTGTAATTTAATGTCCACAAACATAAAAACAAATCACGTTAAAGACATGCCATACGGACATAAGTACTGACACTTTGAATTCAGGCATTTCAGTGCTAACAGGTGGCTGGACTACAAAACCATAAAAATGACAAATGTTATAATATATTATTAAATAGCAGTAAATGTCAGTGTAAGAAATGTTTTTATTTTAATTTTAGGCTTAATTTTGATGACACAGCCAACTACAATGTGTACAAAATGCTAAAGAGTTTGTTTTCATAAGGGTTTTTTCTGTTTTAAATATTCTCCTTCCAGATTTCTGAAACATTTGTGTTGAATATAAATAATCATTTTAAACCACAAGTAACCATCAGGTTTTTACAACTGTATATTAGGCTGAAAAAACATCTTTTAAATTTAAAAGGAATGTTGATTTGACATTTTTACTGACAACTAAAATGAGCATTTTTTTAAATCAGGATTTCAAATTGATGGGAGTGGGAAGTCCTACAACATTTTTTTTTCCCCAATATTTTCATCCATATAGTGCAGGGGTCACCAACCCTGGTCCTTGAGCACCACTATCCTGCAAGTTTTAGATGTATCCCTCTTCTAATACACCTGATTCAAATGATACGCCTGTCATCAAGCTCTGCAGAAGCCTGATAACGACCGTCAGGTGTGCTGGAAGAGGGAAACATCTAAAACAGGGGTGCCCAATCCTGGTCCTCGAGAGCTACTATCCTGCATGTTTTAGATGGTTCCCTCTTCCAACACATATGACGGTCATTATCAGGCTTCTGCAGAGCTTGATGATAGGCTTATCATCTGAATCAGGTGTGTTGGAAGAGGGATACATCTCAAACATACAGGATAGTAGCTCTCGAGGACCAGGATTGGGCACCCCTAAAGGTTCAAGGTGACTTTATTTATACCCATGGGCAGATTTGTTTTGCAGCAAGCTCTCACTCACTGCCGGTCACTGCGTGCGCACGCACCCACCACAAATCCTTTGAAAGAATTACAGTGAAGATAATGCAAGCACATACATCCAAGCGTCGATAGCATACTGCAAAAGTTCTGTCAGGGCAGGCGGACTCCCCTGGGCCCCTGTTCCTGGGTGAAAAATTCTTGTCAACTGTGCTGAATGACCAGTTGATCAATTCCATAATTTAGTTGTTTGGGAGTACAGCAAGAAGGGGATCCGAAGACAAAGTCAGACGAGACACAGCGGCAAAAGCAAGAGGAAAAAAAACTTTAAAAAACATGCAGGATAGTAGATCTCAAGGACCAGGGTTGGTGACCCCTGACATAATGTGTATGTTTAAAAACTTATAACAGCACCTAAAGGTGTATTCACACCTAATTTTGCATATTGAATCAATAAATTGTGTTTGAATTCTGAAATGGTCATCTGATAAACAGTGTTTTATGAAAAAAACATACAGTGCATTCAGATATCAAAGTCATATAATTTGCAAACTGATGTGGTAATTTAGTGCTCACAACTGGGTTTACTTTAGCAAAAACAAACACCTTGGAAACTTTAAAATAGTCAGGCTAAAAGGTATCCACATACACTGCACATCAATAAATGAGAACATAAGTTCAATGATGCATCCACATTCCACCTAGCCTACATAAAAATCACCTTTATTAAATTTTCATGTGAACTGCTGTAGCTTTAGTGCTAAAACTACTTACTCACCAAGTTTCACTTTGTTCTTCAATTAACCAAGAAAACTGATTCAGAATGTAATTAAAATAGAAGAATGCAAACACCATATAGATGGCAATTCAACACACTGGCAAAACTTCAGTAGGTAAGTAAAGAATGGCTGCCCCACACTGGGTTGGGTGCTTTTCAGGTTGTCATCACAGCTACAGTATGTATAATGTAAAAACAGCTGCACTCAGGCTGAAATGAAATCACTAGTCTTTCACTTGATTGTATTGTAATTCTTCAGTGAACTGCTATGTTTTCTACAGTATGCGGTCTGTGTGTTGTGTATCTCCTGACCTGACTGCAGGGCAGCGGTGTTGGCCACCTCCTCCTGTGGACTCAGCTCTTCTCTAATGTGTTCTCTGTGGATGCGACCGGCTGCGTTGGCGCTGGAAAGCGTCTCAATAGATGAACGGTCAGAAACATACTGTTGGTCACTGTAAGAGGACATCAGCATGTCACCTTGTGCAATAAAGAGAGAAAAAACACTACCTATGGCGTTTACTTTTGACTTTGGTTTTGCTTGACTCTCAGAGACAAAGTTACCAACTAAGTCTAGAACTGAAACGATTAAGCAATTGCTCAACTTGAATTGATTTTAAAAATCATTCAATTAAAATTTTCTTAAATCAAAGTTTCATTTCCTTAATTTCACTGCTGCTAAACATTGGTTCTGCTGTTGTGTTTCACACAGACTCCTCTTGTGACATATTTGTGGTATTTTTGTGTTTATTTTTATACTGCTATTGTTGTTATTATTGTCGTTGTTTTTTCTATATAGATGTTTTTATATATCCCTTTACTTTATACTTTCTGTGGTTGTTGTTTCAGCTGGTTCTGGAATAAAGGACAAGAAATGTCTTTTTCACATTTTTACTTTTTTTAACCTATTCAAATAATCATTTAATTGAAGTAAATAATCAATAACAAAAATAATCAATAACTGCAGCTCTAGCTAAATCATTAGCTGTTAAAAATATTGATTAAAAAAAAAAAAAAAATAGGGAAATCATCATGTTTTAAAAAGCTGAGGAGCTCTTTTTCCAAACCAGAGAGCAGACAACAAAACAAGAAGGACTGGTTAACCTATGCTGAGGATTTCTAGGAAAAAGTACATCAAACCTGTCAAGAAGTCGGAGCAGCTGCTGCACCCCACCCCAGCTCCGAATCTCCATCCTGGTGTCAGGATCTTCACAGAGCTGGACCAGGACCCAGGCCAAACTCCATAGTAGTTTGAGGTGCTGACCATGCAGGAGGCTCAGCAGCACCGGGAGGCCCTCCAGCTCCTTCAGCTGGTCCCTGACATGACGCACCGGGGACAGGAGCCTCAGCAGCTCCGCACTCATCCTGAACAAACACACAATTGGACATATATGGATGCTGAAGAGAAATATTTAACTTGCAATCATCAAAGCTTGTTTCCCTTATTTATTTAGTTTGTTCAGAAGAGTTAAAATTTTTAATCTTTTTGAGTGTGATTGAAAAAATGTACATAAGAAAACACTGTGCTGTACCCATAGCCATGTTATAAATACAACATGAAAAGAAGTCAGCCAAGTCATAGCAGTTTTTATCAGCACTAAACAATAAGTAAGTTACCAATAATAAATGTTAACAGCACAGACAAAGCCACTTGTGAAAAACACTGACAATACAACAACGAAGCAAAGTTAAGAAGGTGGTATCAACCTTTTTGACAGTAGATCATATTCTTGCAGTATTACAACCAATTTCTCAGCTATCTGCAATTCTCCAATTTTCTCTTTGCATCCTGGGCTGCGGAAAAACAAAGACAGTCACATTAAAAATGTGGTTGCAACAGACAAAGAAATACATGTAGACATTCACTGAGGTGTATGATTACTGTTCAGCCAAGGTGGTGAGTGCTAGCAGAGCTCCCAGTAACACACTGCTATCTGTAGTGGAGAGGAGCTTCACCAGTGTCTACAAATCGTATGTGGAATATGTGGGTTTAGTTTCAGAAAAATGCAATCAATTTTTAAAACTGTAACAAAAAAATACATGATCAACAATTGATTGCATTTTGTTATGATGTGGAAACCACAACAGTCACTCATAATTGTATCATATCACTAACCCTGTGGGCACCGCTCTCAATGACTTCAAGCCTTTGATCTTCAAAAGCAGACAGCTTCTGAAAAATGTCTGCGGAGAAATCAGAAAAAGCACCAGTAATAAGGACAAGAATCCTATTATCATTACCATCAGAGTCTTTGAGTGACAGTGCTGCAGATAACTTACAAGTCATCGTGACCAGCCTCTGCACAGCGAACGCCTGCTCACCACAGGATATGTACAAGGCGCTCACACTCTCCATATGCTGGAGGAGAAATAAGTGGCATATACAGCACATACTGTACAGACTGCACAGACTTTCTGAACAGACTGCACACACACACTGCAAAAATCTAAATCTTTCCAAGTGTATTTTTCTCATTTCTAGTCAAAATATCTCATCTCTCATCTTATTTCAAGAAATCTTACAAAGATAATTTTCACCTGTTCCATTGGCAGTTTTTTTTTTTGGCTTAATTCAAGATTTTTTTTTTTTTTTTTTTTTTTGCTTATTTCAAGCAAAAAAAAATCTGCCAATGAAAAAAGTGAAAATTATCTTTGTAAGATTTCTTGAAATAAAATTTTTAAGATCTATTGTCTAAAAAATAAATTCTTATAACTCACTTACAAGTTACTCTTTGGGTGATTGTGTCTTATTTTAAGTGTGATGAGATATTTTGACTAAAAATGAGGAAAAAATGAGAAAATTACACTAGGTAAGATTTGGATTTTTGCAGTGCATGTCATGCAAAAACATAAGTGAATGTTTACCCTTGAAAGTAAAGTGATGCCATGGTGCTGATGGAGAAGTTTCTGAAATAGGAAGGCATCACAAGATGTCATTCTTCTTTAAAATACATGCCAAAGCACTCGTACTTTATGAAATGACATAAAATAGCAATTACTCAGAAAACTATGGGATTTTCAGTCGTACCTGAAGCTCAGGATCTCTGACCAGTATGCGTAGACAGATGAGAACTCTGAGCACTGACTCAGGCGGTGAATTGTCAATCCATTCACTAGTGAAGGAGTACAAATGGTCTGCAATTGCAACTTTTATAATATGAGCATAAGTATTATTTCAAGAATATTTCACCTGCAAAGCCGGTTCTTGACCAGAGAAATGAGGATGTCCGCGAAGAGCTTCTGCAGTGGATGGCTACTGAAACATCTCTGGTCTCGGTATACTATGCTGAAAATTAAGGTAATGTGAAAACACTTTGAAAAGAGAGGTGATTCTGTACTGCTGAAAGGAGATTGTAAAGATATCAAATGCACAGATTTCTTTTTTTTCAACAATGATTTAATGATCAGGTTATTGTAAGTCATTGATCCAGGAAGGAAATGTTACTGGACAAAAATGTCTAGCATGTCTGGAAGGTCAAAATAACACAGGCCTGAACTGACAACTTTCTGACATACATCGTATTATAGTATCTACAGCAACTTATTTCTGAAATATTCAACTTCTATAAGCCATAAAATGCAATAATTTTTTGGACACTCATGCAAGCAAATGTAATTTCTGTTTGTGAAACAAAAACAACCCATTTGTCACTGGGTCAAACTGTTCTGAAACTCCACAATAGACAATTTGGCTTAAATATTGAGTGTGACTGATTTTGTCGCATCTTGGCAGATTTTTCTGTATTAAATCAAGTCTGACATCTCTAACCAAACCTAACCAAACTGTTGCCAAATCCAGCAGATGAATTCTAATACCCACTTGTGTCACGGTGTACTCCTGTATTGCCACTGACCCTTCCCTCAAACTCATCATCATCACCTGCTGGCACCACACCTGGAGCAGGTCTCCATCAGGGGCCCTTATAAGGGGCTCCTCTGCTTCAGTGTGGTGCCAGATCATAGCTTCATAGACCACCACAGTCCTCCACAGACTCACCCGGACTTACACCTCATACCTCTCCATATCTTGGACTCTTTCTCCTTGCGGACTTTGTTTTCATTCCCAGGTTTTTTGTTTTTGTCCTCATATTTATTTTTCTGTTAAATAAAACCTCTTACTCCCTTCAGCACCACACATATGAGTCCAGACATTCACTTCGACATGACAACTTGGAATTAACTTGATAAATCAAGTTTGTGGACAAGGTAAAAAATATATTGTGAACAATATACACTTGTGTTCAGAATCATCATTTTTACCACATAGAACAATTTAATTCTTAGGTTAAAACAAGACATTAGGACATCTGCACTATGTTAGTATTGCAGTTAAAATTACACTATGCTTATAGTTACATGTGAACAGCAAGACAGAGTTGGCAGAGTTTGTGACCAACATAACCTACATACAGATAAATATCAATCTTTTTGACTCTTGGTAGACAAGTAAGTAGTGAGTACAAGTTATTGACTGACCTGGCATTTGTTTTTTGTTTTTCTATATGCTTAATTAAAATTGTCACAAATGTTCCAAATAAAATGAGAAAAATACTCAGGCATGACTAAGTTGCGTGTATAATTCAAAAGGTCTTTACATTTGGTCATTTTAGGAAATCTATGTATTTAATTCACAAAATATGTTGTATATTGTTTATATGTTGTTTTTGGAGGTGAAATGACCTATATTTTGGACATAATTCACAACCCTGTGTAAAACAATTTGTGGAAGTTAAAAAAAATGAAGAATAGCACCTTGATAACCCTACATTCTGTGACCTTATATTATGTAATTGCTTCATCATGATAAAGTCTACATTTAAGGTTAATGTTTCTTTAAATATACAGTTCTAGAGCAAACCTGAATTTTTCCAGCTCTGAGGCTTCATTGATGGTGTCGCTGTCACTCCTGTGAGCATTGGCGTCTTTTGGGTGCAGGCCTTGTGATTTGTTTGCTCCTTTGTCACATGTCTTACTGTGACTCAATCCTGCCACCTGAAAGAATCACAGTCTCAAACTACAGTAAACAGTACAGACATGAAAAAATGTGAGCTAATTTGTATCATTATAAAAATGTCTCAGAGTGCTGTTGTTGCAGCTCACCTCTTGTCTGTGTCTGTTTTTGGCAAGCAGAGACAGAAGCCTCCTGAGATCATAAGATGTCCTAAAACAAATAAGGCTTATCTGTTGATTTGGTAAAATGCATTTGTAATTATGTAAGATACTGTTAAGTAACTTCAAGGGTAAGGGACCCAGCTTACTTGCTCTGGATTCCAGTAGATTTCAGGGGCAATTTTCCTCCTTGTTTTGCCTTTTTAAATTTGTTAGACATTGTCAAAACTTTCCTCGGTTTCCATGAGTAATCTGTTATTCAGTTGGAAGACAGTGGACACTCTCATATGCACTTATGCAGTCATCTGCAGACTTTTCTTTTTTTAATAATATGGCGTAATAGTTGAAAACATTTAAACTTATAAATGTAAATTGTAAGTAACTTGATAAATAGTAGCACCCTGTTTAAACTCCAATTCCTTTTCTGAGAGGCACTAGGAGTTCTGATGACAGATAAGGTAAATTAAAAAGAGGAAAACCAACGAGAAAGAATTTACAACATGTAGCCTTAGTGGTGTTGTGTTGATCTAAACTAATTTTAGCCACTATCTATTAGGTAGTGATGACTAAATTTATCTTAAATCTATGTTCCTCGACCTGTTAAATAGTTTGGCCAGGTTGATTTAAGTTGTGTAGCCTATATACATTATACATATACATATACATAAAATAAAACAAAATACATAATAATACATAAAATAAAAATAGCATTTAGCCTGGCTGGTTAAAACACATTTTTTTCTCACACTAAAATGGCTAGCTCATCTAGCTTTAACAGGGCTAATTAACGCACTGTTTCATTTTGACTCGTTGCCGCTACCTGGTTATTTCTTCTAGGACAGTAGAGAAACAGTTAAGTCAAAGGTCTCTCTTACCCTTTCTCCAATACAGCTAACTAACTAGTAGAGTTCAGTTGGATTTTCTTGCTGAAAAACAAACGTTAATTCATTAAAAATCCTCACTAGTGGCCACTGACGACATAGTTTTTATTACTGACACAATAGACGCCCTTAGTCTGGCAAATAAGAAAACACAATGCTACATTTTTAACCAATCCACGTACAGAGTGTTAGCGAGTTTGTTGCCATGGATACATCTGACGCTACTCGCATTCCCTCATCATCAGATAAACTGGAATGACATTGGAATGTGGTTATACAGCTGCATAACATAAGAATACAAACTAGCTTTTCTATATCACCTATATATAGGCTATTATGAGTGCCTGTCACAATAGAGTAACATTGCATTCATACATGCTAAAGATATAACTCTGCATTCTGCATAAATTGTTATAAATGATGAATAATATGAATACTATTGCCGCCTTCTCAGTGTACACATAACTTTAATCACATTTGTTCTTAAAAATGTAAATATGTCTCTTAACAATAAACGTTTTAAGGAACATTGTCAAAAAGTTGATGTACATTTCCTAACTCTTGATATCGCGATGATCCCTTGCAACCAAAGAAATAACTAGGTTATCGCGAGACTAAAATGTTCCTCTGTTTGGGATTCTCATTCAGTTTTACGCAAATCTTTATGCGTAGTTTAACTAAGGTCCGGGGGCGTTGCGTGCTTCGTAGTGCGTAGCTCTAGCAAAAGTAGTGAGAAGGGGAATGTCGGCTTGTGAATGATCGGTTTTTGAGACGGCAGGGAGCGTCAACGTTATGGGTGAGCCTGCTGCAGTCAGTTACCGGCACGACTTTTTAACCATGGTTTAATGGCAACTATGATGATTTGTGTTTGTGTCGGATTTGGTAATGAACAATCGGGCTTTGCTGCTATTTGGCGTGTGCAGTTGTCTGAGCAACCAACGCCCAGTCGTCCGCCTCCACTTGGATGGGTAGCTAGCTTGCTACCTAGCGGTACATGCTAACCTCGTCTTCGCTAGCGGGCTGCATAACCTAACGGGAGTGTCATTTCCTGTCTTTGGTTAACTCTCAGAAAGTATAACAATAAACGCTTTTGTGCCTGTCTTAATGTGTATTATGCACAACGTTACCAGCTCTGTCAGGTTTACATTGAAGTGTTTTGGAAAGCTTGCTCACAAATAGCAATTAACTAGACTAACGTTAGCCAGCTTGGTGTCGTATGTTGGATTAAACAGAGCATATAAATGCTAACTAGTTTGATCACTCAGTGAAACGGCATTCAGTCCGCAATGCGAACTGTAATAGCTTAGCAGTTGAGTTTCGATTACAGTGGATAACATTCATAGAATGAGCAATATCCTGAATGTAGTCACCACTGTTTGTATAGATCTTCTCAGGATGCTTCTTGATGAAAGTATGAATGCCTTTGTGTGTCAGAGATGGGGGGCTCCAGTTGTGTGTGTGATCAATCGGTGGATTTATCTAACATTTTCAGAACATCCAAGCAATCGAACCCTAACCTAAAAGGTGTATCACGATTAGGTACAGGAGGATAAGGCTTCCACCCAATCTGGATTAGCCTGGATCTGACATCCCTGAGTGTTTTAACTTTTAAGTGCTTTGACCTCTGAGTCAGAATAGTGTACCCACTTTCTAACTACAAAATTATGATTTTAAAACTGCAAAAGGCAGCTGTAGCTTTGTCCTACATATATCACCACTTCCTTATCTAGACCTGTTGGCGGAAACAGACAGCTGTCATTTTAAAATTATACTTCCCACAGGTCTGTCTTAACATTGTTTCATACTGCATTTTTGGCTGTGAGCAAAGATGATGGGCCTTTGTTTTGCCAGTAACCAATTTCCACAGTAAAATGCACTAAAACAGAGGGATGCAGTTGACCTTAAACCACACATCCTTTTGGCAAATCAGCACACAAAGTCATCCAAAAGACATGTGGGTTGCTGTTTGTAGGTAGGAGATGCTTAAGTGTGTGGAAGAGATAGAAATCCTCCCTTAGCTACAAGCATAAAGAATAAGCAGCTTCAAATGAGGGGTTTTGCTTAATGTTGCCAGTGACATTAAAGCAGGAAGTATAGTGGAATATGTATGACCCAGCCAAGGTCTGTTGTAACAGCAAGTCAGATTGTGAATCATTTTGCCCCAAGCTTCACAGGCCAAGAGACTGATTTGTGAGACTGAATGGTGCATTTGTCAAATGGCCTGAGATTAATTCTTTGTTGTTCTTTTTTTGTTTTTTGCGCTCTGTCTTTTCTTTCCTACACTGGAAACACTGGAACTGCATCAAACTGACCTACACAAACAGCTGTAAGTACTGAATTTTACCAGTTTAGAGTTGCTTAATATTAGCACTGGCTGACATGATAAAAATGCCATATCATGATGCATGTGATTTTATATTATGTTGACAAGATATATAGCTTTGGAAGCAGTTATTAGACTATATGTGGTTTTTCTGTAGAAATTACAAATACCAGTACTGGTTATTTTATTTCAAAAGATACAGACAAATAACAAAATGTATTAAGATATTTCCAAATATAACATTAAATGATCATGGTTCACAAAGTGGGGTGCAGTAAGAGAGTCACTGAAAAGTGAAGTTTAAAAATGTAAAAATAAATAAATAAATAAAATAATGTATTCTTCTTCTTTTGTAATATTTCCACATTTCATGAATATTAGAAAAGCAGCTGTTTCAACTTCAGCTGAGGCACCTTTCACAAGTCTTCTCAGATCCTTCCCATGTTCCATTGTGTTATGGGATACCATCAATTATTTGTCTTAGGTCTCTGGCTAGGGCTTCCATTTAGTTAAGAGATCATCTTCTTCTGTTAGAGCCCAGAACTACCCAACATGTAATATCAGAAATTGCTTAATCAATATCATGGAAACAGTGTAGAGCTAAGTGAAATCTCTTCAGTTATGATACATACAGGTAGAGCGTCTCTACAGATGTCTGACTTGGTTGATGGGTCCACCAGGAGACATTTTGATTTTTTACTGTCACAGGAGGTCAGGTGTAGCTACCTTCAAGTTGGTCTTGTAGACTTTTGTTTGTGGCCCCTGTTTCACTTTCTGTTACCTCTGAATAATCACAATTTATTAGAGTAGATTGTAATAGACTGCCTGATGTGATGCAGCGTTTTGCAGGCATTTCAAACCTGTTGCTTGCGCTCCTTAAAGTCCTTCAGCTGTAGGACTGAACTTACTATCACTAACCTCTTGCATATTTTAAAATGCTACAAATTTTATCTAGCCACAGCAAAGCTTTAAAAGCCTGCAGTTAGAACGGATGTATGGCCAGTCGTTGCTATGAAAATGATACACCGTCTAGTCCCAATGGATTTTTCAGTTCGTCTCCTTGTCAATTTTTGGTTTGAGCTGGGCTTTAGATTCTCTTATAGTGTAAGCTTTTAACTGTAACACAGTCAGACTACATTGCTGTGTGTAAATATGTGGTAATCATGTAATTCTAGATTCAGCACACGTGTCACTGCTTTAAACTTGTTGCTAGAGAAATCATGTTACCTTTCAAAGCAGATGAATTTGCAAGATCACAGGGTTATCCTGCACTGGTTTGTTACATAGTCTTGTTGCCCTGACTACATAACAGATAGGTTAACGTTATTTGTGTTTCCATCCAGTCCTATTAAACATTACTGAATTATTATTTCCTCATGCTTCTTTGGATGGCTTGTGAGGGTCAAACAGTACACATATGCGTTGTTCTAATCAACATTATTACTGGTATTTGGAAGCCTCTGTCATATCTATAGATAAACCACTATGTTTTTTTCCAGAGCAGATGGAGATTTTAGTAATCAAGGATTCTAAAAATTGATACTGGAATGATTTATATTCACATTAAAAATGACAAAATCTTCAATTACCAACTTTTAGAATCAAGAATAGAACAGAATAATTCACATTCACTGGAAAACCTTTAAGCTTACGATCTAATAAAAAGACTACAATACAGTAATATTTATCATCAGATTTCAAATTAAACTGGATGGATTGTAAATAAATTGCTGAATATCTATTTGATTATCGGCCTTAGCTGATAACTTGGCTGATTGGCTCAGTTATACCTACTGCATTATACTTTATTAAAGGGAATAAACCACAATGTTAACCACATCTAAGATCTTACCAGCTGGTATCGTAATGATGCCATAAATAGTGAACCCTGACAAAATTTCACTTAATAAGGGAAAGGCAGTAAGAAAATGTAAATGATGCCGTCAAACTGTGAGAAAACAGTTAAACATATTTTGCTGACCTAAGGGTAAAAAACAATGGAAACTGGAGGATTTATAGTAAAAAGCCTTGTTGTGCAGTGAAATTAAAGTAGCAAAACTATGGGAATGTTAAAACCTGTTCCTGTTGAAACGTTGTAAAGTTCTATTCCTTTACTTTCTTACAGCAGCAAAAGAATCTGGAAGGATATGTGGGCTTTGCAAGCCTTCCCAACCAAGTGTACAGGAAGTCTGTCAAGAGGGGTTTTGAGTTCACCCTGATGGTCGTGGGTAAGGACACACACTGCTCAGTTTGCTTTTGTTGTATTTGAATCATTTCATTGTGTTCATTGCAGTTGGTATTTTAAAGTCCCTCGCTGTGGTTTGTTGCAGGGAGGAGGGGGAATCATGTGTGTATATATATGAGCTTTTCTTGTTTGTGGGTGAGTGTTCAGCCAGTATCTCTAAACAAGGAACATAACCCCAGATTTGATCATTGAGTCAGAGATGAGGAGACCTTTGGATTGCTTATATTTTTGAATTAATGTTGATTTCATGTCCTGTGTCCTGGAACTAAAACATTTGGGTTGGACTCATCCGAAGCAGTGAATCAAAAATGAAGACATTCTTTTTAAAGTGCTTCGATGTGGTGGTTGACACCAGGCCAAGATTGTTCATGGCTGATCAGACCCTGTTTGGAGAGAAAATGTTTCCTTGGGTCACAACCATTTCCTGTGGTGGGAGCAACAGAATTTGGACCCAGCAGTCTCTAAGAATGGAGCATCTCCCTTTAAGTTGACAAAATGTTACAGGCTTTACATTTAGGGCATTGCTGATAAACATCATAAAAAGGGTGTTTGTGTGCTCTTGGCTGCTTTTACTAGGTAGTTACATTAAAACAGTAGGTATTTTTCCATCCACCTGTTTTTATTTGCATGGAAAAACCTGAGTAGAAACAAAAATACCAATTATAGGTAAATGTAGAGCAGTGGAAGTAGTAAAAGACATAAGATGAACTAGACAGCAAAGTGTTTTAGATTAAAGGAATCATAACGTTTCAAGTTCACTTGGTGACATTAAAAACTCATTTGTATTTTGAAGTGAAGTTAATGATCTTTATTAAGTTTATTAGTCTACTGTTTTTGATTAGACTTGTTAGAATACTTAGATTATATTCATGTTTCAATAATATGCAGCAGAGAAGTCAATACTTATAGTTTTTATGTACTTTTGCCTCCTCTGTTTTGTCAAGTCGACTAAAATATACACATGCTGCTGATCTTCACGAACCATGTCCTAATATTCACAGAATTATACTGGATGAAAACATTCCCCACTCCTTTGTAGACTTTCAGAAAATTTGGCCAAAATTTGCAACACATTTAGATGGAAACCTGACAAGTGCTACAGGCCACTTGGAATTTACTTGCTGCTTTCATCTGTGGCATCTTTTCGAAAGGCTGAGCAATTCTCTTTATGTTGGAAATCATTTCAGAAAAGACAAATATAGCACTGCAGCTTGGACCAGCAAAAATAAAGGAAGTCCTCCAGGCTTGGCAGTTTTTAAATGCAAGCCATTGTTTTCCTGCTAACACTTTCTTGCTTGGACACACACACTATATTGAGCTTTTCTTGGCTGTGATCAGCTGTGAGCCCACATGTCCCTGCTGTGCAACGCAATGCGTCACCAGGGCGCTGTGGATGAGAGAAAGAGGATGAAAGATAAGGGGAAGGGAAGCAAAGGGAGATGGGACTGGCATGGCTCTCCATGCCTCGTGAAACACATGACCCAACAACCTGTTCACTGTTCACATTGTTCCATAGTAATCCACTGGCCTGTCACCACTTCATAGTACAGTATCTTTAACCTGTGTGTAAAGCAGCAATAAATATGTATTGTGGTTTTGTTGCACCCCAGAAAAAATGTGTTATCAACCACCCAGCCAAATGTGAAGGACAAGAAAAATGATTTAAAATTAGTATTTAGTTAAGTATTTCAAATTGGGTTTCAAGATAATGAAAAATTGAGCAATACTCATTGTTTTAAGACACTTCTGGTGTGTCCTCTGAAAGTGGAGAATCAGACTGGAAAACTGGAATGGAAGTCTGCTAAAGACTGAGATCTCTCTCGCTCTCTCTAAGTCTTTCTAACTCTAACTTCACTCAGTACACACAGGCCGGACGTACGTCTGCAAGCGCCAATGTGTATAGATATATCAGGAATTCCGTCTGAGTTTTTTGTCCAAGGAGCAGTGAATTTCAATTTTTGGATTTTTTTTTTACAAATATTTTAACACTTTTACTTAGAAAAGTTGTCCAACCAATTTCTTAGACACTATTCACCTGATTATTTTCAAATTTTACAAACATGTTCTTTACATGTGCCTTCCTTTCAATTTTTATTTATTTATTTATTTATTTTTTTACAAATTTTTGAAAAGTTTTTAAAAAGTTAAGGCTCAAAATTAATCCCTGGGTAGGGGGCAAAATGTTGTGCGACTGGTCGGGGGTATTAGTAAGCTCTGCTTACTTTTTCACTTGTTTACTTGGTTTTTATTTGTTTTCAGCAACTCTTTTCTATCATGTATAATAATGTGTAGAGTCTCTGAATTTACATTGACTTCAATGCGCATAAGGCAGTAGGTAGCAGCATTTGTGATAAACAAATGCTACAGTATGGGTTCCACACTTCCCCTTTGACTGTAGATGACAACTTGTTATATATTGACTTTTGGCTGCCAGCCAAAACAGGCCGTGCCAGTGGTCATTTCCACTAATGATTCTTTTTCAATGGGAGCTTGGAAACGAAGAGCACAAAGGCCAACCAAGCTTGAGATGCCTCCCAGACCACAGCCAGTCATCTGGACATAACAAGAGCCATTGTCTGCGTTGTTTCCTTAATCTTTTAACTGTTCAATCACACTGAAAAATATCTGTCAGCCTGTGAATTGAACACATGGCTTTTGATTATGTTTTGGAGGTCAACAGTGATGAGTATGTGAGTGTAGTACAAGAGGAACTGTTGTTTGTAATACACATTTAAGCATTGTTTGCATATGCATTGGATTTGCATTGTTTTATCAGTCACTACTTGAAGGCTCACATATTTCTCTAAAACTTTGTCTTTTCACCAGGTGAGTCAGGGCTTGGCAAGTCCACGTTGATCAACTCTCTGTTCCTAACAGACCTGTATTCAGCAGAATATCCTGGACCTTCACATCGCATCAAAAAGACTGTACAGGTACCTTTCAACAATTAAACCTACTGCTCATGCATCTGGAGTGTTCAGAGCTCTGATGCTTTTCACATTCAAATCACTAACAATATGACTTGATGTCTACTGCACATGCAAGAAAAATACTTGATACACTCAGACTAATCTGGTTGTGAGCTCTGAACACAGATACAGTAAGTAATATGTGTGCTTTAATTTGACAGTCTACCTGTGATAAATTCTTTCCTCCATTTTTATGTCTTTATACTAACTCATCAATCAGCTGTTCCAATGGACATAAGGAAACATTCTGGAGAAGTAGTTCTAAAATATCAGAGGGAATAGGAGGACTGAATATGCATTTTAAAGCTGCATTCACAGTAATTTAATCAACAAAAATTCTTTCATTTGCTCCGTGGTAAGATGCCATACTAGTATTAGCTACTTGGCAAACAAAAAACGAACCTCTGTTTTGTCTCATGTTTCTTGTATATGGTATAGACAATAAGCTATTAACATTTTTTTTTTCTACATTTTTTTTTTTTCTGTCATTTGTGTTTTAGGGCAGCTTACATGAGTTTGTATCTAACCTTGAAGCAAAAAAAATGTTTTCAATGTTCAAATTAACACTATGAGCTGAACATAGCTCTTAGATGCATGTTGTAATCCTTTGACTATTTCTATTTGATGTGTCAGAAATATTATTCCAGAAATGTGTCTTTCCTTTGAAATATCTGTAACTATCATTGAAAACAGCTAAGAAATGACACGCTCAGTGAAGAGTCCATTACTACCAAGCTTGTTCATAGAGATTTGAAAAACTGTTTAAAGATAAAAAATAATTTTACCAAGTTAAAACATACCTTTAAACTTTGGATTTCAGCTTGGCAAGGAATAGGACTAAAATTGCATATTTATCTTTTATTAGGACTATTGAGAAAATTAATGAAGGGCATTTCCAAATAATTTTTCTCTATTTGAATCAAAAGGTTTCCTTGTGCCCTGTTAACTATAGGTTAAATGGTTATAGGTTATAAGCAAGATTGAATGTTTGTAAAAAAGGGAAGTGTAAGTATTTGAACAAAAGAGCAAACATTTGAAAAGTATGTATGATTGAGATGGAATGTAGACTAAAACTTGATTAGTGAAAAGTACTTATTTCCACACTGATCAGATTTGAGTTGAGTGCTGAGTGCGTCCAGTAGCAGCGCTGGTTTTCACTGTGGTTTAAATACGTCTGACACACCAACAGCTCCTGCCATAAAAGTCATTATCTTTACTTCCCTAATTACACAACACACTTCTGAATCTTAAGTGCCTCAAGTGCTGCACTTTATCTGTCTGGGAGCTGACTGACAACGTTGCAATCTCCAGATGCTTGTGTACTTTTCTGGTTTCCCAGCATAGTTGGCTAATAGCACAGCATGGGCCAGCGTGTCACTGCACGCTAGTAAGGGCAGATGTTTCTGTGTGAAATATTTGATCTGTCTGCTCTGTCCTTTTCTCATTTTCTGTTGTTTGATTAAGTAAGTTTTTTTTGAAGGTTCTGTGTAGGGTGACCAGATCGCTACAAACCAAATCTGGGACAAAAAGTATTTTTCTGTAGGACATGTTGTCTATGCTGAGAAGTAGATGCACATTTACATATTAAATAAACCAAACAATATCATTGATCAAAAATACACCAATAGTGTACACAAAATCTACTTCACACAACTTGGTATTTTCCACTTCAGTTGAAAATGTGTCATTCTTCTCTTTCTGTACAATAAGACTGAACAGAATTTGTTAGTAGTCAAAAAATGGGTTGGGCTTAATAAAATGAAGAGAAAATGAATAATATAATCAGTAAAGTAAACAAAGAAACAAAATAAGCAACAAAAATCATAAAATGTTAATAAGATAAGCAATAAAGTCAACAAAATAAACAACGCAATGGACAAAATTATGCTCTGATTTCAATCTTTTGGTAGACCAGTGTCTTAGATTTCATATACTTTTAACTCTGAAATTACCACAAAAAAACCCACTTTCTTTTCAAAATTTTATTTTGAAAAAAGAAGAAAATATTTGAAAGTTTGTGATCCATTTGAATGTGAACCTGACTCTGCTTGGACTCGTTGTAAGGTGCTTAAATGCTGTGTGGTTCCAAAAATAGCAAGACACCTGGTCACCTTGCTCAGTTTGCAGCAGAAATTCTGGAGAACAATTTGCCCTCTAACCTTTCCCCTCTGTCATCAGGTGGAGCAGTCAAAAGTTTTAGTAAAGGAAGGCGGTGTCCAGCTACTGCTTACAATAGTTGACACCCCTGGCTTTGGTGATGCTGTCGACAACAGCAACTGGTAAATATCAGTTTGAACTTTATAACATTTCTTCATTCATCCTTTATTTGACTGGTATCATGTGGATTCGTTTCCTAACTGAAGTCGTTTTTCTCTTTCCACAGCTGGCAGCCCATCATCGACCACATAGACAGCAAGTTTGAAGACTACCTGAACTCAGAATCCCGGGTGAATAGAAGACAGATGCCTGACAGCCGGATCCACTGTTGCCTGTACTTCATTGCTCCCTCAGGACACGGGTGAGTCTGATAGAAAAATACATACGTTGGACACAATAGGCAGGTCTTTCTACACCCAGTAGAAACACTAGGACTGTGTTTGCAAAGTGGGCATTCTCAGTGGGAATGGCGCTCTCCATATGGCACTGCTGTGTTCAGTACAAAGGGATAAATAACAGACTGGGACAGGAGAAAAGAAAAGGTAGGAAAGGGAAGAAGGAAGTCAGCAAAAATAGCGTAAAGGAGGGAAATGAGGGGTCACTGGTGCCTAAAGGTCAGAGCAGTATATTTGTAACCGAGATGTTGCTGTTAATTTACTACAGCTAATATATTTTTTAACTAAGTAACGTATCAGTTATTTCTTCAAATAAGTGATTAATACTTTGTACCAATAAGTAATTACCTGAACCTTTACCATTAATCTTTTAACCTCTCATTCAAGCTCATGAAATGGGTCAGTTGGAGGAAATAGGTCACAGATGCATAGTAGTCATAGGGGTGGGCCATCTGGCCAAAAGGTCATATATCATATCTTTTGAGGTAGAAACAAGAACCAGCAACTTGAATAGCAATTTTCTCACCTCTTACAAAAGTAGGTTGGAGAGTTACAAGCAAAGTCGTTTTTCTTCAAGGTTTCTCTGGTTTTTGGAGGCCTAAACTATGGTGTGTTTGATTAGAAACCTTCAAGTTTGCATCATTTTGTGTCATTAGACGTTTTTTGGCAATATCTAGCTGAAGTAAAAATACTAGTCTACATTTTCCTGCAGTGTTTCTCTTAATTATCTAGACTGACTCTGATAGACACACTCTAAAGATTAAAATTATATTATATGACAAATTAAGATCATTCCAATGTATGATCATGAGATCACACAGCCATTACTTCTGGTAATAATTTTGATGATGTCATTTAAGGGGTAATTGTCAGTAGCTTTTAAAAACATTTCTAAATATATTTAATATGATTTTAACCACATTGTAAAATCACACTGTGTCTTATTGCTTCCAGTAATTAAAATTAGATTGAGTTTAGAAGATTTATCAAAACATTTAGAGAGCAATGCTAATTAGGGTTGAGTGTAGCCACAGATGTAGTGATGAAATTATATTCTAATTTTGGGAAGTCACCATATGCACAAAATCTGAGTAATAATACTTACTACTAAGTTGACGGTTTAAATGCAACACAAAATGAACTATGTGACACAAATGTTTGATTTCAGTTTTTACCCCTCTTTCAACTTCTGGTCGAAGGGGTATTGTAATCGTTTTGTTGTCTGTCTGTCTGTCCGTCCGTCCGTCTGTCCATTCAGCAGCATAATTCCATTATCTGAAGAATGCATTGAGATATCAGCACCAAATTTATACTGTGGATGCATCTTGGCATGGAGCAGAAACCTATTGAAAATATGTGACCTTGACCTACTTTTTCAAGGTCAAATGGCCTTGTGCAGTTATAATATCTGAGTACTTTCAAATCTAAATATGTATGTAATAAGTTCTACACAAAGACAATCTAATCTAAATTATAGGGCAATAACTTTCAACAGAATCTTACACTATATTTGGCCAAGGGGTATTAAAAGCATTATGTTTTTTAATAGTATATACACAAAGTGACACAGCATCACAACATAAGATCACGATACTCAAATCAGTCTATTTACTTAAACCTCTGGTGGAAATGAGGATATTTGATGACCTTAACAAAATTTACTGTGTAATTTGTAGTTGTCAGCGCACACACTGTTCAGAAGCATGCTTCATGGTGCACTGACCACATTTATGTACACTAGGACACCACAGAAACAAGATAAAATGTTTGTAAGAAGAAATGTATTAATTAATAACAGTGCTATTTTTACAGCAAGAAGCTAAAATATTTTATGACACTGCTCTTACTGATGTTGCTGAAAAAAAAAAGTCAAGAAAATGGGACATATATTTAACAAACACTACACATCTTCACTTTGTGTCCATTGTTTGAAATTAGAAGCCCTGTGCAGAGTCGTAACAGAGTGTAACAGATACTGTGCACAGTTTTGTTGATGAAGTTTGGGCTTTTTGGGGTAAAGGCATATTTTCAGCATGCTGGAGAGCATAAGCTAGCATCATTTTGGATGAATGTAATTTAGGGTTAGAACTAAGATTTGTTTTCATTGTGGATCAATCTATTGAATATTCTCTCAAATAGTTTCTCTAGTAGTTTGGTCAAGAGAAAATAGATCAGTGTTTGCCAAAGCCCAGAATGATGTGGTCCACAATCCAAAGATAATCAGTATCACTGAGGAGGAAAGAAAAGGGAATCAGAAAAATTACTTTGTCTTAAATAAATCACTGAAATTAGTCAATTGCTTATCAAAAAAGTCTGCTGTATCGGTCAATACAGTCAGAATTTTCAGTTAAAAGTGCTGTCATGTAATTACTGTAGTCACACTGTGCAGACTTTGTATTTGTGTTCAGTCGTCCCTGTCATCTGCAGCTTCTCCCTCAGGCTGTTGCTGTAAATGATGGTGTTAGACTGAGTCAGCTCGACATGTAAAATAAGGGTTAAAACTTGAGGCTTGCAAAGGAGGGGGTGGGGGGTTGGCAGGGTTCCCAGCAGATGATACTGATCTTCAAATGTTTCAGTGAGAAATGAGTGCAAAAGAATTCTAACATTCATGTGTTTTATTAAACAATCAGCTTGGTTGTTCTCTCTTCTCGCGCTTCTTTGAAAAAACATGCACGTCGTGTGAAGTGAATACTTCAGTCACAGAGCTGAGAGTGTGGGGGGAGAGAAACCAAGAAAAGACTTTTCAGAGGTTATTTCCGGCTGTGAAAAAAGGCTGATGTTCATATTTGGATAACAACTCCTTTCCATACAAGTATGGACTTAATCTCAAAGCATATTTCTAGTAAGGTTGAATCTCAACCTTTAACAGAACACAAACAGCACTGAGGAGCAGTGTTTGTGGAGATTGCAGAGCTGCCTGATTTGCATGTATGCAAATGCACATAAAGCTGATGACTCTGACCTACTGTAAACAGTGACGAGGCCTCTGTGTGGCTCTTCTGTCAGACTTTGTGTGTATAAGCCTCTTCTCTGTACACAGCGCTTTACCCTTGATGATGACCAGCATATGTTTAGACACACAAACACAGTGTGTCCTGTCCAAACACCAGCTCATTGCTTTCACAGCAGCAGGGTGACCTCCAGTGCAAGAATAAGAGGAGGATGAGCCAAAATGTCCCGGTTCTTTTATCTGTAAGAAAAAAAAGACCCTGTGTGAGTATTATTGGAGGGTGAGTGACCATGGATTTTGCGTCACTGATTTTGCAGTATTGCAGTGACAGTAGTCGGGGTTTCTATGTCAGAACTTTTGGAAAAATGTTAATTTTTTCACAGATTGGACCACATAATCTTTCCATTGATACTAGTTGCTTGCCTGTACAATGAAGTGTCGGCAAATCAGAGAGGTTGAATATAGTTTTATTATACAAAAAGGAATCTGAATGAAACTGTCTAGAGCAGAGGGAGGACCAGAACATACCCACACCTACCAACACCACCAATGAATTAATGCTACAGCTCAACAGACAGACTGTATCATTCACTAAATAAAATGTGAAGCTCATTGTTTACATTTGCGTCATGGAATTGTCAGTTTTTCTCCCATTAATCACAAACTTGGTGGGTCAGGATCTAAAACCACAGAGTTCCTGTCAGTGTTCCTTATATGAATATAAAGAGCAGAACGTAGCCTCTGATGAGTGTTATTGTCTGGTCAGGTAAAGAAATGGCAGCAAATCACTACACTGCATCCAGCAGAAGATCAGTGTTTTAACCCACTTATCAAGTATTGTGATCACTTGTCATTGTGACGAGTTTTCAAAAGGTGTGTGTAGGTCATTGTAAGTGAACAAACACAGGTCATGTCATGTCACGTCTTTACACTTAAAGTACAGGGATTAGACAGAAAAAAGAGAAGTATACTTGGATAATTTGGAAATATGCCTCCAAAAATTCTGTAGAAATGACTGTATTCATTTTGAGCTTATAGCTATATAGCACTCTAGATTTTATGATTGGATTTTATTTTTATCCTCTTCCTTTAGTTATTTTCAACTGAAATATACAGTGTGTATTATATCATTATCATTTTCAAATGAACCACATTGCTTTGAATAAAGCAATAAAACTGGTTTCTGTTACACACTAAGCACATATTTTCCCAGATTGTGAAGTCACACAGTATCACACTATTGTGGTTTGGATATTGTCACATTCCAGACAATCTCTCTGACACTGATGTGAAGATATCTCCACTGCCAGCATTTTACAGTGAGATAGTAAGTAAAGTAAAAACAACAAAAGTTGCAGTCTGCAAAATTTTGCATTTTTGCTTGGAAAAATAGATGACTAAAGTAGGCAAATATTTTGATATACTGTAAAGTGACCTTTTTTTTCCTTCTTTATAAAGTCTAATATAAAAAAAAAAAATGCAGTTACTGTCATATTAAAAGAAAGAGGATCTGTATAATCTTGACTTTTCTTTTTTGATCAAGATCTTTTTATTGACGTTTTCTCAAGATAATACAAGTGCAGTGCTGAATGGTCCTTACAGAGATCTGAAGTAAGCATGCTAGCACCATAGAAAAAACAGAACAAAACAAAGCAAAACAGAGCAAACAACAGACTGTACATAAAATGTCTTGACTTCTGAAGGAAAAAAACATATACAGCATATAAATGAACATGGTGAAAATCCCCTGACTGTAACGTAAGGTACACAAATAAAGCTGCTGACCGGAGAACCAGTCAAATCTCTTTTCTTTTTCCCTGTGTCTTAGTCAGTCTCTGCAGTTTCAGTAGTTGTGTTTGCACAGCACTGTGGTATATTTTGACCTTCATTACTGTCTTCTACATGTCAATCATGCATCCCACTCATACAACTAAAAATAGTAGCTCCTGCTTCAGGACACTTCATTCAGGATGTTTCCACTCAGTCAAATGGAAATCAAATAAAGATAAGCTCATATGGTTTGACAAAATACTCAAAGTTTAACTTATTATTGCATGTTTTTCAATGTTACTGAGACCAGTTCAAGCATTGCCAAGAATAGCAAAGCTTTCCCACGACTTCAGGGCCAGTTCTTAGACATTATAATCATCAAAGTCAGGCCACACAAGACCTGACTCTATATTTGGTTCTGCTTCATGTTATCGCTGGAAGTAGGAACTGGCCAAAGGAGAGGCATCATGACATAGATAGATCTAAAAGCTTGTGATAGTGCTTTAGTTTTACTCCAAATAGCTCTAAATGATCCCAAATCCAAGTATTTAAAGTGTATTTTTTTCTGTAAAGATTAAGTTGTAAAAGCCAGTAAACTCCTGTTCTACCATGCTGCATATTTATTAGTTGGGTCAATATTTGGTTTGAGGCCCCAGACAAATCAATTAACACCCCAAGAATTGTAGTGGGGGCAACTCAACCCTCAGGCAGCCTGTGTGTTGAACTCTGACACTTTGATTCACATGATTAAACATAATTTGATATTTTCTACAGTTTCCAGATGAACATGGTCCAAGGTTGTATCTTTATCGTCTTCATGATATTTCTCTCTATGCAGACTGAAGCCCCTGGACATCGAGTTCATGAAACGGTTGCATGAGAAAGTCAATGTTATCCCACTGATCGCCAAAGCAGACACCCTCACCCCAGAGGAATGCCAACAGTTCAAGAAGCAGGTCAGTGGTTTCCACAGCTGCATATTACCGCAGCTGAAGTATCCCACATTCCCTATATTTTTTCCCCACTGTGGTTGTCAGTATGAAGGTGATGTTGTGTATTAGGAATCAAGTCAAGAAAAGGAAAAAAGCCTTCAATGATTCTATGATCCACATTCAAAGACACAAACATATCAACTGTGAAAATTATATTGACACGTGGTCCCAGTTTGCCATTTGTGTTGTGTATGTGTTTGAAGGGGCAGTTAGTGATATTTTTTTTATTCAGAAAAATTCAATTTACATTCAAAATAGAAAATTAGATTAAAAGATTGAGTAAAATAATCAACACAGTGGAGAAAAAACTATTTTTATATTGGTGTATTGTGTTGTAAAAATTGTTAGTACAGTTAGCATGCTTATTAGGTAGAACTTTATTGATCCTTTGGCAGAGCCCTCAGGAAATTGAGGTTCCAATAACAAATTAATTAATTACACTTGAAAATATCACCATATGAAACAAACCTAATGCCTCTGATATATACAGATCACAATGTGAGTTTTAATGAGCCATTTGATGTGAAATGTGTCTACATTTAAAGTGTCGATTCACCACTGTGAGTTGTACTCTTGAGTAGGATGGCCTGCTCTGGCCACCAGAAGGATCAGCCATGGGTAAATGTTTATATATAAGGCAATACTTGGCCTCTTGTCTGTCTGCATTTGTACAGGGTGAGTCAGAAAAAAACGCTCTTTCCATTTAAAGAAATTGTACTGCTAAAACGGAAACACTGATTTTTCTTTTGACCATACAGTCATATTGATGTGGTTATTGAGCATATCTGGTGATGTAGTCATAGATTTATTGCATTGCATAAGAGAGAGAAGGTCCATTGTTTATTGGGCACTGAAATACCTGCCAACACAATGTATGCCACAGTGAACAAACTTGAAATTGACAACAATTACAGGAGTCGGGGCTTTGCTTTCACACTCAGGACATAGGCCTACATGACAGTGCCCAGGAAGTTTTCATCATGGCAAGACCACAGCGATTGCAGATTTTTTATATTATATTATTTCCTCATCGAGTTGTCTGTTTGGGTTAGGAGAGAGAGTGGCCACCTAGATCCCCGGACTTGACCCCCCTTGATTTTTTCTTGTGGGGGTATCTTAAAAACCGTGTGTATCAGACTGTTCCACAAACTCTTCAGGAACTCCGAAATCGCATCACGGCTGAAATCCAAGCCCTACGACGAACACGAATGGCGAGAAGAGCTGTGTTAGAGATGCGACAACGAGCACAGATTTGCATCAATCTGAATGGTAGCCAGGTTGAAGGTCGTGCCGGACGACTTCGTTGAGACAAAACATTTTGATGGCGAGTAAACATGCTGTCATGGTTGACAATTTCAATTTCATTCACGGTGGCATAAACTGTGTTGGCAGATATTTCGGTGCACAATAAACAATGGACATTCCCTCTGTTATGCTATGCCATAAATCAATGATTCAATCGCCAGACATGCTCAATAACCACATCAATATGACTGTATAATCAAAAGAAAAATAAGCATTTCCATTTCAGTGGTACAATTTCTTTAAATGAAAAGAGCGTTTTTTCTGACTCACCCTGTACATTAATTCAGAAGAGAAATTCTGATACTTATTCTCTTCTCCGTACAAAAGATCACATATTGCTTTCTGTTCCATTTGTCCATACGGAAATGGGTCAAAGGGCTTTTGTTTACTCTGCACCTTATACTTGGAATCAGCTACAGAAAGACTGGAAATTGAGTTAATTTCTTTGAGCACTTTTCAGTCCAAACCGAGAATTCTTGAGGCCGACTCCATAACTTGCACTTGTTTTTCTTAATCTGCCTGCAAATGTTATTTTTAGTAACTGCTTATTGTCGAATGTGTCTGTTATATATATTTTAACTGTGTAATCCTGTAACTGTGTGTTGTATTTGCTGCTGTCTCTCTTGGCTGGGACTCCCTTGTAAAAGAGGTTCTTTATCTTAATGGGAAATTTCCGGGTTAGATAAAGGTTAAAAAAATAAATGAATAAAAAACATGAAGTGTTAAGGCTTTGGCAAAGGCTTTAAAGGCATAATTTATTGTATTTCCATTGTAAACCATTAAAAAATGAACAGAAATTGTCAACAAACATTTAGAGATGAATGACCAATTTAAAAAAACGTATCAAAGAATCAATCCATTGTTTGTATAATGGTAGCTTTAACTGCTGAGTCAGTTACTGTATGAAACCAGAAGTCATAAGGTTTTGTCATCATTTTCGCCAGAAAGGTGTGACACCACAAACCCAAATCACTCAGATGTGTCACTAAACTTGTGCAATAATTCTTTTGTAGCTTTATATGTTGTTGGTAAATGTAGAGCTGCAGCGATGTACAAAGAAAATATTACTTTGTTGTAATTCTTTTCAAGCTAAAATTACAAGATCCTGCTGACCGCAACTTCTGTAAGAGCATTTGACGTGTCATCTTTGAGACATCAGATACCTAAATGTGTTTTCACATGTCAGTGGAATAGCAAATATGTTCTTGAGTAAAGTGACTTATTGTTAGAATAACTGACAGAATAATGTAAAATGAAAATGAATGTGAGACAATTTGAATATATAGTCTAAGGTCAGATGATTTGCATGCCAAAAAAAAAGACCAAGTCCTCTCTCTTCCTGTACTAGATCATGCGGGAAGTCCAAGAGCACAAAATCAAGATCTACGAGTTCCCTGAGACAGACGATGAAGAGGAAAACAGGCTAGTGAAAAAGATCAAGGTACAGCACCTGCCAAGTTATGTTGCAAACACATCCATAGTCCATGTACTAGTACTAATCAGGCCTGGTTTTGTGACAGGACAAATTGCCGTTGGCTGTGGTAGGAAGCAACACCATCATCGAGGTGAATGGCAAAAGGGTCAGAGGGAGACAATACCCCTGGGGGGTTGCAGAAGGTATGAGAGTAAAATTACATGATGACATGATATAGAAGACTCAATGTGTTTGATGATCATCTTATTCCATGTTGACCTACAGTATTTATGGAACAGTCACAAGATACAACAAACAGTAGGAATTTCTTAACTAGGTAAAACATTAATTTCTTTTTCTTTCTTTTCAGTTGAGAATAGTGACCACTGCGATTTCACCATCCTCAGGGACATGCTCATCAGGTAATAATGAACAAGATAATATTATATGACATATGTGTGATTTTTATGTCTGAAAAGAAATACATCTTTTTGCATGTGTTATCTGTGTTTTTTTCTGTATGTCTATAGAACTCACATGCAAGATCTGAAGGATGTCACTAATAACGTTCATTATGAGAACTACCGCAGCAGGAAGCTGGCTGCTGTCACCTACAATGGAGTGGACAACAACAGAGCTAAAGGTCAACTGTCCACCAAGTAAGTCCTGCACACAGTCAAAACACACTCACTTCATATTTTGAGTGTCTCATATGCTTCTACTTATTTGTATCCTTTTTCTTTAGCAAGATGTTTGACATGACTGGCTGCTATTACATTACAAACTATTAACTATAAAACAACCTAAACCATTATGGTGTGCATCAGAGGTTGTACATGTACTGGCTTTTAGCTAAAACTTTAGGTATACAAGTGGCTGTCTCGTGGACCTTATTACCCTAGACATAGAGTTTGCACATTTTACTGTCACAGAACTCTGAACGTGTAGAGCTTTTACAGGCTTTACAGGGTTTACAGGCTTCAAACCCCTGGTTGTGTGGATCTCTGGATGTTTGTTCACAGCCCCTAACCAGAGTTATATGTCATAAAATTGTGCTATATCACTAAATGTCCATATTTACAGAGACATTTGTACCAGATATATAGTCTCAATTATTTCCTACCATGTTAACGTTGACCCAACAGAAACTCTGGTATGGTTGTGACACATTATGTCAATGTGTCATCAGTCAGTCATTCAGTTCCCAACATACTGTTCCTGCTGCTGCTTAGCTCAGCTTATTAATCAGCCGGGTGGCTGTGTGAGTGTTGGGAAATATTTTCTGAAGTAACAGGCTTAATTACTCTGTGTTCCATAACGCTGTTATAACATTGGCTGAAGAAGGAGCTCTAAGTTACTTACCAAATGTTAAACTAATCATTTGAAATGTCTGCATTCATGCAGGCCATGTCATTCTGTTGAAAGCTTTTGAGATATATATATATATATATGTATATATATATATATATATATATTTATTTTTTTTTTTTACTTCCATCTAAGAGTTAAAGTTGTGATTAATATCTAGTATTCTTGTGTGTTTGAGGAAGCCTAATGGAAACACAAAATATGGTGACACTCTAGGAGGCATGTGGTTAATCCTGAGATCATGGCGGAAAAAGTAACAGTTGTTATAGATGATAATTTAAGACCCCTTGAGTATTTCTCCCTGCCGATGTAAGAAACTGATGCTGAGAAACACCATCAGAATGTTGTCTGCTTAGTGGATCCTCTTCTGTTTCAACAGATCTGTTTTTTTTCCTCAAAACACCTTTTCCTTTTTTGAGTTTTCCAATGTTCTCAGGTCTGTCATATAGTTGCTGGTTTTGATATTTGGAAAATTACTTATGTTTTTTTTTTCTTTTGTTGGAGCCTTTCACTGTGCTTTGCATAAAAACATGCTCATGTTGATTTTCATAAAATCTCAATCAAAAGCACCATACTGCTTCATCATTCATGTAATTAAGCACAAGCATTCAGCTAACTCACTAAAATTCTAGCTCTACAGCTGAGTAAATGTGTCACACTGCTAACACACAGCTAAACATTCAACTGCTGATGTATTTCAAGTCGGCACATTTTAATTTTTCCAAGCTTTCTTTGTTTCAGTTTGCAGTAGAACACAAGTTCAAATCACAGAGCACATCTAATAGACTATAGTTTAATTTCAGTGCACGGTCATTGCATGCAGTGTGTGTGTTTGATTGTGTGTGTTTTGTTTTTTAGACTTGACACAGTTGAAGGAATGTAAGTGGTCATTTTTTTCACTTCTCTCCGTCCCTTGTGTATGACGTTCATCTCTCTTTACCTCCCTTCTCTGTTCTGTGTTTTGACGAGGGTGTGCTTTCCCTTCTCCTCCCTGTTGTAGTAAAAGTTTCCAGGAACAGCGGCTGGAAAATTGTAAATTGCCACACTTTACCAGCTTTTTACATTAATCTGTTTTGACAGCCATGTGTGTAATGGCAATCATTTTTTCCAAAAATTAGCTCAGTATCTTTTCACTGGTGTATTCATGGCTGCTTCCACCTGCTGCTGCTGCTGCTGCTGGCTTTGGTGAGGATTAGAGACCTGTGTGGGACTGTGGCAATCTGTCTGTCTCCACATGTTCCATAGCACGTCTCTGAACACTTCCACTATGAATGAGCCAGATGAGCTTTACTAACATGTAACCCACTACCTGAACTAACAGGGTTCACAGGTTCCTTGCATTCTCTTGGGATCCCTCTCCTGGCTCTCAGATGGTTGGTTGGGTTTCCTGTCCCTGTCACAGCCTTGTTGGGTCCCATCATTCCTAAAACTGTACCTCTTGCTCTTTCCTCTTGCATCCTAAACTGTTATATTCCTGTAGGGAATGAGGGCTGAGATTTAATGCTTGCAAAAGCAACATAGAAATAGGCAGTATTTAGCTAAACTTCAGGCAGTTTTCTCTGAACTTCACAGGGATTTGGTAGTCAGTTTCTTGTCTTTGCTTCAGTTCTCTCAGAAATTGAATTAGTCACCATCTTTAGCAAGGCTCAGACTACAGGAACTTGCGAGCAGTATCCAATTGAAGAGCATCACACACACTAAATCTCAATCCCATATCACACATTGGTTAGTTGGGCTGGGTGATATTTTCAAAAATGTGTCATGGTGAAGCTGCATATCAGTCAGTGCTGTTATCCTAATAACTGTAAAATCAGCATTTCATTTCAATTTAAAGGCTGATTTCTGCTCTGGAATAAAAGTTGAAGGAGCCACATGGTTATTAGAGGTGTTAAATTGTTTATTAAAGATGTAACAGAGTGAAAACCATGTAAAAGTCACACCACAACAATGTAAAAGGCATTTAACAGGTACTCAGATGAGAATGACATTAAACAAAACAAAACAAAAAAAAAACATACACGGGTGAACGCCACATATAAGACGAAACTAGGCAAAGATGCATGAAGATGCTCAAGACGGAGCCAGTAATAGATGATAAAGACAAAAACAGGCAAAGATGATGTAACCAGGCAACGATGTTATAAAAGATGTAGCCAGATGACAACAATGTAAAAAAAAAAAAAAATTGGAAGTCATAAAAGGACAAGAACAAAACAAAGAAAAGAATCCGTTAAGTATATGTAAATAAAATGGATACTGACATGGTGCAACAACTTATTGTAGCAGCGACAGTAAAAATCCAAAGAAAAGGAGGCTTAATGTGTCCTGATGTGAAAATGGCAGTACAAACATAGTCAACAGAGGCTCTCTGTTCCTCAGTAAGAGCTGGAGGTGATTTTAACTGTCACTTTTAATATCTGTCAGCAGTGTTAGCCTATCTAGCTTTAGCCTGAAGTGTTACTTGGGGCTTTATGCTGTTGCCTGGCAACACCATCATCTGCTTCGGTGTCCTTGCAGACTTGTCAAAAGACTTGTTAACTCCTAAATTTCAGACACGTTTTAAATTGATTGGAATGGCCTACATGAGGCTGTGAGAAGCTGGTGACAATTTGTGACAGATCTGCAAAACCCTCAGTGTTGAACATAAATACTGACTATGGTCCCAGAGCATATTTCACTGTTAACTGTCAATCTCTTGCAGTCTGAGCCTGACTTATGTACAGGTAGTTCTCAGAGGAAAATGCTAAAATAACATTTCAGAATTAATTGGACCATGGAATTGCAAATTGATAGGTTTTAGTAAGAGTGGCATGAAGGTAATCCTAAAATCTGAAATCTGTTGAAGCTACCAGTAGGTCCAAGTTGCCCTCCTCATCGGTCAGTATCCCCACACAGTGTAATGCTTGCTTAATGTTTGTGTCTTGGTACTGCTGTGCAGGAGTCCTCTGGCCCAGATGGAAGAGGAAAGGCGAGAGCATGTGGCTAAAATGAAGAAGATGGAGATGGAAATGGAGCAGGTGTTCGAGATGAAAGTCAAAGAGAAAGTACAGAAGCTCAAAGACTCTGAAGCAGAGGTAAAACACATACCTGTCCATGTCCTGGTGAAATTACTCATCTGTCTGCACTCCTTCTGTCATGTTGGTGCGTTTCAGTGGTTAATAGTGTGAATGAGTTCTGTGTGAGGCTGCCGTTGTTAGTTCCTTTTTTGTACGTGTGTTTTATTTCTGCATGTTAAGTCAGGTGCATGTCAGTGTGTGTTGTATAAATAACATCTCTGCAGTGCTTCAACCCCAAAATAACACAGGGTTTCTGGAGGTCTTAAAAGTATTGACAAATTATGTAAAATATGAAAAATATTAATTTCAAGCCTTAAAACTGCAGCAAATGATAGTTTTTAGTAATATTGAGCAAAATTTCATAATGCCAGTACAGCATAGGTTAATTCAGAGAGAGTTGAATTTGAACTTAAAGGATCACCCCTTCACATGTAGTACAACACAGAAAACGTTTAAAAATATGTACAGACAAAACAGCAATCCGTAATACACACTACCTGTACTGATCCCAAACATCAGCAGTGAACCAAAAAAAGGAACAATTTAAATAATTTGAGCTGCAGAATAGATGTGTATTTTCAAAGTCTGGCTTTTATCCTCATTTCCCAATACCAGTAGCTTCAAAATGTCTAAGATGACATTTCAGCAAATCTTGTAAATGAGTCGCCTCTGTGTAAATAAACAGTCCACCTGAGGACAGTATTTCCCTGTGTGTGATCCTCTGTGTTTGTCATCTGTAGACTGTTTGTTTTCTGACAGTTCATGTGACTGCAACACTCTGAATACAAAGTGTAAGGGAGGATCCTTCTAACACTTTGTTGTGTGTCTCTGTATAGCTTCAGAGGCGTCATGAACAGATGAAGAAGAACCTGGAGGCTCAGCACAAGGAGTTGGAAGAGAAGAGGCGTGTGTTCGAGGAAGAGAGATCCAACTGGGAGGCCCAGCAGCGCCTGGAGCAGCAGAAACTGGAAGCCTCCAGGTAACACACATTATACAGCTGTCACAGCGAGGCGTAACAGGGCGTCATAGATTAACTGGTGGAAGAAAGTGACTGTTCTGCTGTTGCAGTATTGTAGCTTCAAAATGGATAAATAGCAAGAGTAAAGGCTAATATTTGCTGATAGATTTTCAAACTCACTCTAGAGTTGCAGTTATCGCTTATTTTTGTAAGTGATCATCTATATATAGTTGTAATAGTGATATGCAGATCTGTCTGAGAGACACAGGGAGGGACCATATTTATTTGCAAACAACAAAGTGAGAAATCTTAAGTAATTGACCGTTATTGACTTGTGTGTGTTTCCTTCTCGGTTAGGACTCTGGAGAAAAATAAAAAGAAAGGCAAGATTTTTTAAAGGACAGCTGGCAGGACCACCCCTACTCGACTTGTATTTGTTTGCCAGCGTTGCCAGTCAGGACACCAGTGTGTGGCACTGACACCCCCACTGCCACCTCCTCCGCTGTCTCCTCTCTTTTCCCCTCCCCCACCCCCCTTCCTCTTCCTCCTCGTCCTATGTCCCTGCTCTGTCTGCCAGCACAGCTGTGCTCCTGCTCCTGACCACTAGAGGGGGTACTGGTGGTATCAGTCAGTATATGAGGGGGAGGACGGGCCACAGATCCCCCTCACTGCCTCTGGACTCAACACCATCAAAGAATGTGTTTACCTTAACGACAGAAAAGATAACCCCTTTTTAGAAAGGCCAAACCTATATTATTATGTTAATTATTATTATTATTATTATTATTATTATTGATGTTATTATAATTATTATTATTGTTGTTGTTATAACTGATACTGTTCCTGCCCCATCTGCTGCTCTCTATTTTCCTACCAAGGTTGCTATTGGATGACTCATGTGTACAGTTTTCTGGAGAGCAAAGACAAAAAGCCCATGAGTCACGTCTGACTGTTGTACAATCAAGTTTTGGTGATATTTGTTTACAGGAAAATCGACAGTACCAGTATAACAGTGTGTGTGTATGAACATTAACCATTGAAGTGTAAAGAGGACATGAACTAATCCTTTAGTTTTGTTTCCGTTGTAAACCTTACAGTGCGGCAAAATGAAAACAGTGTCAAGAGATCATGAAATTAAGAAAAACAATAAAATGCACCTTGGGCCTTTTTTATAGATTAAAAATACGGCTTCTTTTTTCTTAAATGTAATGCTTTCTTCTTTTTCCTCTGTGTTTAGCTATTTCCACTAGCCTTGGACCACCATTTATAATAATGTCATAAGTGTTATACTTCACTTTAGTTTATTTTTATATATATATACCGAGCCAGCTGAAGTAACAACTTCTTTTGTATGTTTAGAAAATCCTCAGAGACTTGAGAGCAGTGTCCACTGTTTGGAAAACATACAAACTTTTGCATAGAACAGTGATCATGGACGCATTGGAAAAATAACTTTTGCGGAAAGAATGAGTGGGAAATGAAGAGTCACCACCACATTTTGCTTTGGCTATGTACTCCATCTCTGTATTTTTAATTTTATTTTTCATTTGTACTTGTACAAAGTCACTTAATAAACCTGTGATGACATAGAGGAGTTACATGGGTTTTATTGTGGAAAATAAACATTACAGAAATAAAATCTCATCAAATTGCAATTTATATTGTACATTTTTCAACCCTTAGTTTTACCACTAGATGGCACTGTTTGGATGAAGAGTCAATAAACGGAACGTTTTTTGTTTTTTTTTTTCTTTTTCTTTTCTTGATAACCTATAAATAAACATAATCATGGAATACAGTGCAAAATAAAGCAAAAACAGATGTTGATCCAGTCTTCTGGTCACCTTACACGGGTCCTGTAGGAGTGAAATCACCTGTTACTAGGCAGATTATATAGAAGTGCTTTGAACTCACTAAAGAACAAGTTAAACACCTTTTCTCATACCAACAAGATCGGGATCAAATCATTTTGAGATGTTTTAGAGACATAACATGAACTTTAATACGGAAAATGACAACGTTCAACACCATTTTAAAATAAATCCAACAGCAATACATGTTCCAGGTTATTTTCATCAGTAAGATTTACCACTAGATGGTCCTGTTTGGTCAAACACTGTTGTCTGTCATTATAGGGGAAGTGTTAAATAATAACGTTAAACTACATTAGACTACAATTCCCAGATTGTATTTCAGCAACAAACGTTCAGTAACAGAGCTTCAAATCCTTATCTTTCAACATTTTGTAATCTGTAGCTACAACTCACCAAACCAATTAATACTGGACAAACAAGATGGACGTCCTTTTCCATATTATTTTTGCTAAATGTATTGATATAGAAAAAACAGCATGCTTTTCAAAATCCACTACTGTCATATGATGATTTTCATATAATGTATTTTTAAATTAAAAAAAAAAAAAAAAAAAAAAAAAAAAATCCTGTGCGCCTATGATTGATAACTAGATGGAACATTTAATTTAATTTTGAGACAGGACTTTCATCATATTGAAGTACGCTGTCACACAGATCATACCTTGGTCCTCATAGCTCCTTTTGCCCATCAGACCCACAAAGGTTTGAAACTTATGTCCTGGCAGCAATGACAGACAAAATACAAGAAAATGTGACGGTAATGTGCGTACAGTGCTGAAATAATGAGGAGAAACATTTGCAGAAAGACTTACGTTTGCTGGATGCCTGCGTTTTTGCTATTGGAGAAAGAAAGTCAGTGAAATAGATGCAGTAAATATGGTGTCGGTTCATTCAAATAGTGAATATGTTTATGTAAAATGCTTTAAAGAGTCTTTACCAGAACTTTTCCTTCCTGTGGATCTGAGATATTGCTGTAGACCTGGTTTTCTCATCATTCTCACTATCAAATCTTGAATTAGATCTGTGTTTGCCCAGTTCTGAAGAATAAAATAAAATAAAATAAAATAAAATAAAATAAAATAAAAAGGAGCAGAGACAAGTGGATAAAAATTATAATCCAGCTCATATTGACCCATAAAGACCCAAGCATCCAATGGTGACCAAAAGTACCTAATGATCTAAAATATTTACCTGTTGATCCACTAATCCTAACAATATATGTAAGTAATTGAGGCAAAATACAGTTTGTCATCTTTTCATGGTCATCAGATATAACCCATTTGGACGTTCAGAGGCTCCGTAGTGAACGTGGAAACACAGTCATCTACTGATTCACCAGTAAAACCCATGGAGTTGGATCAATGACAGTGGATGGAGACACTTATTTTTATGTTCAGTTAATGATATATTTAGCTGAAAAAGTAACTTTTTATTAACTTTTTCTGTGTTTTGATTTAATAGCCTTTGAATTTACTCTGAGCTTTTAAGAACATTAACATGATCAATGAATTGAATACGGGAAAATGTACGATTTTTATTTAAAATACTAAATGCGGAGGATTATATTGTAATAAATAATGATGAAACACTTAAGAAAGACAAGAAACATCATTTGGAAGTTGTGACAAAAATAGTTATGGGTCTTTAAGGGTTAATAAGGCATCCTCATGTGTAGGTAGTGTCTGTAAACATTCTCGTTATCAGTTGGAGAAATGGAAATAAAAAATATTATCTATTAAATATCTGTTGACCCTTATCTTGGTTTCCTTTGGGATCTGTGGGACATAAGAGTCCTGTCATAAACGAGAGATTTAAAACCTATACCTGTGAATTTTCCTACTTCTGAAAGATTCATGCCTGTAAATAAGTAAAACAAGCCTTACCTCTTCGGTGCATTCCCTCCTGTTTTCCACATCTGTGTCTTCACAAAGTACATTTGTAAAGATAAGAACAAATACTATAACAAGTCTGACTATCTCCATTGAGAATGTGCCGCTGTGCGTGTCAAACGTCTCCAACTGAATGGATGATCACACTATGGAAATCACTCACAATATCGATCTATCTGTACAGAGTAACTCCACACCTCGATACTACTTTACGTTAAACACTGAGACAAAAAATATCTCCCTCTGATGAACCATAATACATTCATTAAACGCACTTTTTACGCACAGCCGCTTTTACGCACAGATGGAGTGGATGATGTCTCCAATAATTATCCTGCGTGCGTCACACGACTTCATTTCATGACCTGTTACAGAATTATATCATGATCACACTAGAAGTCGAGTTTAGAGGTTGAATATTTAGTCAAAAATAGTCAGAAGTACCATCGTGTCCATGCGTGCTTTACAAGAGCCAAAAACAATACTGGCTTCATAAAAATAAAAAAATAAAACTAACTTTTTGCTACAAATAATTTATTAATTGTATTTAATTTGTTATATAATGCTATTTTGTTGCATTTTCAGTTAAGAGCTTTTACACCTTAGTGTAATTTCAAGGAATGAAGAAAAAGAAGTGTACCAAGAGGTAGTTAGCTGTTCTTTCTTTCTTTCTTTCTTTCTTTCTTTCTTTCTTTCTTTCTTTCTTTCTTTCTTTTAATTAAAAACTGTTAAATTATAGATACAGACAGTTAAACTATTTTTAAACAAACACTGGGGGGATGCAATAATAATAATAATAATAATAATAATAATAATAATAATAATAATAATAATAATAATAATCTGCCTCCTCTTCATGTTTCATGATTTAGAGAAGGGCTTAAAACCGTCAGTACTCATTACTTGAGCGGAATTCATATATATTTTTAAAGTACATTTGCACTTGCCTTGTTCTTGAACTATACTTTATTTAACCTGGACCTTTATTGTATATGCCAGGATATTGCATTCATTTATTGTTGTGTAAGACCAATAATTTCCCATGGGATTTATAAAGTTATCTGAATTTGAATCTGAAAATTTCATTTCGAAAAAAAGCGAAGTGACTATTTTGTCCCTCTGGGCTCTCCGTCACTCACCGCTCGACCAGCTTCGAGCTCAAATGTAGAAGTGTTGATATTAAGGAGTTTACGGAAGTGTTTAAACAGACCCAGGAACAGGCCCGTGGGTTTCTGTTAGTAGTAGACATGCCGACAGTGGACTGTCTTCAATGAGTTCCGTCTCTGGCAGCGGTAACATGGCTCCGGTTCGGTTCGGGTCCTGGGTTTGCTTGTCCGTCTTTTGTGTTGTTGTTGTTGTTGTGACTGAAGCCGCGGGCAGACCGAGGCGGAGGATGACACTGAGCGAAGACGACCTGCCCTGGACACCCCGTAATGGTACCTTCACTTTGACCGCCCGGAAAGCCCCCTTTAGTCTGGGATCCCCCGCCGCGGCGGGGCCGGCGCCAGGTGACCTTGCTGACGCCTTCAGGGTCCCGACTCTGAACGGGCAGTTTGTGTACAAGCCTGGTGGTCTCCAAGGGTCTCTGGTCATTCACGCCTTCACTAACAAGTCTGGGTTTCTGGAGTGTCTGTGGAGCTCTCAGGAGTCTCTGTCCGGTCTGGTCCAGGGGCTCCCGGACAGCGCTCAGGTCTTGTTCCTGTCTCTGGATGACTCTGCGGTTCAGGATGCCCAGTGGATGAGAGACCAGGTCCAGCGAGCCGCCATGCACAGGTAACACGGACCACAAACACGTGACTGACCACTTCAGGTGCACGTTCCCATTCTATTTATCTTGCAGATAACTTCCTTGTACTCACGATACTGCTCTGACAGCTTGAATTGTTTGTAGATTTTGTTATAATAACAGTATAAGGTGTTTAATATGCAGAGCTGCACGATTAACTGAAAAGGTCTTCAAAAATGGATTTTTTTTTTTTTTTTTTTTGATTTTTGCACATTTTAACCAGTACCGTTCTCTGTTTTTATGTGATTTAAAAAATATGACATATGCCAAATAACACTTTAAAAAGCTTGTACATTTAATGCATTGAGCTGCTCTGCAGTATTTGGTCTTCCTTCATTTCTAAGATATTATGAAGGAGCTGTGTCGTCTTCGTCTACTTGAGGAATTTCTTCAAACATCTTCTCTGACAAAACTACTGGTCACATTCATTCCAAATTTTATAAGTAGCTTCCTTGGGACAGTGTCTAAAAAGTCTGCTCCCAGTTTTGAGATATTCAGATTTTTAAATTTTTATATTATTTTATAATATGTTAATTTTTTTTAAATTGAAAAATTTGCCACAATGTGTATTATATTTTGATGTCTTATAACATGGAAATTATCAGCGATATCAATATAGTTACTACTGAGCACTGATAGGATGTCATTTATGGACTTTCATTTGGACCTTTGACCTTGAGTGACCTTTAAGGGTGAAACTCAAAGTCAACAATATCTTAATTTCAACAATCTTCTTCTCCGAAATTACTGTTTAGATTAATTTCAATTTCTTATGTCCTTGGGACAATGTCTACAAAGTTTGTTCACAGTTTTTTGATTTTAGAGTTTTTCATGAATTTTTGAAATATTAAAAATGTGCCTTTACTTATGATGGGCCATATTTCGATGGCTTATATCATGGAAATTATCAGAGATGTCAGTGTAGTCACTGATAGATTGATTGAGCACTGATAGGAAGTCATATATGGTCTTTCACTGAAATTGCTGAGTTATCCTTCAGTGAAGTACTACCCACTTCTATTGGGAGAGTGATCTCCTGCATCAAGACAGGACTCTGACATAGTGGCAGAACCTGACAACTTCACAAATTCCAACTGTTATGCATTCTTGATAGAACATGCCGGTGAGATACGGGCACATTGATCCTAATTTTGCTGATAGCTGCTGCCAATAGTGATGTTACTTTCAATTTCTTCATTTTATTTCTGTTAATTACCCTATCCTTAACAGAAATCTTGGTTCATAAATATAAACTAGTTCCTATTTTAAAGTCCTTTATCACATTATCTTTGAACACAAGTTTGAAAAAAAACAACAAATTTATGAAAAAAAAAAAATGGTAGAAAAATGTGAGGACCCTCTATCTGTCTTTTATCCTGTGCAGTAAGAAGGAGGTTCTGTCACGGCTGCACTTCTCTCCTGTTCCAGTTTTTGCTTTGGGAAACTGGATCCCCAACGTGCTGTACTACTGGGGCTGCATGGGACACAACTGTGGCCTGTCTCAGGCTGTTTTCACCTCTGATGGTAATCCAACATCTGTCTTCATGAGCTCAGGGTCTCTGATGTAGGGACTGTTTTCCTCAGTTTTTAATCATCACAGACAAAAGCAGTCTAATGTCATAGCTTTATTCATTTTCTAAACATGAGCGTGTGTACATTTTGTTTATTGTCTTTTCTCCTCAGGATGGAAAATGCCTGTGATCATCAAAAGACTAGATGCAAGATATGACTGGCTGATTGGCCGCTGGGGTCAGGGGTCATATAAGCTGATAGATGCTGGAAATGGCTGTAACCCGTCCCCCACAGTCGCGGGTGCTGTCGCCTGGGTGTCTGAGGATGGATGCTCTTTCTTCACCAAGGTCTGGTTATGATTCTGTGAGTGATGAGTGTTTCAAACCATGTGAGGAAATGTGGAAATACATATAGGCTTGATTTAAATAAGTGTTAGTGTCTAACTCAACAATTAGCTAGCTGCTACAAATTTACACAAGTGAAAAGTGACATCCTGGAATAATGTTCCACAAACATGAGATCTGTGTGTCAATGCAGTTCTCAAACCTAATTTTGGATCATTCAGAGCATTTATGTTAAAAATAAATCAGTCTAGAACCTGGAGCTGGAACACACAACCTGTGAATAGTTGTGTGTTTTACAGCCACACCAATGTAGAAGAAGATAAATGACTGAAGATGAATGACTGTGCTTTACTTGCTGCCATTGTTCAGTAGTGATTAAATCAGCTGTGAAGTAGAAAAAAGTCTCAACACTCTGGTTTCACTTGAATGATAAATAAATAAAAAATATTATATATTATATCTAAGTTTTATAAGTTTTTATAAGTTTTATATATTATAAAAAAATTGATAAATAACATACGGGAAAAAACTGAATGATTACCAGATCTGAAAAAAAAAAGTTCTGTATTCGTATGAGGTAATATTATCATATTACTGTTCGCTGTACATTGTCGACTTAAAACTAAGTTCTAAGAATCCTGAATGGAATTTGTTTGAGAACCAGAACTAATTTAGGGTGAACCTGCCTGTAAATGAATCGGTGTGGCCTATCTGATGTTGTACTTCCTACAGGTGCAGAGTATGGCCAAATCCACTGCCCTTGGTGTCCTTGTGTATGCACTGCCTGGTAATCCCATCCAGGACATGAACTGTGTTGGAGATGAATGTTCCGTCCCTCTGAGTATTCCTGCTGCCATGGTGCATCTGGAGACTTCAGTCGCTGAGGCACTCCGGTAAGACCGTCACCCAGGAAGGATTAATACACTCATGCATTAACTTACATACGTCCTTGAAGACAGGTTGTGTTTGATTAAGGGTTTGTTTTGTAGCAAAGTATTAGACTTGATTTTAAGGTTGGTATGTCTATTTTTTCTTTTGTAGAGTTAATACCACAACTCTTAATGGCTTGTCATGAAATTTTATAGACAGTCGTTGGACCTGGTGAAAAAATCCAACTGACTGGATTGATGTATTCTGTATTAGTGATGTTTAGTAGAAATGAGAGAAATAATAACATTGTGTCTTGGAGTCTCCAGAGTTGCTTGAATGGATTTTGTCTTGTTTTACCCAGAAAGACCCAGTGCTACTTTGTGACAGTTCCCAAATGAATTTTTTTTCTCTATTTAACCTTACTTAAGTAATTTATTACCATTTATTATGATATTGTCCTCTGTGTTTTGCTTATTTTTTCAGTGAAAATCTGGTATTTTCCTATATTTAATTTATTGTTCCTGTAGATGTTCATAAAAGCTGGAATAAAAGTTGAGGGTTATTATATCAGAAACAGAACACTGAAAAAAAGTGACTTTTTCAGCAAAGATATCAATAACTGAAAGTATAAACAAGTGTCTCCATCCACTGTCATTGATCCAACTCTGTGGGTTTTACTGGTGAATCAATGTTGTATAAGATGACGGTGCTTCCATGTTCACTATGGAGCCTCTGAACGTCCAAATGGGTCATATTTGATGACCATGAAAAGATGACAAACTGCATTTTACTGCAATTATTTACATGTATTGATAGGACTAGTGGATCAAAAGCTATTAAAAAATTTAGATTAGTAGATTATTGTGGTCACCAGGGGCTGTTTGGGTCTCCCGTCACACCTGTGTGTTGTTGTAGTCTCAAATATCGCTCATGCTGCTCTTTTGGTTTCTAGGTTTGAACATTTGGTCAATGTGGCCTTCCAGACCACACCTTCCCCAAACTTCTTCATCAGTATTGACCAACAGGGAGCGCTGGCTGAGATGGGCTGGTTCCTTTATCCCACATTCTCATTCATCAACTGGCAGGCACAGTGGTAGGAACATTTCTTGACATTTCGGACCAAAAAATTTTGTACAGAAAACAAAAGTATTGTGTTTAATAGAGATTCACTTGATAAAATGTTAACATTCACATTAGGTTTTGGACTGCTGCGTTGAAGTCAGAAGTGTCCATATTTAGGCAAATTCTGCCATAATTATTACATCACCACATTCTGATTATTTTACATAATCATGATTATCATCAACTGGGAGAAAAAATATTTTATCAATATTTCCACATCATTTTCCATCATTTGACTTGCGCTCTTTTAGTGATATCTTCTTGTTGCATCCCATTATTTTATGGAGTTCCATGTAGATCTAGTGCTGTGTTACTTTATTTTGATTTGTGCCATGATCCAATATTTCTGTAATAGGCTCTGTGAATTTAAGTTGAATCATATCTGTTCATTTGACATTTTGGGCTCCAGTACATGGTTTATTTGAGTTAATATTTCAATAATGGGTCTATTTTAGTCATGTCATATATTTAAATTTTACTAACAAGGCAAACAGAAATATAATTTAATATGCTTCAAATTCTATGCCAGTAAACAGCTCTTTTCCATCAGGTGCGTGTGTAGCTTCAGTCTCATCCTGTAAAGAACAGTCAGTCAAGAAAGAGAAAAAAAATTGTTTTTATTCAATTAGCAAAAGTTCTGTTTGACAGCTACCTGCTAACTCAAAGTCCACATGGCTGCCATGGGCAGACACCTTTGACCAGTCAGTCGGAGCAGTCACTCCTTTCATTAAAAATACATTTAATAAGTAATATAATAACTAAATCCCTTTTTATATTTGCCATGAACTGAACATGCTAACTAGCTATTTTTTAGCTAATCAAAGAGTGACTAGACTAATATCACTTAAGGCTTACGATATCACTGAGTAATTAAAAAAAATGTTTATTTGCAGAAGGGATTATTTCCTACGCCATTGTATGTTTCATAAAGTGTGGTAAGAGTTTATTGTGAGACAGATGTTTGAACTCTGCAGTGGTAACTGCTTGCATGAGTCCATTCTCTAAAGGTTTACTTGTTTTATTGGAGTAGTATGATGGCATTTAAGATGGTGATGGGGAACTCCAGAGGAAGTGAGTAGGGGGGAAGTCCAGGGGTGTCTGAATTATTTCAGAAAACAGGCTGTGAAACTATGAAATAAAGAACCATGAAGTCAGGAACAATCATAACAAGGATCAAACCATTCCTTTTGTTACTCGCATCTCTAAGGGTTTGTCTCCTTTCTGTAGCCACCTGGCCCACTTTCATAGACTTACTCAGAAATAGTTGAATTTTTGATTCCAAAAAGGATCCATCTTATGATGCCATATATTGATATTCTACAACTATCTAAACCTCCAGATGCTGCTACGGCAGCAGCTGAACTCACCCCCATTTGCCATCACCTTGCACCAGCAATATTTCCTAAAAATCACATTAAAGCTCTTGTGCAATTTTCTCAATTTATGTATAATTCATGCATATAATATTTAAATAGTGCCTTTAATATGAATATAGCTCCGTATCATGAGCAAACATGACCTTTTACCAGAACTCATTTGAATATCATGTTGGAAAATACAGGAAAATCATTAGGTTTGACTTTTAAAATGTAAAATAACATTCTTGCCCACCTTGTAGATTCTATTTTTTGAAATATGTAAAAAAAAAAAAAAAAAAAAAAAAAGAAAAGTGTGTGTGTGTGTGTGTGTGTGTGTATATACAGGGTGGGGAAGCAAAATTTACAATGAACATTTAGTTGTTTTTTCTCAGCAGGCACTACGTCAACTGTTTTGAAACCAAACATATATTGATGTCATAATCATACCTAACACTATTATCCATACCTTTTCAGAAACTTTTGCCCATATGAGTAATCAGGAAAGCAAACGTCAAAGAGTGTGTGATTTGCTGAATGCACTCGTCACACCAAAGGAGATTTCAAAAATAGTTGGAGTGTCCACAAAGACTGTTTATAATGTAAAGAAGAGAATGACTATGAGCAAAATTATTACGAGAAAGTCTGAAAGATACTATTAAAGAAGAATGGGAGAAGTTGTCACCCAAATATTTGAGGAACACTTGTGCAAGTTTCAGGAAGCGTGTGAAGGCAGTTATTGAGAAAGAAGGAGGACACATAGAATAAAAACATTTTCTATTATATAAATTTTTTTGTGGCAAATAAATTCTCATGACTTTCAATAAACTAATTGGTCATACACTGTCTTTCAATCCCTGCCTCAAAATATTGTAAATTTTGCTTCCCCACCCTATATACACTGAACAAAAATATAAATGCACAACTTTTGTTTTTGCTCCCATTTTTCATGAGCTGAACGCAAAGATCTAAAACTTTTTCTATGTACACAAAAGCCCTATTTCTCTCAAATATTGTTCATAAATTTGTCTAAATCTGTGTTAGTGAGCACTTCTCCTTTGTCCTTTGCTGAGATAATCCATCCACCTCACAGGTGTGGCATATCAAGATGCTGATTAGACAGCATGATTATTGCACAGGTGTGACTTAGGATGGCCACAATAAAAGGCCACTCTAAAATGTGCACTTTTACGGTATTGGGTGGTCCAGGGGGGTCAGAAAACCAGTCAGTATTTGGTGTGACCACCATTTTCCTCGCACAGTCTTCTTCATGAATTCTCTGAAACACCTTTGGAGATGGATTATGGCAGAGAAATGAACATTCAATTCACAGGCAAAAGCTCTGGTAGAGATTCCTGAAGTCAGCATGCCAATTGCATATTCCCTCAAAACTTGTGACATGTGTGGTATTGTGCTGTGTGATAAAACTGCACATTTTAGAGTGGCTTTTTATTGTGGCCAGCCTAAGGCACACCTGTGCATAAATCATGCTGTCTAATCAGCATCTTGATATGCCACACCTGTGAGGTGGATGGATTATCTCAGCAAAGAAGAAGTGTTCACTAACACAAATTTAGACAGATTTGTGAGCAATATTTGAGAGAAATAAACATTGTGTGTACACAGAAAAAGTTTTAGATCTTTCAGTTCAGCTCATGAAAAATGGGAGCAAAAACAAAAGTCGTGCATTTATATTTTTGTTCAGTATGTATATATATATATATATATATATATATATATATATATATATATATATATATATATAATTTTAAGGCAAACTAAGAAGGTTTAAAAATTATACATTACATGCAGGAGTGAATGCAACATCCCAACTGATCACCTAAACATGTCTTATTTACAAATGTTTGTTGTTATTATGAACATAAGTATTTGCTGCTTTAATGGAACTCCTTTGCAGTTGAGTAAATCATGTTGCTATTAATGCAAAAGACTTCCAGACTTAGTATTACAGACATTATCAGGCTAAAAGGGATCAATTTTCGAGATGCCTGATATTACTGTTTTGCTTCAGCAACTGAGTCATGCATCACTGAACATGGTCCAAAGTGATTTTCTAGACATGATTATGCATATTTATTGAGCCAGACACTCCTATTTTTATCATAAATCCAAAGTGGGCAAAACAGAGAGGAGACCAGAACATGTCCTTCTCCGTAACAAACCTTTTGACTTTTCTGGATCAAAAACGCTGTCATTGTATTTCATGAGCACTGTGCATATTAAGTTTTTACACATATTGCATTAATGTATGACCTGTGGTGTGACTCTGTGTCCAGGTTTGATTTTCACTCCAGTCTACAGACTAAACTTCACAGTCCTGCCAAAGTTATCTCTGTCTTTGACAAAGTCCAAATGCAAGGAGAGAAGGGGGCAGTGGCTGCAGTTGACCTGCCTTTAGGTAACACCTTCCATTCTATGTGTGAATGAAAACACAGTTTAGTTTGTTATCATGAGCATGTCATAAAAGAATACAGTGAACAGTGCTTAAATAATGAGTTAAGTTGCTAATTTAACTGTACAACTGTAAAATCAGTTAAATATGTACAACTGCAGATAGTACAAGGATCAACATATGCACAACTGTAAATAGTATATATAGCTTTTTTGATTTGTGTTATTTTTTGATTTTGCACTTCTACTCTTGTGTGCTTTTCTTGTCTGCTTTTTGTGCTTCGCTGCTGAATTTCCCCTTGTGGGACAAATAAAGGCTTATCTTGTCTGATCTTATCTTAACCTTTAACACCATATGGCTTAAAATTAAAAAAGTTTAATTTAAACCTTCTGTACTCTGAACCTACATTACATTTATTTCTGTTGTGCCAAAGTCATGTTAACTTCTAAAATGAGCAAAATGATTAGTTCCATTGAGGAACTTTATTTATTTTATGTAAGCAACTGTTTCCATACTGATGGACTCACTCATTTTTAAATAAACTTACTTAAATGGTATTTTATTTTGTTCAACAGTTCTCTGCTTAATTTAAAATCTTGTTTTATTCATAGTTTTGCTGAATTTGGAATAGAACTAATTAGTGCTGCAACAATTACAGTAAACAATTTTTTGGTTAACTGTCAATTATTAGTTATTCAACCACTATTTTTGATCAATTTTAAGAAGTGCGAAAATTCTGTTTTCATCCTCACAGACCAGACAATTAATCGTTAGATTAATCAACAATAAAAAAAATGAATAATAAAGTCTTAGATTTAATGAATCTTTGTTGGTGCAGCCAGGTCTTGAGACTGTTGACTTGCTCTGTATCCTCTTGAGACCCAGTAAGTAAAAGTTTTGGCTTTTTCACTTTAAATAATTGTTTTAATTGGAAATATCCTGATGTTTTTTCCAGATACATTTTTTGTAAAAAAAATCATAGAATGTCTTTGCAGTGGACAATGTTTTTTTTTTTAAAGGTGTGGAACTTGTCCACTATACAGAGGACAAAAGTGCATTACCAGGTCTCAGGAGGATAGTTGAAGCCTTACGCTACTACAAACCGTACATTTACAGTGACACTTGGGTTTTTCCAGATTTGACAGGTTGCTTTCATTGTATCTGTGATGGAATACGTTTTGCAAAGAGATTAGTTCTGTCATGTGTAATATATTTCATTTCACTGTCCTAAACACTCATTGCAGACCTCAAAATCACTGATCATAATGCATTAGAGCTTCATTGTGGACTCTCCTTTTTATCCCTAAATAATGTGCCAGACTGGACGATGAGGATATTTATCACATCACATGTTCATCTGAGCTGCCTTTCATTGATGTACATTTAACATATATCTGGCATGTTACGTATGATAAAAATACCAGTCCAATATACACTTCTGCTTTTCTATTTGAAAAATTTGCTCTGTTTTAATTAATCTTATAGTAAGTTATAAGTGGGTCAGTGGTTTTTCTGATCCGTGTCCAACATTTGTTTTTTGTTTTTTTTTTTGGGTCGGTGGCCATATACACGTGAATGATGGCAACATGTCCACTTGCGTCTGTCCCTGTGTAGACCCGGTGGACTATGACACCATGGAGCTGGATGCATCTCTGTCCTGTCCTGGCACAAGAGACTCGTCGTGTGCTCCCTGGGATCACACTGTCCAGCTGTTTGTCTGCTGTGATCATCTCAGTCCATACTGCAACACAGAGCTGGGCCGATGGATCACTGCATTTCGCAGGTAACACATTTAATGTGAAGCACTGTGATAGAGGCTCTTCATGTTTTTAACACTTCTATGTAGAGCCGCAGCCATCGATTGTGTTTGTAATTGATTAATCTATCGATTATTTTCTTCGATTCGATTATTTCAATAGGTGAAAAAAAAAATAGTAAAAATGGGAAAAAGAGGACTTATCTTTTATTCCAAAACCAGCTGAAACAACAACCACAAAAAGTATAAAAATAAAAGGATGTATAAAAAATATCTATATAGAAATGTGTGTGTGTGCGCACGTCTTTTGTTTGTGAATGAGAAGCAGCATATCTTCCATCAGTTCCTTAACCAACACTTACAACAAAACCTTTATTAAAGTAATGCAACATTTGTTTTTTTTCTTGAGCTAAAGTTATTGACCTAACTGCTGATCGCTACATATGCTTTGAACGTTCATTATGTAACATTTTAGCATTAATTTGAACCTTATTACTGTGTGTGGCCTCTGCTCTCAGGACTAATGCAAACCATGTGTTTCTGCTGCAAATGCTTCATCATTGAAGTCATGCTCTTGTGTTAAATGATCATCAGTGGGTGCATTGGACTGTTTTTTTTTTTTTTTTTTGGTTTGTTTTTTTGAAGTGTTCCACATTTTAGACATTTTCTGCCTTTTTGTCTTCATTTTTTCTGAGCACCACTGCATGTTATTTGTGGCGATGTGTGTCACAATAAGTGTGTGAAACACAACAGTGGAACCAATGTTTAGTGACAGCGAAATTAAGGAAACGAAACTTCAGTTCTTTTATTTAACTAGTTGTTTCAGCTCTTCCTCTTTGTACAGTGAATAAATTCCCCATCGAACCACATTTAGGGTTTTGAAATGTGATACAATTCTACTTCAAGGGGATAGAATAAATGTTATTTTTACTAACTTCTCAGGGTATCTGGAAGACAGCGATAAGCAACTGTGTAGGTTTCTGATCTTCTGGAAAACAGGACTTTCAAGGAAGCAGCTAGAGCCGTCAGAGGATGACATTTTCCCCCTGGCACTCACATAATCAAAAAGTAGTGCATGTTTGTTTATTTAGTTTGAACTGACTACAGAGGAGCTGAGAATAGCTTCTGAGCAGCTTTCACTAGACAAATATCAAATGGGTTTTATATCTCTGATTCAGAAATTTGTTTATTATAGTGCCCCCTCATGGTTCACAGGTTGGTAGATAGCAAAAGGATCCACTCCAATGCATAATGGGAAATAAAAGCAAGTTTAGAGGGAAAAATATGAAATGATTTTCCATTTACACTCCAGAAACAACATGATGATTGCCAGACACACTGAACACTACATTCCGCTGCATTATCATCCAAGGGGATAAAAACCATTGTTTTCCTTATGGGAAATGAGTCTTTTTTTGCTACAAGATAAATAATCTCGTTGGTATGTTTTAAGGAAATTAAATCTAAAATTAATTCATGTAATTTTATGAAAATGTAATATTGTTGAATGTGTTGTTGAATTTTTCCTTAAATCTAACCTTTCTTAAGTGACCTAGCACTATTTATCGTAATGTTATCCTCGGTATTTCACATTTTTTCAGTGAAAGTCATGTATTTTCTTATATTTAATTTACTGATAATGTAGATGTTCAGAAAAGCTCAGCTTAAAGTTGAACAATATTATATCAAAAACAAAAATAAAGAAAAAGTGAATTTTTCAGCAAAGACATCATTAACTAAAGGTAAAAACAAGTGTCTCCATCCACTGTCATTCATCAAACTCCATGGGTTTTACTGGTGAATCAATGTTGCAGAAGATGATGGTGTTTCACATTCACTGCAGAGCCTCTGAACATCCAAATGGGTCATATCTGATGACCACGATAAGATGCCCAACTGTATTTTGCACCAGTTATTTACATGTATTGATAGAATTAGTGGATCAACAGGTATTAAATATCAGTCATTAAAGATCAGTAGATGGTGTTGGTTTCCAGTAGCTGTTTGGGTCTTTGGGGGCGTCAAATTACTGTATGTAGCATTTTCCCAGTAAAAAATGAGAAGACCTGTGTGTTATCTGTAAGATTTTGTATCTTTAGTTTGATTATTTTCTACCTGTTTCTCTAAAAACCTACATAATCCAAATCCTGTCTCATGTGTAGATGGTTCCCTGTTCTTTTTAACTTTCATGTATCTTTGTCATTGTGTTTTTGTGTGGAAGGAGTACAGGGCACTGGCTGACAGACGTGTCACCGCTCATCCCTCTGCTGGATGGCAGCAAGTGTACGTTCACTATGAAGACGGTGCCGTGGGCAAAGCCGTGGATCGTCTCCCTCAACCTGAGATTCAGTGTTAGCAATCAGACTGGTACCAAACACTCACACTAAATCTGTAGCTGTCATCTATGGGGACATTGTAGCCTAACAAAATGAAATGGAGACTAAAAAGGGCAGCATATTTGGAAGCATAACTTACAATTTCAGAGAATTTTTCCGTCACATTCATAAATTCATGATCTAGAGTACAGAACATCTGAGTATTCTGAGTATCACTTATCTCAATTTCATCTTTTCATCAACTTTATAATAATAATAATGGATTTATGAAGTTTCCTTTTCTTTTGTGGGAACTCAAAGTGCTTACATTGAATCCACTATTCATTCACTTAACATTCACACACTAGTGGTGGTAAGCAATGCCAATCCATGCTGGTGTGACCACCACCAAACACTCATACATCACATTTGTACATCCAGAGTGTGTGACACTGGATGGGTGGGTGAAGTGTCTTGCCTATGCCCTACATGACTTAGACAGAGCAGGAGTTGAACTCTCTGGTTATTGGACAACCCACTGTACTGAGCCACAGCCGCCCAACCTTAAACATGAGATGAGATAAAACTTTATTGATCCCGTCTTGTGGAAATTGCAGTGTTTACAGTAGCAAAATACAAAAAACAAAGTGCAGAAAGATGAGCAGAAACATACGAGAATGAAACATAACATAAAAGAGAATGTGTTCTATATATTACTTATTCTGTATTATTTTTTACATATTTGGCTTGTAGTTGCACATGGGACTTTTCTTTATTTAGTTTTTTGCTCAAAACTTTTATTAAAACCTGCACTGGCCCTAATCATTATCACCATGGTACCAGGTATTTCGACTGTGACAAACCAACATATGCTGTGATGACTGTGGGGAAGTACTGTCATTTTTCATGTATTTTATACACTGAACAGAAAATGGAGAAAAAACCCTTACTTTTAGTGTTTATGGCAGAATCATCAGAGTCACCGCTAACAGTGTCATCTAAACTGTGCTGTTTTAATAACAATGCATTCAGTAGATGTACAAACCTCTGTCAAGGTCCTGTAATATAGTCAGATGTCTCCCAATGACTACATTTACATGCACAATATATTCCAATTTCTCCTTAATCTGAAAAAGACAAAATTCCTAATAAGCTGTGTACGTTACTGATAATACTCAGATGCAGCCATTCATATCCTGATCAGATACAGGGTTTTCAGTTTTCCAATGGGTGCAGATGTTCCACTGCGTGAAGTCCTCCGTCTTGTAAATAATTAAATCAGAAAATCCAAACAGAATATACGGTTTACACACCACCTATCATATTCACAATATTGTCCTTTACAGAACAATATTGGAATGTTAGTGTTCTCAACATGGAAGAAAGGGAAGGAATAGCCCATGCTCTGACCTGTCTTATGGCTCTGCTCTGAAATTTAAGGGGTTTGTTCGGCCAATGTCCTGCCTTTTTTCCAAGTTTGAGGAAAATCAGTTAAGGACTTTTAGTGCAGTAATGCTGACTGACACATCAGTGACTCACTATCAGTGTTTCATGCTAAAGTTATTGTCATTGTGGTCTCTGGAGGTTTCACGGGAATTGTAACATTACTATGGGTGCATCAGTAAGAATGTGATGACACCTCTTTTAACCGTTTACTGACGCAGTGCAATAATAGTGAAGCTATAATGAAGCCTGAATGTTGTTATGGTTTACAAACAACAACTTATTACAATAGCCATCACTGAATGAACATAATTGGTTTAATCATCATAATTCATATTATTAACACAACATCATTATTATTCATAATTAGGTGCCCATTCAATCCATTAGATCAGTACCATAGTGTCCAGGTGGGGGAGGGGTGGGCCCACCACTGTCATACATCATACACCGCATCTGAACATGGACAATGGTTGCTGTGTTGGTAATGTGACACAACTTGGAGCCAGTGTTCAGTGATGTCTGTCCAGCCTGATGGTTTTCCACTGGGACTGTAATCTGGTAGACTAATGGCAGTGATTGGTAATTACTACTGTGCACTTGTTTTCATAACAAATGAAAATGGAAGAAATTGATTTGAACAGAAATCAGTCGCATGAAATCTGTCTAAAAATGCAAAGTTGAAAAGTGCATTGGACATATGGTCTTAAGTTAGTCCATATTTCATTGATTGACACAGATGGGGCAGGATTTGAGCTGTAGTGAAGCCAACCATCATGGGGAGATCAAGATGTTTTGGCTTCACTTTAGAGGAGCCACCACTGTGTCCATCTTAATATACAAACCTACGTTACCCAGTACTGTAGAGCTGCAGCTCTCACTTATTTTTGTAATTGATTAATATTAATTCCTTTGATTCCATTAAACACTTATTTAAATAGGCAAAAAAATTATATATGTGTGATAAAATCATGTCTGAAAATGACAACTTGTCCTTTATTCCAGAACCAGCTGAAATGACGTCACAAAAAGTATAGAAGTAAAAGGATATATAAATAAATGCGCACTGCAGTCTTCAACACACTTGTATCCAACTTACTAACAAATAAAGATGGAACTAACATACAACTTAAAAAAATAAATAAATAAAGACAAGTATTTGCAATGTTTGTATGAAAGCTGAAAAGTTTAAAGAAGTAAGTGATGGTTCCAATGTAGAAAAGTGAACATATAGACATTTTCTGCCTTTTTGTCCTCGTCTCTTCTGAGCTATACTCCATGTTGTTTGTGTTGATCCTGGCATCAGGTGCGTCACAATAAGCTTCCATGTGAAACACAACAGTGGAATCAATGTTTAGCATCAGCGAAATTATGCAAACGAAGCTTTGATTCAAGAAAATTGTAATCAAATAATGTTTTTAAATCGATTTTAATCGATTTATCAATTCAGCTCTCAGTTTTCTACCTACTGATCTGTCTCTAAGCCCCTTTAATTTCCTGTCTTTATTCCAAGAGTTACTGCTACAAAATCATGAGCATTGTGGACCTGCACAGCGTATATAGGTAAAAAAATTGACCAATACTACAGTAGCTCTCATCATTGCCTGCTTTAAGAGCTGGTCACATTGCAACATCATTCAGCAGTCAGCTGTAGCAGATGGAAAGTACAAATGATTCCCATCAGACATGTCCAACTCTGGACCTCTGACATTCATCTCACTGCCAAAGCCCAAGCAATGAAAAAGAGGAGCATAAACAGACTGGGAGGCAATCAAGTGACGAGTTCAAATTTAGGAAGCACATGTGATGAACAGTGACTCTTTTCACTAGTTAACATATAGTGCAACATGCTCCAACTCCTTGTATGTCACAGGTAATGAAGCTGTGAAGCCCCGCGCCTTCAGGGTGATGCCGCTGTACAGCGGTGGAACCTTCGACAAAAACTACAACAAGAGATACCAGCCAATCAAATTCCCAGTTCCAGTCTCGACCAGAAAGGTAACCCATGAGACTATGATGTGTCATTATTACAGCTGTGTCTGTGTGAAGCGTGTGTTACGAGCTGTGTGTGTTCAGGTGGAGCTGTATGCCGTCATCACAGGACACGGCAGCGACGAGAATGGCTGTGGAGAGTTCTGCGTCACCTCCCACCACTTCCTGATCAACGCTGTTTATAACAACACACGCATCTTTGACTCTGCAGGTGAGGAAAGAAGGATGTATTTGGGTTTTTAGTTTTTAAAATATCTAAATCTTTTTGTCTAGTTTGAGGCTAGAGGTGAGTTGTTACCTGAGGAACCCACGACTAAAGGAACGTATTCAGATTTAGCCCAAACATTCACTAGGACTCAAGGAGGGACTGAGGTCAAAAGTCAGTGTGACTTGGAAGTTAAACTGGATAAACTGATCACATTTTTTATTCATCTGGTTAATTAGTATTTGTAGCTTCTTTGTAGTGACATGATGAGATGAGACTTCATTGATCCTACCGTGAGGAAATTGCAGTGATTAAATACGGAAAACAAAGTGCAGAAGACAGGCAGAACATATGAGTGAAACAGGAAAAGAGTAGAGAGTATCTGCTATTAAATTAATTTTTCTGCACATACTTGCTTATTATTTACATTTTTGCAGTGTAGTTGCACATGATGTTACAGATAGGATTTGGGGGGATTTGTGTGAACTGTTGTATAGTCTGATGGCTGTGGGAAGGAACCTGCAACCTGTTGATGGTAATTCTAGTGAACAAAAAAGTCTTACTCCATGACCTATTATTTTCCTTCAGCAGATTCATTATTAACCCTCTATGTTACACACTATAGGTACATCTCAAAAAATTAGAATGTCATGAAAAAGTTCAAAATTTTTTGTCACTCACTTCAGAAAGTGAAACCCATATAGACTCATTAGACATAGAGTGAAATATTTCAAGCTTTATTTCTTGAAATTTTGATGTTTATGTCTTACAGATAATGAAAGCCTAAAATTCAGTGTCACAGAAAATTTGAATATTGCATAAAATCAATTAAAAAATGATATTTTAAATAGAAATGTCAGTCTTAAAAGTATGTTTATTTCTATGTACTCAAGACTTGGTTGGGCCTCCTTTTGCATAAATTACTGCATCAATCCGTCGTGGCATGGAGGTTATCCGCCTGTGGCACTGCTCAGGTGGAATGGAAGCCCAGGTTGCTTTGATAGTGGTCTTCAGGTCATCTGCATTTGTTGGATCTGGTGTCTCTCATCTTCCTCTGGACAATACTCCATAGATTCTCTATGGGTTTCAGGTCAGGTGAGTTTTCTGGTTCATCAGTCACAGTAACACCATGGTCATTGAACCAGTTTTTGGTACCTTTGGCAGTGTGGGTGGGTGCCAAGTCCTGCTGGAAAATGAAATCATCATCTCCATAAAGTTTGTCATCAGAAGGAAGCATGAAGTGTTCTAAAATGTCCTGGTAGATGGCTGCGTTGACTGTGGACTTCAGAAAACACAGTGGACCAACACCAGCAGATGCCAAGGCAGACCAAATCATCATGGACTGTGGAAAGTCCAAAGTCCTCTTTTCAGATGAAGGTCAATTTTGCATTGTCATTTGGAAATCAACGTCCCAGAGTCTGGAGGAAGAGTGGAGAGGCACAGAATTCACCTTGCTTGAAGTTCGGTGTGAAGTATTGTATCATTTACTGGGATGCATTGTTGAGATGTTAAAGGCCAAAAATGGGTCTGTTGCCTGAGGGGAACATGGTACCATAGTACCATTGGTACCAATAAATCCTTTTGTGTTGCCACAAGATTGTGATTGGTTATTGTTGAGGGCCTGTATTGCCCTGTCAGGGTTTAGTTTGCATTGATGACTTGCCCATTACTGAAGAAATTGGTAATTTGTCAAAAAATTAAAACAATTATTTCATTGTTTTAGCTAAAAAAAATTAGTGATGGATTCCGTGGTCAGAACTGTGTAGAGCATAGAAACAGTGTGGTATTAGTAACAATGATCCATTTGATGAATTATATTAAAGACACAAGATTTCAGTCTTTAAGGAAAACCACAGTCTTGGAGGGACTAAGGCTCCTCAGTTTGACTGGAGAAGTGGCTCAAATACAACTTGGGCATCTTTTGTTTTCAGTCAAAATACCTTTGGCTTTACAGCCACTGACCAATCAAAATTCCTCAAGGTCTATTAAATATGAAGTGGATACTTTGCATTAGTCAATCTAAGCTGATTGTCCATTAGTTTGACCTTTTCTCTGAATCATGGCTTGATTATAAAATAGCACCAACAATTACAAAAAAACTGTATCACGATATATATTACCATTGTGTAATTGTTTTCTGTCTTTTGTTGTCATTGTAACACACATTTTGATGTTTGAACAAACATTAAAACGCCAGGAACAGCTCTGGGCTGTGCCATGAGGGTCAAAGAGGGCGCTGTACCGAATGAACACGGCACATGGCTATACGGCAGAGGAGGCTGGTGTGATGGACTACAGGTCAACCCCTGGAGGATCGACATCACCAAACAGGTCTGAGCCCACAGCTTTTACCCCTGGAAGTCAATATATCCACACCCTAAGTCATATCCTGGAGGGAAATCAAAGAATTTAACTGAAGCAATACTGTAATACTTCAGACCCACCCTGACCCTCAAGTAACTCATTACTTTAAAATTCTAAGTCATCCCAGAAATCAACAACACAATCTGGAGGCTGCTTTGCAAGGAAATGACTGGAGTGAAACAATCCTAAGTGATGACATGGAAAATAGCAGCATTTAATTTTTCACAAAAATTAATGAAGCAATGTCATGCTTCACCTGAAGGGTGGGGGTGTAAAAGAAGGGGGGTTTATTACCCTGGTTAAATGAATGAATGTAGAAAACTGATGGATAGAGATGAACAACTTAAAAAACTTTTGAAATCTGGTTTTATTATAGACAAAATTCACTTCCTTGAAGGACAGTCACAGAGTCTGCGAAAAGCTAAAGCAAAATTTTTCATGGATATTATTGACGATGCAAAGGAAAAAAAACTGGCAAAATCTCAACAGGTTAATTGCACAAGAATACCTATGTTTTTAGATTTGAGGAAGGCATTTGATACTGTCACTCACTGACATTTTTCTTTTTTTTTTAACACACTTTAATTTTTCTGCAGATCCATTTTATTGATAAGATTGTATCTAGCTGAAAGGAAAGAATGTGTGTATTACCAGTGTCAAATCATCTCATCTAGATGGTCCCCTGGGTCTACCACAGAGTTCAATTCTTGGTCCATTGTTATTTTCTCTGTATTTTAATGACCAACTCAAAGCTTGGCTTAATATTGAGTCTTTTTGAGAGGATAGGAATTGCAAATCGTTCTTGGTGTGACATTTGATTCAACATTAAGATTCAAGAACCATTTCAAAAGGGTACCAAATAGAGGGGAATTTAATCTAGAGATCGACCGATTATCGGCCGGGCCGATTATCTCTCTCTCTCTCTCTCTCCTGCACTATCCACCACGTGCCCTCTGATTGGTTGAGGCAGAAACTGTCCTCACACACACAGACTGGGATTGACTTGAGATGAGACTGTGTTCTACATACATTTTCTCAATTTCTAATACATAGAGCGTTTAAAGCCAGACTGATGAACTAATGTTCTGGTAAAAGCTCATCAGACTCCACCTCAGCATGCTTCCCTAAAACAAGTGAAGTGAGTTTTTTAGGCGCTCTCTCTTAATCCCACACACATGCTTTTCTATCACAGACTGTTTCCATCTCTATATTATCAGCAGTCTAATTCACACACATGTCAGGAGGTAATATGTGTTAGCAGAGCTGCCGCTAATGTTTACTCTGCTCTGACGTTCTTCTGAAACATTAGTAGTAGTTGTGAGATGTAGAGCACAGGGATGTTTGGTACAGTTTCAGAAGAGTTTTCTGCGTTTACCTTTGACACATGTGTTTTCTCTCCGGAGCTTCTCACACGAGAAAACTTCGCCTCTCTGCGGTGTGTACCCTTCCGTGTCGAAATCCAACACGGAAGGGTTACCCACCTGCGTCAAATAGTGCCGCTCTGGGGCTCTGACTGCATGCGTCGATTTCTGACTATTTGGGATGAGACTGTGTTGGTATGTAATATAATAGTGTGTGTTTGTGTTAAAGTCACATGAAGAACTCTACAACTCACAACTACTAATGTTGCTGTGAGCTTTCTAGTCCTATGATCTGAAAATTACAGTGAAGATGAGACAGAGTCAAATTCAGAAGTGATTTATCTGAATATGGTGGAACATTTTAAATCCTGTGTGTGCTCATTAAAGCCCTAAAGGCTGTTTGTGTTCTGTCAGGAGTTTAATTGCACTCATAGCAACTATTATACTTTTTATGTAGCTTTTGTCATATTAATCATTAATAATGTAGCAACATAGTTTTGAATGACAGGGTCCCTGCTATCGCATGGTAAAATATAAAATTTAACAATGAAATCAACTTAAGGCTTCCCAAATGCTGTAATAAATGAAGCATGATGAGTTAAGCATATGTCAGCATGTGGCCCAAGAGTTTACAAGAGTCTCCCTGTATTTTTGTTGTGTTTGAACTTAAAACAAAGATAAGTCATTATAGTTATATTTAAATTTTACTTTATTTACTGTGGAAAAATTTAAGGGAGCTATTTATTTAAGCTTTTATTCAACTTTATAAGAGATGCTTCTGAGTCTAGGAAATCCATGCACTTCTGGAGCTATTATTTTCTATTTGTTTGATTAAATAAACATGTTTTAGGCATTTAAACGAAGTTCAGTGTTTGCATTATTCAAAATTTTTCACGCCGATTTTTACACTTTTACTGCAAATGAATATCGGCTCCAAATATCGGTTATCGGCCTCCTCTAACTACTAATAATCAGTATCGGCCCTGAAAAACCCATATCGGTCGATCTCTAATTTAATCTACAGAAAATTAAACACATCAGGCCATTTTAACACTTTCTGCAGCTTGAATGTGTTTTCACTCCATGATCCTCTTGTACATTTACCTCTGCAAAGGAGGTTATGTTTTTGCCGGCATTGGTTTGTCTGTCTGTCTTTCCGTGTGTAAGATAACTCAAAAAGGCATGGATGGATTTGGGTGAAAATTTCAGGAAATGTTGATACTGGCACAAGGAGCAAATGAGTAAATTTTGGTGGTGATCGGGGGGGGCACTGATCTGCCTTGGCGGAGGTCTGCGCTCTCCGAGTGCTTTTCTAGTTAGTACTGCCTCGCAAGTTGTCCCTAACAGGTGTACTGTAAATTTAATCAAAATAATAGAATTACTTTACAAAGAATCCTTAAAAGTCTTTGATGAAGTATAATCTGCTGAATTTTGGGAATTTTACATTTTGTAAATATGATTGTTTTATTTACAAGGTGCTCTATGGATTTGTCCCTCCTCCCATGTCTGAGTTTTTTACACCAAGGGCTCACAGTGGTGTCAGATCCAGGGCCTCCTCTAGAGGGGACTCTGAGGTCCAAACAGAAGAACCACTTCTGGACAAAATATACTTTACGTAAAGGGAACTAAATGCTGGAACAGTCTACCACTCTCAATAAGAGAATGCTCCATGTATGCCACCTTTAAAACTCAACTCAAACAGTGGCTAAAAGTAAACCAGTCTTGTGATCATATTTAACTTTTATTCTTCTGATGTCTGGTATTTTTAATTTGTTGTGTGTTTGTGTTGCTCTTGTTGTTCTATTTGTAAGTTTTAAATTGTGAAGTTTTCTGTTACCTGCCTTGGGACTATGGATGCAAATTAATATTTTGGCGTTAATTTGACATATTTACATCTGATGTTCTTTAATATAGATGTTAATTAATGTGCATTTTCCCTGCCAAATAAACTAATAAATCCGTAAATAAAAACATTTCTTTTCATCATTCTAGTATCTTCATAAAAAGTTGAAAATTTAAAATGTGATCAAATTTCTAGAATAATTTAATAGTTCACATTTGACTCAGACTGACAGCTGAAGCTATAATTGAAACATGTTTATGTGATTTTATTCATCATCTCCCTGTGTGTCTTCATTCCTCAGTTGGACATGAGTGGCTCAGTCTCCAACACCGCCGTCTACTTCGGTTTATTTGACGGACAGGATCCTAATCCGTCTCAACAGCCCGGATACATCATCATGAATTCTTTTCTTGTTTTCTACAAATGAAGCCACTCTGAAACTCTACATTTTGCTCAATAAAATATGAAACTTTATGTACATAAGTCAGAGATTAAATCTGTATTGTTTTTTTTACTGCTTTCTGGACTGTTCCTGTTCCATTTGCATGCCATCATACTCGTCCACTACATCTGGCTAATTGCATTTTTCTCAAGATGTTCTCCAGAAGTGACCAAGGAGGCCCTTGTATAGGCCCTTCAAGCACATTTCTGTCTTAAGCTGCAGATGCATTGTTCCGTTAGCAACCTCTCACGAGTAATTACATGTAATTATATCAAACTTGAAGCTGTAGGATGAACCCTCACTGACTAATCTTATTCCTCTGCCGCTATGGAGACATGAATCTTTTTTACTGTTTCACATATTCCTTTTCTGTTTTTGTATTTAATACAGTAAGTTTATTGCTGCCAGGACCCCCCAAAAAAAGATTACATTTGTACATTTTGATGTGAAGAGTTTGTTAAATGAGCTTTTCATGTCTTAATGAGACATTTTATAAGATTTTCATGTTGTACAAAATATTTTCATATTGATGCATTAAGGCTATTTTTGTCACAACTTCCAAATTATTATTTTTTGTCTTTTGCAAGTCTTTTGCATTTATACTATCATCATCTGCATTTAGAATTTTTCTCTTTTTGCTACATTTAATTCACTTATCATGTAGATGTTCATAAAAGCTCTGAGTAGATTCAAAAGTTATGTCAGAACAGAGAACATAATGTGCTGCATACTTTTAATACCCCTCAGCCAAATATAGTGTAAGATTGTATTTAAAGTTACTGCCCTATAATTTAGATTAGATTGTCTTTGTGTAAAATTCATTACATACATATTTACATTTGAAAGTACTCAGATATTATAACTACACAAGGCCATTTGACCTTGAAAAAGTAGGTCAAGGTCTCCTGTTTTCAATAGGCTTCTGCTCCATGTGAAGATGCATCCACAGTATAAATTTGGTGCAGATATATCAATGCATTCTTCAGATAATGGAATTATGTCATTGAATGGACAGACGACAAAATAATTACAATACCCCTTTGGCCAGAAGTTGGCCCGAGGGATAAAAACTGAATTAAAAGTGACTTTTTCAACAAAGTAAACTGAGCTGAAAAACAAGTGTCTCCACCAACCATCATTTATCAAACTCCATGGGTTTTTACTGGTGAATCGATGTTGCAGAAGATGACAGTGTTTCCATGTTCACTACAGAGCCTCTGACCATCCAAATAGGTCACATCTGATGATTATTAAAACTAGACAAACTGTATTTGACACCAATTAATTACATGTACAGGCCCATTGTGTCAAGCGTCACTGCCTTCATACTTGGATGCGTCCATTAGGCTGGAATAAGTGTTTGTGAATCAATCCACCAGAGGGCAGCGCTTCTAATTAATATACTGGCTGAATACCATGAAGAAGAGTAAAGGTTTTTGAGAAGAAGGAGAATGTCAATAATAACAAATATGGCAATGACAGACGGGGTATTACTAATGTTGATATAGAGAAGGGTAGTTGTCATAAAAATGTCGGTAGTTTTTCAATAACTCAGTCACACTTGGAAAAGTTCTGGAAATTATTCTCTTAAAATCTCAACACTGCCTCCACCAATGCCGATGGTACTGCTCCGTATTCTCCGTTTGGGTTTACATCTGCAAGCTCCCAGAGGATGGACAGAAAAACAGACGTAATGAATGCAGAGGACAGACAGAACACTTTGTCCACGTAGAGCATAAATGGGACTTGCTGATAAAATTAGAGATTCATTAGATATTTTGATCAGCGGTGGATGTTTGGGTCTTTGTGAGATAATGACACAGTCCATGATGTTAATACCAGGACTCATCAGGGTCAAACTGTGAGACATTGGCCACAGAGTTCAGACCTGAACTCCACTGAGAAGCTTTAGGATATGATGGAGAAGACTATACAGTGAACTGACTGTCCTATCATCAATACAAAGTCTTGGCTAAAAATTAATGCAAAGATGGAAACAACTGTTGTGACATCATATGATCTTAAAGGGGTCATATTTTGCTAAACCCACTTTTATTAGTCTTTGGTACATTTATTTGTGTATTTGGGGACTGTAATAGTTCAGAAGGCTTGAATTTAAACCCTCCAGATGCTGCAAAGCTATCTTTATATTCATTTTAGCAAAAATCGAGTGGATTTCTACAACCGTTTTAATTCCTTCTTAATTTGTTACGTTTTATAACTAGTTATGTCACGATGTTTGCACAAATAAGGTCAAGACTTCCGACTAACAGCCCACCCCCTCCTACAGCCTGGAGGGGGTGGGGCGTGAAGTGGCTCATGTGCATTTAAAGAGCCAGTGCTCACAATGGCCTTTCTGGTGTCATTGCTCAGAAAAAGGGTTGAAGATGGGCCTGTGGAGTTTAATTAATTTAGATTTCAGACCCAAGCATAGCATGTACAGTTCATGTAGACCACAGGGAATTTTAAAAAAAATGCATAATTCCATTTAAAAAAAAAAAAAAAAAGAAGAGCAAAATATCACTCCTTTAAAGAAATGATGCACTTGAATGTGTCCCACTCTCAAAGCTTCCATTTAAATTAAATTAAATATTAACGTGGAAGACATTTTCTTTTGGCAGCAACATAAATTACTATAACAATAAATGCATCCTAATCACTTTGTAATATATAATTTTCATAACATTAGTAGTTTCTCATTATGTTTCAAACAACGCCAATACACTTTTCTTTTTTCTAAAACTTATTTTGTTGAATACTCCTACTCTTACAGTTTGTATATGTTGTGTTGTATGTGTTGAAAAAAAGTCAGCTTTTCTACACATTCAGATAATGCAGCAGTGCATCTAAATAGTTATCAGCTTTATTCTCCTTTGGCTTTCTCTTTGATGACAGTATTAAAAACATAAAAATACAGTAAAAAAAAAATACATTACATATGTTCAAAAGGGTTACGTGTCTGAATGGAAATGTTAGTGCTCACAGAGTTTGTTATTTGGGACAGAACTGCTCAAGTAACATTACAGACATATAAATCCACCTCTGTGCCAAAGTCTGTCTTCAAAGTCCTTCAGCTTTTTGGCTAAATTCATAGGTAAAAATCCCTCTGATCAACAGTGAAAATTATTGTAACATTTTATCCCTTCTACAGATGATTCAGTCATGACACCTCATATTTTCATTAATCTTCTCCATCTTTGTCAAAGTTAGAGTAAATCCTACTGTAGCTAAATCATGTGGAGTACAAAATGTAGTAAAGGTGTAGATTTGTTTCTACATGTTATGACTTGACACAGGCTTCTTTGCAGCTCTTCTCAGTCTCAAACCGATTGCTGTTTCCTAAACAGCCTCCGAACCAGAACTGAGCACAAGCGTTAGCTGTAGCATCATAGTACCATTTCACCATGTAGTTCCTGCATGGACCTGGATCCAGGATCTGACCACAACGCTCAGCTGGAAAAAGCAGAGAAGTGAAACAGTTAAAATAGATCTGTGAAACTGCTAGCTCTCTGTTACTGTTCAGGGAAATGGGAAATGCTGTGCATATTTGTTGCACAGTTTTGTTTTACAAAGGGAGAGGACTTTGGCTCCAAAATGAAGCCAATGCACAAGTATTTTAAAGTTGTAATACCACACGTGGCCACTAGGGTTAGATCCAAAAAGCCCCATCTCAAGTACACTTGTACTGAAGATCTCCTTAAAAATACTGTTGATATTTTTTCCAGCAGTCATTCTGGTCTCATTTGTAATGCATCCAGTCTATGGAACCAGTTGAAATGTCAAAATAAAAGCATGTAATATACAGTTGTTGTTTTTTTTTGTTTTTTGTTTTTTTGTTTTTTTCAAGGTTTTTTTGTTCACTGTTTTTTGGAGATCATACATCTTCATGTCTTATACATAAGACCAACATTAACTTTTTCCTCTGTTAATCAGATCACAGGGTAAATAGAAGCTGTGATGTCTGCCATGTCAGGGTTTGATTGACAGGTCTACAGGACAGCTCACTCACATGTCACCAAGTTGGACTTTTGGAGTTTCTGTGGGTTTCTGTTTATTTTATAAAGCGCATTTTATCTTGACAGACAGCTCCACTGTAGCTGAGGTTACACAAACACAATAAAACAGCTTGGTTACACAGTGTTTGTTGAAGTTTTAGCATTAGCGTACCCGTGACCCCTTGCAGATGGCTCTGACCCCTCACAGTCCCACAGCTTCTCACATTTTTCTCCAAATCTGGACAATTTTAGCTCTCAAAGGTCAACATGGCAATGGCCAAATCACAAACTACTGGCCTCACAACAGGTTTCCTGAAACCAATGGGTGACATCATGGGTCCTCTGTCTGTTAAAGACAGTCTCCAATTTAATTCATCTCATTTCTTTCTTTGCTTGCTGTGACACTGACCTTATTTGACAACCTATGATAAGATAAGATGAGATAAGATAAGATATTCCTTTATTAGTCCCACAGGGGGAAATTTCAATGAGTGATGCTTGGTGGTGTCAGAGGTGGAAAATATCCATAAATTTACTGCAATTATTAATTTCAGAGTAGGTCTAAATATGAAACAATGCTAATTAGCTAGAGCTAACTAAGATAGCTATGTGTGGTTATGTGTTCAGAATTTGCTGGTTGATGTTACCTCACTCCAATTAAAAGCTCATAACTGTTGGCCACATCTATAGTAGCCACACCAATTCAAAATTCTTATGCTACCTAGAACAGACACACAGAGTTCTTCAGTGTATCTATTCTGCTTTTCTACAGCAGCAACAGTAACACTGTTAGCTTACAAATGGTGTTAGCCAATGTGTACAAATGACCACCTCCCAACACAAAACAGATTTCAGCACAGGAAACCATAACATTTTTAATTTTCAGTCTACATCAACAATCTAAATGGACCAAAACGAACCAGTAGAGAAGACTGTCAGTGTGACTGATTTATATTCAGTGATTTGCTTTAGACAAAGAAACAATATGTGCTTTCACATCAGAGTCTCCAAAAGTCTCCAATAACACCAGAAAAAGTTGGTAGGTTTGTTGCTAGCTGCTTTTAGGATAAAGAGTCTTTGGAGGGGTATGAAAAATCATTTAATATACCAACAGCTGGAAAAACTGACTTTTACAGCTAGGTTTTTAAGACTGTGACAGAGAAAATAATTTTGTGTTATTTAGAGGAAAATGTATGTTTTAGCTTATAGTCACATTTCAAAAGTCAATAAAAGTTTCCAAACAAATTTTAAAAGTAGCTAAATCAGTTACTAGGTGCTTTTTGGGAAAAAAAAAAAAGTTGCTAGGGTAGTCTGAAAAGTTCCTAAATCTAACAACAAAAGTGTTAAGTTGGCATCAGTGATAAAAATAAACACAACATGCCCGCACTCAGAACCCTCGGCCTTTAGTTCACGCCAGGGTCTCCTTATCATTGACTATCTGCTGCCCCACCTGGTTGAGAACTACTGGTGCATGCTAAAGTTTCTGCACATATGGACAGACGAACGGACAACAAACTGATGACAATACCCTGTGGTGAGGGCCGAGGGTAAAAACTTCTTTGCTCATTCATTGTTTGCTCCTGGAGGATTCTGTTGGGTCTCTGTAAATTGGCTTAAGTGTCTGGTTTAGACCAACTGTAGTTGTAAAGTGTCATGAGACAACTTTTGTTATGATGTGATGCTATATAAATAAAATTTGATAGATTCATTCAACATTTTTAGCATCCTCTAATAGATTCTGAATCCTTGTTAGTTACCTGATACATAGGTGTCAGAGGGCAGTGGTGGAGGAGTGGGTGGAGACAGTGGGGAGGGGGTCTTATTCTCAGGCAAGTTCTTCAGAGTGGGACCAGCCGGCCCGATGGCTCCAGTCATAATTTTATGACTGGAGGGATTCTTCACATCCAACTGTGAGAGGAAGTCAGTAACAGGTCTGAAGGGCTCCCTGTCGAAGAATGGAAACCTCTGGGTTTCTGAAGGGGTTCTGTCCTCTGTCTTTGGTCTCGGCACAGTGATGGGTTCTCTGTCGGGCTGTGGTGCTGGAACACCAGGCTGGAACAGAGGGAACAATTCATTTCCAATTTGACAGGCAAATTTATTTTTGTAGGTATGTCTGCATGTATGTGATTATTATTGTTGCATGAGAAGAAAAAAATAGATAAGTTCTTCTCACCACTAACTGAACTCTCCTGAAGTCTCCTGTGAATGGAGGAGTATCTGTTTCTGTCCTGTATGGAGGTTCTTGGACATTACTGGAGACTTCTGGGATTCCTGGAGTCGTTCTGAAGCCTGGGATGGAGCTAAACAATCGTTTCTCTGTGTCCTCACAGATTTGACTCAGCAGCTTCTTTTCTAATGCTTCAAGATAGTAATGACGACTCAGTTAGTAGGTTTACTGTACATGTCTAGTCTAACATTCACTTAAAGCCACAAAATACATCTTCAACAACTGTCAGCAGAAGAGAGTTTTTTTTATCTATTTATTGATAACATATTTTATCTGTTGATACTAGTAATTTATATCATCAATGTCCCTTTATTTATTTAAAAAAAGTGCATCTATATCTGTATCTGCATATTGCAGTCTGTTGGAATAATCATGCCACCTGGTGATTACTTTAGTCTTCATTCTCCTTCCTGTTGTCCATGGGTTATCTGGTACCTACATGAAATAACAACCATCACCTCCAAGTTGCAACTACACACTGAAAATGAGTTTTAGTTACGTAATATGCAATGAGTGAGGCCGGCTTGGTTATTAGTAGGTTGTCTTTTTTGTGGATGTTTAAGCATTTAATGACATGTTTCACTTCCTCACAAGCAAATGTTTCCTCAAAAACAAATTTCCCCTAATGTTGTTTTACAAAGGCTTATTTGCTGCATACAAGGCTGTGGTCGGTCTCAAGAAATATAAACCACTCAGATTGTTTCCCTGAATGGATGTGGAATATGTTACTCATACAGAAACATATTTGTATGGGCTAGATATCTCTATCAATTTTATGAAACCCAAAAGGGTTTCATTAATAAAACAGTACATATATGTACACACACAGCATGGCCACAAAAAGTCACGCACAATATTTCCCTACATCGCCTTTAACTTTGATTACAGTGGAATTGTTTATATCACACAATGTTTATGCAACAGCACAATTAAGGTCTCAAACAGATTTGCATTAATCATTGTCCAAGATCTTGTATTAATTAGGGGGCAAACACATCCTCAGTGTGGTTCAGGTCTGGACTCTATGGCCAATCAATGTGTGGAAATAATGTCTGAACCACTTTTTGATAAACCTGATGAATCAGATGAAGCCTAGCTTGTCTAATCTTCAAGCTCTATCAAACGGATGGTTACTTAAGAAATAAGCTACTGACAGCATCAGTTAAAGAGTTAAAGAATGTATTGCAGCTCAGTCATATTAATAACTGCAGTAATTATCAAATGGAAGGATCTGAACTATTTGCAGAGCTAAATCCAGGTTGAGACTTTTATATTGGCCAGGCTGTGGCTTTAACTTCCTATATGGAAATGGAAATTCAGGGTTTCCAACAGAATTACATTTGATTCCATGATTTTGACCACATTATTATGGCCAGTGTTTTGAAGCATATTATTTGGAGCAAAGAGTTCATTGAGAGACTCATCTTCATCATTACTCTAATGCTTGGTCATGTGTTGATATACCCGAGTGGCCAAACCAAGTTAAGCCTTGTGCCCTCCTCACATTACCACCCCTGGACACCTTCATGGCAAAAATGTACATGCACAAAAAAACTAATATAAAAGTGTGTGTGTGTGTATATATATATATATATATATATATATATATATATATATATATATATATATATATATATATATACTTTTTTGTTTATATATATAAATCTCTTAAACAACTTCAGTCCTGCTCAATACTACCAAACATTCAGTCATTTTCATTATTTTAACCAATTAAATACCAGTTTAATTATTTTAAATTATGAATTATTTATTGCAAAAAAAATATATATATATTGTCCATATAAAAAAAAGTAGGGGGATTAGATGATTAGAGTCTTGGATATGTCAAACCTTCGTAGCCAAAAATGCCACATTGATTTCCATTAAAACCTGATTTTTTTTTATCTCACTACCATTACAGTGTATAACCATGCATTCTCTAATGTCAACATTTCATTTTGAAGAAAAGTAGTGATACTTGACATTTTTACCATATTCCACCAGACTTAACCATTTTCCCTTTGTAGACTGATACATGAAATTCTTGAATTTTTGAGTTCTATAAGTGAGCCCTATGACTGTCGGGGGGCTGCCCTTTATATTGTTTTAAATGTACGTATGTAGTAGAAGTGTCACCTGGCAGTGTTTTAAAGTCTTCTATGAGGTATACGTGGCTGCCATCAGGGTCCGGGGCCATGATGTTCACCTCCTTCTTGAACTCTTCATACAGAGCGTCGCTCTCGTTCACCACTCCGATCACAAATGTCTCTATGTTACTGGCCTGAGCCTCTGCCACTGCGCTCTCCAGACTCACAGAGTCCCTCTTATCGGCCTGTCCATCAGTGATGATGATGGCCATCTTCCTCACACCTGGCCGTGCTGCCTTGAACACCTGGTTGGCCTGGTGGATGGCGCTGCCTGTGAATGTGCCCTCGCCCAGGTAGGTCATGGAGCGCACTGCAGATTTGATCTCATCACGGGTGGCTTCCTGTTTGAGGTTTACCACCACCATGTTGGTGTGGCTGTACAGAACCACGCCGACCCGGGTGATGTCCCTGCTTACTGAGGAGCGGTCGATCAGCGCGTTCACAAAGTCCTTGATCACGTTGAAGTTTTCAGGGCCCACACTTTCAGAGCTGTCGATCACAAATACAAGCTCCAGAGGGGTTTCTCTGCACGTCACCGCACAACCTGTCAAACACAAGAGTCACAGTGCATTCACTAGATCACCTTATTATTATATAAAAGAGTTTGAGGATGAATGTATGTAAGAAAACAAAAGGATCAAATAACTACTGTGTACTTACTGCATATTGATCGCACAACTTTAATGATTTCGTCTCTCTGAAAGATAGAGGATAAAAGATTGTCAAATTATTTCAGGTGTGAGCATTATTTTTCAGAGGACATACTGACTTAGATAAAGTAACTTAAAGTGCCATACAGTTTATAGAACATATTTAATTTTAATCACTGTTATCTTTTGTTTTAATTTTTTATGTGAAGCCTGTGTTTATATAAAAATGTGCCATATAAGTTAAGTAGAAACATGAAGTGCATAGTGCTGAATTTCTGCATCCTTGTTTAACCTTTACAGACCTACAACTACTGTCCTACTCATGTGCTGTTGTGTCCTTGGGCAAGACACATCACCCTCCTTGCCTCCAGTGCTGCTACTCACACTGGTGTATGAATGCATATGAATGTTTTGTGGTGGTCAGAAGGGCTGTAGGTGCAAATTGTCAGCTTGCCCCAGGGCAGCTGTGGCTACATATGTAGTTTACCACCACCAGAGTGTGAATGTGTTAGTGAATGAATAATGGATCCAGTGCACACCCTTTGAGTATGCATTCATAGAAAAGTGCTATATAAATCTAATCCATTGTTATTAAATCTAAAATTTCTCAAGTGATTTTTGACCATTTCTTACAATATTACCCTTTGCATTTTCAAATTCAAATGTTATTATATAAAAATAGAGAAAACTGAAAAGTGAGTTTTTCAGTAAAATATGTCAGTAACTAAACATAAAAATATGTCTCCACTTACTCTCATTTAAGATAAGATAAGATAAGATAAGATAAGATAAGATAAGATAAGATAAGATAAGATAAGATAAGATAAGATAAGATAAGATAAGATATACTTTATTGATCCCCCAAGGGGAAATTCAAATGTACAACAGCACAAGACATTATGCATCACATACAATAGAAAGATTTATCCAACTCCATGGGTTTTACAGGTGAATCATTGTTGTAGAAGATGACAGTGTTTCCACATTCACTATGGAGCCTCTGAACATCCAAATGGGTTACATCTGATGACCATGAAAAGATGACAAACTGCATTTTACACCAATTATTTAGAGCCAGACTGAGATAGAGTCATAGATTGCCTTAGATCAGGGGTGCCCAACCCTGGTCCTCGAGGGCTACTATCCTGCATGTTTTAGATGTATCCCTCTCCCAGCACACCTGACGGTCATTATCAGGCTTCTGCAGAGCCTGACCTGATGATAGGCCTATCATTTGAATCAGGTGGGTTGGAAGAGGGATACATCTAAAACATGCAGGATAGTAGCCCTCGAGGACCAGGGTTGGGCACCCCTGCCTTAGATGAACTATATGATCAGTGATTGAGAGTGCAAGAGGAATTATATATACAACTTTTCTATTTTTGTGTCTGCTCCACCACTCTGGATTTGGAAAAACAATAGGTAAAAATACTGGCATTGAGCTTTAAATTAAAGCTCACATGAAATCTAATACAGCGTTGACATTGTTTCTGCTACATCTTGTACGTGTCACCCATTATCCAGTGCTTAATGCTGGTTTTGAATTTGTCATTTCCTGTAAAATGATTTTAAAAACTGTTGGACTGTATAAAAAGGTTGACAATGCCACACTCATAGTTCTGTGGATGATGTACTTACAGTAAGTCCAGGCTCTCCTTTCTGTCCAACTCTTCCCTGGAATTACAAGGAAATCTTAAGTCATCAGATTTGAACATCTTGCATCATTTAATAACAGAGTAAAACACAAACCCACTAATCAAAAGGTGCTTCTTCATGTGCCCTGTAAAATGCATGGCTTGTAAATGATAAATTACAATCCATACCAGAGGTCCTAAAGCTCCTGGCTCTCCAGGTTCTCCTTGTTCTCCTTTGATGCCCTTTTCCCCTCTGAATCCTCGATCCCCCTGCGGGACAGAGGAAAACATGTGAAATGACTCAAAGAGTGGCGATAGCAGAGTGATAATATAGTCAATATAAAATATCTGTTGAAGTTGGTATACAGTAGAAATGCTGACACTTGTGGAATCCAACAGTACCTTATCTCCTTGCAGGCCTTGTCCAGGAGGACCTCTGGGACCAGGGATCCCCTGAAATCCAGGCTCCCCCTAAAAATATTATACATAGTCCACGTTAAAGAGCGTCATTATATTTCCCTTTTCTATATTCTGACAATACAGGTTAAATGAGATGTGAAATGTGCACCTTAAACATGCACTGTGTCATTTCTGCTGCTAAATAAAGCAATAATCAATCAAAATAGCTTTCAATGAAAATCTTCACACGATCTTACTCAAGCAGATGTTGATAATGTTGTAAAACAGATGTGAACATTGAGAATTTATATCAAATTGTTTAAAACATTTGATATTATGTAAGTGCACAAATCAGCAAAATATATTATATAGCTTGGTGTTTAGATACTACAGCTTTAACCCTTAAAGACCCACTTCTATTTTTATCATAACTTCCAAATGATTTTTCTTGTCTTTCCAAAGGGATTTATTACAATTTATTAAAATATTATCCTCTGCATTTTACATTTTTCACTGAAAATCAGGTATTTTCCTATGTTTAATCTATTGATCATGTGGATGTTCATAATACCGCTGAGTAAATTCATAGGTTATTATATCAAAATCAGAAAAAAATAGGGAAAAATAACTTTTTCAACCAAATTTATCATTAAATGAACATAAACCAAGTGTCTCCATCTACTGTCATTTATTAAATTCCATGGGTTTTACTGGTGAATCAATGTTGTAGAAGATGACGGTTTCCACGTTCACTACAGAGCCTCTGATCATCCAAATGGGTCATACCTGATGACCATGGAAAGATGACAAACTGCATTTTACACCAATTATTTACATGTATCGATAGGATTAGTGGATCATTGTCATTATTATTAAACATGTTAGATTAGTAGATGCTTTTGGGTGGTGGTGGATGTTAGGGTCTTTATGGGTTAAAAACCTTGTTATCTACACAAAAATGATTGCTGGTTAAATTCAGCAAACACAGACAATATGAGCATTAGATTCAATTAGGTGATGAATCTTATAAAATTTTGGGCCTGAACAACAAAAGGACTGAACATCACTACCAGGTGTAAAACTAGTAGTTAGGGCATATTCATACTTTCAGCGTAAAAACAGGACATTTCAAGCAAAGAAGAAAAAAAAGTCTCATTCCAAAAACCTCTTTCCCAAATTCATGAGGCTTTTGTATTGTTATATTAATATTTTATAATGGCAAGGGAGAAATGATAAGTCAATGGGATCATGTGGGTTTGGGGCTTATAGAGCTATTTCAGACTTAAATATAAAAAACTATCCTGACAGCTCTGAAGGAAAAGCTTTATTACAAACACTTCACTAATAAACTGTGGTGGAAAAATCTGTCAATTGAGAACTCAAGAGTCTTTCGTATGAGTTTATTGCTTCTTGCAGGAAGGACTCCCCCCAAATGAGAGCACAATACTGAGTCATAGGAGAGAATACGTGAGAGTGGAGCAGCAAGCCTTATATACAGAGGAAAATAGGACAATGAAAAAAGAAAGATTACAGTCTTAGTCAGCTGACAAGTGGTCAAACATCATGAGGCAATCAAGGGTTCTCTGGGAGGGGTCAAGATGGGTTCAGAGGCCCTTCGTATGGAGGAAAACATTGATGGGGTGATTTGGTGCTGCTCTTGTACTTCAGCATGAGATGCTTTGTGTTCTCTGATACACATGGTAGCTACTGTCCTTGACAACAGAGAATGTGCTGTGCAATTAGATGAATGTTCTGTATGTTGTGGCTGTGAGTACAGTAAAACCGAAGGTGTGAAGTTAGGTAAGAATTACAAAAGTGATATAAGTTAGCCCAGTTAGATAGGAATTACACAAATGGGTCAGATTGGAATTGTATGAGGGATGTGATTTTGACAGTTATCCAAGTGAAATAATTTTGCCATTACATAAACTGTATGAGGGATATAGAGCAACAGAGAAACAGCAAGGAAAACTACATGACACACAACATTAATGACCATAGAATCCAGAGCAATCAGGCATTAAATGAACATTGGTGTTGCTATGCTGGGTGTAAATCTTCACAGTCTCTTTGGAGATGCACTTATTGTTCCAGCAGTGTGATTGTGTGATGCTGCCTGTGCTAAGTAGTAATGTTATCATTCAGTGACACCTGAACAACATTATAATAAGATTCAGACATTAATGGAACATGTTTCAGACCTACCCAAGTAAAATTAATGGCTGTAGATTATTTTCATGGACATTTCAGTAGATTGTTTTATAGACACAAAATACTACAGAACTAAAAGAAGCAAAATGCATGAAAGCTGGTTTGTGATTGTGAATCACCATGCGTGTGCATTTCTGCTAAGTAAAGCCACACAAACTAAGGGGTTTTGCTCTATGCAGACTAATCTATAAATGGAGAAAAGACTGAAACAGCCAAGAAGAGCTCAGCTGTTTGGACAGCTCAGATACAAAATGAGGTCAAATTGACACCATGTCACTGGTACAAAGCCTTTAGAGAATAGGTGCTTAAAACAGAGCAGATTCTGAGCACAAAAGTGGCTCAGTTATGACGCTAATAGTGAACATGATTCATTCTTTGTCAGTCTGGCCGTTTATGTCTTTGTTCAGATATGTAAAGGAACTAAGTGGAGTTTATTTGATGGACCAATTTCCATTGAACAAGGTCACAAAGTGTTTCAAAGGAATAAACAATTAAAGAGATTATTTAATTAAAAAGACTGTTTTATAAATTTAACTATTCTGAATTCAATTATTCATCTAGTGTCACATTGATCATTGGTGATCAATCCATAAAGAGTTGAGTAGTTTTACTTATTAATTCACAAAAAACAGTTGATGATGACACATGCCCTGAGTAACATGTTTTGTAGCTAGTGACTGAGGTGCAGATCTAACAGCAGGACTCTACCTTCTGCCCTTGGATACCCTCTCCAGGTAAACCCTGAGGACCAGGAGCTCCCATCTGACCAGCTGAACCCTGTTGAAAAAAAGAGACACAGTCTACATATCTTGATATTATCATCAATATTATTATCATAAATATATAGCAAATGTTGTTTTACCTTTGGACCAATTAATCCAATTCCTGGAGGCCCAGCAGGTCCAGGAGGTCCAGGCAAACCTCTGTCTCCCTGAACACAAAACAGAACAAAACAAATTCTACAACATTTAGTATATAATAAATATTAATCAAAGAAACTTTTTGACTGAGGCACCAATGAGCAACTTTCCATTCAAAACAGGAACAATTTGACATCCATGCAAAAAATATAATGTCTTAGCTCAAGTATATTGCCAACACATTGGGATCAAAATATACTGGGTCCAAATCATTTACACTGCCAATTAGAATGTTTTATCTTTGTGGGACAAAAGACATTTTCATTACTACATTGCCATGTCCACATGGAAGATTTCCAAGAATGTGCACCTTTCTGAGTGTTTTTATATGTGATGATCTGCAGCTTGTATTACAACTTTACACGGTGAAATTACTTAAAGCAATAAGAACTGGAGAAAACTGTGCAGTGACTGCAACATAGATAGGTTTTTGTCCTTTGATTAATACCACTGACCTAGTTTTATGTGTCAAGTTCTTACCTTCGGTCCCGGTAAACCGATGCCATCTGGTCCAGCCTCTCCTATCAGACCAGGAGGTCCAGGAAGTCCCTAAAACAGAGTGTGGCACATTATACATCCAGGCATGTTGGATTATGTGGGACTGGACTGTGATGACTATGACGAAGAGACTCACTGGTGGGCCGCTGAAACCTTCACCTTTCAGTCCAGGAGGTCCAGCAAGTCCTGTTGCCCCTCTGTCCCCCTGCAACAAAACAAAACCGGGTCAGTTTTTACTGGATTATCAGTGTAAAATAAACCTGATGTGAACATGGGAGGATGGATTGAACTCACCTTGGGTCCAGCTATCCCTATTCCAGGTTCTCCCATGGCTCCAGCTGGGCCTCGAGGACCAGGTTCCCCCTGTTAAAAACAATATTAGACCTAGAATGTATTGACTGACAGGTAAAACAGTTAAAGCTGGCATTTGAGAGTCTTACCTTGGCTCCTGGTAAACCTCTTCCTGGTGGTCCAGTGGATCCTTGTGGTCCAATGATTCCTGGTTCTCCCTGGGAAGAAAGAAAGCACTTGATGACTTGGTATCATTAGAAAAAGTCTTTTTAGGACAAAATCTACCAGTTGAAAACTTCTTGAATTGGTGTAAAGTTTTTGTGGTTGTCTAATTTTCTAAATTAGGGGAAGAAAACTGTACAATAAGTCATCAATTTGATTTTATTTTATAATATTTGTATATATTGTATGTTGACCAATTATCCATAACATTGTTAAGTGGTACATGTTGATTAATTAATTCCAGTGGCCCACATCAATGGGTGGGGTGTGTTAGCCAGGAATACTGGGCTATTTATACCATTAGGACATTTTATAAACTGAACAGTTGAGGAAATAACCTGCCAAAAGTAAATAGCTGTTAGACAAGTAACAACTAAAAATTCAGCATGAAGTCTCACCTTGGGCCCCATCGGCCCCACAGGTCCAACTGCACCTGGCTGGCCTCGGGTTCCCCTGTCCCCTCTGTCTCCCTGCCAAAAAAAGACAAACTCTTTACAGCCAAACCTTAATATCTATGGACAAGCAAAACTGCCATTATACGTTATATCTTCATCTGATGTACTGGATGAGCATAAAATGTAGTTTTGTGTTAGGATACCACAGGATAGTCAAGGGAAAATGAAGCCTTTTATTTCTAAATTTAGTAATTTTTTATTACATCATTTATTCATTCATTTGGTTTAATGGCAAGTGTTGGTTCTCCATAAAGATACAAATGCATCATAAAAAGATTCAAATTTGTGGATTATAATTCTGCTGTAAAGATAACAGGTGTAAACATCATTTTAACAATTCCACACATGAATAAGCACCATCCATGGTGGATTTGCATCTACAAATCACAAGTCCTGTACCTTTTCTCCTGGGACGCCTTTTCCAGGAGCTCCGTCAGGACCCCTTGGTCCCGGTAACCCAATGTCACCCTGCCATCACATATAAACACATTTATTCAGTAACTAGAGCAGTAAGACAGATGTAAGATAGAAATTTGATTCTGCAACATTACTTTTTGTCCAGAAGCTCCGTCCTCTCCAGGAAGACCTGGGATTCCTGGTAACCCCTCAGACCCAGGCTCACCCTAAGTAGAATATAGTGACACCAAATCAATAAAATAGGTGGACAAAGTCACCTTTGTGTTGCTATTAAGGTGATTTTTGACATGTAATATCACTGCTCTTGATTTGACTGATTATGTTTGTAACTTTTGCCATTTCTACCATCATATAACATTGATGTTATATGATGATACTGATCAGTACTTGAAAAGTAAAGCTTGTTTAAGCTACATCACAGTGTAGAACAACTGAAAAATGTGGTATTTGAAGAGTGTGATAGTGTTTCAGTGGGAGGAGTGACCGTACCTTGGGTCCTGGTTCACCAACTCCCCTCTCACCTGGCTGTCCTGGCTCACCTGCTGGCCCTACATTCCCCTAAGGACCCCAATAGCATAGTTAGCAGAGGAGTTAGCATTTAAGCAAATATTATATTTAAAAAGGTATAGTTTGTGGAATTACAATCCAAAAATTAACCCATGTTATTGATACAATGGTTCAGTACGGTGTATTAAAATATTTTCACTCATTTACTGGCCTTTCTGATGGGACTGAAGCCCTGAAACTCAGTTCCCATGAAAGAAAACTCCCTTGACAAAAACTAGTTTTAATTTATGGAATTGTAAATCTGTTCATTTGTGTTACTTTGGAGTTTGGAAATCCAAGTTAAGAAATTGTTTTACTGAGGTATATTGAGGCAGTGGTCAATCAGAAATGAGGTAAAATTACTATTTCATTACTCATCCAATCTATCACTGAGCACAGAAATATTATTTCTTCTAGTGCATACATGAATATATTAACATACGCATTAACACTTGATTATTATATTTATTAAGATAATGCTATGAATTTGAGGTGTCAAGTAAACAGCATATCCAGCTTGGATATTCAGAATTAGGCCATTTTCTAAATGGAGTATGTTAGACATCTATACAGCTGATCTGGATAATGTCTGTCATTTGGAGCATGTTCCAAAGAAAAGACACAAATATAAACATAGTCCATAACAACAGCAGTGAAGCTTCTCATTTGTGTTTTTATTCTGGACAACAGTGCTCACTACTCACTCTAGTGTTACAAAGAAGTGTAATTACACAGGGCTTAGCATGCTAACTGCTAAAGATGTCTCTGAGTAGAATATGTTGATATCGTGAACTTCATATCTAAATTGTTATTTTTTCTTACACTCTAATGGCAATCTTAATTTGTTTTTAAATAAATAAATACAATTACAAATTACAAATACCCTTAATGTAGGACATAATATAGCACAGACCTTTGTTGTTAAGTACAGAGACTTATTGTATTAACCCATAAAGACCTGAACATCCACCACTAACCAAAATCATCTCTCAAATGTTTAATACCTATTGATCCACTAATCCTATCAATACATGTAAATGCTTCTCATGGTCATCAGATATGACCCATTTGGATGTCCACACCATCATCTTCATCTTCACTTGTTTTTAATATTCAGTTAATTATATATTTTGTTGAATTTCCTTATTTTTTCTAATTTGATCTAATAACCTTTAAATTTACCATGACCTTTTAATGTACATCTTCATGATCAGTAAATTAAAGTTAGGAAAATATATGATTCTCACTGAAACATACAAAATGCAGAGAATATTATAATAAATTGCGATAAATCACGTGGGAAAAACAAAAAATAATTTGGAAGTTGTGATAAAAATAGTTCTGGGTTTTAAAGGGGTAAATAAACATTTGAACCAGTAAAGGTTTCAGACTCTAATAATAAATTTAAATATCCAGAGTTTTACATAGGGACACTCAAATGAATAGTGACACATAAAAACCTTACAAATACGTCGCTATTTTGTTTTGACTGATTAATCATGGGTCTGCCATTATGCTAAAACATGCATGCACTGCTAAATAATTCTGAAATGTGAATTCCTTTTGCCTTTTTTTTCAGTCTGTCTGCTCTAAACTCGCAGGTGTTTGATTGACAGGTGTATGCACCGTAATAAGCTATGCACAGGAATTCACACTGGAATCAGAGAAAATAAATCAGCTGTCACTCAATATTATCTTTTTCTCTGTTTCTGAGACAAACAACCCATCAGATGTCAACTTGTCCTGTCTTACCTTAGGTCCTGTTATTCCAATACCTGGGGCTCCTCTTGGGCCTGTAGGTCCCACTGGGCCTTGATCACCCTGACAGAGAGACAGTATAAGTAAAACACATATCAAACTAACAGGTGGAAAACACTGGGGATTGTCAGATATGCTTTTATTAATGGTTTTCTTATCTAGTCTGGCTGGTAGAAAAAAACAATGGCTTTGGAGTTGAAGACACTAACATGGTTTTCTTCCACAGAGTGTAAACTATAGATTTATACGAGTGACAGTCAACATTTTCATCCATTTTTAATTAATCTGCCAGTTATTTTCACTTATTTTTCAAACTAATAATTTAATGATAATTTCTTAATAATATATCAGAAAAATCTTAAAGTGTGAAAATTACTTCACTATTTGCTGACACATCTGTGCACATCCTTTAGAATTTGCAATTATTAGCTTACTAATTATTAAAACTTTTCTGATTAATTTGCTTTAATAAATCCTGTTTGGATTAGACTAGTATTATTTGTGCATCTCAGCTAATTTGTAGAATTAGCCAAGGTTGTCTGTGATCTCAGTCCCCTGCAAATATTCCATGTCTGTAAATGGTAAAGTAAAAATTCCACCACAAATGACCTTCCCTATTTGAGCAACACTGGATATCCTGTAACAATAGTAGCCCTGAGTGAATCAACATCTCTGAGATTTTGGAATCATGTACAACATTTTTTGTTTCCTCCAAAAAATTTTTGCAAATAATGGGAAAAAAAGAGCAAACTTCAGCTACAGTAAGGAATAAGGAACTTCTTTTTTTTTTTTTTTATCTCTTAGTGTTAGGCTCTAAAATGTGAGTCTTAACATCAAATCTGGGGGATAATGTCAGAAAATTCAAGTGAAAAACAGAGCTTATCCTGTGTGAAACACAGTCTTAGGTGACCTGTGTGTCCAATGCTGTAAACTCAGATACAGTGTTGCATCCTTTCCCACACACTGATGAATCTCAAAGCGCCATCTAGTGGGTAAACCAGTGTTACAGCCAAATTGTCAGACTAAAATGACCGTTTTGGATGTTTCCAAAAGAGGTATTCAACAAGTTAAATTGCTATGCATAACTTCTTTGACCGCCACACCACTCATGATCATGAGGTAGAGACAATTGACCGTGATATAACACACATTTCCATCCATGTTTTCTCCTCTTTTTTGCCAAGTTATGTTTAAAAAAAATCATATACATTTTAAACATGAATTTGAGAAGGTGGTTCTTGGATATGTGTTGATCATCACAACTAGGCCCTAAACTACAAAAGGATGAGAACACATGGATTAATATTTATATCTGTAATGTTTTGGGTTTTTTTACCTTTTCTCCTTGAATTCCTACACCAGGGACACCAATTGGACCTGGAAATCCAGGAGGTCCATGACTCCCCTGAGAAGAACACTCAGTCATTACATTAGATTTCATATAACTGAAATTATTTCTTCTCCATTTCAGGTCTCTGTACCTTGTCACCTTTGACCCCGATACCAGGAAGCCCACGATTTCCTCTGGGACCATCATATCCCCGATCACCCTAAACAAAGAAGACAGTAACTCTGAAGTACACATGAGCATTCAGATAATAGTTTCAGTCAAAACCTTTAATTCTGGTGTTTAAAATGTAAAGTATAACAAATCAACATATAGCAAAAGAGCAGTGGTTGAGTGGGCAAAAGACTGAAAGGGGAGTGTGAGTGGTGTATTGAGACAAACAACAGTGACATGGAGAAATAGAATCTTATTAACTGATTCATAATACATAAATACACACCTACACCTTCACAAACCTCTGCTGAGCATTCTAAAAATGTAGGCTATAAAGTGCAAATTCCAGACTTAATATACAATTTCTTATTTCTAAATTCTATTGTCTTTTACTAAAATTACAACTCCTCTGCCCTCCAACTAACATCACATATTATCTGGAGATAGTTTTTCCTGAAAAAATAGAAGCTGAGACGTGATTTACCTTTGGTCCTGGAAACCCCTCTCCAGATGGTCCAGGATTTCCCTGAGCTCCAGGTGGCCCTGGGGGTCCCTGGAAGAGAGAACTCACTTCAAACACAGCCCAGAAGAGGCTCAAAGATAGTTTTCATTTAACAAATGTCTAATAAGTATGAAGAAGTATTATAAAACATAGGTTGTGTATGCAGGTAGCCAGTAAACAGATACTACCTCACTTCCAATTTCGATAACAACATACACACCAGATCGCTGTCAGAAAAGTCAACTATACGAACCTACACAAATATGCACTATCATGGCGTTAGAATTAAGATAAACAAAGGTCTCACATACTGTGACATTCAGGACCATAAAACTCTAGTTCATAATGTACACATGAAAGCATGAAAACTGAGTTTTCCAAAATCTCCACCCTGGCTGGAGTTTTCAGAAATGATCATTTTCATTGATATAAACTGGAGTTTTCGTATGGATGAAAGACAAAAACACATGAGAAAATGTCTGTTTATCCAGATACCTGGCTACGTGTATACATGGCCATAGTATCTCTAGATTACTGTGCATCAGACAGCATTAGAATAAAAAAATTCTAAGTGTCATCTATTATAACCTGCAAATTAGTCATGTCCAAATAGAACAACTGTTTTCATGAGTCCTTAAACAGCACAAAATGTAGAGACACAAGATGGAACAAAACCTGTCATGTTGTAATAACAGTAATCTGGGGGCTATGATTTATGTGTTAATTATATGTATCTATTTTTTTTTTTAATAAACCTTTATTTAACCAGGTTGGTCCCATTGAGAGAGTGGATCTTTCTCAAGGGGATGGCAGTGATACAGTCACACAGTTACAGTTTACAGTAAAAGTATGTACAAACATGCTAACACACACACACACACACACACACACACACACACACACACGCACCCACAAAATCAAACTTATAAAATCAATCGAAATATTAACAGACCAACAGCCTTGATTCCATAGATTTCACTCTGTCATTAAACCTTAAAAGAATGTTTGTTGAACATTCTTGTTTGTCATGTATAAAAAAACTTATTTTGGACAGTGGCAACAACATGTTAGAAGGTTTATCCTATATTAAGCCTTCTCTTGGGCTCTGGAGGGCAAACCTCATCTGTTCTCTATCTGGACTCCACAGGACTCAGACACTGATCGCTGGACAAAAGGATCCAGCACGGAAAGACTATATTTTTGACAATGAAGGCAGATACTGTGATGTGTCAATTGTTATATTCATTATTATTATTATATATATATATAATGTATGTATTTTCTGTTACTCTCCTCTTACTTCCTTTTCTTATTTTAAGGCACCTCTTTTTAGTCATCTCCAAACATTTTTAGCTTTCTTCTCTCCATATTTTAGATATAGAAATGTATGTGTTTTTAATATATGGGTACATGTTAATGTATGCATACGACTTTATGTACTTTATTTTTTGCATATTTGTGTTAAGGAAGAACCCAACAAAAAATTATTTGGTTTATGTCAAGGACCTACTAATACATGTCTAAACCACATGTATGTTATGAAATCAAGATTTTGTGAAAATATTTGACAGACGGAAGACCTGGTAGATCAGTGGTGTCAAACTCAATCAGAGAGGGGGCCAAAATTAAGAACGGACTCTATATCGTGGGCCAACTACAATGGATATTCATTTAAATTGAGACAGAATTTGTTTTGATGTATTTTCAATAACCATTCATACAGAAATATGAACATAACTTTGTCCAAGCCATAATAAAGAATTGAGGGGAAAACCAAGCTCACTGACTAAACAAGTAATGAGAACAGATATCAAATAAAACACATAGTGGTATTTTTGCGTTACTGAGATTTACACTGACTTATTTCAAATTAAAATGTTTTTCCCACAAATTCAAAACAGATTTAAAACATAATTAATAATGAAAATAAATAATACAATGTAAATTGTTCAATAATAATATCAATGATATTTTTGATAATCAATCAACTGAAAATATACATATATTTCAGATTTTTAACTTTTAACTGCATACCCTGTTCAAAGTTCTCCCCCAAATGCACTTACAGATTTCTTCACGCAACCTGAAATATCTGTAAGCACATAACAGGCATCCTGTGTGTGGTAGGGGGCACATGACCATTTTCAGCATATAGCTCCTCAATAAAAGTCTTAAACTGGCGGTGGTTTAAACCTCTGGCTCTTATAAAGTTAACTATCACGGTGCTCATCACATGTTCCATTTTCAGTGTTTTCGTCACAGTGTTTCTTGGTGTATGATGACGAAGTAGACTGTCATCTCACCTGCGCAATTCTCCTGCCGCATGTTCTCGCGCATCCTGCTCACTAAATCCACTCTTTTCACATTGCATCTGTCTTGAATTCCTCTGTTTTCAGAGTCCACATTTCGTTTTGTCATGTATTGTTTTGTTTTTTTTTTTTTGGGGGGGGGGGGGGGGGGGGGGCTGTTAGCGTTAGCTTAGGTTCAACCAAATGGACATGTGACTATGAGACTGATGGGTTTTCAATAAAGCTGGGAGAAGAAGCTGATTGGACACCTGCGTGATGCCAAAAAGCCAGCTTTTGCAATGCAGTCTGGGATTTGTAGTATCAATAGAGCGCATGGACATTTTGCATATGGCTGCATCAAAATTCTTTAATACAGCATTTGCACTTTGATGTGGTCGCTGTATCGGTCAGTTGTGGTAAAGAAGGAGCTGAGCCGAGAGGCGAAGTTCTTGATTTACCGGTCAATCTACGTTCCTACCCTCACCTATGGTCATGAACTTTGGGTCATGACCGAAAGGACAAGATCCCGGATACAAGCGGGCGAAATGACTTTCCTCCGTAGGGTGGCTGGGCGCACCCTTAGGGTTAGGGTGAGGAGCTCGGAGTAGAGCCGCTGCTCTGAGGTGGCTCGGGCATCTGTTTCGGATGCCTGCTGGACGCCTCCCTGGGGAGGTGTTCCGGGCATGTCCCGCCGGGAGGAGGCCTCGGGGAAGACCTAGCACGTGTTGGAGAGACTATGTCTCTAGGCTGGCCTGGGAATGCCTCGGGATGCCCCCGGAGGAGGTGTCTGGGGAGAGGGAAGTCTGGGCATCCCTGCTTAGACTGTTACCCCCGTGACCCGGCCCCGGATAAGCGGCAGATAATGGATGGATGGATGGATGGATGGATGGATATGAAAACAAAATGGTTGATTTTTGTCTCATAAGATTAGGATTTGTCTAAAAAATAATTTAAAAAAATGTTAAAAATAAAAACAGCACCACCTGCTGTTGACATTTTGGCTGAGTCTTCATCTACACTACCACTAGAGGGCTTCATGCATGTATGTTATCTAACATAATTCATGAGAAATCTGGTGTTGGCAGAGATGGCAAAAGTACAGCTGCCATGGTGAAAAAATACTCTCATAAAAGTAGAAGTACTGATTCAACTCCTTTACTTAAGTAAAAGTAAAAAAAAGTACAACTTCTCAATTGTAATAAAATACAAAAGTAAAAAGTTAAACAGCATTTTTTGCCATGAATGAAACCATACTTATTTAACCAGGCAAAATCATATAGAGAATCATATAATCATATGAGAATATTAACGGGTATGAGTAAAATTAATCGAAATGTGGGCGGGTAGTGGGTAAGGAAGTGAAAAAATAAAAAAGATTCATGGATGAAAATAATTTTCAGGACATTTAATGATAATGATCATCTAATTTCACCGTGGTTGATCCACAGCCAGTTTGTTTAATTTTGGTGAGCTTCACCTGTTTATATATGGTCAAAGATGCCATTGAGCAACACATATTAGAGATTTCTTGAAGCCCTTAAAGGTGACTTACTGTGTAGACAGTGTGTTTAATCATGAGTCGGGTGGCGATACTCAGCTTTGCAGGCACGGGCGGAAAAGTTTGGAAAAAGTGGACCCGTGGTACTGACCCTGTGCAGGAGTCTGGTACTGACCCTGTGCAGGACTCTGGTACTGACCCTGTGCAGAACTTTGGTACCTACCCCGTGCACAGCCTGTGCGCCTTCTCTCCACCACACTGATTTTCCCTCTGAAGTGACGTATTTTGCGTACTGTCACATCCGTTTAGTTTGAAAAAGTAACAAGCCCATTCTGAGAATGCAAGGAGTATAAAGTACAGATATTTATGCAAAATTTGTAAGGAAAAGTAAAAAGTTGCCAGAAAAATAAATATTCAAGTAAAGTACAGATACCTAAAAATCTACTTAAGTACAGTAACGAAGCACTTGTACTTCATTACTTCCCACCTCTGGGTGTAGGAAAGTGAACATAAGCCTATAATGTTTGACAACTTGGCCGGTCTTTAAAGCTTCATACAGGAGGGCAACAAATGTGGGTGTAGGGGGAAGACTATATACTGGTGACTTCAGCTTTTCCTCAATGGAGATGCCATGACTCACTCCTCTGTCAGAAACAACACATTTTTCAGTTTTGTTGTACCTATTTTCCTGATTGTACCTTTCTCCCAAAATCTTATGTACTGATTTTATATGAAAAGTGACACTTTTTTGTGCAGCATAGACGGCATTGTATTTATACCATCTGTCTTCTGTGTTTTTACTCACAAACACTTGTATATAACATGTATAATTATATACAAGGTAAGGAACAATACATCATAATAAACACCATAAAAAACACTATACTGCAGTAAATCTCTTACTGGTAGTCCAGGTTCTCCTATGCTGACTGGACCTGTGGGTCCTGGTCTTCCCTGGATGCCTTTTTCACCCTGAAAGAACAACACATCAAGTGTCAGATTGGTTGTATCATAGGTACATATGTTTATTTAGTATTTATGGATTACCTTGGCTCCTGGAAATCCAATACCCAGGTCGCCAGGTGGCCCAGGAGCTCCACTGGGTCCTCGGTCTCCCTGTGACAAATAAATAAATACATTTAGTGGAGGCAGACACATCAACGAAATGTAATATACTAATAAAAAGCCTGGTCACCTTTGATTCCATTGTGTAATGACGTAAAGTGCTGTTATTGACTTAGACACCATGTATGTCAGTTGTCATGTCAGTCTGTATTTACGGAACCTGTTTCCTTTTGGGTGGAGAACAGGCTAGTAATCATTTCACCTTCTTTATTGTTTTCTACATACTTGACTCTGCTCCTGTATTATTGTCTACTATCAATACATGTAAATAATTGGTGTAAAATGCATTTTGTCATCTTTTCATGGTCATCAGAAATGACCCATTTTGACGTTCAGGGGCTCCGTTATGAACGTGGAAACACCATCGTCTTCCACAACATTGATTCACCAGTACAACCCATGGAGTTCAACAAATGACAATGGATGGAGAGACCTGGTTTATGTTTAGTTAATGATATACTTCGTTGAAAAAGTAAACTTTTCCAAAACAATTTTTCTGATTAATTAAATATTAAAAAACTACCTGATTTACAATGAAAAAAAGCAGAGAATAATGTAATAAATGGTGATAAATTAGTTAGGAAAGACAGTATATAGGATTCACTGGGTTTAAATCATCTAATTATCCTTATAATCTGCTTTAGTAAACCTAATGAACCACCTCATGTGAAAATTTTTGAAACAGCAAAATGGTTGTCATCAGACACCACTGTATTGAATCAAATCCATTATCCTTGCTAATTTTTTTTTTTTTTTGGGGGGGGGGGGCATTTAAATTTCCCCCAGGAAGCAATGAAGCCAAAGTGGTCAAATGCCATTTAGGAAATAAAATACAGTACTATGTTCCTACTAAAAAAAAAAAAAGTGTCATAGATCACATTGGGATAAAGACATCTTTGTCAAAAAGCTGCTCTATAGTGATGGGGACATCAGCATCCTTTTAGCCTTGGGCTCACACTTTAAAGGTCATTTTGATGTTGTCCGATGTTGTGTGACAATGCACATGTTGTATAAAGCTGGGCAACACTATGATGTGGGAATCATGACATGTGAAAAATAATGCACAGTTTCACAATTCATAAAGACGAATGATGATCTCAAATAACAAATTTTCAGACTAAATGACCTGCATGTTAAACTAATTTTCAAAAGATGATTTTAGATCCAATTTTTTCAACAAGTTGCATTTTTACACTATGGGAGGACACCATGGACTCCACCATGGGAGGACAGCATTATGATGTACATCTTCATATACAGTCTATGCTTTTGACTCACACCTTAAGGTCTGTGCCATCAATGTATGGCTTCTATCTATCTATCTATCTATCTATCTATCTATCTATCTATCTATCTATCTATCTATCTATCTATCTATCTATCTATCTATCTATCTATCTAAACCGAAATTATTAGAACATGGCTTATGTGGCCCTTTGAAAATGTGGTCAATTAAAATAATTAATCAGCAAATAAACTACTACACCATCTACCTGTAATGACATTTCAAAGCAATTAATCAGTCTGTGGTTGTGAGACCAGAAGAAATGAAATTTCCCCAAATCTACCACATTTTGAGCTGTGGGGACACTTACTTTAGATCCTGGTGGGCCTTCAGGACCTAGGTCGCCTTGCAAACCCATCACACCCTATTAAAGAAATGTAGAAACATACACTGCCTTAATGTGTAACATAAACTTTGAATGTTCAGGGTTGAATCAGAATACTGAGAACAAAACAGACATATATGAATGGAAATGTGTGCACAATGTATGTCCAATTTGTGGGTCCAAACCTGGCCCGACACTGAATAAACAATACAACAAGATTAAAATCCACATTCATGGCTTTCATGTCCTCTGCACACAAAAAGAACGACACTGTGCCAGTAGCACAGAGGAGGAAGAGTGGTTCAGCTGGGCGGCCTGGTCCCTGCTCTAATCCCACTACACAATGTGTGTTCCTGCAAAAGAATAATATCCTGCAAGCCTGGATTCACTGCTTTGGACAGTCACATTAGTATCAGGATTACCCATAATCCAATATTCACATTCCATTAGTGCAAGAGGGAATAAAAGACAAATTCCACTTCCATTTTTCATATTAGAGAGCAAACAAACTGTCTGATGTGGATGTGTTGTGATGTCTATGTATCAATGTGGGCAGTGTGCGAGACCTCTGGGTTCAGTGTGTGAGCACTGAGTGATGAGAACTGACCCCTTGTATACGTTGGTCCATCAATTAGATGGGTGGAAAAATGTCAGTTTGCAACAATAATGCTCATCAACTTTTCAACCCAAAATGCAAAAGTTTTTTGAGTTTTGGATTTCTGGATGAGCAAAAAAAAAAGATAACCTTATGGAACCATTATCACTAATGGGCCTCAGGGCGCTATCTAGTGGGCGATGGCAGTACTGATACTGTTGAACAGACTAGAAGTTTAAAAATTAGGTGTAATTTACATTTTGTTAATTTTTCTTATTTTTATGTTTAATATATAAAATGTCTAACTTTCTTTGCCTGTGTCGGCCCGCTAACATTCGCATAGATGCAGTGACACAAAATGGATTGTTTTTTAAAATGCCAGTGTACAAAAATAATTTTATTTTCTGCATCGCTTAGTCTTTGGAAAGGTAGAAGGTAATTTGGCTACACAAATATATGTATTGCAACTTTTAGACAATCCAGTTTCATATGCATGCCTCTTGATTTCAACAGTATTCAGAGGCAAAGGCTAGTTCACTTTAGGGGTGTGTATTGGCAAGAATGCGGTGATACAATACAAATCACAATACTGGTATCACAATACTGTTGACAAGACGATATTTTTTGTTTTGTTTCTTTTTTTTTTAAAGATTTTTTCCTGGAAAAATTGATTTACACCACAAATATACTCAAACACTAAACAAATTTTTATTCAGAACAGAATGTATTGCTATATCACAAAACATTCCTCTGTAAAAACCTAAAGTGCAGGATTTGGAAAAAATAAAGATTTAACATCCAGCTTTATCAGTACAAAAAACACGATAAATAAATAAATAAATAAACAGACAGACAGACAGACAGACAGACAGACAGACAGACAGACAGACAGACAGACAGACAGACAGATAGACAGATAGATAGATAGATAGATAGATAGATAGATAGATAGATAGATAGATAGATAGATAGATAGATAGATAGATAGATAGATAGATAGATAGATAGATAGATAGATAGACAAAATTATGTTTCTATAGACATTACAATCAAAAATCCTGCTGAAATGTTAATATTCTACTAGTTATGAAAAGAATGCATGGTGGACAGTTCCTGAATCATCCAACATCATAACATTATTTTCAGACAGTAAAAAGTGCTTGAAATAACTATTAGTTAACAAAACAGTGTTACCACATGATACTACACGCATGACCTGCAACATCACAAAACTACTTTCTTAGTACACAAAGCAAAATACCCATGTGAATATACAAATAAAAGAGCTTGCAGGATTCACAAAAAAGAAAACCAAAAAATAAAAATGAACCTCCACTATGTCTGCATTTAAAAAATACCTAATAATATTGATATGGTCCTTTTTAATATCAATACAGTATCGTAAAATGAAATATCGCAATATATTGTGGAACCGATATTTTCTTACACCCCTAGTTCACTTTCACTTATTTTGTTGCCATATTATGTTTTTTCTTATTTATCTGCATAAGTAGGTCTTAAGTTACAAAATATTGTGAGTTCCTGACCTTAAACAACTGAGACAGATGTTTTTTCACTTTCCTGCCACTTCATTCAAATTATTAAAGGTTAGATGTATAATATTTAGTGGCTGGTGGTGAAGTTGTATATCACAACTAGCTGAATACCCCTTCCCTCACCTTACTCTGTGGTTGACTAAAAGTGTGACATTGGGAAAAATATGAATAATGCAAAAAATGCAAAATGTTTTCATTGGAACCAAAGACTTCAACCCTCAGATGCTGGATGGTACCTGATATAAAATGGAAAAAGGAGTTGTCAAAGACGTTTTCTCCAGGACTCATTACGATGTCATTCACTTTATTCAGACCCTCTAATAATTAATTGCACTAGTGCACCATTTTGCTCTGTTAATCAGAATCATGATGTCTGCTGTGTGGGTTTGGTTTTGATTCATTTTTTTTGTTAACTGTCCACACTACCTTATCTCCCCTTGGTCCTCGTAGGCCTGGAGGTCCCTCAGGGCCCTGTAAGAAGATATTTGATTCATTACCAAAAAATAGGACCAAAGATCCTGTAGTCCAACAACATATTCAAAGACAATAACTGACATTCGTTTGACCTTTCAAGGTCACTCAAGGTCAAAGGTCATGGCACCAAATGAAAGCCCTATGTGACTTCCTATCTATTGCCAATAGTAATTATATCACTACCTTCAACTGTTTTGAAGTTATAGCACTTTGAATATTTTCCCATTATAAACCAATGGGGATTTTTCACAATTCAAAAATTCATAAAAACATGTAAACAAATCAATATTTCTGAATTATTTGAACAAAGTTGGTAGACCTTGCCTCAAAGAACCTCTGCTATGAATTTCAATTGATTCTGGCTGACGGTTTTGAAGAACAAGTTTCTTGAAAAATTGTTTATGGATGATGGACAGACGGACGACAGATGGACGACAACTGATACCAATAGCCCAATAGACCTCTGGGCTGTTGGACTAAAAATGCTGCTGTAATAACTGAAATATTGTATTATAAAAGATACTCACAGTGTCACCTTTTTCCCCAGGGGTGCCACAGTCCCCTCTCTCCCCCTGAAAGACCAAACATATCATTAAACAATCTTCATATCTTCTAAAATCAGATTGAATGGCTGAGAGACATGTTGGTAAAGCTGAATGAAGAACTCACTCACCTTGTTGCCCTTGTAACCTGGACGACCCTTCAGAGACGAAGGAAAAATAGTGCTTTATTGGAAAAAAAAAACTGTTAAACATAATTTGGAGTGCTGTACTGAAATCAGGGAGGCTTTACCTCTGGTCCATCATTTCCCGGACGACCATTCAGTCCTGGTTCTCCCTTGTGAAATAAATCAGAATGTCAACGTCTGCATTAAAGAAAGGACTGAAAACCAAATAATCTACAAATGATCTGAATACTGCATCTACCAGGGCTTACCCTTCCTCCTTTTTGACCAGGAAGCCCTCTGAAGCCTGGGTCTCCTTTTCTACCCTAAAATAAGAAAGAGTACATCTTTGAATATGATTTATGACAGGCAGAGCAACACCAAAACAATGACCATCTTATGAAACCAAACTATGGATTCAGTTTTTATAAACATTTTTATTAGTCTCAATCCCATGATCACTTTTTCACAACTCTTAAGACTGTTACACATGATAATGCACAGCTACATAAACTAAAGTAAGCATTACTTCCTATGATCTGCTAGCCTGTTAATTTGTCTACCTAGCATTAATTGTGTTTTACAGTATGTGAAATTTATATTTCTGTTATCAAACACAACTGCATGGTATATTTTTCTTTTCTTTAATACTTTCTTTTTATTGTTTCTTTTTTAAGAACATGTTGCAGATATGGACATACAGAAGGAAGACAAAAAGAAAAATAAAGACATACAAATCTCAAAAGAAAAAGAACATAGTGGATTGCCATGCCTTGACAGTATGCTCCAGTGTTGTTATCAGTAAGATCGTCCTTGTCCTGCCATTGCATAAACAGACCATTTCTCCCACTTGTCTCAACATTGTTCTTGAGTCCTTATCTTACGGGTCAAGAATTCCATTACATATATCTCACTCACAATTTTTTGCCAGTCATGCTGTGTTGGTGAATCTGATTTGTACTATTTTATTGTGATTGTTTCATTGCTGGCTGCTAACAAAATTTACAGCAAATATCTCTTGTCTTTTAATATAACATTGCCTGACATATTGCCCACATACAATAGTACACTTGACTTGAGTATATTATAGCCCAGAATTTTAGTAATTACCTGGTGAACATTCTCCCAAAAATATATGATTTTAGGACAAAAGCAGAATACACGAGAATGGTCTACATTCATATCTCCACATTTTCTACAACATGGCTGTAGCACTGATGTGTGTTTGTTTCTAATTCTGGGTGTGACAAAGAATCTAATCAAGTTCTTCCTACAACATAATCTCCAAACAAGTGATGATGTAGATGTCTGCTATGTTTGCCAAATATTTAACCATTCACCTTCTGAAATATTCACACCCAGTTCTCTTTCCCATTTCAGTTTTACATATGTGGTTGTGTTCCCTTTTCTCTCCATTAGGTGGCTGTGCATTATATGAGTCTATGCTTCTTTGAATTGTAGGTTTCAACTATGGTTCTAATGAAACCATTCTTACCCAAGGTTACCTTACATTTTACTTCTTTCTCAAAAAAGTCCTTTACTTGCAAGTACCTATAATGATCATGGTTACTTAAACTATATTTTTGTTTCATCTCCTGGAAACTCAAGAAATTCCCATTTTTTGTTAATGTACATAATGCAGTTATGCCGTTTCTACTCCATTGTTCAAATTTTTTGTCATGAGAACTAGGGATAAAGTGTCTGTCATCTGCTATCCACCAAAGTATCCCAAGCTCTTTCTCCAGTTTATATTTACATACTATGTTAAACCACAGCTTTAATGTAAATTGAGTAACACAACCCATCTGGTTTATTACACTCATTGTTCCTTCTCTATCTCCGATAAGACTTTGAATTTCCCTTCCTTGTACAAATTGTTCTAAATTTTTCCATTTGGATACATAGGGCTGAATCTACTAAGATCCCAATTTGCGTGTAGTAATTTGCTTGCGCAATCTAGAATTTTGCATGTGGGGTGTGACCATGGTTTACGGGTGCACAACAGGTGCAAAATCTTGGAGACCGCCCTATTTAAATGAGGGTTTTGTGTGCGCTACTGAAGACAATACGCTGTAAAAACTGCTCTGGGATGCACCAGCACTAATGGCAACAGTGCGCTGAATGATCCAGACGCATATGTCTCAATTATTTTTTCTTCCGTCACTCCAGAAATGTTCACACAAGCATGAAAAATGCATCTCTGTATCTCCTTTAATCATTTCAATGTCCCCTAACCATTTCCATGAGTGTGCAATTACGCATCCAAACCATTTGCACCTCCTTTTGAGACGCAGTAAATACAGACGCAGTTTCTATGAGCAAAATTGCTTTTGGGTTTGATAACTCACTTTGCGTGTGCTCAATTATTATATTTACATTTTCTCCTCCCACCACACGCACAACTTCGTGTAAACACCCCAAATTGCATATTCATTGTGGCAAATGTACTAACTGGATGCAGACGTGCAATTCTGCACCTTTGAAAGACGCAACCCTTATTGCGCACTGTTAGTAAATCAGTTTGTACATTTTTTTGCGTGTGCAATGAATTTACACACGTTTTAATACATGCAAACCTTTGATAGATCCAGCCCATAGTTTTTGTCACACTCGCGGATTATAGGTCTAATTTGTGCTGCATGAAAATATTCTCTAAAATTTGGCAGTGCCATGCCTCCTCTATCTTTATCTGTAATGTATCAAATTTGACTCTTGGTCTTGTGAAGCCTGCTACCGGACGTTAGCCTGGTTTTGTCTGTCTTTTATGTTTGTCTGTCACTTCCTGTTTTATTTTGTTAAGTTTTCCTCGTGTGTCTTGTCTGTTGTCTTTACTTCCCTTCCTGGTTCGTGTTCACCTTTTCCCTGATTACCTGACTCCGCCCTGATGTGTTCCACCTGTGTCTCATTGTCTTCCCTGCCTTTTGTGTATTTATACCCTGTCTTCTCCCCTGGTCAGATGCCAGTTCGTATTCTCTCGCAGTCTACTTACCAGCGTTTTGATCCTGTCTGTTTGTTTGCCTACCTGTGTTTCGACCCGTTTTGTCATCCTGTTTTTGCCTGCTCCCTGTCGGTTTTTGTCTGCCTCCATCTGCCTTCCTGGATTTTGACTTCTTCGCCTGGTTTTTTGGTACGTGAGCTAGCTTTACCCCTATGTCCTGTTGCCTGTCTGTTTACTCTCCCGTGTTTGACCTGTTTCCGTCCCTGACCTCCCTCTGCTTCTCCCTAGTCGGCGTGCCGACTCAAAACCCGGAGCCTAACCATGGGTTCGTGTCCCTCGCCCGGAGGACGAATCCCTCGAGGACTTCCTTGGCTGCTGTCCTCAAGACCCTGTTCATTATCACAGCCTTTATTTTTGTATTACCTGAATATAATAAACTCTGTAAACTTTTACATCCGCCTCCTAGTTCTGCATTTGGGTTCTGGGTCCGTACTATCAGCATTACAGGTCTATAACCATTCCATATATATCTTGAGATGATTTTGTTCCATAATCTGTATAGTTTCTCTGGTATCTTAATAGGCAGTGACTGGAATAGGTAGAGGAGTTGGGGAAGAATACTGATTTTTATGGTCTCTGTTCTTGAACCAATACCTAATGAAAGACTATTCCACCTGTCCAAGTCACTCATTATCTCTTTGTCCATTTTGATGTAGTTATCTTCATATAAGTCTTCAGGTTTTTGTGTTAGCATCACCCCAAGATATTTCATTTTGGTTGCTCTCCAAGATAATAAATTAGATGTATGTTTCTGGATGGTGAGTAGCATGGTATATTTTTCATGTAACTTGTGTAGACTTTATTATGCAACTTTCAGCTAACAGTCATGCTCTCTGAAATTACTTGGTTCCAGTTAACATGACAGTGTAAGTCTGAGTTGCCAGGGAATTAGTGTTAGCTTCACTGCAGCTCCACCCTCTTGTTCAAATACTGTCCAAACTTTTGTCTCTGACACCAATATTGCAAATTTGAATTTTGAGGTGACAGAATGGATTTTGTTCCAAAGCAATGCTCAAGTCTACACACTGTTGTGCACATGGTATACTGATATGGTGGATGTGCTAATCATCTGGAAAGAGTGGAGATGGTGTTTAGATAAATGTGAGACTGTAAACTATAAAGTTGTAACTGTTTATGAGGATCATTTGTGAAAACTCACTGGACTTCCTGGTGGTCCCCTCTCTCCTCTTTCACACAAACACACTCTGGCCTGTGGACACTAAAAGTGAATGGGAAAAAGTTAGTGCAAATATGCAAAATTGTATCTTAATTTGTGAAAGATAATGCTGAATCACATGAACAACTCACCCCTTCAAATGCAACTGCACTCTGGAAGCAAGATAAGATGAGACAAAGTATAAATAGTTAACCTCTATTTTCACACATTCATTGATAGGTAACCTCAATTTAGAGAAAAAAAAAACTGAAAAAGACACTATCATCTGTTTTCCATCATTGTTAATGCATGATTCTCTCTTACAAGCTATAAATATGAAGAATGTCACACACTGGAAAAGCTTTGACCTACTGGAGAAATGTGCCCTTTTTGTCTGTGTGGAAAATGCAGAGCAGACGGGGAAAGCCCCCCCCCCCCCCCCCCCCCCCCCAGTAGACACAGCTCCGTCACTGCAAGCTGAACCCGCTTTGAGGATAAAGAGTGTCGAGACAGAGCAGCATAAACACACTGGGGGGGTGGGGCTGGGGGGCAGACCCTGCTGTATGCCAGTCATGTCATCAGTGCTCCACACATATTTCCATTCATTAAACCAAACTAAGAGGGAAAGACACACAGATGAAATACTAAAGAAGCAATACCCTACACCTATGTATGGTCAGTAAAACAGGGTCAAGAATGAGCTGGGTCATTCCATCCCAAATCAACCAGATTTCAGAAAGTGCCCCGCATGACCCCCTCAGAAAATTCTGAAAAAATTCATACTTGTTCACCTACCAGATAAACGAACACATCCAAAATTTTAATGTCATATCTGTAATAGTTTAGGAGATACAGCCCTTTGAAAATTAATGTTTTGTTTTTTTAATTTTGCAAATTTGCTTTTCGGCCAACTTTGAGGAGCTATATCTCCTTAGGTATTTTCTCCCAGAATTTTTATGATGCTGGCCAGCCTAATTTTGGGAATTCTATTCATAATCCTGAACAAACTTATTCATCATGGAGGAAAAATGTGTTGTTGGATTGATCTTAAAGGATGAATGTCACAGAAAGACATTATCAAGACAAACAGGCTTTCTGAAAATTGGTGATTCTGGGAAATCTTAGCTACATTTATGTCACTGACCCTGGTGAAATTGGGTCAACTGACCAGCTCCATCCAATTTCCGAGAAGTCTCTACTACAGGCATCAACCTGAGCCAGTTCTGGGAAATCTATAACTATTCTATCTGAACCATCATGCAGTTCCACACCCTAGTTCAAAGATGTCAAGTATTATCATAACTTGTGCAATAATCAATGCCATTATACTGTTAAAAATGCCATTTACACCTATGTTTGTATACAATTTGAAGAAAATTGAAATCAACCCATTTTATTCATTACCTCACAGCAACACTTTTCATTGAAATGCAATCTTTTTGGAGTATATTCTTGCATCGTGACCATAAGAATCCATGCAAAAAAAAAAATTAGGTCTCTACATTCATCCATTATGGCGCAGTGCAAGCCTGAAGAGAGAGGACATTTTGAAGAATTAGCCTTTTTGCCTGATTTCAAGGCCTCATGGACCAAACATGAAGGCACCTACAATTATTTTGATGCAACATATGGTCTTTTCAGGGGGATTTCACCCCAGACAGTAAGTTTCAGCAGTGTGGCTTGAATACCTAAGGAGATATAGCTCCTCAAAGTTGGCCGAAAGAGCAAATTTGCAAAATTAAAAAAAAAACAAACATTAATTTTCAAAGGGCTGTATCTCCTAAACTATTACAGATATGACATTAAAATTTTGGATGTGTTCGTTTATCTGGTAGGTGAACAAGCGTGATTTTTTTCAGAATTTTCTGAGGGGGTCATGTGGGGACTGCTGGTTGAATTGCCATGGAATAACCCAGCTGCCTGTCTACCAGACTATGATCACATAGTTTTTGCTAATGTTAAGCCTCAGACAAAATGTAGTTCAGTAATTAGATCTTTACCTTTACCAAAGAGATTATGTAACTGCCTGCATCTGTTTATCTGTCAGCAGGGCTACACCAAAACTACACGAACCTTGATAGAAGGGTAGGGCAAGGGTGACGCACAGTATGAATCCCTTAAATCGATTTCCAAAGTGCAAAACTCAGTAGTAGTGCTCAGTAGACATTTGCTGAATTATCACAAATCGAAGATTTCAGACTCTCTTCACTATGTGCTATCTGAACTGAGCTCCTGTCTCAGAAACTTACCATCTCTTTGAGCAGCTTCTCCTCCAGTTGAGGATCCATTAGACTTTGGACAAATTGCTGAGCAGGGGTGCTGGCAATGGCCCGCAGCTTGGCATTATTCTGACTCTGCTGGGCAATGTCTGACAAACCTACAGCAAAGAACTTTATACCATGACCTTTGGCCTCTGCTGCAGCTGCAATCATGTCGGGGCTGCGGGGATGGTCAACCCCGTCGGTCATCAGCACTGCAACCCTAATGCTGTCTGCCGGTGTCTCATGCACTAGCAACTGTGAGGCGTTGGTGATGGCGTAAGTGGTGTAGGTACCATGGCCGATGTAGTTCATGGTGCTGACTGTACCATGGAAGGAATCCAGGTCTTTCCAGGTGGAGAAGCGCTGCTCTATAGACACAGAGCTGCTGTACTGAAGAGCAGCCATTCGGATCTTCAGCGTCCAGCCAGCCACCTTTAGCATGGACAAACGGGTGCTAAAGCTCAACACAAAGGCCTTCTGCTTCTCAAAAAGGAAAATCTTTGCACTCTCTGAACTGTCCAGGATGAACGCCACCTCCAGGGAGCATATCAGATCTATAGGGGAGTAAAACACCAAAATCTCAGGAAAGTGTAGTACATTAACCCAATGGTGCATTTACCAAACTTTGTATGGAGGGGCAAAAAGATGGCAACAGGTCTTAACAGAGTGGTATGAAGGACAGCGCACAGCTGTCTTCTTATATACTGTACACAGCTTGGCCGAAAAACTCATAATTTACCCAAACAAAAACCAAGGTCCTTCCACTGGATAATTAATGCTGTGATTAATATGTTCGAGCTGCACCAATTTCTTCAACCCTTTAACTGACGCAGTGAATAGCTTCACATGTTTCAACCTTCAGTTTGATTGGATAAGATTGGACTGTGTTTCAGTGTTTTTCCATTGTGGTTTGCCTTGTGGTCTGATGAGTGCAGATTTACCCTGATACATCAGGGTGAGAAAAGAAGGGGATGAAGTGATTATCCATCATGCCTAGTGCCTACAGTACAAGCCTGTGGGAGCAGTTTTATGATCTGGGATTGTTTTACTCGGTCAGTTCTAGGATCAGAAATATTATCTTAAAATGAGGTCAGCTGACCGCTTGAGTATACTGAATGACCAGGCTTTCCCATCAATGAAATTTTTTTCTTCTTCAAGATGATAATGTCAGTTCAGATCAGGCTTGTGAATGAGTGGTTCTGGGAGCATGAGACATTACTTTCACACATGGATTGGCCACCACAGAGTCCAGACCTGAAATCCATTGAGAATTTTTGGGATGTGCTGTATAAGACTTAACCTCTGGTCCAACTCTACTATTATCAATGTTAGATGTTGTTGGAAAAAAAAGCTCCTCTGAATGAAAATACATTTCACATTGCATAAGCACTGCATGCCATAACTGATGCTGCAGCAAATGCACCCTGTAATCAAAGCTAAAGGCACTGAAATATTATGTTTGGGACGTTTTGTTTGTTTGTTTGTTTGATTGTTTTAGCCTGGCAGTGTATATAAATGGTTTCAACAAAAGATGCACAAAATACTACTCAACACACTACCCAAGGTTTCTTAATAATCATTAATAAAATAATAATTTCCTCTATGTAGTACAGCAGAAGAATAAAAAATAACTATTACATTTAGAAGAATTTACATTTGATGAATGTATCACTTATTTCATTGTTTTGAGAAGCTTGTGGACTTCATAGTGGTGGTTTGTTTTTACAAGAACAGTTTTAAGAACAGAAAAGTTAGGGGTTTTTCAGCTATTTGCTATTTTTTTCACCTGTTCAAATAACCGTTTAATCAAATTGAATCACAGAAAATAATCAATAGATTAATTGTTTAGAAAAATAATCAATCTATACATATCTGCACTTCTACTTAGTAAAAAAATGTGTAGATTTTGCCGCCCCGGCTACAGAGTAAGGGTTTACATATTTCAGAAAAAATTGCATAACTTGACCACACAGTGGACTTGGGTCTGTCTAACCTCATACCAGTCTCTAACCCATATTTCTAATATATGATCTTTATATCCACTGTAAATTGGCTCTTTTGTACTTCTTTTTGTCATTTTACCTTGCCATCTTCTCTTACCATCTTACCCAAAATGAGTTATTGTACAGAATTTGTAAGCAGGTGGTTCTTATTCTCTTCTAAGAGTCTTATGTCCCATTTCTTTAGTCTTCAGTGAGCTGCTGATCCTTCTACCTGCACAAATGACTCTAGATTCACCCACAGATTCCCACCAGTGAAATGTAGATACGTCATATAAAGACTTACCATTTCCTCCATTCTCATCACGGAGCCTGTAGTTGTTCCTGCGTCCCGTCTTTCGTTTCTGGCCTGTAACCTCGTGTAGCAGGGCCAGCAATAGAAGGCAGAACCCCACTCCTCTCCTCAAATTTCCCACAAACAACATTTTGACCCTAATAGATAATGCAGAAAGTTGCATTACTTGCTAAAGTACACAGAAATGAAGTACACCAACATGTGAGCATCACTACTATAAAATTAACATCCTGTGTTCAATAGCATACTTAACCATGCTTTCACTTACTCAGTGTAACTGCAATTTATTTGTGACATTCTGTTCTATCATTCACATGATCCTATGCTATACCAAACTAATTAGAATGCAAATACTATGGAAGCCCAATTCTGCCACTGTGGAAAAAACCCAGTGAGTCAAACTAATGACTCTCAAAACAATGGTGTAAATAATGACTTTTAAAGATTCTATGATGGACTATGAAATTTTTAAGAATTTTTTTTTATCATTTTGGGCTATGACATCATTATTTTTGAGGTACTGCATGATTATTTTGAGATACTAAACCATTATATTTAAAATGTCTCATTATTTTGAGATATTTCCATCATTTAAAAAAAAAAAACATTACTAAATCCTTATTAGGAGATACTAATCCATTATTCATGAGTCAATAAAGCATTATTTTCAGAAACTAATTCATTAAAGTAATTATTTTGAGATAGTAAACCATTATTTTAAGATAAATCATTGTCTATTATTTCTAAGGTACAAAGTCACTGTTTAAGGAAGGTATTTCGTTATTTTGAGATATTAAGTAATTATTTTGGTGATTCTAACTCGGCATTATAAATTCTAATGAATATCATGCTTTGCAAAATACTACATAAAACCAAGTTAATCTGTGCAGTATTGCCTTTACGTTTGTCTTAATGCACTCAAGTAAATAATCTAAACTTTGTCTTTATGTGACCATATGACTCAAACTTTACATGACACCACTCAAACAATAATAATCATTAAAAGAAAGTCAACAAACTACAACAGGTATGCAGAGAAGTGATCATAAAAATGAAAGCAAGTGAAATCCTTTACCTAGAACCTCATTTAGCTGCAGTCAGTGCTTGTGGCCCGGTGTGCTGTGGCTCTTTGGGTGTCATTTCTCCTCGGGTTCAGGTCTAACTTCAGGCTAACTTAAACTGAGAACCATCTGAGCTGATGTGCTGTGTGTGTAGAGGAGGTCTGGTCTGGTGCGGCTCCAACATCCCCTCTGAACAGTCCCCTACGGCGCGCAATTATTGGTCCAAACATTTCAAAGGCACCAACAGGTTACATATAAGATTATTATTAGTGCGAAGAATAGTGAACATTCTTCTTACCATGGAAAAATACAACTGACAAAATTAAACAGCGAAATACCAGTTTCATTATCCATCATTAGAATTAATTGTGCGTCTTTGTTTCTCATAGACTAACTCCTTGTAATCCAATGCCGGTTTGGGAGGATATCCTTATATTCTTTCCTGCTCATGTTTTGAACTGTTGCATGGATATTGTTTGGATGCTACACGTAAAATCCCAGGAGATTGTTTTAGTTTTCCTCTCTCTCCCACTAATGTCAAAACCAGATGAATTTTAGTACAATTCTTCTAAATGGAACCGATATGCGTCCTATTTTGCGCACAGTAGTGAACTACAACAAAGAGGAGGCGATGCCCTCTGTTATTACGTTAAACTTTAGCCCATTGTTATTTTATAATCGTCTAAGTCTTGTTAATTTGTATGAACCAACTTGTCTGTTTTCATCCTTTTTGTTACAGCGCACTCTGTTGGTTAAGTGCATGTGAAGCGCCACTCAGCCTCACCGGAACTTTCAGCAGCCGGTACTTGTTCTGTCGGACATATTTTGATGATACACATAACATTCAGTAGCACTGAAGTTGTCGATCTTCGTCATGTGTTTATCAAAGTGGTACTTGCTCGCCAGTGTTTACAGTTTGAATGTTTGTAAGTAGTTCCTAAATGTAAGGAAACGAGTTTAGCAAGTGTTCATGACTCCTGGCTTAACCAACGTTTGCCAGACGGCGATGTTTTCAGCTCGACCTTTAGTCGTTAGCATTAGCTAAAGTTAGCATGCCACTAAACCTGGCACTCTTACTAGATCTACACATTTACAATTCTGGCCTTTTGTGGTCCATCGTGTCGCCTACTTTGGATCCTTTAAATGTTACGATTTTTGCTTATAAAACAATTACGTTACCAACTTTTTAGTTAACTGCAGTTAGTTAACTTTTGTGTACTTAGCTGAGGTGGTTGTTACATTAGCTCTAGCCTACCAGAGTGTCCACAAAAGCTATGTAGGTATCAAGTCCGACTTGAAGTTTTTGTCTACATTTTGGTCAGTTACACTTTTACACTCTTTCTAATAATAATTTTGATAGAATTAAAATATTAAATGTGTAATGTGACATGCAGCCCTCCTACCAAATGTATTTTAGTTTCAGTTGTAATATTTTTTGTGGATTTGGAAGAACACAGTTGCATAATTTGGATATAATATTAATATTTATGTTTCCATCAGTGGATATTCACCTCGGAATAAGAATCGTTGTGTGTTAATTTATTACAGTTAACTGTTTAGGTTTGTGGATGGAGCAGGACGCCAAGTTGCTCTACGTGTCTCTACTTTATCTCAAAATTGGTTTTCACTTTTTTCCATTTAATGGCAGATCGCATAACGTGTAAAAGTAACTTACAGCCACTTACAATGTTTCAGTGAGGGTTATTGAGTTGATGAGTGAGTCACCAACAAGCGCAGGAAGCTCAAAACAAACAGTTTTTTTTTTTTTTTGTGTTTTTTTTTTTGTGACCATAGTGGACAAGGTTAGGCGAGTGATATTCATCAGATTGGAGTCTTCACCATCGCTACTAAATGTCACTAATTTAACATACTAACCTTCAAATATGATGAATTGTTCATGTACTTACAACTGTGTCCTTCTGATTTGCAGGTTGTTGCCTGGTTAGAGGTCAGATATCTTTGAGACGCTTCTAGCTGCTTCTGAATCATGAGTGGCTCTAAGCCAGACATCTTTTGGTCTCCTCACCATCCTGATCGCTATGTCATCTGTGACTCTGAGCTAGGCCTTTACCGAATTGGACCTGTAGGAAGTGCAGAAGCCAAGGCTGGTACACTCCCTCTCTCTGAAGAAACTGCTGCTACTTTACTCGCCATTAACTCTGACACCCCTTACATGAAATGTGTGGCCTGGTACCCAAAGCATGAGCCTGAGTGTTTGCTTGCTGTGGGTCAAGCTAACGGCAGAGTCGTCCTCACTAGCTTGGGCCAGAGCCACAACTCCACATGTAAAGAGCTTGTGGGAAAAGAGTTTGTGCCCAAACATGCTCGTCAATGCAACACTTTAGCATGGAACCCTGTGGACAGCAATCTTTTGGCTGCTGGGTTGGACAAACACAGAGCAGATTTTTCTGTCCTCATATGGGATATTAGCAGTAAGTTCTCCCCTGAGGCAAGTGTAGCAGCTGAAAAGATTCGCCTTTCATCTGTAGATTTGGACTCGGGCACAGTAGTTACCAAACCGTTGTACGAGTTGGGACAGAATGATGCCTGTCTTTCCCTCTGCTGGCTACTTCGTGACCCAAAGCTGCTCCTGGCCGGCATGCATCGAAACCTTGCCATCTTTGACCTGAGAAACACAAGCCAGAAAACATTTGTCAACACCAAGGCTATCCAGGGGGTGACAGTCGACCCACATTTTCCTGACAGAGTCGCCTCTTTTTTTGAAGGACAGGTGGCCATTTGGGACCTGAGGAAATTTGAGAAGCCTGTGCTTACTTTGACCGAGCAACCCAAACCACTCACTAAGGTATGATTTTGTTGACTCAAAAGATTCTTAATATAAAACAAAGCAATGTTGGTGGCAAATTATGTTTTTCTTATATTTTCTTGTTCTCAGGTGGCTTGGTGTCCAACTCGTACTGGTCTGCTGGCCACTCTTACACGTGACAGCAACATCATCCGCCTGTACGATATGCAACACACACCAACCCCAATTGGTGATGAGACAGAGCCCACCATCATTGAGCGGTGTGTCCAGCCCTGTGACAGCCAGATCGGCAGCTTTGCTTGGCACCCGTCTTCTCAGAACCGCATGGTGGTGGTGTCAGCAGCCAACAGGGTTATGACAGACTTCACAGTATTTGAACGTATCTCATTGGCCTGGAGCTCCACCACGTCACTCATGTGGGCGTGTGGCAGACACCTTTATGACTGTGTGGAGGACGGGGCTGATGGACTGAAGAGCACAATAGAGAAAGACATTGCCACGAAGATGAGGCAGAGAGCGCAGTCCAGATATGGACATGATACCGTCCAGTTGTGGAAGAACCACCTGCTGGCTGGAGGAAATGATCCCCAGCTCAAGTCTCTGTGGTATGATCTATCCTATATCCTTTGGAAAACCCTGCTCCATAAGGGGCTCATATCAGCTCTTAATTTGAGTCTGTGATTCAGTTTATCTGTTGGAGCTTTATGGTGTATCTTGTCATTGTGGCATGAGTCTTTTTTTGTTGAAACACCTATTGCAATTTCCTATTGAAGTCCTACATATGAAGCAGTGTGCAGAGGATATGGAGCTGAAACTGCAGGGGAACAAGCAGTCTGTAGTCTACTCTGGTATCAAGAACATTGTAAAAACCAGCTCAGGTAAGACATCTGACATGCTCATTGTGTCAAAAACTTGGGCAGGGTGCTGACGTTTGGTATTTTTAGTGCATTGAAAATGCTTTGTTTCTTTTCAGAACTAAATTTGTGCATCCAAGGAGTAAATATGCTTATCATCAAAAATACTGGTTAATGGCTCCCTACCATAATGTAATATACAGTGGGGCAAAAAAGTATTTAGTCAGCCACTGATTTTGCAAGTTCTCCTACTTAGAAAGATGAGAGAGGTCTGTAATTTCATCAGAGGTACACTTCAACTATGAGAGACAAAATGAGAAAAAAAATCCAGGAAATCACATTGTAGGATTTTTAAAGAATTTATTTGTAAATTATGGTGGAAAATAAGTATTTGGTCAATAACAAAAGTTCAACTCAATACTTAGTAACATAACCTTTGTTGGCAATGACAGAGGTCAAATGTTTCCTGTAAGTCTTCACCAGGTTTGCACACACTGTAGCTACTAAATACTTTTTTGCCCCACTATATTATCTCCCATGAATTTCTTAGTTACAGTGTCATTTGTCCCACCACATTTTAACATGTATACCTGAATACATTTATTGTCTATAGGGTGACCTTGGGTGACTTGAAAGGCGTCATCAGATAAAATTTATTATTATTATTGTTATTATTATAATTGTTATTATTATTATTATGTGCTTTGCACAGTAATGCAACATCCCCAGAATGCAGAGGCAATACCAATACAAATGTTTAAGATAGAAGTCTGCCCGATAGCTGATTTGTTTTGGTTGGTTTACTCGACTCCTCTGATGTCATTGACCAACCCAAAGGAAATAAGCTAATGTCATCAACAAGTGGGACTTTTCTTCAAATTTGCCACCATCAGAAAGCTATAGTTATATTTCTTATTAAGTTGACAGATGATTTCAAGTTGTATAAAGTATTTTTGTTTATATCAAACGGTTTTGAGTGACAAAACAGCTTCTGTAAATCGGCAGTAAATTGGTTTATATATTTCAATTTATATGTTTCAGTATTATATAATTATATATTTCAGTGCTGTTTTTTGAAATTGCTTTGACTGTAGAGAAATGCCAAGAATCTAAAAAAAACCACTTGGCTTTGTACCATAATGTGTAGTATAATTTTCATTTTGTTAAAATGCATTTTATCGCTTTGGTATAAAAAAAGTATTGTTCAGGAACCAGTCGTAAAGCTGCATGAGCTGAAATCCAGAGAAAAATGGCAGAAATGCAAATTATATTTCTGCACCTGTCTCCCCAGTTCTGATAAAAAGATGAAAAATAAAGGTAGATGAAATTTGACGCTGCCGGGGTCTGCCTTGAACCATGGATCAGAGCAGTAGAGATGTCTGACTGAATTTGATCAGTCATCAGTAATTCCAGCTATCGATCATATATTTTTAACCCCTACCTGTGTGAAAACACCTGTAGTCAGACAATGTCTGTGTCAAGGTAAACTTTGTACAGCCACAGAATCTGGGACAATTTCTTTTAGCTCACCAGCTGATAGGCCATGAGCTGTTGTGAAGGCACTCTGTCCATCGTTGATGTCTTTGTCAGCTTCATCACCGTCGGCTTCGTTAGCAATTTTTTCAAACATCTTCTCCAACAAATCTACTGGTCAGATTAATTTCAATTTTTTTGTAGCTTCCTTGGGACAATGTCTACAAAGTTTGTTCACAGTTTTGAGAATTTTTTATTTTTTCATTTTTTATTAATTTTTGAAATATTAAAAATTTGCCTTTACTTATAAAGGGCCATATTTTGATGGTTTATAACAGATAGAGATATCAATATAGTTACTATTGAGCACTGATAGGACTTATCTACATAGACTTTCATTTAATTTGTTGAATTATCCTCCAGTGAAAGTACCACCCACATCTATTGAGAGATTAATCTCCCGTATCAAGTCCACAGGACTCTAACATAGCTTGTTACTGATTCTTTATACAACATGCGGGTGAGCTACACGGCCAGTGGTCCTATTTTTGTTTCTTCTCAGACTACACAAGCTACAATGTGCTAAAAGGGAATAACTGATTTATCTATCAGTACCCAACACATCAGGATGTTACAATGTTATATATCGTTAATGATATATTTTCTTCGTATCTTTATATTTATTTTTAATATTTTATATTATTGAAATATTATTTTAATTTAGATAGTTGAATTCTTAAGTTTAATCACATATTAGTCAGTATCACTTAGAAACCTTTGTGTCACAGTGGTAAAGTTCTTAGGATAGGTCACATCTTGGTCAACATACTAAACTGACAGATTTATGATCACAGGACTTAGGTTTTATCTTAGGCACACTTTTAAATACCGCTTTTAAATACACATGCCCACAGACGATCACAAACAACAAGAGATAAAAGGTGAACACGTTGTCAAAATGGGGTTTTACATAGAATTGAGGTATCACATCTGCTTGACTTTAGAGTCAGATGACACCAGTCCATTTTCTGTGACCAACCCACCTAGCACAAGGGGGTCAGCTCATAGTTTGAAGATCAGGTTACAAGGATGATAAAAGTGATGTGCATTGGAATGTCTGGATCCATTTCCTGCTTGGTGTGGATCCTCAGCACTGAGTCATAGTATGTACTTTGTTTGTGGTCAGATAAGCCAAATTAAATTTATAAAAATGAGACCTAAAAGAATCCAGACTTTTTCTTGGAGCTTCCAACAAAAGAACACGTTCACATTATGCATTATGTTAAATGGTCTGTATCTTGTTGTACTCAGGTGCATCTGAGAGTCGCAGGTGCTGGAGTGGCTCCGACCGTCAGACAGACGTACCACGATACCACAGTGACGAGCGCAGCCTGGCCCTGCGGCTCTGTGGCTGGATCAGCCGGGGCTCCGATGTGGACGTGGAGCCCTTCCTCCGATCTCTGGAGCAGGAGAGGGAGTGGGAGCGAGCAGCTGCCGTGGCTCTTTTCAACCTGGACATCAGACGAGCCATTCAGATCCTCAACAAAGGAGCCACTGCTGAGAAAGGTCAGTGATGGATCATAGGACCCTTAGGCGTCTGAGCCTACTTTGACAGTTTTTAATAGTTTTGATTTTGTCTTTATACAACACGTTAAAACATTTACCATAACCTTGTTTGGTATCATTTTGTTCAGCGTAACTTCACCTATATGATCTGAGATAGATAGATGGATAGATAGATAGATAGATAGATAGATAGATAGATAGATAGATAGATAGATAGATAGATAGATAGATAGATAGATAGATAGATAGATAGATTGATTGATTGATTGATTGATTGATTGATTGATTGATTAATTAATTAATTACTTTAAACTATTTTATTAACATATTGGACCATCAAATCCAGATTGAAAAACATACACTATTTATTACCATAAAAATCACTGTCATGCTCAATGAACAGCACTTTTAAAACAGTGTGTGATCTGATCACACTGGTGTGATCATGGACCCTGAAGAGGTAATGTCCTGCTGATAGGAGATGCCACTCTGCGTTACTCAACCTGCAAAAGTACACAGTAAGCCTATTACGCACCATGTTTATGTAAGTTATTTAGGATCTCATTTTTCTTTTCTACTTCTCCTTTTCTTATTTGAGAACATTGTAACTGATATTTAAAGATTTGGTAGCTGTGAATAAAAAAGTCCAAGGTTTGATACAGGACATGACTAAATGGCCTCATTCTTGTTATGCACCAACCTAGATCCAAATAAAAATAAACATGTAGGAATGACAAACATGAACCAGCAGCCGAATTACCTTGTTTTTCACCCAACATTCATCTGCTATCAGCTGCAGCACTCTTCACACTCAGAGTTAATGAAAACAGCAAGAGAGGGCTGTTGTTTACACACGTCTTGACTAAGAAAAATTCCACCAATGTAGGTCAAACGTTTTTCTGCTGTGTGTTCTAATGAGTGTTTCCTGAGCATGACCGAGGGGCTGACTCATTAGATAAGGTGTGCCGACAGAAATATCTCTGCAGGGTTTTCTCTCCAACAGCAGCTTTAACTCAAACTGAACACTATGAAGATGTCCTGATAGCTTTTCAGCAACTTCAAACACAGTGCATATGTATTTCCCTGGTACACGTCTGACAATGAGTATTTTTATTTCCTCTACATTCAAGGCTAGCTGTCTGGGGGTGTGAAAAAGAAAGGCATTGCGAAAGTTTAAAATTCCTTTTTTAGTTGTTTTGAGCACTGTTCCATGAGGAAGCCAAAGCGTGTCTAGTATATGATATCCTTAATATGAGCCAGCTTTTAAACACAGATATTTTTAAAAAATGAACTCTTTTGCTCTAGACCTTCTGTTTTAACTGAGCAGTCCTTCCATCACAGATAAAGTGCTCCTCATTTGTTATGGACAAGTTTAAATGTGGGGCATGCTTTCTTTGTGACTGCAGTGATGGTGAGATTGTATAAAAGACTTTATAAATGGCAGTAAATCTGCTTCGTTCTTTCCAGGTGACCTAAACTTGAACGTTGTTGCCATGGCGCTGTCGGGCTACACCGATGAGAAGTCGTCTCTGTGGAGGGAGATGTGCAGCTCCCTGAGGCTGCAGCTCAAGAACCCCTACCTCTGTGTTATGTTTGCCTTTCTCACCAGTGAACCTGGAGCCTATGACGGCGTGCTGGTACTGAATCTTTTAATCAGCATTTAAAAGAAAATACTGTGTATATAAAATGTTTTAGTCTAATCAGCCAACAAAATCATATAGCCAGGGTTCTCACAGTCAAGAAAAGCATTCATGGAAAATCATGGAATTTTAAAATGTCATTTTCCATGGTTGAAAATGTCATGAAATTGAGTAAAATCATTCAGTGTGAGAGCCAAAACATTAATTCTGTGTATCCTTGGGATTCAAATATATAACTATGCATCATGAATTGCCGTAATGCCTACATTTTTACTTAACCCTTAAAGGCCCACAGCTGTTTTTGTCACCTCTCCCAAATAATTTATCACCATTTATTATATCTGCAGCATTTAGCATTTTTCTGTGTAAATCATTTATTTTCCGATATTTAATTCACTGTAAATTCAAAGCTTATCATATCAAAACAGAGAAAACTGAAGAAATAGTGGCTTTTACGGCAAAATATTTCATCAACTGAACGTGTCTCCAACCACTGTCATTTATCTGCTGGTTGGGTCTTTGAGGGTTAATCTGTACCATGCAGTGCCGCTGTTCGGTTGATGGTGGATTTTTAGGTCTTTATGGGCTAAAACACACATCATGCAATGTGTCTGAAAGTCACATAATAATTTCTGATTTATTACCTCCGCCAAGGAGGTTATGTTTTTGCCAGGGTTTGTTTGTCTGTCTGTCTGTTTGTTTGTCTGTCCGTTATTATGCAACATAACTCAAAAAGTTATGGACAGATTTTGAGGAAATTTTCAGGGTTTGTTGGAAATGGGATAAGGAAGAAATGATTAAATTTTGGTGGTGATCGGGGGTGGGGGGCCCACGGGGGGGGGGGGGGGGGGGGGGGGGGGGGGCAGACCAGAAAATTTCAGCAAAATCTGTCCATAACTTTTTGAGTTATGTTGCACACTAACGGACAGACAAACAAACAAACAGACAGACAAACAAACCCTGGCAAAAATATAACCTCCTTGGCGTGGGGGGCCCACGGGGGGGCCACTGATCAGCCTTGGCAGAGGTCTGCGCTCTCCGAGTGCTTCTAGTTTATTTATTTTTATCCAGTTACATCTTTTATGTGACTTCTTATTACTTGTTTTAAGTTGTTTTTGTCTTGTATTGTTAAATGTTTTACAAAATTTTGATCATATTGCGTATTTCACATTGTTCTTTGTCTTGTGTATTCCATGTCACTTTGGTACTGGCATTTCTTTTACATAATTTTTTGTCTTGTTGAGTGATTTTAGTTTTTGTTTGTTTTCTCCTCTCCTCCATATTTTCTCATCGTTTCAGAGAAGTACACTCATAGATTCTTCCGGAAACACTCTTCTACAATTTTAATTCAGAAAATGTATTTAGATGTCTCATCATTGTTGTGTATTTTACTTTGATACCTGGCCACTCAGTGAAATCAGTTTGTCCCCACCCTAAATTTGGGACAAGCACACGTTGAGTTGTGGAAAAGTCATGGAATTTAATTTAAACAGATAAAAACTTCTCATCTTTTGGCAAAAATTGCATTTTGAGATCAAATCAGGTCACCAAAATTAAATATCAACAGTATAATTACGTGACAATTTAGTTCACCTTTGGTGCTAGGAATATTGTAGTATAATAAGGCTAGAAAGGTGAATTCAATGTCAGACTACTCTGTGGAATAAATCACTTTTGGAGCATTAAAGTGAATTAATTTGAGGTCAGGCTCCAGATGTAAATCCACATTTCAGAGTTGGTATTTTTTTTTTTTTATCTTAAAAATTTTTTCAATGAAATTTACAGAACAAAAGAACAACCCTGTAAACCTGGTTTAAGAAGGATCTTAGTATTTTGTAGTAAAAATTAAAATAACTGACAATGAAAATACTTAACATTTCAGTATTGTACATTAATGAATTAAAGTCAGCTTCTGTTCATGCATTTAAATGAAAAGTTGTGAAACTTTGTCTATATATGTGCGGAAACCCTGGATATTGGAGTTTTTTCTCTACTTAATGAAAATAAGTTTTTGTATCCGGTGATCAAAGGGAGATAAAAATGTCATTGGTCTTTGAAATTTTAAGGTATGCAAGAATGTGTTTTCGATTTCCACTGTTAGTATTGTAAGTCATAAAAGACTCCAGAGAAAATGAACATGAGCCCAGAACAGTTTGTGCTTTTTTTCCTTCACCAGCTGCTGCACATTTATTTATCTCCTCAGACCTTTTGTGACCTGAAGTTATCACTTCACAATGAAGGAATTTACAGTCAGTCACTTTGACCACATTTCCTGTCATTGAGGAGCTTTAGAACTTCCTGGTTTGGTTTTCTGCTAGTTGTGTTTTATAATATCAACATTTAAAGGCAAAATTAACCAGTACCAGTGACTGACATTTGCATGTCATCTAAGTTCTCTGTGTATTGTCAGTGAACTTTTTTCTCAATTTTATTGGAAAAAATGAACTTGGTATAAGGTGAAGCTAAAGTATTTGTCTTTGTTTCAGAATGAGAGCAGTGTGGCTGTGAGGGACCGAGTAGCCTTTGCCTGTATGTTTCTCAGTGATGCACAGGTAAGACTATGTTTTTACAAACCAACCTTTAAAGAGCAGATTATACTCTATTATATTATAGTCTATACCAGGGGTGTTGAACATCCAGCCTGTTGGCCAAAACCAGCCCACCAAAGGGTCCAGTCCAGCCCATGGGATGAATTCAAAATGCAAAAATTAGGGGTGTCAAAATAATTTTAGTTCAGGGGCCACATGCAGACCAACAAGTGGGTCAGACCAGTAAAATACGATAATAACCCATAAATAATGACAATCCAAATGTTTCTCTTTGTTTTAGTGTTAAAAAGTAAAATTACATGAAAATGTTTACTTTTACAAAACTATCCTTTCACAATAAATGTGAATTACCTGAACAAATATGAACAGCCTGAAATGTCTTAAGAGAAATGTGTAATTTTTACAATATTTTGCCTGTTACTAAATGTTTTGTATATATGTAGATCCACTGTGATCTGTAAGTTGTAATGCACATGAGTAAATGATAAACTGAGGCATAATATTGTTAAAATTAGACTTATTTGACATGACCTTTTCTTAAAAAAGCACTAGTCATAGAGGGCCATCCAAAATTGTATTTAATTGTGTTGCAATTCTTTTGAATCACACTTGGGTCTGTTTGAGCCACCAAGAAATATGTGCTCTAAATTGAAATAAAATTCCCATAATTAATTCAAAGTAATAAGGTTTAACTCTGTGCTGTTTGATGGGGAAAAAAACACATTTGAAAGTAGAAATGCAGCTATTGATTATTTTTGTAATCGAATAAATCTGTTGATTATTTTCTTTGATTCCATTAAACAATTATTTGAATAGGTGAAGAAAATTGTAAAAATGTGAAAGAGACATGTCTGAAAATGACAACTTGTCCTTTATTCCAGAACCAGCTGAAACAGCAACCACAAAAAGTATAAAAGTAAAAGGATATATTAAAAAAATCTATAGATGCAAACACTGACAAACAAGTCAAATGACATCTAACTTACTAACAACTTAAGATGGAACTAACATACAACTTTAAAAACAAAGACATATTTGTAATGTTTGTGTTAAAGTTAAAAGTTGATGGTTCCAATGTAGAAAAGTGAACATATAGACATTTTCTGCCTTTTTGTCCTTGTATCTTCTTCAAATATGTTGTTTGTGTTGATCCTGGCATCATGTGCGTCACAATAAGTGTCTGTGTGAAACACAACAGTGGAACCAATGTTTAGCAGCAGCAAAATGAAAGAAACAAAGCTTCGATTTACGAAAATTGTAATTGAATAATTTCTAAAAATTGATTCAAGTCAATTAATAGATTAATTGTTTCAGTTCAAATTGAAAGTAGTTCAACTTGACACCACTTCAGTTCTATTTAAATGAAACAATACTGGTGTTTCCCCTTTGTGGACTAAACCTGCTTTTCAGCCACAGCTTCCATACATCTTGTCATCTTCTGCATAAGTCTTTCATATTACTGTTGGCCACTTTATGCCTCTCCTGGAGCAAAAGTGTGGTTGCTCTGCTTTGTGTGAAGGCACATGAACACCCATCTTGCTCTGCATCACATCCCAAGATTTTTGTCTTTATTTTTTTCAGGGCTTTGTTTGACACAATTTTTGTATGAGTGTGTATTGTGTGGGCTACATTAATCGACTGCTTTAATCATTAATCCCTATGGTGTATTTGTCAACAGTTGCCTCGATACATTGACAAACTCACCAATGAGATGAAGGAGGCGGGTAACCTGGAGGGCATCCTCCTGACGGGGTTGACCAAAGATGGAGTAGACCTGATGGAGAGCTATGTCGACCGCACTGGAGATGTGCAAACTGCTAGCTTCTGTATGCTTAAGGTACACAAATACAGAAAATAAGTGGTTCTGAGAGGTTTCCAAGGGGTATTAGTAATTGTTTTGTCGTCTGTCCATTCAGTGACATAATTGCATTATCTGAAGTATGGATTGAGATATTTGCACCAAATTTATACGGTGGATGCATCTTGACATGGAGCCGAAACCTATTGAAAATAGGTCACCTTGACCTACTTTTTAAAGGTCAAATGGCCTTGTGCAGTTAGAATATCTGAGTACTTTCAAATATAAATATGTATGTAATAAGTTTTACACAAAGACAATCTAATCTAAATTATAGTGCAATAACTGTCAACAGAATCTTACTCTATATTTGGCCGAGGGGTATTAAAAGTGCACAGCATGTTATGTTTATATTAGTGTTGTCAAACGATTAAAAATTTTAATCAGATTAATCACAGGGTTGCTATGGATCATTTCAGTTGATCACGATTAAATATCATTCTTTTTTAATGTATATTAATCACGTTTCATTTTGCATGAGCAAACATATTCAAGAAAGAAGGGAATATATATGCACTTAACGTGTTTGTTGCAAGCTGGGCGACGCGTTAGCCAAAGTGCAAGCAGAATCCCTAACTAACATATGCTTCGCATTAATGTGGTATTTTAAGCCAGAAGTGCTTCGGTGAAAAGAAAAGTTCGTCCTGCAAAATGTGCATAATACTTTGTCATTCGACTGTTCCATCTTGTTTTGTTTTTTTTGTTTTTTACTTAAATTTCCCATCCCGAGGGCCAAAGTGCTGTGTAGCATCTTCCATCTTTATGGGTTGGTTCTGCTGCCTGTCACTACTGGATCAACTGCCCATTTGTGCATGCAGGACTTCGACAAACTGCCCGAAATGTACTGTCAGAGATGTTCAGGGTCATTCTGTGCTGCAGATGGATTAATTGTGTCAAAATTTTTAATCAGATTAATCATGATGATGGATTAATCTGCATAAATGCGTTAATTTTGACAGCCCTAGTCAACAACAGGCTTTTGTAACTTGGTGTAACTGGTCCTTGAGCCTGAACCATCAAAATTGTTTTCACATTGTGAACAAACTGAACCTAGTATCAGTTTGATCTGGAATAAGACTGCCTCTTTTGGTCGGATCAAGGACAGGGTACAATCCCACTTCAGATACTCTAAACTAGCCTTTTAATGCATGACGTTGCAGTGCATTTTAGCAAAAGCAGTCCTGGGGTCAGCATTTTGGTCAGTGACCCTGTGTGCTTTGGCCTCCAATTGGAGGCCACATGCATGTGCATTTTTTCCCACACTTGCACATAGTTGGAAACTAACCCCACAGTTAATCATAAACACTACATATTACCAAGTAAAGTTTGAGTGTTATTAATGAAACTGATTGTGATATACAAACTGTAACAATGAGAAGATCAACTCTGTATAAGTGTACCCTGAGAAGCAGATCAGTACACATGCTAAAACATGTCTGTACATTTACTAATAAGTCACAACTGTTTTTCCAAGCACAATTACCACCTCAACACCTGTGTTAACAGCATGAGACAAGCCTCACAGGAGGTATTTGCTTTCATGCACTTGTCAGTGTAAAAATAGTAAAAAAAAAAAAAAAAATTGTAGTAGAACTGGCCTGTAGCATCAGCTCTGACGTAAGTGCATATACCTTCCATGTACCGTACATAAACATGTACACATTCCACTATAGGGATGGGTGCATGAAGAGATAAAGAGGTGGAATTCTCCAGAAGCTGAATAGAGTTTGCTGTTTTTGTGGTTGCAACACCTTAACTGACATGAAAATATGAAAAAATCAAAACAAAAACTTGTCCTTAAAACAGGGTTCCCCAGGTGAGGTTCTGAAGGACCCTCGTGTCCAGTGCTGGATCGACAACTACCGTAACCTGCTGGATGCATGGAGATTCTGGCACAAACGGGCCGAGTTTGACATCCACAGGGGAAAACTGGACCCAAGCTCCAAACCACTGGCACAGGTAGCTGATGTTCAGCAACCGGTTTGTTGATACTAAAATGAGGCATCGAAACAACAATAAACATAATCAGAAAACCTGCTCACACAGATGCATATAAGTGTTTGGAACAGTCAGCATTTGTTATATCATGACATGAAATAAGGCATTCATGGTTGTAATGTGGCAGGGAATTGTCTATAGTACTGTACAAAGGTCTTCTCTTCCTTCAGCTTGACTGTTTTTTTAGGGCTTTAATGTGGAGACTTATTTGTTTTAGCATGTAAATGCAAACCTGTAGTTATTTACAGTAAGTTAAAGAAACTGACTTCTCCAGTTAGCTTTAAATTCTGACAAAGAGCTGTAGTTTATGAGTGATATAGGCTTGTTCTGGCGTAACTAATTTAGTCTGTCTTAGTCTGTTTTACATGATGCAATTATGTGCAGGGTTTCTCCAAATCCTTTAAAAGTCTTAAAAAGTTTAAAATCCAATAGTCTGAACTTTATAATGTTAACACAAGTTTGACAAGTCTTAAAATTGATGAAGTTATGAGTTAATATACTTCAGTCTCATTTTTAAAAGTTTTCTTCTGAAATAGCACTGATCACACTGTGACAAAATTCTGAACCTAAATCTACATGGAATAAATAAGTACCAACGCAAACAGGTCAGTTCAATTCAATTTTATTTATAGAGCCCAATATCACAACAAAGGACTTCACAGAAATTGTTTAATTGATAGAAACACAATTATAGTAAACAAACAGTCAAGTAATCAATTAGTAAACAGTTGATGAAGCAAATGGATCAATGTCCCAGGCATCCCCCATCCTTAGAACCTCCTTCTCGGTGAGGAAAAACTCCAAAAAACCCAGTGGGAAAAGAGAGACCTGGGGGAGAACCACCGTGAAGGACAGATCCACTCCCATGGATGGACGGGCTGTAGATGAGACCAGGACTGATGGACATCCATTTACTGGTGTTATTACAGTCTGTAGGGATGCACTAGGGTGGGGGTATATGCAGACTGCTGAGAGGGGGCATCTGGTGGGGGTGAGGAGGTCCATCCAGACTGGTGAGAGTGAGGGGTCACAATACTTTTGAGCACATCGAGCTGTCGTGTTGTAATATCGTGTGTGGAAATTGATGGGTTGTCTTTAGCAAGTAAATCATTCACTTTTCACGGCATTCTGCACCTCCTATTTTAGTTCAATTATGTTGTGTTTTTTGCTTGATGAATTGCATTGATAATAGTCTTAAAAATTGTCTTAAAAAACCCAGACTTTATCTTGATGAAACCTGCAGAAACCTGAATGTATGGTATCTTTTTTGTCCACTATCTCAGTTGAATATAATGTATTATAAGCCTTACTCAAGAATTAGCCAAGAAGATATTTGAAAGCAGGCCTACATGCAGTTCATGCACACATAGTTCTATTTTTACTGTTTATTGAACACTGGTAATGTCTAATCTATTTAGTATTAGTGATTCAGTGAGTTTTAAAGAGTCTGTTTCTCTGTCATCAGTGTTAGTGTGATTACTGCTGCACTGTTGCATTTTTCCAACTGCCAACTGTTGTAATGTTCTGATCACATTAATTTGTGCTGTTTTATTGCGTCGTGTGGGAGATGAGCTCTAATCAAATAAATCTCAAACATTATCCCCTCAATATAATTTGTTTCAGTAACTCAAAGCAACTCAAAGTCTTCCTCCTACTCTGAACAGTTAGTCACTTTAGGTGTTCTCTGAAGGGACATGTTGAGAAAAATTGGGTTTTCAGTTCTTTATCCATTATAAAAGAGGTTTGGGCCTCTAAAAATAATATTAAACTATCAAAGCTCTCACACTTAGCCCTTTTTCAGATAACTTGGGCTTGAAATAACTGGTTTGGATGTTCATATTTATGGTATTGTCACATATAGTCACGCACTGCCTAGTTCTGTTAAATGTGATGTCTGCGTAGCTGTGCTGCTGACCACTTCTCATGTACATATTTTCACACCCGTGGTGTGGAGCTGCTAAAGTGACCCATACTTTTTATAATGGGTGTCCCATTAAAATGCTACCACTACGATTTTATTATACCCCCACCCACCCCAGAGGGTATGTAGATATACCAGGAATTCTGTCCGTCCGAGATTTTGTCCAACAGATTTCTCTGACACTATTCACCCAATTCTTTTCAAATTTCACACATGTACTTTACATGTGCCTTTCACTCAATTTTTGTGTGTTTTCTTTTTACTAAATTTTTAAAAGTTTTTAAAAGAATTGAAAGTTAAGACTCAAAATTAATCCCTGGGTAGGCAGGATATCAGTGAGCAGGAGGGGCAAAGTGTTGACCGGGCGGGGGTATTAGTAAGCTCCGCTTACTTTTGCACTTGTTTTGTTTTAAATTTACTTTGTAAGAAAAGTCGTTTCAAGCAGTCATATGATTTTTAAGTCAACCAGAGAATAAGTGAGTGTCTGTGATACATTCAGCTGTAGCCTAGAAATGGAAACTGTACCGAAGTGTCAGGTTAAATATTGCTGGTATCTAGATTTGACTATCAACAGAGGTTTTTTGTTTTTTTTTTTAAATTAGCTTGAAAATTAGGCATTTCTGCTCCACAAAGCTTGACATGCAACTGACATGCACCTATGCTGTGGCTGCTCTAACCTGTTAACATAGGCAGTGAAAGGAAAATCAATAGATATCATGATCACCATGAAGTTGTAACCAGTGTACTCCAAACCTTAACCAGATCACCAGGATGACCAGAAACACCAGAAGTACTTTTGACTAATGTGTGTCTATGTGGTGGTATCATTGGCACTGACTTGACTCCAGCAGTTAATTTGCATTCAAAGCAATTGAAACAGGCCCTTTAGAACAGGACTGAAAACCAGGAGTTTATAGGCTTGGTTTTTAGCTGAAAGTTGCTATTCACATTCTGGGGATATGTGAAACTGGCTTTAACCTGTTAAATAAGGTAATAATATGTTCCCTCTAAAACATAACGGACATTCCAATGATCCCAATTAAGTAGGTTGAGATTATAGCTGTATTATCTTTGTAATATGTATGTCTGTCCTCTCCAAATTAAATTGAGACAGCTGCTGAGCGTGGTCAGTCAGTTCTCCAGTCCTTATCAGCCAACCTTTGTGTTTGCTCTCATGTGGCAGGTGTTTGTGAGCTGCAACTTCTGCGGGAAATCCATCTCTTACAGCTGCTCGGCAATGCCTCACCAGGGACGCGGTTTCAGCCAGTACGGGGTCAGTGGATCTCCCACCAAGTCCAAAGTGACCAGTTGCCCTGGCTGCAGGAAACCACTACCACGATGTGCCCTCTGCCTTATGAACATGGGCACACCGGTGTCCAACTGCCCTGGTAAAGTGGATTATACTGAGTGTGCAGACAGATTACGTGATATTTTAAGTAGAAGCCATACATGTTGGAGCTGCTTCATACTGAGAGAATACGGCAGAATATGCATACAAAGCAGTCAAACCAGGAACTGCGATAGCCAGTCATTTTTATTTTTTTTTTAAATTTCAGTGATATCCCTCATACCATATTGATTATTATTTTACCCCCACCCACTCCAGAGGAATATAGAGATATACCAGAAATTCCGTCCATCCTTCTTAGGTTTTTGTCCAACGATTTCTCAAACACTATTCACCCAATTCTTTTAAAATTTCATACATTCTTTACATGTGCCTTTCTTTTAATTTTTGCTTTTTTTAAACACATTTTTAAAAAGTTTTTCAAAAGATTGAAAGGTAAGACTCAAAATAAATCCTGTGGTAGGCAGGGTATCAGTGAGCAGGAAGTGTATTTGTAACCTCTACTTACTTTTTCACTTGTTAGCTGTTAGTATCAACTTGTGTTTGTTTTTTCTTTTTCCAGGCACAGGGAAGTCAGATGAGAAGATGGATTTGACAAGGGAGAACAAACTCGCCCAGTTCAATAACTGGTTCACCTGGTGTCACAACTGTCGACATGGAGGCCATGCTGGCCACATCCTCAGCTGGTTCAGGTAACACTATATTAACCGCCACCAGAGTAAAAACTGTTTGTCAGAACAAAAATTCAGGTTAATTCAGTTTTGCATAGTGCAGTCATAGTATACAAACATTTTCAGGCATTTCACAAATTAAGGTAGAGGTTTTTTATACTACACAGAGAAGAAGTGCAGCAAAGCCCATGATGATGCTGGGAAGACAACACATTCTTTTACAGAAAGAAACCAAAAAAACAATGGGTGCAGGGTAGATGTCCAAAAGCATAGAAAAAGAGCAACAAACAACATAGAAACTGGATGACAGACTCAGTCACTGGGCACGTTAGTCCAGAATCACACATCAAAAATGTAGTTTTCCAGAGCCAGAGATTCCTAGAGATTCAGTAGGGAAAACGCTAAACTACAAGAAAAAAGACACAAAAACATGTTCTCCTATAGATGCACCGCTCAGAATATGTTCCAAAGGTCAGAATCTGCAGTGAGCAAGCTGTCAGTCCCACTTGTCAGACACACATCAAATCCTTATATTTGTAGTTTTTAATCCACAGAGAGCCCTATGGGAAGAAACACTGCTCTCACAGAATGGTGGACCCTAGACCCAGAGTTTGGCCCTGTCAATACTTAATCACCTCTCAGAAGGACTAAAACAAACATCTAGTTACGTGTTTGACACTTATAGTCAACTTACACCTCCCATCACAGTATTTAATGACTGAAAACCACTACTTGTGGAGGATGAAAGTCCAGAAAATAGAGAGGTCTGTCTGTTTTCTATCTGAATGGAGAGTTGCTTATGTTGTTCAAGCGATGAACCAAAAGAAATTCTTCATTGTCGAAGTTGAGGCGGATTAGCTAACATCAGCTAACAGTGTTGTCTAACAGCTCATTAATTTTAACTGCTGCAGTAGTAGTGACAGCAGATGTATTCTGGTTATGTCAACTTGCTATCTTATGACATAAATTTAGCATACACATTTCCAGTTTATAGTTATACACATACAGTTTATATAGTTTAAATACACTGCCTGGCCAAAAAAAAGTTGCCACCTGGATGGATTTAACAAAGCAAATAGGTAAGAGCCTCCTGTTGGATAATTACTGCACGGGTGACTATCTTTCAGCTGGCAACAAGTTATTTAACCCCAACTGATACCTTGAGTAGCTTCTCATTTCTTTAACAACCATGTTGAAAGACGCATCCCATGGCATGGTCGTGGAAAATAGGTTAGTCTGTTTGAGAAGGGCCAAATCATTGGCATGCATCAAGCAGAGAAAATATCTAGGGAGACTGCAGAAAATACTAACATTGGGTTAAGAACTGCATTATTAAATACTGGAAGAATAGTGGGGAACCATTGTCTTCGAGGAAGAAATGTGCTTGGGAAAAAAATCCTAATTGATCATGATTGGCGATCACTTAAACATTTGGTGAAATCAAATTGAAAAAAAAACAAAACAAAAATAACAGTAGAACTCAGGGCTATGTTTAATAGTGCAAGTAAGAGCATTTCCACATGCACAATGCGAAAGGAACTCAGGGGATTGGGACTGAACAACTGTGTAGCCTTAAGAAAACCACTAATCAATGAAGCTAACTGGAAAAAAAGCTTCAGTTTGCTAGGGAGCCTAAAGATTGGACTCTAGAGCAATAGAAGAAGGTTATGTGGTCTGATGAGTCCAGATTTACCCTGTTCCAGAGTGATGGGCGTATCAGGGTAAGAAGAGAGGCAGATGAAGTGATCCACTCATCAGGCCCTGTACAAACCTGTAGGGGCAGTGCTATGATCTGGGGTTGCTGCAGTTGTTCAGGTCTAGGTTCAGCAACATTATGTGCCCAAAGAATGAGGTCAGCTGACTACCTGAATATATTGAATGACCAGATTATTCCATCAATTAATTTTTTTCTTCCCTGATGGCATGGGCATATTCCAAGATGACAATGCTAGGATCCATCAGGCTCAAATTGTGAGAGTGGTTCAGGAAGCATGAGACATCATTTTCACACATGGATTGGCCACCACAGAGTCCAGACCTTAACCCCATTGAGAATCTTTGGGATGTGTTGGAGAAGGCTTTGTGCAGTGGTCAGACACTCCTATCACCAATACAAGATCTTTCTGAAAAATTCATGCAGCACTGGATGGAAATAAATCTTGTGACATTGCAGAAGCTTATCGAAACAATGCCATAGTGAACGCGTGCTGTCATCAAAGCTAAAGGTGGTCCAATGAAATATTAGTATGTGACCTTTTTGGCAACTTTTTTTTTTAGCCAGGCAGTATAACTCTCCATTGACAGTCTACTGCTTTAAATGACAGATGGGTGTGATTATGGTGCATGTTAGGAGAAGTGGTGGTACATTTTATATGTCTGAACTTTGTCTCACAGATGGGATTCTGGCAAAGTACAATCCAAGATCCTTTCCTTGTCAGTTAGTGCTTGTGACTGAACAAGAACCTTATGACATTTTAGTAAAACAAACCAGATACAATTACTGATGGCAGTAGAAGAAAGCCTTGTTTCGCCTCTAGGTGGGCATTACTATGGGTGTGCGACATCCCATTAGAACTATGAATTAACATTAAAGCTGTATTAAAAGAGTAATATGTTCAAGGTGTGCTATCACAACACATTTATTAGAGGATCCAAGTAAAATGAATGAGAGCAGAATGACTCCTGGAAAAAAGTAGTGAGTTAGTATTTATATAGAGAAATTCAGTGTAAGCTTATGAGAGCCATGGCTTTTTAGAGCTAGCAACTAGTGGCCATCTGTGGTATTACGCTTTTAGATGCATGGTTTTGGCTCCACTTTGGAGTCATGGTTCTTCCCACTTGCTGTAAGGCATATTTAAAAAACAAACAAACAAACAAACACCTGTTTCTGGATGTTACCAAGCCAGCACTTAAACAGTTCAAGTGAACTCAGGCCTATATAATCCATGCATGAAAGGAATTAAATGTGTGTATATTTAATTGTTCTTATATTATATTTAATCAGTTCGTTCTTCCTGTGTCCCATACAGAGACCACACAGAGTGTCCTGTGTCGGCTTGTACATGTAAATGCATGCAGCTTGACACCACTGGGAACCTGGTACCTTCAGACAGCAGCTAAACATGAGTCAGATTCTGAGACCAAACATCAGCAAGAAGCCAACCAGCAGAGGCACATCGCTGCACCCAGTACATGGAGACCCCTGAAAGGACAAAGGGTGTCATCAGTGTCCACCTCCGAAGAGGCTGCTTGAATTAGCACAAAATAGTGTTGAGATATAATCTAGTGAATGTAACATTATAACATATAAAGAAGGGAGGCCGTGTGTGAACGCGTGTGTGTGTTACTGATGTGACTAACTGAATCAATGAAAGAAAAGGGAGCAAACACAGCTCTGCTAATGGAAATCTGAAATCCCACTCAGGAGTAATACAAGAAGAGACTCTGCTCTAATTGCCTCTTCCAGTCTAACCTGAATCAGGCTATTGTGATTGATTTAAATAATCAAATATCCGTTCACACATCACATTGTAAAAAGATGTGATCACAGGTGCCAATACATAGGAGCTATATTTTGTGACTTGTGTTTTAATATTTAATATCTTTGTTTATGTAACAAAGGGTCTTCACATACCTCATATAAGCATTGTTCACCATTAAGGATGTTACCTCGAGTGAGAAGAGTATTGTACTAAAAAGGGTGGAAATGTACTTGCTTTTAAACCATGTGTTTGTGTTCACACAGTGATGGCCTTGCATACCTTGAGCTCACTGAGAGCATCAGTTGTGTTCATCCTCAGAAATTGCAGCACACAAAAGGAGTTTGCATTTTGGCTGTCACAGCATTGAGTTTTTGGATCCAAAAGAGGTAGAGCTGCAGTAGCACAAGGTTTCAGAGCCATTTGTTAGGGGTTATGGCTGAGCTCATGTTAAAGCTTATTGAATTGGTAAAATAGTAAACTTCAAGCATTTGCATTAAAGGTCAGTTGCACTTGAACAAATGGTAAAGACAAAGGCTTCATGGGCCTCCAGGCAGTAATGAAAAATAGTAAAAGAGGTGGTCTTTGGTGAAGGGCATGTCAATGCACAAAAAATACAAAAACCAAGGCACTCTTGTAATTTTAAAATGCAGGGGGACAAAGGTAGGGGGACAAATGTTGATGAGGCCAGCAGGCTGAAACGCGTTGGGGCTCAGTGAGGTCCACTCAGACATGCCTTAATTAATAAAGGCATTTTAAAATTATAAAAGAGTGCCTTGGTTTTTGTATTTTTTGTGCAAAGGTCAATTGCAAGTCAATTACCAAACTCAAAAATCCTGATTGGGTAGACATGCGAGCTGTTTTGCACACCTGCCAAACAAAGCTAGCACAGCGGACTAAAATCTCTTTAATGGACCACCAAAACACCAAAAGGTCCAAATAAAGCGGATGAGATTGTCGACTTCAATTATTGATGAGAGAAGTTCAGTATAAGTATGGCAGGCAGAGTTTTTTGGAACCAACGCCTAGAGGCTGTGTTACTTTTAAAGATATGTGAGTATTGGCTTCATCTTGGTGTGCTAACCACTCACAGGCTAAACTTACATCAGTAAACTTGAACTATTGTTTAGTGTCCAAACTTACCATGAGATGTGCACACAGTTCATTGCATGACACGGGCCACTGGGGATTCATGCACACCTACCTTGAAGTGTAATGAAATGGACATTGAACAAGTTTCCACACCTAGAGGTTGTTTGAATTGGTCCAAATCTGCCAGCTATTGTAAAAGCTAGTATTATGTATGCTCTCCCATGCCTGTGTGAAAAGTAACTGTGTCTCTAGAAGAAGCTGCTTAGCTTAGATTTCTTGAGGTCAAATCAAGTTGTCACCATCAAAAAACTGTTCCAAAGTTCATTTGGAATTGTACCAAGACCACTGTCTCTAAGCGGGCTTGGTATGGTTGTTCCTATCTAGGTCTGTGTGCCATGTCTGTGTTTGTACCTGCTTAAGGGCCTCAATTCTAATAGACTAGAGGGACTAAAGTCCTACCCCCAGCACCTGATGTAACTGGTTTGTAGTTCTAGAGCAGTACATTTTTGATGCCATGGAAGGTAGTTTTTCTGTCCATGAGCCAGTTCTTTGGCTGTTGAAACAGTAAGACCTGGTTTGAGAATAGTCACTAGCCCTCTGTGATAAAGGGGTATATGCGAACATGCAGCTGGTTGTCTATGCAAACGCATAATTAAAAAGCAAGTACATCTCTAGGATCACACTCCTTTGCTCTCTTCATGTTCCTCTATGCCACTCTTCATGTGGCATTGTGCAGGAAGGCTTCCAGTGAGGGGGCAATTTGGGGTGAGGAACAGGAGAAGGTAGGGGTGGTGGGTGAAGGAGGATGGGGGGAGGGAAGGGAGGGAGTGGAGGGGTGCGTCTGTATTCAGCAGCTCACTCTAGGCCTGTGGTCCATGAAAGAAGCTCCCCAGAAAACAGCAGCTGCTCGGCACTCTGACAAGACCCTCCAGATTGTTCCCTTCATAAAGGACCTCAGCTGCCGGAACACTATTGACTCAAAGAGAAGGCTAGAGAGCAGACAGCCTGAGCCCCCCTCCTAGCCACCCACCCCTTCAACACCCTCTGACATACACACACTCGCCCCTACTCTTTCTTTCTCCTCTCCTTCTCTGGTGCCCAAATTGCACCCAAAAACCATACACGCCATACATCAATCTGAAGATGGGCGCCGTCTGTGGGGGTGGTGAGTGTGTGTGTGGGGGGGTAACCACTGTGTGTTAGCCACATTATAAATGGTTTTTTTCTCTTTTCTCTGCCACCCTCTCCCCTCTGCCACTAACCTAGGGAGGCATTGTAAGTGAGAGGCCGCCTGCACCAGAGCTGGCTAAATTACTTAGTCATGGAGTAGGGAGGAGGTGAGGAGGGACTGCAGGGCACCAGGAGTGACTGTACTGTATGCTATTTTCACCACAATCTCTTCCTGGTGTGGGAGGTTTCACCAGTCTGCATGCCCTTTTGTGAACTATTTCAGAGGCGAGCTGACAAATTGGCGAGCAGCATCGTGCCCCTCTAAACAAAAGTGGCTGAAATTTCATTCTTTCAGTGTGTCTTGTGTTTTTCCATTTAAAATAAATCCCATCAAATTGAGCACAGCTAAAATATGGTGTTTTCAAAAAGTTTGCTTGGTTTATTTTTGCATTATCATTGTTCATAGACACAGATGGTGTGGGTGTTCTGTCATACATGTGCTCTCGTGTTTCCTTCAGTTCAATAAGTCATACTTAATTCTCTGATGAGAACTCCAATAGGGTCGCACACTGTCAGTTCTGAAAAGATGGACAAAGCAAAAAAAAAAAAAAAAAAAATGGAGTTTTTACACGAACATGAAAAGACTTTTTAGCTATCCTTAGTTGAATGCTCCGATATAGAGGCTACTGTAAACCATCTTCTGTTCTCTGAAATTTTTGCTACCTTCTAGACTGATATTTCAGTTTTAACCATATACCCAGTCCTTATTTCAAGAGCTTTTATGTTTAAACCTTCTCATTCCTTCAGAATATCTATATCAAACAGCCTTTCAAGTACAAAGAATATCATTGGCCTTAACCTCTTGAGACCCAGCAATGCATGTTTGTCCCCTGTTGAGAACAAGAGTTTCAAATCTTTACTTTAAAAAATATGTCCACTGCAAAGGACATTACGTAGAGAAAAAGGAATCTCAGGATGCTGAATATCTGCTCCTTTCTCTTCAGCTGATCATATTTCTGTTGCTTCAATTACACATTTATAGGAATCCTCTAATAAAACACTAGTTCCTGGTTCGTTTATGAATACATAGTCCGCACTAATTTCGTGGTATATTTTACATATTATCACAGCAAAACTTTAGAAAACTAAAGCATATTTCTGAGGTGATTGGCTGAACGTACGGTCCATAGACTATCATTGACCAATGAGCACCGTTACTGTACAACAGCACTGTCCAATCAGAAGCTGAGAAATGAGCATAGGGTTCTGCCCACAGACATCAGGCAGTAGTCTGGCCGAAACAACTGTCATTTAGCGTGAGTGGACATGATGGGGCAAGTAGACCTGGAAAACACGAATTAGACGTTTCAAGAAGTATCTAAAAGAACTTTTAAAGTTATGTGCGTTATGGTTACACCTTGCGTCGGCATGTTTTAATATCTTACGGGTAAGTTTATCATCCAACAGTTCATCTTGGGACGTTTTTTGCATCGACTGCATGAGTTGAAATAAAAAAGGAAGCTAAGGTTTTGTTTTTTTTTTCCTTTTCGGCTAACAAGCTAATGTTTATCTAGCCGTCCCGTACCACCTCCTCTGTTTAGAGAAGCAAAAACCTTTACGTTTTTCTCATTGCGTTAGGAATTACAGCTAGTTTCGGAGGATGTCAGCTCCCAGCAACTCACTTCAGCAGCCCAGGGTGAGGCGCAGCAATGCGGGCTCCCCCGGCTCGTTCAACACCAGCGGCTGCCGTCTGCACCCCATCCGTGCCACCGTGCCCTATCAGCTCCTACGCGGAGGTCAGAGCAGTCCGACGAGGGCGCAGACTCTGTACGGAGGAGCCACGAGCAGCCGAGGCTCCAGCCCCCCCTCCAGCCCGACACTAAGTCCAGGAAGTGCAAACTCTAAGCAGAGACTGTCCCCCGAAAATAAGGACTTCTCTTGTCCCCCAGACTCTCCAGTTTCCAGAGGTAAAAACATATTTCTTAACTCACATTAACCCATAAAGACCCAGTGCTACTTTTGTGGCAGCTTTCAGATGAATTTTCACTTTATTTAACCTTTCTTAAGTGATTTATCACCGTTTATTATAATATTGGTCTGTATTTTCCATCTTTAATTCACTGATTCTGTGGATGGACATAAAAACTCAGAGTAAATTAAGAAATCTGAGGAAAAAGTGACTTTTTTTTTTTAAGCAAAGATATCAGTGACTGAACATAAAGTGTCAACATCCATTGTAATTTGTCAAACTACATGAGGTTTACTGGTGAATCAGACTTGCAGATGACTGTTGTCACGTTCACTACCGAGCCACTGAACATCCCAGTGGGCCATATCTGATGACCATGAAAAGATGACCAACTGCATTTTACCTCAATTATTTACATGTATTGATAGGATTAGTGGTTAAACCGATACTAAACATTTTAGATCAGTAGATGGTTTTGGTTGCCAGCAGCTGTTTGGGTCTTTGAGGATTAATCTGTACCATGGTGCCACTGTTCCACATTGAATGTCATTTTTTAACTCATCAGCCGTTATTGAACTAAACCTTTCAGTCACAAATAATGGTTTTGTCCAAAGATTAGGCTTAGTGCCATATTTGGAAAGCAGCCCTTCATTCAGGAGCACATTTGGCACTCACTTTGCTGTAGATTCATGCATTAACAGTTTCAGCCCATCATCCACTTACACAATTAGGCACTAAAAAAAATGGAGTGTACTATTGGCTCTCTTATTTCCTATGGACTTTTGACAGAGAGAGGGGGAGGAGAGAATAGGCAGTGAGACATGTTTTCAGTTGTAAGCCACCTCAGTCATAGAAGAAACAGTGTTGAGTGAAGCATCAGGTGTTGCCTCTGACTTCACTCCATACATGCAACGCTGAGTGTGTGCCTGACACATTCAGAGTATATGCTAATCTTCATTGTGGTTCCTTTACACACAGAGACTGCATCTGTTCAGCTGCTCCTTAGATGGGGAGAGTCTAGCATTTCCCAGTGCTTCTCTATTTCATGTCTGTGTGTCAGCTTCTCCTGCCAAATATCACCTCCAGTCTGAGACACTCCAGAGTTTCTCAGACTGGAAGCGTCATCTTCTTTGTAAGCCAGAAAACAAGAAAATAATTATTTATGTGAAAAAAAAAAACACACACATACATGACCACATAAACATATTTTGGTGTTGTCTCTCTTTGGTGTTCGAATACACCTTCTGTGTCAGTGGTAAAAATGGAAAAAAGAGGCCAGTTTTATAGAGTGAGACCTCAATTATAACGTAACTCTAGCTAATACAACTCCAGTGATTATTTTGGTTTTTGATTGTATGTTGATCTAATTTTCTTTAAGAAACAAAGTCAAAATGTTGCAAGTCCAGCTACTTTAATATTAAGTGTCTTTACTCTCCTATAATAAATGATAATAAATGTAATATCTTTTAGGTTGTGGCCAAATAAGGCATTTAAGAATATGTTCTTGGGCTTACTGAAACACTGATTTACATTTTTCACGTATTTCTGACATTTTGTAGTTCAAACAACAGGTTGATTAATTGAGTAAATTATCTACCAATTCATTGACACCATTCCTCGTCACACTTAAGTTACATGTGTAAATTATTTAGGTATTTCTATCCCACATAGCTTCTACCATAGTAATCATTGGCACTCTCAAAATGTATCTCAAAGGCATACAAGAACATATAAATGAATTCATAAGAATGTTAATGAAAACCAAGAGGATATCAACATGGTGTGATCTGTTTGGACATAAATCAAAAACGGCAGTAATCCTGAACTACTTAATTGTAGTAGAGCTATGGTGTATTTTTATGTGTTGTAAAGGTGGGAATACTCAGTAGTTATGTAATTGTTAAAGTAATTACGTGAGGCAGCTAAGATAACTTTTTAGTTAGACTCAGGATAGTCAACATACCATTAACTAACTGACAGACTCCTCAATTCTTTATGTATCCAAACCTTTGTATATATGTTTACTCTTCCACAGTAATGTTAAACAGGAAACAAACCACAAACTATTTCATGTGTTTTGCTTTTTGTTAGTTGTTTCCACTGATTAGTGTAATTGACTTTTACTTCAGTACCAAAGGTGTAACATTCTCAGTCAACCTGAGGGAAGGGTTAGTATCTTTTGGCTTAAATGAAATAGATTTGATTTTTGTGAAACTGTCTAACTTGCAATAAGCTAATCTGAAAGCAGAATTCAGACTGGTACAGGCTTTTTGCCAATTTTCTGGATGCTCTTGGTGTTCTAGCTGCAGTGAGGGGTTGTGTGGGATTTGAGGGGCCTGTGCAGGAACACGTATTATCATTGACTAAATACTGTGCCTTCTGTGTTAGACAGTGAGATTGTGAAAGACAGAATAAGTCAGGTGAGGGGTTTGGAGCTCTGTTTTTTCAGTAAAAAGGAATGTAAATAAATGTAATATAATTTAGCATTATTATTTGGAAGTAGTGCAGATGTGGAAAAGCTAAAGCAGATAATGAATAAACACAACCCAGAAGCCTTGAAAAACAAACCTGCTAATAACCCTAAGTCCACAGGTCACCAACTATAACCACTAGATGTGGGGAAGATTACCTGATACCTGAAATGTGTTGGGTTCTACACTTAAGCCTTAACATAGTTTAAAAAAAAAGAAAAAAAAAAAAACTTATGTAAACTCACAGTAAAACTTACAGTTTTCTGAATCCAGTCTCTGGATCTGTTAACATTAGTGTGTGTTTGCATCATCTGGTAATCTACATGTATGTTTTACATTAGTAGCTCTGTTCTCAGGTTATAAATCATTTTGTACTCCTCAGCAAACACACAGTGCAACCACATGGATCAATGAGTCAGGTTTTATGCAGTAGTGCATCTTGCCTTGACCAGAAATGGCAGCCTTCATGTCCAAGTGCAGTAGAGCTGTGTGTGTGTAATTTCAGCACTATGCCGTGCTTCGCATTCCTCTGTTCTTTGAATGAGATGACCTCCAACCTTGACCAGTGTACCATGCAAGGCAGGAAACAAAGTCTTCCACAACAACTGAGTAGGCAGACTTACCATGGACGACAAATTTTGCCAGTGTTTTGTTAGCAGTTGGTGTTGATTTCCCACCCGAGTGGCATACCTCGCATACCTCAGTCCTCTGAAACAGATGACCTCTTACCCTGACTGGTGTGCCATGCAAGTGATGATGATGGAGCCTTGACCCTCTGAAGCTTTGCCCTCAGTCCAAACTCATGAAGAAGTCAACAGTGGTATCACTGCAGGGATTAAATGTGCGGTTTGTAATTTTTCTATTTTAAAACATTCAAAAATGTAACACAGTTGTCACTATTAAGAAATAACTCTGTCAAAGTTGTCACTGTAGCATCTGGCAGTGATATCTATAGCAATTAGCATGCTAACCAGGTAGCTATCACCCAGCCTTTCTCAAAATACCACCTTGTACCTCTTGATTGTTAGTCACTGTAATGTCTGATGTTACACTGTAATGTAATGTCTGAACTCAGTCCAACATGGTCTGCTGTTGAGGCTGGTTGTCATGACCTATACACTGTACATAGACGTCGTGCTGTTGTGATCATTGTCAACATTGGTCATTGGAACCATATTAGAACAGTCAAGACTAGACAAGAACACACATGGAAGCTGCACCTTTTCTGGATAAGATGTACTAATATTAATATTTTGTATTTAAACAAAATTGTAAATTCATGTATCAAGTGACCGGTTTAAAGCTCTTAGAAACCTGTCTGCATTGGTCCAAATGACAGATTGTGGTGATATGTCAAAGCTAGAGGCTCAAGTGGCCAATGCAGTGTCTACGTATACATGTCTTTGGGGGTCAGTGATTATTCAGAGAAATAATACATCTATGAATGGTCTTCGACTGGTTCAGAAGGAACAACATTCTACTCTGGTCTGATTAGTTGTTTCACAGTGTGGCTGTTATTAGTCCATTAGCTGCTACTACAGTGAAATTTGGGCTGCCAGCGTACTAACACTGATTAATATCTCACTTTAACACATTACATCTTGATGAGATAATACAAAAATACACACACAGAGGCATTTACCTTCTTCAGGTTGAAATAAGTGCTGAGTAGACGTATGTATTGGCAACAGTCTGGGACTGCAATATGTACAGTGCTTATGTACGTGTGTGTGTGTGTGTGTGTGTGTGTATATATATTTCTTTTTGTTTGTTTGTTTGTTTGTTTTTTTGTTGTTTTTTTGTTTATTTATTTTACAGAAACAAGTTTATTTATTTTTTACAAAAGTTGCAGTTGGTGAAACCACACTACTTTTTACAAAGAGTTTACATATTCTTGAATTGGAATGCAGTATGTTGGTGTTGTAATGCATTAGTTCAGATTCCAACTAACAGATCAAGATAGCAGCAGAACTGCAACTGCTGGGGTCTTAGGTAAAAATAGTGTTTTAGGCGAGGGATTCTGTTTCAGTATATCATTGGAAATGGCTGTCTAACAGCAAAATAAAAGTGGAGAAAACATTTTGCAGGCAGATTTTCAGCAATGAACACCAACGCTACAACTTTCTGTTAAAATGCTGCAATATTTTTAATCTGTTATACCTTTTAACAAACATGAATGTAGGAAGCACAGAAGTAGGTATACAAGATTATGTGGTTCGCCTTTGATCACAATCCATCATCCATAAAAATTGGATGTGATTTAAGCAATAGGCTTTGCATGGTGTTTTTCCTATTGTAAGTGCTTTGAACCCTGTTTCAGACAAATGGTTGATCATTTGGTGTAAAATTGAGTACCAAGTGCCTTGCATTACCATGACCATAGTATCAGATAATGTGACTTGGGTAATGCACATTGCTGGTGATGAAAAAAATCTAAGAAATGCATGTGATGATTAAAAGATGGCTAGGACAGAGTGGGAAATGTTGTGTTCCTCACCACGACCTTTCAGGTTGAACATGACATCATTCTCTTACCACACTGTCACAACAATGACCGTCCCCCCCTCTCTTGTCAAATTGCCAGCTGTGCTGAAACAGCCCTGCTTCATTGTCGCCCATTCAAACTGCAGAGTAGGTCCAAATGTGAAACGTGTGTGTTGTCCAGATGAGTCAACTCTCGTCAAACTCTGCTGTGTTCTGTGCAGTTTTTCTGTCAGCACATAACTGACTGTGGAAAGTCTGAATTGCAGAGTACCTTTGAGTTCAGCTGTGCAATATGATCAATATCTCATATTCAGATAATGATAAGAGTATCACCATTAAATAACCACAAGGAGAGCCAATTTCTTATCACATTTTTAATAATATACTTGACATGATTGGTGCATTAGCCCCTCGTCAAGGTCTGGGCTCTGTTTAGTCACTGTTCTTTATCATTAAACTAAGTAAGTAGTTTTACACATTAAAGGACAAAAGACAACAACACACAAAAAATACAAAATGCAAAATGTGAAATTTTGAAATACTAGATCATGGAATACCCATCGTATCATTAACACCTTCCACTGTGTTGGGTTGGGTAGCAATTAGTATTTTTCAATACTGATATGTACCTTGGCTTTGATTCTGGTTCATTAACAACCCTTGCTTACCGTTATCCCAAATTATTTATGTAAATATGTATTACTTTGACTTTAGATATTCAGTTGAACCATTATCCAACTTGTAATAAAGTCAGATTAATTTCCAGCAATGTCTGAAATCAACTGACTGCTTTTTCTTACTCCATACTAACATTATAAATACCTTTAAAAAAAAAAAATCCACCATCAGTCAACCTCTATAAGTCAGGGCTACAGACATCTGACTATACAGTTTTCTGGGGGGGGGAAATGTTTTCATATAACATAACAGTCTGTTAATTTAACATTAATGTGTTATTTTACATGTGATTGCCAAAAAGCAACGTCTTTAGAACTTGGTTCAAGTAACTTCACACCATAAACATCAAAATTCAGTACCATTCAATGATGCATCTTTCAGGACTCTGTTATCTAAGCAGTTCACTCGGTTTAGTATTGGTCAGTACTCACTCCAACCTCTGTTTTTGCTTGTGTTACCTTCATGCAAATTTCCTAACTGCATCTGTGTGGAAAAATGCTAAGTATTGTCCAAATGACAAAAACTGTTACTATACAGAGAGTGATTTGTATAAAGTAAACAATAGAGCAAAATAGTTTTCTGTCTTCTCATATAATTCTATAGCAGATCATTGACTTTATTCACTGAATAGTCAAACTTGACCAAACTAGTCTGAAATATAATGAAATATATATATTTGAAATATAAACAGTTTGAAAGTCTGTGGCTTCTTTATTTATTTTAATGTAAGAATTGACACAGTTATTCTCAGTTTACCAGAATTCATTTGAGAGCCCCAGTATTCCTGCCAAATTCCCATTATCCATTATAGAACATTTAAGTGTAGTGTAATGAAGATACCAAGGGTAAGGTCACAAGCTCAAAATCTTGTTTTTCTCTTGAATCTGTGTCCTACAGCAGCCTTGTGAAAACCTCCAGGAAAGTGTAGAGCTAAGGTTTACTTATTTGGACCACATGTTTGTTTTCACATTTGCTTCTGCTCTACAGTTAATAAACCACCCATTTATCCCTAGAAATGAGGAGGCTCCTTTGCAGCCTAGTGAAGGAAAGTACTTATTAAAAATCCAACCTGAAAAGATTCCTTTAATATTAAATGCACCCCTCACTTATTCCTAAAATCAGCAGATGGGCTTGCTTTGATGTCTTGGCTTCTTTCACACAGTTTCTTTTTTCTCATCAGGAGATTATTCTAGTCTGGCAAGTGGGGAGACGATGGAAAATAACCACAATCCCAGTTCTGAGAGCACTGGCTTGGCCTGTATCAATATTGATGGAAACTTAGCCTGCTTCCTTTGTCTACAATGCTTCAGGGAATTTTACTGTAGCTCCGTAAGCTTACTTAGGCAATACCTTTGGGTGAGAAGGCCTGTGTATTCTATGAACAAAGAACAACAATGAGCGGCTGTGTAATGCTGCGAGCCTCATGTATATAGTTTAGTCCATGTGTATTACTTTGTGTGCTTTACAGAAGGGCCTCTGCGTCGACTGCTCAGACAAGGATTAGAGTAAATGTGCATATTTTCCCCTGATCATCGTTCTTAACTTTTGCTATCTGGTTTATACGGAAATGAAGAGCTTAAAGAGCTTGAAGTCATTACATAAAATGTAATTCTTAGTGCAGTCTCATGCAGCTCTTAAGCTCAGTCCTTTTTTTGTGTTTTGTTGTTCTTGTTTTGTTTTATTTTGTATTTTTCCTGTGTCAGTGCAGGAATGTTTAGTGGATGCAGGCAGTATTGATGTGCATTGTGGCGTAGTTGTTTATGAGTTCTTATGTGGGTGGTGTGTGCTTAACTGTTTGTGCTCATCGAAGACTGCTCTCATAACATCAGATATTCCTGCACAGCGATTTGTTTCATGCTTCAGCTGTCAGGTCTGCACTTTGTTTTGCACTAATACTTAGATGATTAGCAAGATGGTCCATACTTTGAAAAAGACTTATGTTTTACTACACAGAGACACACAGCTATTGTTCATAGCATTCCTTCTGCCAGAGTGCTACAAGTCAGAAAAAGTGTCTTTAAAAATTAAATGGTATACTTGTGTTTTACCCACAGTTTTTTCTTATTTTGGTTTGGGTGGAGGGCAAGCATTAACAGTGGTGTTACGACTAATCGACTTTAAAAGACTTGATTATTTGACTTCAAAAAGTAGTTAAGATGCTGGCATGTGTGTTTGTATTGAACTGTTTGGTAGGTAATATCTGTTTTGGTGTGAAACTTCCATTTGGCAAACCTTGTAAGACAAACATTGTCAAACATTGTTAGAGCTCTCTTTATGTTCACGTCCTGACACTCCAAGAACAAAAATTGTAGCGCATGAGCTCCACCCAGACTGATTTGGCAGTGCCCCAGTTGTTCTTTTTCAGAGTGTTAGCAGGGATAGCCTTGAAATCTGTGCAGACATTGTGCCAGGTAGATCTGGTTGTACATGGTTTGACTCTTCCATACATTGATATTGACAACTTATTTTACATCAAAATTGTATATTTATCTGTTGCCATACAGGTCATGTGATTTTTTTTTGTTTTGTTTTGTTTTTTTTTGCATGTGCTTCTGGCTTTACCTCTGTCTACACTTTGTTAACTATGCTGCCTCTCTTGGCCAAAATACTCTTGTAAAATATTTCTAATCTCAGTGGGTCTTTCCTGGTGATATATAAGGTTTAAAAAAATGCAACAAATATTATTATTACATTATGTAGAATGTGTTGACTCTAACTACATGTTTTTGAATGCCGTTCTTGCAGCCTGAATTTCTGACTTATCTCAATGTACAAGTAAATGAGCACCAATCCTCAGGTTTCTCTTGTTGAGTAATGCCAGGAACAAACTGACCATATCACTTGTGTGATGGCTACATGGCCTCACTGCTGCATGTGTGTCCGCACTTCCAGTGTGTTGTTACTGTTGTTGCACTGTGAATACCAAACTGTCTACCATTTCTCTGGTATACTCCACTGATATTCATTTTAAATGGCTGACGCTGGTATCATTCTACTGGTATTTTACAGAGAGTGTTGTGTTATAGGTTGTTTGTAGCTTTAATGTTACTAGGCTATTTAAATCCTTTTATAGTGATTGTTTCGAGTCTGTCTGCACTAAATGTAGTCTACTTGACATTGAGGTTGACATGTATTTCTCTGGAAATTAAGTCATGATATCTTCTGACGGAGAAGAATTCAAAACACCTTGTATGCTCCTTGCAGACATGCAGTCATCCAGTTTTACAAAGATGGTTATGCAAAGCAGTAGTGCAAAACACAGTATGTTTGTATGTTAGCATGTGTGTGTATGTATTTACATGGTAGGATAAGTCAGACTATGGAAGGCTATCACAGTCAAAACTTGTTTTCACACCTGATATTCCAGTAGACTCCAGTAGATTAAGGACTCTGATAGGGGTTGCAATATTCAGCTAGTCTGAGTGTTCTTTCAGACTTCACTTTGTCAAACAAACCAACCCTTTTGCATAACATATTCCTTTCCTCACCTGTGGTGGCGCTGAAGCAAGAGTGAACACAAGACAAACCATGAACAAGAAACCTTGCTCATCTATTGGTTAATGGGGGGCAACTTCCATTTCTACTACATGAAAACAAAACATGGATCTGGCTTTGTAGTCTGCTTCCTGCATTTGGTTCACTTGAAGCAGATCAAGACCTATGTGTTTTGGCCAAACAGAGATCACTTGTTTGATCCACATCAGAGTTTGATTGCCCATTCACACCTCCACAAACGAACCAGACTTTTTTAGGAGAGAAACTCTGGTCTGTTTAAAGTAGACCAAACGCCTCTGGTGTGAAAGCTCTAAGTTGTCAAAACTGGGGAAACCTAGGGTGAAGTTGTAACTTGGCCAAATTTGAATCATGATTCATAGATCATCATGTAATCTTTTGGCCAGATTGCCAGGTATTAGTTCAGTAAGCTTTGAGATCAGGTAATATCACTTACTACATGGTGGTATTTAATGCCTTGCATAGTAAATGTTTATGGCAGAAGGTCTGCTTGGCATATTGTAATTGGTAAAACCTAACTTCCTGGTCTCATTTGTGTTATCATATAGGCCTATTGTATGTCATTCTTTTTTTTTGGTACTTATTTTTATTGTTTTAATATAAAATACAAAACAAACAGAAACACAGTCACAGGTCATAGGTACATTCAGACATTTATATACTGTTTACTGTCCACAGATTGAATGAAAAAGTCCCATTTTTTCCAGTGCTTTACACCCTTATGCTGTTGTAGGCGGAGATTGTATGTCATCATTTTCATTAAATGGATTTGGTTGACAATTTTTTATCACCAAGGAAATTGAGGGAGGGTCCTTTTTAAGCCAGTATTTGGTGATGGCTTTTTTGCCTGCAGCAAGCAGTATTCTAAATAAATATATGTCACTTTCCTGTAATTCCTCTGGGGGAATGCCAAAAAACAAAGTAGCCAATGACATATCAAAATGAACACCAAAAACTGAATACATCAACTTAATCATCTCTCCCCAAAAGCCAACAATAACAGGACAGGACCAGAATACATGTGCTTGATCTGCCTCGAGTGAACTGCACTCCCTCCAGCAGGAAAAATGAACTCCAGAAAAATGTGATTTTCGTGCAGGTGTAATAAAGAAACGGGCCAGACATTTCCAACAAAAATCCCTCCATGATGGTGAGTTTGTAGTACAGTTTTGAGATTTCCACTCCTCTGACCATATCTCATTTGGTATTTCCTCTTGCAGGTCCCTCTCCCATTGTTTTTTTGCGTGAAAATATATCTCATTGTCTTTTGAATTCAAAGCTGTATAAATTTTACCAGTGATGTTTTTGTTACTGGAACCTTTATAGGCTTCTACCAGTATTTGAATTAGATGAGAGGGAGTCTCTGTCATAGAACATTGTATTTCCTTTACAAAGTAATCATGGAGTTGGAGATATCTGAAAAAATCATGTTTACCAAGTCCAAATTTGAGAGAAAGATTTTGAAAGCTGTCCATCTGTCCTTTTGAAAGTATCCTGCAGAAAGCAGTTAGACCATGTTTAGACCACTGTCTAAATCTGTAGTCATGTAGTGCAGGTTGGAAGTGCGGGTGACTCACAGGCCAGTTTAGGATCCTAATTTGTTTATGAAGACCAAATGTCTTGACCACTTGTAACCAAATTTTAATTGAGTTACATACACATAAATTGTCCAACTGTAGAACTGCTCTAGCGCAGTCCAGACAGCCAAGAATTGAAGGTAATGGAACTTCAGTGGAGGAAAACTCCATGCCTTTCCATTTGGCCGTATAGGACTCACTACACCAAAGTACTAGTGATCTTACTTGGGCTGCGATGTAATAATGTCTAAGGCAAGGTAAAGCCATGCCTCCCTTGTCCCTTGGCAACTGTAAAACAGAGCGCTTTATCCGTGGTCTTTTTGTTCCCCAAACAAACCTAGAAATATGCTTGTCCCATTCTCTGAATTGTTTCAATGGAACCTCTACTGATAGAGCCATGAATAAATATAATAATTTAGGAAGGATTACCATTTTAATTGACCTTATTCTATCACCGATGTCTAGAGGAAGCAAAGCCCAGCTTTCCAAATCCTTGTATATTTTTTTTTACTAATTTTTTCATAATTTGTAGCAAAGAGAGACATCAAGTCCCTTGGCAAGGACACACCTAAATATTGAATAAGGGATGAGTTCCAGTTAAATTTATATTTTTCAATTAAATCTGGAGTGGGGATAAAATTAAATAAAAGGGCCTGCGTTTTATGTACATTAAGTGAGTATCCTGATAGAGATCCATACATTTTGAGGACATTCATAAGCAGGGGTACACCAGAGCCTGGATTTTGTAATGTTTTGTATGTCATTCTTGTATTGAAGCTGGACTTGTAGCACACTTTCGAATGCTCAAGTTTATTTTGACACCATTTTTGTTCTTGTGTGAAGTGTTAAAATTTACATTTTGAAAGAATGTAAGTTGAATGTTAGTCTTTTGTTTTTTAAAGCAAGTGATAAAGTACAAGTTTATTTTAAACCTTGTGTAAACTGACTTACTCAACAATTGCTCTGTTGTGATACTGTAATTATAAAAGTAGTTGTAGGGTAATAGAAGATTTTAGCCATATTACTCAAGGCAGAATCAGACGTGATTAACGTGTTTATCAAAACTGTAAACCTTTAAAAATGCTGTACCAGCCCTTGAGTATATTATGAGTTTTGTTCGACAAGGACAGTTTAGTGGTTCATTGTAAATTTTAATGACAATTGCGAAAGTTGGCACATCAGCTGTGGAAGATGGGGCATGCTATCTGGCAATCGCATCTACCAATGCTTGAGTGCATGTTCCTTAACCTGTTTCTCTGCTCTTTTCCCAATTCACAGCTGAAAGGTCCAAGTTACAGATTCGAAGTTCCAGTGCCATCCGGCGGACGTCTTCCCTGGATGCAATCACAGGGCCGTACCTCACTGGCCAGTGGCCTCGGGATTCTCACGGACCCTACCCTTCCTGTATGAAAGACAAAGCCACACAGGTACAGGCCAGTTGGGGAATAAAATGCTTTGTGCAGACAGTGTCTAGTGTCACTTTCACCTCTGTGAACTTAACACCAGGTAGAACTTCAAAAAACTTGGTGGGAAAGGAGGCACGCTTAGAAGCAGCGGCCAAGGATTTTGTAATAACAGCATGGCTCATTGTGAAGTTTCTTGCCAGTACAGACACATTAGATGGTAGTGTAAATAGTTTTACTGTACTGTGCTTTATAACACTTCATGTGTATGGATTTCACATCAAGTTTGACCACACTGTTCCTGGACTGCAGCCCACACATGATCATCCACTAATCTCTCCATGTGACTAGTGGCTAAAAGCAGTTTTTTTTCCCAAAGAGCTTAATTTTTTGGGAGGCTTGGTTTTCGGTGAGGGTGGGTGATACTTATAAAAGAATATTGAATATGTATGATCATGACAAGGCTTCTCCTTCTTTTGGTAACAGAAGCCTTTCATGTGTCTGAATAAAGACAGCCAAGCCTCATTTACATGGGCTTCATCCCTTTAACCCTTCATTCAGTGTGCATCTCTTTGTGTGTAGGGTGAGGAAGTGGTGAAAGGGCCTTGCATGATCACTCAAAGAGGCTGTATGTAAAGTAAACATAATTTCAGGGTTGCTGTGTAGCTCTGGAAGGAGAGGACAAATATGGAAAATCAAATTGATGATTACGAGTTCCAGAAAAATGTTACTGCACAAAAATGCCTGAGCGCTTTGACATGATATGCATACTTGGTAGACTGTGTTATATAAATACAGAATACTTACATTTTCCACCAATCCAGCAAATCAGCAAATGTTGTGGGCAATTAAATATTTTGATCTGTCTTTCTTTGTCTGGCTGCATAAATTTCAGATAAAATATGATTTAAATGTAGATTTCATTTTTAAACGTATATGTCATACAGAAATAAAAAACGTTTGCAGACACTCTTAAAATTTGGCACTGTCTCAAATATTACCACAAAATATTTGTGGAAAAATCTTTTTTGTGTTTCAAAAGGTGTGGCTGCATCAGACTGACACAAATGCAAAAGCATTTTTTTTTGGTTTATAAGACAAAATAACAAGACTAAATTCTTCACAGTTTCAACATGTCATGTCCTGGATATGTTTCATTATCTGAAGAAACATCCAGTTTTGACCTCGACAGAACAGAGCATGTGCAAAGGGAGCATGTGGGTTTTGAGAATGGCTCAATACTTGGCAGAGTTCAATGACTGAGTGATTCTTAATGCAATATATCACAAATGCATGGGATGTCCAAAAACTTTTTTCGCCATTGTATGACCAATATCAATAAGTGCAATAAAAGGAAGTTGTACTTATGATGGTACCAATGAGCATTATTTCTAAAAAGTTAATTAAAAGAAACAATCTTCAGATAGAAAGTACTCTAATAAGGCAGCTAAATTCCCCACAGCAATGTACCTTCTCCAGCCACAATAGCTTCATGGAGAGTTGCATGCAGAGTTTGGAAATTTTACCCAACTTTGATCTTTGTCCTGAAACATTTAAAAAAGGAAACGGCTAAAATAATCATCCAAATCAGAGTACTCGTAAAAAGGTGATTGCAATCGCGCTTTTCATTTTTGTTTTCTCTGAGTCAGTAATTTTGTAAATTAGAGGCCTAATATCAGCTGTTGGCTGCTATGGGAGCCAAGTTCTGCTTATACTGAGTCTGTGTAACATCTTATGAGCCCAGATTAGTTTGTCAAACTGAGCATTTTTTTTTCAAATTGAGGCATAACTCCTGAATGAAAAGAACAAGAATCTGACTGAATGCTGGCCAAAATGAAAATGCAGTCAACATAAATGTGTCTGTATAAGCTGTGGAAAACATCTGGCAGTTGTCTAATACACTGAAAGAATGTGACACACTTGACAATACTTGAACAAATAAATGCTCTAACTCAGTCGGACTCTGAAGGATAGCTCGACATCACTTCCTGTTAACAAGGTCTGCCTGGGCCTTTTCTCTCTCTCTCTCTCTCTCTCTCTCTCTCTCTTTTTTTTTTTTAAAATAAGACAACAGCAACAGACAAAAGGTCCCGGGCCCCTTTTGTTGTGCATTGCATACGTTCAAGACAGCCTTCCCTTTGAGCTGTAACGTAGCCCTGCATGGAGGTGAAGTTGTTTGCACCTGTCCCCCAGGCTATGGCTGAGGCAAAGGAGAAATCCCACTGCTTACCACCTGGCCCTCACGGCTGCACCGCCCGCCTGCCTTTTGTGTGGGAGTTGAGGAGCAGAGGGTCCATACATATGCTAATTGGTGTTCCGGGATAGGCCTGTGTGCCCAAAGGCTGTGAGGTTTACAGAACACAGAGAATGTCTGTATGAAGATTAGGGCCTGACACACCAAGCCGACCTCAAAGAACAAGGGCCGACAAAGCAGACTGATCAAACACTTACTGTAAGGACCACTGCAAAGAGCTTGATGACTGCTCTTACACATGTACATTATGCCCCTAAGTGCAAGAAAATAACAAATTAGCAGTGTGTACATATACATATGTATATTAAGAATGTCTCTGAGAAATACTGTTTTTACTTCGATCAAATACAATAGAGTTTGCTTTGCTTTACTAATGACTCCAAATTAGGGTGGCACAGTCTAGCCACAAGATCATATGATGATCTTTTGAAGCAGAATCACTATTCATGATCTGAAAAAAACAAAAAACAAAATTCTTCTCATGCTGTAAAATGTAGTCTTGTTTAAAGAAAATTATTGCAAGTTTTTTCTTAGGTGATGTGTTGTCTTTTTGTTATTTGAATCATGTAAAACTGCTATTATTTAAATTTTCAGACTGTACCTAGAAGAAACAAAACAATTCATTGAAGTAAAAACTGCGTTCACATTTTTCAAACTGTAATCTACACATCTGAGGCTGGAAAGGCTTACATGGTTTCCTAACAAATACCTACACAGGCAGCCTGCCAAACATAGTCAAATTTGTTATTTGGAAAAATTATTTACTTAAAACATGTTGAAAGTAGTGTTTTGCTTTGTTGTAAAACCATACTTACAGCTATGGAGTTCTGCAGTCTATGGAGTTGATGTTTTTGAGGTGGAAGTAAATTGACAGTCAAATTTGTTATTTGGAAAATTTATTTACTTAAAACATGTTGAAAGTAGTGTTTTGCTTTGTTGTAAAACCATACTTACAGCAATGGAGTTCTGCAGTCTATGGATTTGATGTTTTTGAGGTGGAAGTAAATTGACACGTTATATAAACTCATTCATGTTAAAGTGAACTAACTGAACGCTTTCAATCCAGGCAAAAACTAAAACAGCATTGTTGATAATTTGCACTGGACCTGATGCATAGTTATTATTTGGGGAAAGTCGCACACCAGTCTGGTCAGCCAGTCCTCATGGGTGTGTTTTGGTCTTCTAATACCTGTTTAATCTTATCTATTGTCATTGTTGATTCAAAAGCATTGCCTTGTATTGGCTTCATATGTGCTGATTGTCAACAGATGTGCCAATTGTAGATTATAATTGTATCTGTTCATCTATACTGCTGATAGTTGTTTGGAACAGGAACAAACATGAGTTGTTCTAACAGATATTGATCTATTTTTGGAATGTCCTGAGTTTCAGACGTGCAGGAGACAACAACTCAGTGAATCAGAATGCATGCTCTCGTCATCTCCAAACCCCACCAAACGATAGCAGTGGCACTCGACTGGCATGTCTCGGCATGCAATCTAAACAACCTAGCACACATTCCTCTGTTGTTCTATTGAAGCTCAGTCATTATTTCCTGCTTTGGAACAGAGCTGGATTCTTGAGGATGTTGCCTGCATGTGACCCTTTGGGTGGGAATCATAATGGGAAGCAAGCTGCAGGCTACGGTAACACAGTTTTATCTCAGCAGAGCATTATCAGGCACAACACCTGGCACACAAGTCTACAAAGCACACAAGTCAGGCCGGAAGTTCAAGAGCTAGTATGATAAAAGGCCCCCTGAAGTAAATAAAGGTGGGTGCTCTGCTAACAGACAATTTGTTTTGGGGAGCAAGGTCAGTACTGAAAGATAGGTTTTTAACTGTCATTTTTAAAACTGTTTAATCCTGAACACCTGTGAGAAAATTGGAACTTTGACGTTTTGTCTTAAGATAGCCACCTTATCACATAGTGGACATGGATCTTTTAACGTTTTATGTAACCTTTCCTTTTAACAGCACAAAATCACATTCCTCCTATTTTTCTGTGGCGTCGTAGTATCATGTGCTTAGTCCTGCTCTAGAAGATTGTCATTGGTTTTGTGAAATATGAAGAAGTCAGAGTTTTGCCCCCATTCCAAAATGAAAAGGGTTCATGCAGACAGTTCTAGCATGATGCCAATGCTGGAGCAATAAGTGTGGTGAAATGTCTTGCTGTATTTAGGTAGAGAGTCTCAGTTGTATCTGAACTCTTAAGGCTTAAGCTGTTGCTAAAATGCAAACAAATATATTTTTAGCTGCAATTAGAAGTTCCCATTTGGTGGTCAAAATATTTTATTATGTATTGTATCTTGTGTATATTATGCATGCATATCAGTGGTATCACAAAATCATGTACTCCATTGTTATTCTCCAGGTTGTCTGCAGCTCTTGTGTGTTAAATTGAATTTTTTTATTACATTTTCAGAGACTTAAGAGTCTAAGACTATGAGCCTAAAACTGAACAGGATATTGTCTTTGGACCTTGTATTTCACTAAGTTAGTCAACCTTCATTTATATTGTAATTGTGCAGAGGTAACCCTCATTTGTAGAGTCAAATTTAAAACACTGTTTGAACTCATCTGTGTGCAGTTAAAGTATTGCTACGCAACATCTACCTTTGCAATTACATACATACATACTATGTACGTTTTAGATTTATCTCCAGTGGTTGAATTAAAAAATTATAATTTGCCTAAGACTCTTGAATTTGGTTACAAATTATGTTGGAAAAGTCTTAAGAGTGCTTGTATACATCCTCTTCTCATTTACAAACACTTCTTATGATTTTAACAACAAGAAAATTATCACTTTGTAAAGAGAATAACTGCAGAACAATGCCTGAATTGAATGCTGTTTTTTTGGCCTGTGTGTATTTGACTGTGAGTATTTTTACCAGTTGTGTGCAACACCATTAAAATCCACAGTATACATACCACTGGCAGATAAAAGCATTTCACATTTCATTGACTTGGAGGTAGCGAGCAGCATGCCCACTTGACGTCATAGTCCATCTGTGAGAACTTAGTTTTTCCTTAACAGCAAAAGTCCAGGACTCACAGAAAGCCCTGGCTGGCCTTTTGCAGCAATCTGCATTCTCTATGAAAGGATTAGGCTTCTGCATGAGCCCCACAACATTTGGCAGAGGCATCAAGCAGCACAAGTCATTCCACAGGCCATGCACAAAATGTTAATGCTAAAGGCTAGCTACACATCTGCCATCCAGCATGGCCAAGCACAGTGGTGTCTTTATGAGAGCACAAGCACCCATTTAATTTGCTGTCCTTTTCTGGGGGTGAAAGCAGCGCCAGCAAACCAGTGCAAACGGCTTTGCGGGTGTATCTCATTATTCACACACTGATATTCCATATCATAGGGCCAGGCTTGTGTGATAGCTGGAGAGTCATAGTGGTTTTTCTGTTTGTGTGGGGTCAGACGTAAGGCAGTGACATTTAAGATGTTTCATAGCACTGTGCTGACCATTAAATGTACCATTTTTGAAGATTTGTTTGAGAAGCAAAAGCACTATTGATATGCATAATTAGGGGGAAGTACGTGGTTACACATGACCCTGTGAAACATCCTCAGCCTGTTTCTGTTTTTGCATATATTTACATAACTTAACCGTTTCCTTGTTTATGCAATAGATGAAGACAAGTTCACTGAGACAGACCTGCCTCTGTACTTTCTGGTACAGAACGTTTTGTATGTCAGATGTTTTCTAATGTGTATTGATAACATGATCTCTCTGCAGACTTTTTGGTTTGGCATAAGCGTAGGGGTATACTGTACTTATTCACCAAATGTAGTAGGTAAATAATGATGACTAATGTGAATCTTTTCTGTACTTAGAGTTGTAAAGGTAAAAACTCCAAAGTGGGAACTGATTGCTTGTAAAAGTTGATATTCTCACATGCTGCTGACTAGGATATCATCATGGCAGGCGGAAACATTTATAAATCAGTGGCTCTAAATGTTTCCTAATGTGTATTCCATACCTTGAACTGGCTGCAGACTTCTACACTTTTTAGTTCTAAATTATGATCGAAGAAAATGTTTACACATTAAACAGTATTTTAAGAGTCTGTACTGTGACAAAGCATATTTCCCTTGTGCTTACTTGAAGAAGTGTTTACTTAAAGTAAAAGTTACTGTGTTCACACCTTTACCTATCTTATCTCCGCACCTGCAGTTTAGACAGACAATGACATTTGGAGGTATTGAATTAAGAAAGGACATGGTAAATCCATTAGCAATGTAAAATAATTTTAAAAAGCTCCTCTCTGCAACAGCAAAGCTAAGTTCCGACATAAAACCACAAAACGGTGTGTTACTGCAGTTGAAGATACAAATCGCAGAAATCCACTGAGTGAAACACTTTTAGAATAGTTTACAAAATAGTGTTTTTCCATGAAGATGTCCATATGACAGGGCATTTTTGCATTTTTTATGTACCACTACCAATACCAATTCCCTTGCTTTGATACAGTTACTACACATTGTTAGAAATAATTACCAAGGAGACAAGATATTGTCGTATGTCCTTCTTTAATACCTTTACAGAGCTCTGGGTTCACACCAACTAAATAAGACCACACAACAGCTGACTCTTGCCACGAAAACAAAACCTGGGGACACATTTTGTTGTAGTTGGCATCTCTGTCTCTTGTCACGCATAGTTTTCATAACATAAAAATTAGTGGTGGGCTGTAAATTGGTGTTCCCCTGAGTATCAAGCCAAATGGAAACATATTGATTTAAATTTAGACATTTCACAACCTCAGGCTTGTTTAGGGGGTAAAGAACACACAGAATATAAGGGAGATAATGACATCATAAAAGAACAATTGAGAATATGGAATGTGATTATTAAGAAATATAATTTGGAAAATGATAGTAAGCTCCTGGTATGGCCTTCCCAGTCAGATAAATTCACCCCTGCTAAATCTGATAATAGATTTCTGAGGTGGAGAGAAAAGGGAATAACAGCCATTTGTATACTCATTGAGGGGAAAACTTTTAAATCATTTGATAAAATAAAAAAACAATATAATTTGGAGGATAAGGATCAGTATGGATATTTACAGGTAAAACATTTTTTTGACAGAGAGATTAAAAGTAACTTATCAGAGGGCAGTGAACTGATTAAGGTCTTTACAGGAGCTTACAAACACACACCCACTAAGACTGTGTCTAAATTATATCAGGGTCTACAAAAATGTAATGGTGTGAATTCATATTATGTTAAATCAAAATGGGAATCTGAATTGAATATTACTCTGTCTGAAAGTGAGTGGCATTCTATGTGCAAAACACAGCTAACATCCACCAGCTCTAAAGGTTGGCGAGAATTTGGCTGGAAAAACCTCATTCGCTTCTTTATTACACCAAATATTAAAAGCAAACAACTGGGAAAACAGCAGCAGTGTTGGAGAGGATGTGGACACATGAATGCCAATCACTCGCATATCTTCTGGACATGTGTAAAAATGCAAATGTTTTGGAACCATGTTTTTCAGACAATGGAGAATATTTTAAATCATAAAATTCCAATGGACCCCCAGACTATCTACCTTGGTCTAATACCTGATGACATAATTAAAAGAGAAGACATTTACTTATTTAAAATTTTAATTCTTGCCTGTAAAAAGGTAGTCACAAGGAACTGGTTAAAAAGTGACCCTCTACGACTACAACAATGGCTGGACATTATAGAGGAAATATACTCCATGGAAAAATTAACATTTCTACTGAGGATTAAGATGGGAACTTTTAAGCGAAGATGGGAGAAATGGATCATATTCAAGGACAGAAATTCTTGATATCAGATTGAGTATGGAAATACTATCAAATGTATAAGGAACAACATCCCCCTTGTTTTACTGTGTGGGTCCCCCCCCCCCCCCTTTTTTTTTTTTTTTTTCCTTTTTTTTTTTTGTTGTTATTAAGCATTGTTATGCACTGTAAAAGTGTTTCAAAACATTAAAATAAAGAGTATAAAAAAAAAAAAAAAATTAGTGGTGGGCAGCGATTAAAATGTTCAATTGCGATTAATTGCAGGGCTTTCTGCGATTAATCGCGATTAATCGCATAGTTGTTGAGGGGGGGACGCATCAACAGCATGTATTGCCTTTCAGTGATATTCCAGACTGGAAGTAGTCCGGTGATAAAAATTAAAAATAATTGCACGTCAGTGCTTCCAAACACCTGTGTCCTTCTCAACCCCACCATCTGAAGACATTTAAAATGAAAATGTCCATGTAAAAAACCACTACTTTTACACGTTTATGTCCCCACCAGTGTATTTACAGTTGTGAGTGATTGACAGGAGTCTTAAGCCCACTAATCAGCACTAATACTAATAAGCCCATTAATATGTGATGTTCAGTTGTTCAAAGCAAGCAAAAGGGGCCCTGAAGTGGTCAGAATAAGTTGCACTAACGTATGTTTTGTCCTTTCCGTGTTACCGTAGTCAGTTCGGACATAGAACTAACAGACATGTTTCTTTTACTCTTGTTTGTATGGCCCCAAAAACGTTTGCCTGTGAGTATTTTATGTTCAGTTGTTGTAAGAATGAATAGTATCAAATATCTCTGATGTGAGCCTTTGTTGCTGAATAAAAAGACGTTGTAAATCTTTAATTATCCTGTAAATGCTAATCGTTAGCGTGTCTATGGATTTTCCCATTCAAGTTAGCATCGAGATAAAATGACTGCTAATACAACATTCACATCGTAAATGAGTAAAGGTTAGTTCAAAGGCTGACATATTAGACCAAAACACAACCAATGAATTTACATAAACTTAGCATGAGCCTGCATAAAGAATTAGCAACCCATCTCCGACTGCTTGCATAAACAAATTAGCTCAAACATCAGTATTACTTGTAAAGTTCGCCGGTTTTCTCCTCTCAGTTGCACATACACACAGCACCGGTGTGTGGACCGGCAAAATAAAAGCATGAGTTTCAAAATAAGAGTCCGTATGTATAAATCAACTAAGACTTGCTTGAAAGGCAGAACAGTAATAAAACGGCGTTAACGTGAGATAAAAAAAAATTGTCTGCGTTAATTAATGAATGCGTTAACGCGGTAATAACGCGTTAACTTGCCCACCCCTAATAAAAATATAAACTTATTTGCCATGTTATGTTTTAATGTCAGCTGGTTGGACACTATAGTTTTGTGTTTCAGCACCCAGACATCTGGGGGATGCATTCCGAACATGCCATAACTACTGTAACTGGTGTAAACTGAAAATTAAACTTAACACGCTTTGACCATCTGACTCCTGGATTCGATGCCTCACCCTCCTTTTCAGTATCCTGGTCACTCAAGTTCTCGGTCAAATTTTCTCCCAAGGGAATACTCATTATCTCCCGCTGTAGCCTAAACATTAACATTTGTGCTGCAGCGGGCTCTTGCGCCTGTGCTGTGTGCATCAACCTAACTTGATGTGGCTCTAGCTTGATTGGTTCGGTGCGGCACTACTTAAGTATGATTGGTTGTTCTTATGTCTATCAACATATGGACAAATGAATTCTATCGAAATTGTACCAAGCATGTCTCATATTTTTATCAAGAAAAAATTATTTTGCGATATTTATCGTTTTATTGCCAAGTCTTGCTTGTTACCTACCTTGTGGTCCCTTGTTATGAGGGTTTTTTTCATGCTGGGATTTAGTAATTTTTTACCCCTCAGCCAACTTAAGGCAAAGGGGTATTGTAATCGTTTTGTCGTCTGTCTGTCCGTCTGTCCATTCGACAGTGTAATCACATTATCTGAAGAATGCATTGAGGTATCTGCCCCAAATTTATACAGTACACACATCTTGGCATGGAGCAGAAGCCTATTGAAAATAGGTGACCTTGACCTACTTTTTCAAGGTCAAATGGCCTTGTGCAGTTATAATATCTGAGTACTTTCAAATATAAATATGTATGTAATGAGTTTTACGCAAAGACAATCTAATCTAAATTACAGGACAGTAACTTTAAATCAAATCTTACACTATATTTGGCCAAGGGGTATTAAAAGTATGCAGCATGTTATGTTTGTACTATACCTGTACCATACCCATGTGTAAATGTTCCTCTGAAACGACCTTTCCTCTCAATAGTATTTTGCAAAAATTCTGTTGCTGTATCCTATAGCCAGAAGCACCCAAGACAAGTGTAATTAAATCAGGGGAATACAAACTAGACTAGAATCTACAGTTTTTACCTTCAGCAACACTGGCCACAGGATATTGTCATCAGGTGGTCGTCCGTCTGTCTGTCCAAAAACTTTGCCATGCACTGATAAGTCAGGCCACTGGGTGGCATTAGTGCACCTGATAAGTCAGGCCAAGGGTTTTCAAGTGCACACACACGTTATGTTTATCCCTGTTCTATAATGATAGTTTATTGAGCTAGACATATCTATAATGTTAACTAGGTGTGCAGATCAAGAAATGTGTGATTAATAATGTCTAAAAACTGGGCAGACATGTGACATACACATTGATTAGATTTACTCTTTTAGTATTGAAATTACTAGCGACTCAACTGTCAGTTTTCAATACAATATATAATACAATATAGTTATTTAAGTACTTTGACTGGTGCCATTAAAATATTAAAGCTATCAGAGTTTTGCTGTAGGTGACACAAAATTTGACAGAGGTGTGTGTGGGAAGACCTCCAAATATGGTAGGCTCTGTAAATAACAATCAGTGATCATGGCTGATGTATTTTGGATGTGTGCTGTTGACAAAAAATGAGTTCAGTGCCCTGTCCCAAATGTATTCATCTTATCCCAGCCTGCTAATGGAAGCAGTCAGAACTGCTATGACATATGTTTTTCCTGTTGAATGTAGCTCTTTCCTCAGGGACAGTATCCTATGACTGTTTTCTTCACTTTCATTGATTCCAGATTTCAGCTTCATTTTTGAACATGAGGCTCTCATTATTGCTCTCATCCAAATCTTAACTGTTTATCCAAACTTTTAACATTTTAAGTATTTAGTCGATGCTGGGTCTTCACGTTGGCTTGACAGAGAACATACCTGCTGCTCAGGCTATTTATCAGGGAAATTTTTCATGATATGTAGCCTAGCTCTTGATGGGCATGTGTTTCTTTGATGCAAGTGGTAATAATGTGTCCACCTGTGATTCTAGAGCTATCCTATCTTTATAGGCGTCAGACCAACATTACACCTAAACAGAGCTCAGATGAAACATTACTACTGTTCTGTTCTGTTAAGTCTCTGTGTGCAAAAGAAAAATGTTGTTAAGTTCTTGAACTAGCTTGCATTATTTTCAGCGTTTGACAAGTAAGATATTGAAAAGGTCTATAGTGGTGATCGTCAACTGCAGCCGATATACAGTTTATCAAAGCTTCTTATCCGGACTTCAGAAAGTCTAGCTCCAACAGCATCTACGTGGGATAATTTTGACTCTTGGATATCTTTAGTTGATGATTTCTGATTGATAGGAGGTATTTTAATGCACTATTTTTAGCCAGAAAACAATTGATTAAATTTGTAAATCATCCATAACATTGCAAAAACTTTTGGCTGTATTGCTCAGTTTTACATTAAAGGCTCAGGTAGTTTTACTACAGTCCTATTACAGATGTATGTATACTTCTACTAGAGTAAATAATCTGTGTACGACAGGTAGGGCTGGACAATAACAATATATATCGTGAAATAACTTTTCCTCAATAGAAATATGAGACATGCTCCATACAATTTTGATAGAATTCATTCGTCCATGGTTTGACGGATGTGAGAACAGTCAATCATAATTAAGCAGTGCCGCTCTGAACCAATCACGCTAGACCCACGTAAAGTTAGGTTGATGCATACAACACAAGCGAAGAGCCAGCCGCAGCACACACGCTAATGTTTGGGCTATAGCAGGAGATAATGAGTGTTCCCTCGGGACAAAATTTTAGGTAAACATGACAAATTAATGGGGCCCAACATTACCGGGGAGCCAGTGGATGTAGGTTAGAAGTTGTGAAAATTTTGTGTAAGCTACGGTGTTCAACAGAGGCAGAGAAGCCGGGAGTTGGACGTTCATGTTAAGTTTAATTTTTGGTTTATTATTTCTATATAGATATATTTTATATCGAAGTGGCTATTGCCACAGTACTTTGGCAGGAAATATCACTTTGTCTATTACCACAGAGCCAATCAGCTCCTTGCTTATATTGTGTCGAGACTGGTAACCTGTTACCCTGCTGCTACAGTACTGTGGCAGTAAAGCTGGTTTGTGTACCTATTCACCCTTTCAGTTTCAGCATGCAGGCAGACAATCCAATTTGTCATTTCTTCCATCAATTGCCACAGTACTGTGGTAGCAAAATGCACCAAAAAATGCATTGAGATATACATTTACATTTACATTTATGCATTTGGCAGACGCTTTTTTCCAAAGTGACTTACAGGGGAAAACCAATCAATCAATCAAATTTTATTTATATAGCGCCAGATCACAACAGAAGTTATCGCCATATATCACCAAATATCACCACAGTACTGTGGCAACAAGAGGCTGAGTTCATGGAACAGCATCCATGATTGGCTCTACTACAGATGCTAACATTTGATTGGCTCTGTGGCAATAGACAAACCAATATTTCGTGCCAGAGTACTGTGGCAGTAGCCATTGCCGCTTTATATGTCCTTTTACTTTAATACTTTTTGTGGTTATTTCAGCTGATTTTGGAATAAAGGCCAAGTTTGTCATTTTCAGGCATGTCCGTCCATCTGAGATTTTTGTACATATCCTTCACCTGATGCTTTTCAAATTTCACACACATGTTCTTTACATGTGCCTTGCTCTCATTTTTTTTTTTTTAAACAAATGTTTGAAAAGTTTTTGAAAAAGTTTGAAAGTTAAGTCTCAAAATTCATCCCTGCGTAGGCAGGGTATCAGTGAGCAGGACGGGCAAAGTGTTGTGCGACCAGGCAATGGCATTAGTAAGCTCTGCTTACTTTTTCACATGCTACTATTTTTTTCACCTATTCAAATAATCGTTTAATCTAATCTAGTTAAATATTAGATAAATAGATTACAAAAGTAATCGATAGCTGCAGCTCTGCTGTGTTCTTTTGCCATCTCTGCTAATGAAGCATGCAATTATGATGTAATTCTATATAATGTACGCATATAATGTATGTGTTAGCTTGTGGAAAATAATGAAGTATTTATCAATACACCTATGTTTATATAATTTTGTGTTAGTTCAGCAGAATGTAGTCATGTGTTTCATGTGTGTTTGTGTGTTCCAGACTCCAGGCCTCTGGATTGATGAGTGTGCAGAACAGGGAAGTCCTCACCAGCGGTCAGCCTCATGGGGCAGTGCAGACCACCTCAAAGAGGTAGCTTCACACAAATTAACCTTTGTCTTGCCAAATCACAGCCCTTTATTGTAGTAAGTGGTACAGATGGCAGTTTAAAAGGAATGCATTCAACTCATTGTGGCATAGTTCAATGTCAGATGTGCTGGTCTGCCTTTAAATATTCACATATCCACTTTATAAAACGTGTTTTTGTCATTTCTAAGGTTCATTCCATTCACTCAAAGTGTGTTTTATTTGTCAGGGTCTGAGGTCAGCCTAAATATTATGCTCCTTAACATTGGTTTCCACTTCTGTCTATTTGCTTGGCTTGGTGGCCAACCAGTAGACCACATATAGCTATTAGGTCTGCAGCTCCCCACACCACAGTCTAAATTTAAACATGTGCTCCCCTCTGTCTCCTACTCGGCTGTACCATCACATCTCATTATGGCCTGTTGTTTTTGAGTGACAATACACCAGCTCCTCTCAAGGTTGAACCGGCCATATTGTTCCCTCATCAGTGGCCACCGAGTGAATGGAGTCCAGATAACTTATGTTCCTCAAAAGCCTTACAGACGGCCTTGAAACATGATACACATTCACTGACTTTTTTCCAGTTGGAACACATGAAAAGTTCCAAAAAATTTATGGCACACAGATGTCTTGGGTTTTTGTCAGTGCTATCTGGAAGGAATATCATTCAGAATATTTTTACCAACTAGGATTTACACTAGGTCAATTTGGTCACTCGTATACAGCTGAATACAACTATTACCTGACCTGTGTTTTAAATAATTATTGAGCGAAATCATAGGTTGTGTGTTACTGCCTTTGTACACATAACTGGATCCTAATGTGTCAGTTTTATTTTATTATTTATTTTATTAAACTTTTGTTGAAAAAGAAATGACTATAGCTTATTGGCACTTTTTTATTAATAAACTGTTTCCCGACAACAGAGATTAAACTAGGCGACAGTGCTGGGCTATATGATCAACAATCTGGATTAAAGAGTGTTATGGAGTTTTCACAATATATTACGCAATTGTTTTTTTGCATAGGTGGATCTTTGTATAGGTTAGTGACTTGTGCTAATCCCACAAATATCATCATGCACAGTAGGGCTGTGCAATTAATCGAAATTCAATTACGATTTCGATTATTACACGCAACAATTACAAAAATTATGTAATCGAGAAAAAACGATTATTAATTTTGAGTTGTTTAATTCACGTGCACGCAAACTACCATGAGCTGCTCTGCCCCGCCCCCCTCTAAGCTACTGCTGCCTGCTAGCCGACAGGTCCACCCTAAGAGGAAAGTTGTACCTAGCGGTCTGGAAAAATAGCAGGAGAATCGCAGCAGAAGTGCTTGGTAAACAAAAAAGGCAAGTCAAATTCAATTGTATGGAATCACTCTGGGTTTGATGAAGAGCAAAAACCCATTATGTGCAAAAAGTGTTTCGTAGTTGTGTCCGCACCGACCGGTAACACAGCAAACCTTTTAACCATCTAAAGTTTAACCACCGTGACCTTTATCATAATCTTATGAAAAACTAAAACACATAAAAAAAAAAACTCCGTCTACAACTTCGTCCGCAATGCAATCTTCAGTCTCCGAATCTCTTCACGCTGCAACTCCTGTATTAACCTAACCCTAACCTGTATAACCCTAACGTACGTATTCTAGATGGCTGATGTATACAGAAGACCTTAACTGAAACCTCACGGCACGCCACTGAATTTACTATGTTTCATACTACACTGAACATACTTGAATTTATAATTTGCACTTTACGTGAGTTTTTTTTTTTTATTGCTCCAGTTCTATGGCAAGTCTAGAGCAGTTTAATTCCAGTGCACTATTTGTTTACAAAAGGAAACATACTTGAATTTACAGTATACTTATTTGCATTCAAAGATTTTTTTGTTTCGTACAAAAGTGAACATACTTTGTTTTAATGGTTAAAAGCTTTATTTATATTTAAAGAGTATATCTTACATTGTTTTGCAAGAAAAAAATAAACAACTTTAAGGTTAACAAATAATCGTTTTTAATAATCGTGATTTCAATTATTGCTAAAATAATCGTGATTATTTTTTTTTTCTATAATCGAGCAGCCCTAATGTACAGTAGGTAATTAAACTTTTGATTAATAGGATTTGTTGACTACACAAAATGATAAAATTTACAAGAGAAGTCATATTCATGAAACAGCATTCATTGTGCATCAATTTTAACATCACTTCTGCCTCAAAAAGAGGGAACATGTCATGTAAATGGATTGTTGCTATGTTTATGATGCAGTAACAATTCATTATTTTGCTATAAAGTCTGGTTGAGGGGTACACAAGGTAATATGGGGCTAATCTCAATCCATTTGACACAGAGCCCTGTAGGGCTTCTAGTGGTAAACAATATTTTACAAATTATTGCCCACTGTAGCATTATAGCTGTATATAGCATAGGAAATTAAAACAGGTATACCAGCTTGTCTAGTATGACAGAGCATTAACAAACTGAAAAGATTAAAGTACATGATGCTAATGTCATGTGGGTTTTGGTTTGATACTCCACCCATCACCTGTCTTCCAATCACCAAGTCAGTAGCCTTTCAGCATCCAGGTTGCCAGTTCCTACTGAGCTGCAGCTGGAAAATTTCTGATCATAAATGCCTGACGTTAATAAACCTAAAAGGCCTCTTATTATTCCCAAATATGTTGTGACAAAGTGAGAAACAAAACAAGGATATGTATAGGAGATGCTTTTGAAGCATGGAGATGACTGAAAGCAGAGAAAAATTTGAAGACTGACGCCGGCTCTCCCTTAGTCTGACCACCTGGTAAGAACTACTGAGGGCCGGGGCCACGGTCTCTTCACCTGGTCCCAGACCGTCGGTGTCTTTTCCCGGGGCTGGGCTGTGGTCTCTTCTCCTGGCCCTGGTGAAGAGACTTCCGGTCCGGGACTGGTGAAGAGACTGAGTACCTGTGTAGGACTTGTTGCTTGCTATGGTAGCTCCTTGTAGTACAGTGTTTTCTGTGGAAGTGACCTCTTCATGTAGCAGTGTGTAATCCGAAAGGGAGGGGGGGGGGGTATGTGTGGTTCGGCCAGGGGGGCAGGGTGGGGGTGAGGGGGCGCATCCGTAGTTCGGCCGGGGGTGGGGGGGTCACCCAGTTTCTTATAATACTATGCGGGGGGGTGCGGTAGCAATCCATGCCGCTTGTACTTCACGGACGTAAAAGTAAAGCTTAAGGCTCATTTACCTTTTCCCTATCTCCTGAATCTTCACAAACTTTCATTTGAGTGGGCAGGGCATTTGTCCTGGCCTATTATATATTATACTTATGTATAATAAGTCTGGTGATGATTTTTTTTTGTATGAAATTTATGGTGTGGTGGCAAGGATTAGTGGAAATGTTAGTAGGAGACACTCATGCTGGATCTGGCAACCCCTGGTCTGGGGGGAGGTGGAGAGGATACCACACTCTACAGCAGTGGTCCCCAACCTTTTTTTGTACTACAGATCAGTTTCATGCATGAAAATTTTCCGCAGACTGGGTAGACGTGCGGGGGTTCCAATAACAAAAAGCTTTGTCAGTCCAGAGCATGTGATCTGAAACACTTACACTGTATATCAGGCAATTACAATGATTCTGCAGTATAATATCAACTTGCCCTAATGCAGAATCAGTCAGAACCCTGGACTTGTTTCCCTGCAAGTCGACGGTCCCATCTGGGGGTGATGGGAGACACACACTCCAATTGTGTTCCATATATCCAGTCTACTACTTGGTAATTCATCATTGCAGAAAACCCAGCCACACAAAGATAAGAAGTTGGAAATGGAAGAAGGACTTTCAGGGCTTTTGTGGCAATATCCGCGTATTCTGCTTTGACTTTAATCCAGAATGCGAAGACGTTTGAAGTTGCCTCAAACATGGATTGATGTGCCGGAGCAGTTTTGAGGCGCTTGTGTTGTGATGAACTTAGGCAGGAATCATGATACTTCCTTCTAAATGCAGCTTTGTGCTTGCAGGCAGTCTGTGACCCTTCTGCAGCCTCATTGTTTCCTCGTTTCTTCCCGAAAAAGTTCTCCAATTAATTTTGTTTTTGGCTCATTTCTTAAGCTTGTGTTACTACTGATTCATCAGTGGTTGTGAGGCGAGGGCAGAAACGGTTGGTTTTCAAAATAAAATCTCCGCAAGACTAGTGGAAAAAATTGCTTTAACATTAACCACAATTTTTTTTCTTTACGGCCCAGTACCAAATGATCCACGGACCAGTACTGGTCCAGGGACCGGGGGTTGGGGACCACTGCTCTACAGTATTTTGAATGGGATTGCAGTACCAGTTTTGGCCACAATCCTACATATGGTACCTTAAACCAGAACCAGCTACTGGAGGATAGTACCTTTTATGCCAACATGAATGGAAAATTATATTTCATTTCTGAAATTAAGGGCTTCTGAATCCCCCTACATTATAATTATGTTTTAGTAGAATACAATAGAGCCAAAAATGATCATCTTTTTACTTTCATTATTTTTTAGAATAAGTTGTTAGTTATTTATCTACAGAGGAAGCAGTTTACTGTTCACAAGTTCTTTCACGTTTCTATAATAACTCTGAATAACTGACTTTTATTCTTTACAGTGACATCCAGTGTAATGATGTATTACCGTCACATACTATGTTTCCAGAATTAATATATCCATAACTAAAGAGATCCACATGGACAAAAACAAATACTGGTTCAGCCTCTGTGTTTTTTTTTTTTTTTTTTTTTTATTTCTTTGTTTTTTTGCAGCCGCACAGGGGAGGATGGTACACATTTGAGTGCAAACTGCAACTTCACTGTTAGATGTTACTAAATATCTCACACCTGACCTAAATGTTTGACTTGCCTATATTACAAAAAGTTGTTTTGCAGTGCTTTGCTTGACTAAAACTGAAAACACAACATGAAATTCTAAAATAAATGTTCTGTCTTCTTTTACTTGTCCCTTTTATAACCCTACTCTGTACATGCACTGAAGGTGTAGCTAGTAAAACTATAATGTAAAACATTCCACGGCACACCTGCTGCACAACGTTCTGACATGTAACAAAGTGTTGTTATGCTGAGGTGTTAAGAGACTGTAAAGCAAAGTTTTTGTGTAAATGTCCCAAGGTATAAGTTTATCTTAAGGCTAATGTTAACCCTGCTCCCTAGACACATACGTTTGGAAAATGAGACATGAATATGTGTGTAGAAATACAGAAATTATATTGACATATCTGTGATTATGTAAGGCCAAAATAAGAATACAAAGGTAGGTCAGGGAGTGCTGTAATGTGCTTCGAATGGCACAAGCAGGATTTACTTTTCAGTTTTGTAATCACGTGGCTGGACTTTGGTTACACTTTCACCATTTGGTCACACATGAAGCCACAGGTTTCATTGCACACCAATCTGAATTTATTTATTCTGTTGATTTGTTCACCTGGGAAGAGTTCAGGCTTGAATTGTGGGTGTGTGGGATGGATGCTGGGACACAGTGATGAATCATTTTCCTGCTACAGAATGGTGCAGTGTCATTAAGCCTGTGTACACGTGTAAATGTAGCCACTGTAACTGGGCCTGTCACAAAATGTTACTCTGTTGTAGCAGATACAGTCCTGCAGCAGTGGTCTGCACAATCGATATCACAGCACAGCCAGGAAAAAGCTCTCTTTGTCATCCTCTGAGATTACACTGGGATTGCCTGGACTTGTCATTATCGACTCTTGCGGTCACTCATTGAATGTAGTGAAGTGCCTTCTGTAACCTCTGTGATTACATGTTTGGGAGGACATCTATTAACAGAGCCAGTCTCTTTGTTGACTGTGTTGCCAGGATTACAAGATCAGCACTGAAGACCACACCTTTCTCTGCATAGTCAAACTATGGCTGTTAAGTTCACAAAGGGTATCCTGTTTTTAGACTCATACTGGCCTACATGAAGAAACACCCACTGACTTAACTTGTTTCATCATTACAAATATGTGCTCACGATATCAGTTGATGGAATTATTATACGTAGGTGCAGTATACTGCTTCTGCAAACGGCTGTTAAAGGTTAGATGGTTGACTTTATTAATCTGAATAGAAGTACATCATCGCAACAGTCAGGGACACTGAAGTAGAATAGTGCTTTTTTAAAAATGATTGGGGGGGGCTCATGGTGCCACAAAAAAGAAAATGAAATTTTAATGGAAGATAATAAGGCCTGAAAATGTTTGTCTGGGAAGAAATTAACATTTTGCTGAATAACTGCAGAACCATTATTGCAAGATATTCAAATCCAACTTTTACAAACTTGTCCAACTGATTTCAACTTAATGTTACAAATTTGATGTCAAATGGTTCTTTGGACACATTTTGATTTTGTGCTTTTTTGGGAAGTACATAACTGTGATGTTTGATAGGGTAGTGTCTTGTTTTTTTAATAAAGCCCAGTTTTAGGTGCATTTATTTATAACAAATTATATAAATAATATTTTAGAGAGTACACTATTTGATATTTTCTATCTATGCATTAAAAGTGAAAAAAAAACAACAACAAAAAACATATCCTATTATAATTAGCAATATTATGCATGCTATGCTGCTTTCAGTAGCCCACACTGACCTACCATAAACCACAAATATTTCAGGAGGAGCTGATTCATGCATAACATTGGGAAAAACACTTTGACTCTCTACACTGTGTTTAGTTAGCAGTTAGTGTTTCTATTTACCCATATTTCTGCTGGAACAGGGCTTATCTTTAGCCCTGTGTTGCCGTCCTTCCCTTCATGAAATTTCAAAATGTGTATCTTTGGCTACAAAAGACCTTGGACTATCCTAATCTTATATGTAGCTGATGCACACAATGGCCTTAAATTCTTTTGATCATATTGTGCAAAATTTCTCTACACACACAACATGTATGCAGCCATTTCTCTAATGTCCATAAGTTAATGATGTGTTGGGGTTGGAACCAAGACTTACCGCTGCTGAATGTGGTCCAAACTTGTTTGAAGTCTGTCACAGATAAAATCTGAGAACAGGTGAGATTGACACACAGCATTCAGATCATTGTAGGAAGTCAGTAGCCCTGTACGACTGTTGTTAGACATATTTTATGGAATCAGTGATTTTTAGGTCAGCATTTAATTGTAGAAGCAAACTCACTCATCTGCTCTGGTATTGTTTTGACTGTGGCACTGTCGTGAATACTTGGTCATTGGTAATATGGTGTGTGTTTTTCCTTCCAGCAGATTGCCAAACTGAGACTGCAACTGCAGCGCAGCAAACAAGTCAGCCGGCAGAGCAAAGACAGAGAGCAGAGCTCACTGCAGTTACTGCAACAGGCGCCAAACGGCACCGCATGCCACCCTCAGGTGAGTTCTCTTTGTCCTTTGAGTGAGTCATCAGCATGCTCTTCTCAGATGAACACATTCTCTGACTGGTGACGCAACACACTACCCTGACAGCACCAATATGATAAGGTAGCTTAGAAGCCACAAAGAAACAGATGGTACCCAAACAGAGATTTTAAGATGGGACGAATGAATGGCAATAAAGCTAAATAAAGCTGCAATCCAAAATACTCACTTAACAACTGACTTACAGTGGTGTGAAAAAGTGTTTGCCCCTTCCTTATGTTGTTTGCTTGTTTGTCACACTTAAATGTTTCAGATCATCAAACAAATTTAAATATTAGATAAAGAGAACACAAAATCCAGTTTTTAAATGAAGGTGTTTATTATTAAAGGAAAAAAAAAAATCCAAACCTATATATGAAAGTGGAACCTAATAACTGGTTGGGCCACCCTTAGCAGCAAAAACTGCAGTCAAGCATTTGCTATAACTGGCAATGAGTCTTTTACAGTGCTTTGGAGGAATTTCGGCCCATTCATCTTTGCAGAATTGTTGGAATTCGGCCACATTAGAGGGTTTGAGCATAACTGCCTTTTTAATGTCATGCCACAGCATCTCGATTGGATTCAGGTGGACTAGGCCACTCCAAAGTCTTCATTTTGTTTTTCTTAAGCCATTCAGAGATGGACTTGCTGGTGTGTTTGGGATCATTGTCCTGCTGCAGAACCCAAGTGCGCTTCCAGGTCCTGAAGCAGCAAAACAGCCCCAGACCATCACACTACCACTGCCATATTCTACTGCTGATATGATGTTCCTTGTCTGAAATGCTGTGTTACTTTCACACCAGATGTAATGGGACACACACCTTCCAAAAAGTTCAACCTTTTGTCTCATCAGTCCACAGCGTATTTTCCCAAACTCTTGGGGATCATCAAGATATTTTCTGGCAAAACTGAGACAAGCCTTTATGTTCTTTTTGCTCAGTGGTTATTGTCTTGGAACTCTGCCATGCAGGCCATTTTTGCCTAGTCTTTTATGGTGGAGTCATTAACACTGACCTTAATTGAGGCAAGTGAGGCCTGCAGTTCTTTGGATGTTGGTGTAAGGTCCTTCGTGACCTCTTGGATGAGTAGTTTTGGTCGACTGGCCACTCCTGGGAAGGTTCACCACTGTTCCATGTTTTCGCCGTTTGTGGATAATGGCTCTCACTGTGGTTTGCTTGAGTCCCAAAGCTTTAGAAATGGCTTAATAACCTTTTCCAGACTGATAGATCTCAGTTACTTTGTTTCTCATTTGTTCCTGAAATTCTTTGGATCGCAGCAAGATGTCTAGCTTTTCAGAATCTTTTGATTTACTTCACTTTGTCAGGCAGGTCCTATTTAAGGGTGTATTCACACCTGGAAAGTCATTTGGTCTGCTTATTTCATTTGGATCGAATGCAGACAGTTTTTTCATTTGGGTCAGATTGCATTCTCATTGGACTTTTTGCTAGTGGACCAAAATTTGTAAACAGAAGCACGTATGTGACAAACTGGGCTGGCATTGGACAAAAAAGTCGGGAGCAGGGTGAATCAGAGACAGCAGGTGTTGATGAAAACAAACGTGGAGGTCCTACGTGCAGTTATCGTTTTTGGAATACGTATTCTATTTTTAGTTACATAAATTTATGAAAATAATGTTAGCTGTCAAGAACAGCTCATTAGGTGCCAGTTTTGTAATATGGGCATCTGACCAAATGTCAATGAGAAATTCAATCTCCTAATTGCTCCACTTCTGTCCAAGACTCATGGCTGCTGCTGCTGCTGCTATTAGCTCTGACTACCCATGCGGCTCGGCTACTTCCAGCAGCTATGGTGGCCCGTCAAGCACAAGAAAATGCATGGTTCATTGGTTTGTTTTGGCTTGAGGCCGGTTATATTCACACCAGAAGGGAACCAGCCCAGAGCCCGTTTGGAAGCGGACAGAGACCACCTCTTCTAGACGGTCTCAGTTTGTCACTCAGGTTCATGTGGGTGGGAATTTCTTTTCCCTTAACAACAAACACCTTCATTTAACAACTGTATTTTGTGTTTACTTGTTATCTTTTTTTAATATTCAAATTTGTTTGATGATCTGAAACATTAAAGTGTGACACATATGCAAAAAAATAAGAAATCAGGAAGGGGACAAACAGTTTTTCACACCACTATATGTGCAACATCCCATTATTCAAAGTGAACAAGGTGGAAAATGTTTGGCTGTTGTATCATGCAGTAGTTATTTCTACTTGTATAAGTAATGCAGCAAATAAATGAAGAATATCTAAATATCTATTATATACTTTAGTCAGTGTTATTTTTTGTTCTATTTAAAAATACAAAAAAGACAAAGATAAATAAAATATTGTACAGGAAGAGGCAGAAGACCTCGACCCGAAACACACCAAAATTTGCAGTTTTAGCAAATGCAGAATTCTGTTTTTCTAATCTTGAGTAAAAGGTTTGCAAAGGTTGATCATAATCCAAGTGTACAGTGTTGTGTGTCTTCCAGTATTTGACTGAGTAGCTGTGGTTAATGAATCCTCATCTGACCAGTTGTGTCAGAGGTGAGGAGGGGGGACATGTCTGGGCATGCCCTGCTCTGTCCCAGTCTGAAGTTCATTCATTAACACAAGTGCAGCAACTGTACACCTCTACCACTGTGGGAAAATGAATACAAATGGTGAAATGCAATGACCTGCACTGAGCTTAGAGTTTTGTTTGTGCTCATGTCTGTTCATCATGACATTTAATTCCACTTCAGCAACATGTATTTAAATGGAACGCCTCTTCACCCATGAAATGTCTCCTGAAACTGGATAGACCACATTTCCATACCTTAAAAAGATCTTCTTGGAGTCTGTGACATAGTATTAAGGACATTTTTTGACTGTCCAGTTGGTGTTAGTCATCTTTGGTTTGTGGTTCAAGAAGGATATGCATTGTGTACATATTATTTTCGACATACAATATTTTCTTTGCTCTGTCCTTGCAGCACAAGGGAACACCATCAGCACTGTCGACAATCCCTGTGCCAAAATCCCTCATCTGCAGAGTGCCAAGCAGTGTGGAGGGCATCAACCACGAGCTAGAAAATGTGTTTATCAGAGAGGACTGGGAGCAGGGCATACAGGTAGGGCTATGTACACACATAGCTGAAGAATTGAATACCATTGCTTCAGTACAGGTACAGATACTTGAGTACAAAACAGACTGTGGTAAAAGTTGTGATTTTACTTACTGCAGTAAAGTCCAGACTCTGATATGTCTTTGAAATGTAAAAATCAAAAGTAGGTCTCTGAAGGACATAGAGATGTGGGTGGAAAGTGAACTGAACCTCATGTCATGTTAGTAAAATGTGAAGACTGTTATACTGTTGGAACTTCAAATCACATCAAAACAACTAACTGAAAACATCATGTGCATCAGTTTTTCTTCTTTTCGATAATGTAAGACAATCAAAATAACGGGTCAGTGGAGAATGAAATATTGATATTTATGATGAAATTTGGGGACTAAAAGTAAAATATCAGAAGAATAAGCGCATAAGTAATATAAGAGAAAACTTAAGTACAGCAATGAAGTGTTGCACTGTATCTACTCCTGCTGAAGATTTAGAACACTGAAATAATCTAGAAAGTAAATGCTCCAACTGCTAACACTAGCTTGAACTGTACTGTATATGTGTCAATAAAATAGTGGTACATCGGGTATAAAACCCTGTGCTAACAAAAAATCAATGTAGTGAACTTAAACATTAACCTTGATCGATAGCCTGCTGTGACTGTAGCGTAATGTACATGAAAACTTCCACATTGTTGAATCACCTTCTACCACACATAATAGAGGGTAAGCGTTTACGTCACTCCCCCCGGCCACGCCCCTCTAAATCAGACTGAGTGGCTAAACCAACCTTGCTCAACATGGCGGAGTGTAGCAGTAAACATAGCAAGGCCGTGAAAAATGTGGAATATGGATTGAAATTAAGGACAGTAGGACTCAACGTTGATCCGTATGAGCTACCAAAGAACAATTGGTCTATGATGATCCATCTGCTTCTCTTATCTTTGGCTTTTGGTAACCTGTAAAACGATAACTCCGACTGCTTTTCAAACCTGTTCGTACAATCAGTTGCACAATAGCTCTTCCCCATTTTTAAAAAATATTGTTCTTAAGTTTAGACGGTGTTGAAGCCAACCCTGCCACTCACCACCCTCTTTCTGCCACTCAGTGACAGAGATTTCCGCTAGCTGTGAGGTCTCCATATCCAAACTTTCCACAAAATTTAATCAGTGTTTCATCTGGGACCCACTGTCTACCCCCTGTGTGTGTGCTGCATTGCTCACATGCATATGTTCATACTAGAGCTGCAGCAATCGATTATTTCTGTAGTTGATTAATCTATTGATTATTTTCTTAGATTTGATTAAACAGTTATTTGAATAGATGAAAAAATAGTGAAAATGTGAAAAAGACATTTTGGAAAATAACGTGTCCTTTATTCCAGAACCAGCTGAAACAACAACCACGAAACGTATAAAAGTATGTAAAAAAAAAAAAAAAAAAAAAAAAAAAATCTATATAGAAATGACAATAACGGTATAGAACTATAAATATGTATAGATATAAACAACAACAAACAAGTCAAATGTCATCTACAAAAATATGTGCACTGCAGTCTTCAAACACGTTTGGATCCAACTCACTAACAACTTAAGGTGGAACTAACATACAACTAAAAAAATACAAGACAAAAATTTGTAATGTTTGTGTGAAAGCTTAAAAGTTTAAATGAGTAAGTGATGGTTCCAATGTAGTAAAGTGAACATATAGACGTTTTTTGCCTTTTTGTCCTCGTCTCTTCTGAGCTACGCTCCAACTTGTTTGTGTTGATCCTGGTGTCATGTGCATCACAATAAGTGTCCGTATGAAACACAACAGTGGAACCGATGTTTAAGGGCAGGAAAATTAAATCAAATCAAATTTTATTTATTATAGATGGTAAATGGTCAGCACTTATATAGCACTTTTCCACACTTTTATGGTGCCCAAAATCGCTTAACAAAGCCTCACATTTACCCTTTCACGCACACACTCATACACCAATAGCACCAAGTTATCTCATGAGACTTTAAATTTAGAGTTGGTCTAAACCAAAAAAGGGATTTTGTCTCAAGGGACTTCCTGGTTAAATAAAGGTTAAATAAAAAAGTAAAACACTTAGTGACAGTGGCGAGGAAAAACTTCCTTTAACAGGCAGAAACCTGGTGGATGGATGTCTGCCTTCACCAGTTGGGGTTAAAGAGAGAGGGGTAGAGGAAGAGAAACAAGAGATTGGGGGCAGGGGGAGAAATGTAAGGAATGAATTAAGGAAATTGTAACCAAATAATTTTTTTAATTAATTCGAGTTGGTTGCTCGATTCAGCTCCAGTGTTGGTCATGCAAAATGTTGCTGGGAATATGTTAATTTGATTATCAGCACAGCTATTCTATTTTAACCTATGAACTCCGTACCTCACATGTATAAATTAGGCATCTCTATTGTCTAAATGCTGCTCTGCAGCACTTACCATGCAGCTCATATGCTCCTTTGATGCAGCTGGTGTGGCTGCTCTAATCTATTAACGTGAAAGGAAATCAACAGCTATCATGACCGCCAGCACTAGCACATTCAAAGCCTTACTAAGAGCTCTTCATCAAACCATGGTAACACTGAACCACAGTTATTTAATGTTTTTGAATGCTGTGGATGACAGTAAGTCAGTATAGATAGAATAAGTGACCTGAAAAGTCACTTGAAGCACCGTACAGTGAACAGTCACACTGTAACTGACACAAAACAGTCTCAGTCAGGCTAAATTTATTCACTTAGCGGAGCTGTAAATCTTGGGTGATGTGGAGTAGTAAACCTAGCCTAAAGCTCCTCTCGGAGAAAGTCATACATGCTGGATTTACACACACACACACACACACACACACACACCTACACACACACACACACACACACACACACACATGCACACACACAGAGTATAGATTTACAGCCTGCTGTGTACCCAGCCCTGTTTTCAGCTCTCCCATTTGAATGAGCTGTGCCAAAGCAGAACGCCCTGCACATCACACCCTTCATCCTGTGTCAAGTATTACCATCTGCTGTGTGTTCTAAACAGACACACAAACCCACCAGAGGCCTTTCTGTTCCACTCTGTCTTTGTCTTTATTATGAGCAGGTAATCCAGTGTGTTATACAGAGATGCTTAAACACTTTGTCTGTGTTTTCTGAGGTCATGTGTCCTGAGTGCTGGGTGTTGAGTGTGGGACCTGCAACATCACTGTAACTACCTCTTCCATCCACAGACCATGGATGTTTTGGATGGCCGGCGTGCCCCCTTCCCTCCTCATCGCTACAGCGGGGAAACCCGTGATACAGACACCCAGGCCCCCTCTAGTGGAGAGTCCACCCCCTCTCCCCACCCATGCAGCCCGGACCACCTCTGTTCCCATGATGGAAGCCCCTGCTCTGCAGAGGAAATAGATAAAGGTACTATCGATTATTAAGCCTTTTGAGCCAGTGTCAACAATCTTTACATTATTCTACAAGGAATAAGTTTGATTATTGTCAGTTTTGTATGTAACTGTGAAATTCATGCCTGGTTTGTTTAATTTAAGTAAAGAAAGTTATATTGTTTAGGGCCTTTTCTCACTTGAAAGTGTGAACCAGGGTTTGTATTTTTGTTCCATTGTATACACTTGATTCAGATAGTTTTGGTGTCTTGTTAAAGTTTGTGAACACGCGACTACGATGTGATCATCTGTGTGGGTTACATTATCCTTAACTTGATATCGACTGGAGTGTAGACAGAACTGACAATTCACCAGTATCTGGTTGACAGAAGAAAAAATCTATGAGCAGATCAATTTCATTGCAACTGTAAGTACTTTGTAAAATACCGCTGCTGGAGTTTCCTTAGAAACTCCAGATGGAAATATCAGATGGCTCTGATATTTTGGAATATTCTCGGTTTCTTACCCTCACTGAAAATATCTTCAAAGTTTGTTTCATGTTAATTTCTATTGGACTCCATTTCTAATTAACTTCTGTCTCACTTGTTACAAACAGTTTCTACTCGAAGTAATTTTTGGTCTTTGTCTCAAGAGTAAATGTGCTCAGAAGAAATGACAAAACCTGTACACATGATTGATCAGGTGACTGATCGATCTTCCCAGATAATCTGATAGTGATAACATATCAGGTCCAACATGTAGATTGATGAAGAGGCTGAATTATTCCTCTGTCTCATCTGTGAAAAAAGACATCACAGCCTTTTTAGATGGAAAACACAAGGGTCTCCCTTCTCTATTTTATTCATGTGTAACACAGCTTACAGTGCTGCCTGCTGGTGACGCAGTGTAGCCTTGAATATTTGCTCCAAACCAGTTTATGGAAACACACATAATTAGTGTTTTCATCTGTGGGGATTTTCAAAACGTTGGCTTCATATTGGTTTGACATTTTTTGAAACACAGCTACTGTCTCCTTACACAGTGTGTTGCTGTGGTCCATTTTTACTTTGTTATCCAGCAAGGTTGTACAAAACTCAATTAAATTCTTAAATTTGAATTTGAATTGATATTGCAAACAAGACTTGGAATTGCAATTCTGATTCCGATTCGAAAGTAGAATTGAAGTTTCATGAAATTCAAAGAAATACATGATATATAATTAAAGTGTATTTAACAATGAAGCTTTACAGTATATACTACATATGATTACAGCATGAATTTCATACAGGTATTATTGTATGGACCTAATGTTTCATTCATTTCATTCATTCATTTCATTTTATTCATTCATTCCAATCTAAATGATTGGAAAGGAGCAGGATGAAGAAAACTTATACCTGCCCCTTTCTTGAAACATCTGGTTACATCAGATACGTTGCCATTACAGTCATTAGACTAAACAGTTTACTTGATAGTCTATGCAAATAAAATAAATCCAACATCCATAAGTTGAATTATGTCATTACATGCTTTTATAAAGCTTCTCTGTTCCTTCCCTATACAAACTCATAAACTGAAAAATATTTGTACAGCTCTTCTCTTCCACTGCCAAAGAATTCCACACCCTGACACCCACAACTGAAATACACGTTTTTTTCACATTAGTCCGTACCCTTTGCTGTTTAAAATTAAACCTCCTTCTATGTTCTTCATCCTGTGATACTAAAACAAATAATCTCTGCAAATTTGCAGGCAAAAGTCCGTTTCTCGCTCTAAACACAATCAGCAATGTCCTTAATTCAGCCAATTCTTTAAATTCTTTATAATGTACACAATTATAGTAATTATCCCTTTTTTAACCACAAATGAACATTAAAAACATACTCTATAAAACAGATAATTAATATTGTATTAACTTTCAAATTGTGGAAGATGATCGGACAGTACTTCATTTCCTAGAATACCTTGCTGTATCCAAGTCTTCAAAATGGTTGTGCAAACATTTCGAACATTTTGTTTGGTGAACACTCTAGTGAAATACGCTAATAGAGGGCCTGTTGAGGAACTGTTGACATTAGATGCAACAATGTGTCGTTGTAAGGTACTTTAATAAATGGTAATTGCATTTACCAAAACATTGTTTCACTTGATTACTTTGAAATGAAGATATTCCCTTCAACATTAAGGGAATATATGCTGAATGTTAGTGTCTGTCCTTCTATTCAGAAGAAAAATGTGTGTTAAAAGTATCACATTCGCACTGATATGTGATAAGAATGAATTCCTCTGAATTGCAATGAATTCAGTTCCACTTCCTGTAATTCCAATTCAAATTCAATTCATTGAATTGAATTAAATCTTGAAATTCTGAATTTTGTACAACCCTGTTATCCAGCCTTCACATCCTCTATTTCACAGGTGTCAAACATGCGGCCCGGGGGCCAAATCTGGCCCGCCAAAGGGTCCAATCCGGCCCGTAGGATGAACTTGTGAAATGCAAAAATTACACTGAAGTTGTTAACAATCAATAGTGAAAAAATCATTTTATTTCAGGTTCCATACATGCACATATAAACCAATTAGATCTCAATTGGTTCAGACCAGAAAAATACTGTCATAATAAGCTATAAATAATGACAACTGCAGATTTTATCTTTGTTTTAGTGTAAAAAAAAAGTAAAATTACATGAAAATGTTTTACATAAACTATCCTTTTACAAATAAATGTGAATAACCTGAAGAAATATGAACAATGTGAAATGTTTTGAGGAAAGTAAATGCAATTTTATCAATACTATGTGTGTTTGTAATTGTAATGTAAGTTGTAATGCACATGTGTAAATGATAAACTGAAAAACTGATGCACAACATTGTTAAAACTGCACTTGTTTTTCTTCAGACATTTCAAGTTGTTGACGTTATTCAGATTTTTAAGGAAACGATGTAGATATAAACATTAACATAATGTAATTTTACTTTTTTCACTGGTATTATTTTACTGGTCTGGCCCACTTGAGTTTATATTGGGGTGAATGTGGCCCCTGAACTAAAATTAGTTTTACACCCCTGCTCTATTTGGTCTGAAAGTCTGACCATCCAGAAATATTTTTAAACTTGAAAGGAACGGTTCAGTTTAATCTTGAACAAGATTACCTCTTCTTCACCATATACACCATACCTGATATGCTGGTATGACATGTTGTAAATTGTATGATCTGTTTTTGTATTCTTACTGTTAATAACTACTCCTTTTAAAAATATGTTATTGGAAATACTGTAAATAATACTCTCTTTTTTTAGGACTATATATGGCTCTTTATGTAAATTTGGAACTTGTTTCTTTGTTTTATTTTTACTGTTTTAGCTGCCTGTTATACTGCCAGGTCGTCATTGTAAATGAGAACCGGTTGTCTATCGGCCTACCTGGTTAAGCAAATAAAACAGAGTAGTATAGCAATCTTCTCCTGACACTGGTTTTTCTTATTAATATTTCATACCACTTCCAAAACTGAGGATGTTAAAATACAGAAAGGCCATAACACACAAGGGAACTTTTTTTTTAGCCAAGGGGCAAGAAAGAACAGCAGAAAGAGTGTTATCATCAGTAACTGAAAAGTCTTTACATGTGTGAAGGGTTTCCTGTGTTGGTTCATCTTAACACATTGTGTTCTTGTTCGCTGTGTTTTCAGACGGTGTGTGTAGTTCTCCTCTCCCAAAATTTGCCACTTCTCCAAAACCGAATAACAGCTACATGTTTAAACGTGAACCTCCAGAGGGCTGTGAGAGAGTCAAAGTGTTTGAAGAGCTGGTGTAAGTATGTTTTGTTTCCCTTTTGGAGTTCTGTCAGAATTTTAAAATGTACTCACATGTGTGGTTTGAAGTGCAACAAGATTAAAAAAAAAACAAAGTGGATATGTTTTGCCATTTCATGGACCCTAATAGTACAAAGTTAACAAGCTTCTTTGCATCAAGGGCGGCAGGCGTGAGGGCAGAGTGTCTGTACGATCAGCTGTTGGATGTAATCAGATCAGTTGTATAAACAGGAGAGGATGAAAGGGAAAACAAACTGAGCTGAGTCTCCTCTTCTTCTTTCAGGTCTCGCAAATCAAAAGGCTTCCCTCTCTTCTCGTGCCCTGACAAAAACAAGGTGAACTTCATTCCCCAGGGCTCGGCCTTCTGCCCCGTGAAACTCCTCTGCTCCTCCATCTTCTCCCCGGTTCCCATGTCTTCCTGCTCCTCTGCCACCCTCAGTCTCCACGGCAACAGCAGCCCAGGGCTTCAGCTGACACAGAGTCTGCCCACTGCACCACCACTACCCCCTTTGCCGGCCTCGGCCGACCAGATCATAAACACAGAAAACAGCACAGAGAGCCAGAGCCCCGATGCAGAGGTCGGGAAAAGCGCCTCAGCACAAGAACTCTATACCAGCTAGTCCTCAGGTATTCACGACCACACCACTTAGAGATACAGCCTTTCAACTAGTCAAGCGGGATGGTCTAAGAACAAACAAAAAAGAGAAAAAAATATCCTTGCACTCCATTAATTTTAACGTTAGCCAGCATGAGGTCCCCAAGGTCTGGAAATGACGAACACCCTGCAGAAAAAAGGTACCAGCATGAGCATTACTGCGTAGTCATCCTGCTCTTCACACTGTTGATAAACTCTGATGTTCAATGATAAAACTTGATTGTGTGGGAACATTTAGAGTTCATGAAGGTGCATTGTATGAGGTACTTATTCATGGTCAGTCTATTACCTGCTGTAGAACAGACAGCACTGCCCCATTTTGGAAAAGCACCACTACTGCTGGTGGAAACATTACATAGCCAGACTTCTGGACTTGAAATAACAGCCTGGACTGCATTTTAGGCTATAGAGGAGCATGATTATTTTAATACAGAGGATAAGGGATCATTCATAACATGTGGAAACACAGGCACCAGGTGTGAGCAGCTGCACTTGGAGCTGGACACAGGATTGGATCATCAAAAAATGTTAATGTCACATTGTGCTCTGTATTACACAGGAAAGTGTTGTTTGATGACAAGATATTGTGAATATGCACTTAAACTAATGCAGATTTTTTATGGTGGTTGCTACCCTCTCCACATGTGCCAGCAGTCCTGTCTGCCTCTCCAAAATGGTGCAGTATTGATGAGGATTTACTGTAGAAATCCCCCGATTATGTACAAGCAGCTCACACATCCACACTTCATGAACTCTCTGTAATGAATGTTGACCTTGGGCATATCCTCCCTTTACTCATCACTAACCTTTCTGGACTATGACAGCACCCGTAACAGAAACAGCTTGGCTTTCCTTTGCAGAAGATAGAAATGACTGCTCAGATGATAGCATTATGTAGTGCCAGCAGTTTTATCCAGATTAAATTATAAAGGAACAAATCCATAACTGAACAGTGCTATCAGAGCAACACATTCTACTCGTGTAATCTAACCATCATAGTAGCTGTTGACTGTTGAGCGAGCTAACCTCTATAAGCTTTACAACAGGAAGAAGTGCTTGCTTGATATTTTTACTTATGGGGATGTCTTACAGTGAGGATACAACACCCACGCTAACCACAGCCTTTGCACTTGTTAAGACCTGGCTCTGTAGTCGAACAGGCCGGGGCCTATTTTTTCAGCTATTTTATCTCACTGTTGATGTGAAACCAGCAGTGGCCTGAGTGCAGACTCCACCTAACAGGCTCTCAAGTTAACATGTGGGTCTGCATCAAACTCAGCTCATAGGGAAATGCAAAAAAAAAATCACCTGTTCTACTCATTGACCAAATAAGTGATGGCAAAGAAAGCACACAGCTCCCCCATTGCCTTGTTTTACTGTCCCACTCCCCTCAACAATAACTCAGGTCATGTGAATGTACTCGCTCTTGGACAATGTTGCCTTTCCCCAGTGTTTGACTTTCCTTTCCCCATTCTAGGAATACATTCCGAATGCTCACACAAACTTTTTTTTTTTTTCAGTTTTCTCCTGTAGAGGGAGGTTGTAAAAGACAGAATCAATCTATAGGTCTCACAACTCGTGACAGACTACTTTTCACATTGACCCATTCTGGGTTAGAGTTTCAGGTGCTACGACGCATTCCAGAGACCACAACGGTCAATCCTTGTGTAAATGGAATTAGCTGCATAAGCTCCGCCCTCCCAAATTTGACACAAGTGTTATGCAGTCTGTTTCACCCCTTTTGTGAAATGTGTACCAAAGCTAAATTGTATAGACCATATTCGCATGGCCATTTTCCTCTGATGTGTGAAGCACAAATGCTGTCACTTAAGTCTTATAAACATTGGCAAAAGGCCATCATCAGCTGATGAGAAACTGAAAAGACAATGGAAACTGATAATCTGGGGAGACACTGGACAAAATGCCACAAAGGTACACAAAACTGATAATCATTTGTCTGAACAACTAACATTAGCATTGAGCAACATCTTGGTTAATGTTAGCATTTGATATGAAAAGAAAGATGTAAGTGAATTGTAAAATATCTGTTTTGCTGTCTTTCTATCCGCATGAAGACCTGCTTGCAAGGCACTTCAGAGCTTGGTGGTCAGGATCAGTGTATCACATTACACACTAAAGAACCGCCTGCACCAACAACTGTAACATCATGAACATCCACAGAGCTCACATTAAAGAAAAGACAAAGACGGCCATTCATCCACATTTCTGCATACAAAAGTAAATGTTACACAAAAAATATTTCAAGACAAAATGTTGCAACAAACGGTGCTGTTCAAAAAAGCGACGCTCACTGACTGCACTTCATACTTCACTGCTTGATAATTTAATTGTGTCCTGAGTGGGTTTTTTTGTCCTTTATTCTTTTATTCACATTATCAATGAGAGCTACATTCAGTGACATGTTGTGCTAAAGTGAGCTGAGCTGAATGAGCTGAACATGACATGCACTGGAAATCTAGATGCATTCTGATTGGCTGTTGGTGTTTCTGTCCATCTGAAAGTGACCCTGACTACATTGTTCTGTTGATGTCATTGTGGTGTGAACTCCAACATCTATTGAGTTGGAACGACTTTAAAGTTGTCTGACTCAAAAAGATACTTCCTTTTACACTGCAAAGGTGATCACATCCAGTCTGTTTGTCTTCCAGCCTTAAATAGCTGTTAATCCTTTTCATATGACACAGCACTGCCAGATGATTAGGGTACTGAGGACGTGGAAGGATGCTGATGTGAACTTATGTCACATGTGTTTATCAGTAGTCAATGTTGATCAAATATCCTGGTATTCTTTGACATACTGTCATTATCCATTGTCTTCAGTTGCTTACCAGTTGGGAATCAGGGACATATTGCCTATGTTTTTGTCCAATGTTAATACAGTAAAATAATGAATATAATAATAATGAACACGATATCAGAGGTAAATGATGTCCATCTGAATCTGGTCCATTGGGACTCAGATTGTTAATGTGGGTTAGGTTTCATTTAGAAACACTTTATCAACACATTGAGACACTGGTTCATAGATCAGGCCTAAGATGTTAACTCAGATAATCACATTTTTGTAATTTTTTTAAAAATTTATTAGTATTATTTTTTTTAATTTAAAACCAATCTTTGAGTTAAAATAATCAGAACCTGAAGTGTGCAATGAATTTTTGTTTTAAGTACACTAACACTTATTGTGTGACTGTTTGGGTCCAAACTGATAAAAGTAACTGCCCAAACTTAACCTGCACAGTCAGTCTGCCAAGGACACATGAAAAGGAAAAATATAAAATAAGAGGCAGAACAGAAGATGAGGAGAATCAGGTGAATGAATTCCAAACACAGTATGAACAATACTTGAGACACATTCCACAATATTAAGCTGAAATCTTTTGTTCTGCTTGCAGCTCCATGAGTTCAGATCATACTAATTCCAATTATTCATATGCTCATCGTGTGGTGCAGTTCAAAGAAAAGATTGCCACGTTTGGCAACAATGATTTAGTTCTCCTGTGTATTACGCATTCTTACGTAGATCATGTGTGTTTTTTCAATAAAGAAAAAAAAAGCCTCTTTTTGCAGTTGTGGTCTTTTTCAACGCCGTGATCAGACATTAAGGAGTATTCAGACAGAAATACAAGTGGAAGTAAGGTGATGTATCACTGTATTTGGATATGATTAGAACATCTGAATTTAACTTAAAAAAAAAATGACACAAAGCTACAAAGTTACAGCAAATCAGATCTCCACATAACTATATTCACACAAAGAATCCAGTTATGATGTCCTATATCTCTCACTTGAAATGACTATTAAGGCATTTATTCTGGTATAGTCAATTTCTGCAGCTTTGAAGTTAGAATTCACAAAATAATTATTTAAAACAGCATATGACTTTCATCACAAATGTTTTCAAATTTGTAAAACCTGAGTGAAAGCCTAATTATCACTTATCCATTAGTCTTTTTGTGCTTAAGGACCACACAGCAGCTTTTTCACTCTCTTTGTGAGTGTTGAACCCGAATGTCACCTTTACCTGCATGCTTTCCTCATTCTTTAAAACCCTGATTGACTGTATAATTTTACATTGTACTGATCTGGCTCATTTTCTTCCCGAATCTGTAAGAAACCGCTTTCATTTAGTTGCAACAAAATTTCCGAAAAGGCCTGAGTGATGTTTGGATTTGTTATGTAAACAGGCGGACTGTTCATGGTGGAGTCATCTTCAAACTTGTTCACTGTGAGGGGAGTGATTCACGTGCATGAGCACAGAAAGACTAATGGATTAGTGATAGTAAGGCTATCACTCGGGTTTTACAAATTTGAAAAAAATAAAAAAAATTGTGATGAAAGTCATGCCCTGCTTTAAGAACAGTAGCTAGTTTGGTTCAGATGACTACACTCATAAATTACTCATAATCCCAAATAAATATTATATATATTATATATAAAAATTATATATATAAATTGAGGAAGAAAGTATAGGATCCTATGTTAGTGGAAATCCAAACCAAGCATGCAACATGCAGAAAAATATGAGGAATGATTAGGTTTACACATCGACAGCGTTAAAGCAAGGCCACACTGAGAGGAACATAACGTGCTGCGGACTAATACCCCTCAGCCAGAATGGACAGATGAACAGACAGACAGACGATAAAATGATTACAATACAGGACAATGAAGAAGAAGTAGTTCAAGAAAAAGTTATCGGACCCTGCAATACCTGCATCTGATGATGAATACACAGAAAATTATTTTCTCTAACCCATTAACTTTATCTATCTCTAAAACATATGAATACAGTTTGTTACACAAGGATAAATATCAGATGAATAAAGCTGTAATTTTGAGGAATAATTACATTACAATGAAGAAAAGGTTGGAACACTGAAAATGAATGTTCTCATTATGAGAATGAAGTTGTATCCATATGAAATGTATGAAAAGGAATGAAAGAGCCACATAATGTAAGACAGTAAAGGCCTGATGAAAGGTGATGAAAACATGATCACAATGCTACTTTCGGGTCAACTGGGAATTCTGACTGCCCTTGTTATGTTACGATTTTTTTCTTGAAATTAAATTTTACTCTCAAAATATTAATTCTGTTGAATATTGATTCAGTGTGGCTCTAACACTGAATTCTATTAACAGGCATCATAAATACAGTGTGGAGCAAAAACAAATGTAAACCAGCTGTGTTGTCATAAATGCCATCTTAGGCCAGTATTTCTCATCATGTACAATGTTTGCTGTGACCCTGACAGAAAATAAACTTGTGAACATTTTTACTTACATACATTTCTTCTGGTCTCAGTGTAAATGTTGTATTTGCCTTTTTTGGTCCTGATCAGAAATGCAGCATGAGTGCTACAGGAGATTACAGATTTCCAAAGCAGCTACAGTCAGTGGCTTATTGTTCTGAAGTCAAACGGACGAACCCATGTGAGACATTAAAGGTTTAACCTTGCAAATGGTTCCTTTCATAGACAAAGAATAACAGAAGCCAGTCATTAGTGGCCATTTACAGCTACACACTGTTGCCATCATGACAAAAACATGTTCAGTTTCATATGAGGAAGGTATTTGTATTTTATTTGAGATTTTCTTTTAATTAAAACAATTAGCCATGCAGATAATTTCTCAACATTTGCTTAAAATGACAAATCACTGACGTTCCAGCATCTTAAAGGTGATGATTTGTTGATTGTCTGTTTTCTTAAAATGAATATTTTGAAATTTGGGTTGTTGACGAGATCCAACGGTATAGTAATGATTAATTCAGAAGATAATCAAAAGATGCACTGATGATGAAAATAATCTCTGCAGACTACACAATTAGGGTATTACAATAAGAAATATGTCCCGTGTTTATAATTTAACCTCTTCGAATGTTGTGATAACAGGAAGAACCAGTCCACGGCTAAATCCAGTGATGTTTCCGGTCATAGTGGCACCAATATGCTGCTGCAGCCGCTACCAAACATCCCCACTTTAAATGAGACTGTATTTCTGAGGAGGGTCTATGCACGGTGAAGTTCATGCTCGGTGTCGGTTTTGCCAATGGCGTCAGGGTTGGATAGAGGGTCCAAGTCCGCGAACAGGTTGAACCACGCTGAGAGGTCTTTGGATGTCCCTGCTGTTTCTGCAAAAGAACAAACAGGGAATACATATCAGCAAGACACACTGATGTATATTCACCTAAGTGGTAGAACTTAAAACACACATTTTTTTCTTAAAAGAATGCATCTGGTACAGCGCCACAATTATATATAGGCACATATATATAGGCACAAGCAGCAATGATAGGGAAAATTTATGTGATATAGATAGATATGTTTGTCCTTCACAGGGAAATTGTTTACACAATTTGTGCAGCCACGAGAATAAACACATCACTCACAAATAAATATATATATATATATATATATATATATATATATATATATATATATATGTAACACAAACCGAAAGACAACAGTTCCCCCACCATGTACCCGCCCAAAACAGCAAAGACAACAGTTCCACCACCATGTACCTGTCACCACACATATCCAACTAACACATTACAGTCTCTTTAATGATTTGTTCAGTTGTGTTATTGCATTTGGAATGAAATTTCTGCTGAATTTAACTTTTTACCAGTTTATTGACCTGCAGCGGTGACCAGACAGAAGCAGTATGACATATGGATTAAGGGGGTGACTGGGATCAAGTGCAATGGTGTGTGCTCTGCATGCAGTGGCTGTGCTATTGAGTTCTAAGAGGTTTAATAGAATGGAGGGAAATAACTGGTAGATTAATTCATTCTAAACATAATCGTTAGCTGCAGTTCTACACTGTAGACTTCTATTGTCGAGTCTCTGATGAGACATAAATAATTTGGTGTGTTATCACATCAGGACCTCTTAACTGTTTGTTACCATTTTGATGCAAAAAATTTGGGTTCATTCATTCAAACCAAAATAGTGGACTTCCTGTTGGGAGGAGGATATGATGGCCTTATCAGAGGTCCAAGGATGTTACTGAGTCATACCCATAAAATAAGACATTTTCATTTCGTCTGACACAAAGTTTCATAAGTCTTGAGTTTGTTTAGACCTTCAAAAATGTAAATATTTTTTTTGAGGGGTAGAATCCTTCCAGTTTCAAGAGGGCACAGGTTAGCCCATAAACACAGGCTTCAGTTAGACAAGTGTCTTTTAATAGGCGAGAATTTCTCTTTATGTATTTCAGGATATTTTGCTACGTTAGAGTCATTTGGCTGAGAATTTACCTTTCATGGCTGGCTTTGACAGATTCTGATTGGCTCCAGATGAGGGCTCTGTTGCCTGGGCAACAGGCTGTTGAGGAGCCCTGGCCCAATCTAAAATGGAAACGAAGACTTCAATTAATCATGAGGGGACGGGGAATGCGCCTAAGCCTGATCCAACAAATAACTCATCACATTTGAGTACACTGCTGATGTGGACGAATGTGGAGCCACAGACATACAAACAGCACTGATCCAAACAGTCCTCATGGGAAATCACTGCTAATGTTAGTAGTGCTTTATTAAAGACAGGCAAAGTGATGCACTTCTAACCATGAGCCCTTGTTTCAAGAGTTATTTATGCTTTAATCCATTGTGTTTTGACAAATTACAACACTACAAATCACTGAGGGGGAACGTGGTGTTGAGATTCTTTTTCTCAATGTAACAAACTATTTACACTTCAGTCCACCAGCCCAGTGACCTCTGACCCGTCAGAGCCTCTGCTGCTCACGGGCTTATCATTCTTCTCATAGTTTAGACCTGGTCTCAGTTAGATGTAGTATATCGTACAATAACAGACCTCCTGAGCTTAATGGATTCATTGATTTATTTCATATCCCAATAAGGCAGGGCTTCCCAAAGTCTTCCAGCTCAAGAGCCACAGGTGAAATCAGACATTTCCTTGGAACCCAAAAATATGTTACTGCTGTAAAAATGTCTGGCTTTTACCGACCTTTCAAATTTTTTAACAATGTTCACTCATGTCTAGATTAAAGACAAGTACACTTGAAGAACACTAGTTCTATTTGAGTTTTATAATAAAACTAGAAGCACTCGGAGAGCGCAGACCTCCGCCAAGGCTGATCAGTGGCCCCCCCCGTGGGCCCCCCCACCCCCGATCACCACCAAAATTTAATCATTTCTTCCTTATCCCATTTCCAACAAACCCTGAAAATTTCATCAAAATCTGTCCATAACTTTTCGAGTTATGTTGCACACTAACGGACAGACAAACAAACAGACAGACAGACAAACCCTGGCAAAAACATAACCTCCTTGGCGGAGGTAATCAATGCCCAGAACACAGTGTTTTGTGTTTAATATGTATATTTTGAGCTTCACACACACACACACACACACACACATATATATATATATATTTTTTTTTTTTTTTATATGAGAGAAAAGTCAGCCTTCTCTAACAGAACTAAGTAGAACTGTGAATCTAAGGAAAGAGGTGCCCAGGAAATATAACAAACTGTCCACAGCTGAGGTATTGGAGACTAGCTACCCAACTGAAGAGATACACAAGACAAGTAGAAGCAAGGAGAATAAACAATATGTCCTCCACCAACCCAGCTAAGCTACTCTCAATGCCAGGGTAACAAGGTGATAACAATAGAATAGAATAGAATAGAATAGAATAGAATAGAATAGAACTTTACTGCCAGTGTCTCAGGAACAATGAAAATCCGTTTAGCAGCTCTGTTCTGTTAAGCAGCAAAAACACTTAGTACAAAAAACTGTTTAAAAATATCACACAAAGTACTGAAAAATGTAGGCAATGTACAAAAGCTACAAGATAAAATGTTACATATACATATTACTAAAGTATTATTAAAAAGTCCTGAAATATACAAAAAAGCTAACTCTATGCTACAGATGAGACATTTTTACCACAAATATATACATACATTTATACAGGCAGTATAAGATACATACAAGGTAAGATTAAAAAAACAAAAAAGAACAAGGTGCATGATTTGGAACTATTGCACTGTCCATTAGACTGGGGCTGGTGGTTATTTAGTCATGGGGGGATTTAATGCTTGTGGGTAAAAACTGTGTTTGAGTCTGTTTGTTTTTGTTTTTAGTGTCCTGAATCTCCTTCCGGAGGGGAGGGGGGAGAAGAGGGGGTATCCAGGATGTGAGGGATCTCTGATTATTTTCCTGGCTTTCTGCTGGAGTCTGCCCGTGATATTCACATAACAGAAATGGATGTAAACATAAATTCCCATTTTCCTTTGCACAGTTTCTGAAAATGTTGTTAAAAATGTGTAATACATTTTAGAAACACTACATATTACAGTTTATTTTGCACCTTAATCATCCAGGATTTTTTCCCAAGTTTATTATGTATAGTGTGTATGTATAGTGTGTTTTCATTGTTATGCTGCTGATGCTGCACTGTGATTTCCCAGTTTGGGATCAATTAAGTACATCTATCTGTCTATCTACACATGCTATTCCAGGCTCTTTTAACTCGTTTTAGTGGGTCAACAGCTTCCAGTGGTTTAGGTTTGGAGTCTATGGATGCTGATCTTCCCTCCAGTTCTAAAATCCCAGATCAGGCATCCTAGCATCATACAGACCATTGACTGGCATTCTCATAACTCTTTTTGATGTCTACATCTTGAAAGTCTGCAACATTGCACTTTATTATTGAGTGAGAGTAAACTGAATTTCAGTATCAAGTGAAAAACAAATTGTGAGTGTACACAGGTTTTGAGTGTAATTGTTAAATAAGTTTTAATGAACACATTCACTGGTTGTGTGAAGGCTCTGTTCAAACTGTGGTTGTGTGCTTTGCCTTTGCTGCATACAGTCAGGAGTTATTTTGCAGTTGTACAACTCAGCTGTGATTGAATTCTGCTGACAGAGTTTAGCCTTGTGTTTCAGACTGTTATAGCAATTAAATGCAGAAAACTGAAGGTGTAATTTGACAGCATTTGTTTAAAGGAAAGAAACCGATCCAGCAGCCTCGGTGCACCTTAGTGCCCAGCTGTGCTTTAACCTTCCATTATAAACTCACCATTTTGGCTTCCCCGGATCCCATGCACCATATGTTTCTACACAACCTGTTCATAGTGACTTTGTTGTAAAGCTGACAAAACAAAAAAGTGTTTTCTTAAATAAAAAGTAACTCTGACAGTCTGACTTGGCAGGTGAAGAAGCTAATTTAAAGATGGACTCTCACAACACTTATTAAAAAATTCCAAACAAAACGTGAAGGTGTGTTAGATTTATAAGGAGTAGTTGATTATACATCTTTGGGAGACAGGGCTTTTTGGGGCGACAGCGCTATCCATTACACCACCGGGTCATCCCGCATTTATATATTTTGCTACTTCATTATACTTTGGCTACACATCTTCATAATGATATTTAATTTCATCTTCAGTTGTGCGACAGAGCCCTGCTTAGCCTTCAAATCTGGATTTACTCATTTAAAACTTATTTTGTTTTTCTGAACTCTGACTAAAATGACGGTAATCTTTTAAGTAAGATTAACATTAAATTCAATTTTGCTGGTACAACCCAATATAAAACACCAGGTCCTTTCCGTCAGCACAGCACGTAAATATGGTTTCCTTTTCTTTAACTTTCCAGTGGTATTCTACTCAACGGTCCATGGGACGAGGAATGGACAAAACCAGACCAACAAACCCAGACGAGGTGCGAATAGCCAGTGCCCAGACCTGGATCAAATGGAAAGCTGCTGGCAATTATACACAAGTAGGCAAATCTAACTGTAGTGTTCTATTACTCTGACCGACGTGGCTTTAACACAGCACTTTTCTTCTTGTGTGGAAATAAACCGCATGTGGGGAAAAAAGAAATCATTATTTAGCTTTGTTTTTGCGTTTGCTATGGAGTCATCCACAGAAAAACTACAGGTTTCCAGTATTTATTTTTATTTTTTATAATCTTTTTTTTGATTTCTTGCATATGCACTCAGTAATTATTGAATTAAAGTCTTGGAAACACATTTTCATTTGTTTTGTCACAACTCTTTTCCTGTTGGTGGTTCACTCCTTTCTTCTTCATAGAAGTAAAAGAAGTAACTCAGAGGGTATGTTATTATATGATATACTACATCTAACCATTGATTCCAACTTAGCACTTTTGTTGCTAGATTTTGCAACTTTTCAGACTACCCTAGTAACCTAATGACAAATCTAGCTACTTCTAAAGTTTGTTTGGAAACTCTTAGCAACTTTTGAAAAGTGACAAACACACACATTTTCCTCGAAATGTCACCAAATGACTTTCTCTGTCATAGTCAGAAAAACACACGGTCTGGTCAGCGTCTCCGACTTATCCACTTTGTCTGTATATTTAGTGATTTTTCAAACCCCTCTAGAGACTCTTTATCAAAAAAGCGACTACTGTCAAATCTACCAGCTTTTTCTGGTGTTATTGGAGAGTTTTGGAGACTCTGACATGAAAGCACATATCTTTCTTTGTGTAAAACAAATCAACAAAAATCACTCCCATTGCCATTGACAGTTTACTCTATTGTCTCTTTTTGGTCCATTTAGATTGTCAGTGTAGACGGAAAATTATAAATGTTATGGTTAAAAATGGTCATGTTTTACTGTGACTTATTGTAGGCTCCTAAGTGGACTGTAAGGTTAAAAACCAAACCAAACTGAAGAAAATGAAGGTAAAAACTAAATGTACAAATAAATAACTCCAGAGTATCTCTTTTGGGTCACTTTAGCCAGACCCCAAGCCTCCTCCCTCTGCCAAGATTAAAGAGGTGGGTTGGAACTGTGACATTAAAGAAAATGAAAATTGACAGAGTGTAGTTCATTTGTAGCTGTAAACATATTTATGGTGTTTTTATACTCACTTTTATGTTACATCATTCAATACATTTACATGCACATTTCCAATAATACGTCACTTAGCGACTTCTAGCAACTTTTAGGACTGACAGTAGATACTTTTCTTACTGAGGAGTTGGCAACACTGGAAGTATTAATGCACAGACACTGCCTAACACAGTAGTAAATGCTGACCTGTAAGAGAAGACTGCAGATTATTCAAGCTCTGGTCCAGCAGCTGTGACGGGAGAAAGAAGGAGTTTTCCTTGTGCTGGGCCTCTGCCAGTCCTCCCGATGCTCCGTTTGTTCCCTCGTCGCTTTCCCCAAACACTTCAGTCCACTCTCGAGAGAAGTCGCCCTCGTCAACTGACAAACCGCCCAGGATCTCATTCAGTAAAGCCATACTGTCCTTCTCCTCCTGAGACTCTGGAATGGCGGAACCATCTTCATTTTCTAGTGAAAAAATTTAAGGTTAGTCTAGATTTCTGTTTGTGTAAGTCAGCTATACTTTATTATTTCAAAATAAACTCCATTGTTTTGCAAGTGGACAGTATTGTCTCTTACCTTCTCTTGTCTTACTGTTGGTATTTTCATTTCCAAGTGAGATAAGCCTGCAAAGAAACACAGCATCTATTCATTTGAAATGTTTGTGTAAATTCTCATTTGCCCAGGTCATCGTTCTTCTTGGTAATTCTTCTCGGTTCAACTGGACTGGTTTAGCTCTTTTGAAAATGTTTCATCTCTCGTCCAAGAGACTTCTTCAATTCTAATAATTGGTGGGGGAAACTGGACTTATTAACCTGGAGGCCAACCACTCCCCCTACTATTCATTTGAAACTTCATGTATTTATTTCATCGGGGCAATGCAGTTATGCATAGTTTAAATACAGAGCATGGAAGTGATGTGCTGTGTGAGAGATTAGGAGTATTTTAATTTTTCACTCTTGTCCCTAGTTGTTCCTTTCACAGTATGACACAAAAATATACAGTTCATCTTCTTATCAAACCACAACACACTACAGACCTAAAAGTACAATACAAGATACAAATACAAATAAACGTCATTGCTCCCCAGGGGGAAATTCACCTTTATTGGTACATACAACAAAATACCCAGTACAATGAGCAGGTTTATTTTGCTTTTACCGGCCCATAACTTGTGTAAAATATTCTATATCGTAATTTGTTCGATTTCCGGGAGTAAAATTGCGTTGTAATGTGATATTCTACAGTGTCTATTCTCCAAAACTCCTATCTTGTCTTAGGCTATATCTGGGAAGAGACTCTGGGGCTAAAATGCTGCTGAAACAGAACAGATTGCCTTATATTATTTATTCTTTCAGAATGTGACAGTGATTCCATCAGACAAATACCATTTTTTTCAGAACTTGATTATATAAAGATGTAAGGTTGCTAATCACTGATGTTGATGCTTAAAACATTCTTACCCATATCACACTTTCATATTTATCAAATAGAACTTAGTGTGTAACTTGGAATAGATAGAATTGAGGAACAGCCTCTGTAAAGTCCCCTCTTTCAGAGACCTGACTTTTTTGATCAGCTTTCACACACTGCTCCCTAATTGGAATATACAGTACGACTAAACCAATCAATTGCTGGTTTAGAGAATATAGTTAGACAGGAGAATGCCAAGGTTGACTGCAGCATATGTAGCTGGACAAGTGGCTTACACTTACAGGGTGGGGAAGCAAAATTTACAATATTTTGAGGCAGGGATTGAAAGACAGTGTATGACCAATTAGTTTATTGAAAGTCATGAGAATTTATTTGCCACAAGAAAATTGACATAATAGAAAATGTTTTTATTCTATGTGTCCTCCTTCTTTCTCAATAACTGCCTTCACACGCTTCCTGAAACTTGCGCAAGTGTCCCTCAAATATTCGGGTGACAACTTCTCCCATTCTTCTTTAATAGTATCTTTAAGAAAGTTGACATTGCTGTGTGATGTTCTATTGGTAGCATGTTCTAAAACGCCCCAAATAGCATAATCCAGAGGGTTTAGATCTGGGCTAGAAGGCGGCCATAAACATGATTCCCAAAAATTGCTAAAGTTGGATTTGTTGCTGTTGTCAACAAGCGTTTTGGTGTTCTTGTGTAAGATTTTAACTTCAATTCATATTTTACTGCATTTCTAACGGTCTTGTTGTCTACCTCAAGTTCAATTGCCATTTTTCTCATGGATTTGGTTGGATCCTTTAGGATTTTGGATTTGAGAGCTTTAATAAAAGCTTTGGTACGTTTTTTGTTGCTTCCTCCACTTCCAGACTTTCTCGTAATAGTTTTGCTCATAGTCACTCTCTTCTTTACAGTCTTTATGGACACTCCAACTATTTTTGAAATCTCCTTTGGTGTGATGAGTGCATTCAGCAAATCACACACTCTTTGACGTTTGCTTTCCTGATTACTCATATGGGCAAAAGTTTCTGAAAAGGTATGGATAATAGTGTTAGGTATGATTATGACATCAATATATGTTTGGTTTCAAAACAATTGACGTAGTGCCTGCTGAGAAAAAACAACTAAATGTTCATTGTAAATTTTGCTTCCCCACCCTGTAGGATGGGCTCAGTTTTATTAAATATAAATATTTTCTATTTATACTGTGGCATTCATGTGTTTGCATGAGAAAAGCTTGATGTGAGATTTGTAAACTTACTGGTGGTCATCTGTCGTCTCATTTTTCTGTCCATCTTCTGTCTCTGCTTTAATTCTCTTCTTCACCCTCTTCTTTGCTAGTTTGTCTACTGGGTCCTGCAAACTCTGCAGAAATTACTCATTTATTTGGCATATTTACTGGTATTTTCTAGAACTGTCAATGTAGATTCACAATGTCAGGATGTAGATTTCAACTGTGGAGGGAAAGATAATCTCGAACCTTAATTGTGGAGAATTCATAAGGCTGACAGCCCTTGAAGCTCTCATGGATGGCTGCCATGGTGTGAGATGTCTTCTCCCAGAAGTGCAAAAGTGTTGTCTGAAAAGCAGGTGATAAATACACACAGTAAAAAGTTTTAATGATAACAGTAATGAAATGTCTTAACCATTACTATTTTAATTAAGCTAGTAACACCTCTGCAATATCTAGGACATGTTTCCAGGCCTCTTGTTTTCAAATTATCTGTACTTTCTGAAGATACACTTGTCCATCTGTTGTGGATGCAACATCTCAGGAATGTCTTGAAGAACTGTCTTTAAATTTGGCAGATAGATAAAGACAATAGTGGCCAAAGGTTAAAGTTTAAGGTGAGTGGGACCTCACAAAACCCACATTAGACCATAATTCTAGAATTCAAATGCTGAAAAAATTTGCATGAATGTGAAGTGGTGACATTTTATATCCAAAGGGTCAAAGGTTAACTTCATTGCAACACGATAATACATAAAACAGCCTGGTATCTGATTGGAAACTAGAGAACTTCCATTTAAGTGTAAACTAGTTCTGAAATTCCAGGACAATAACCACACCAATATTTTAAATAATAATTTGGCGAATGACCAGTTGATTATATTGTTGTTATTTATTACCACTTTTCTTCTGGGGAGATACAGAAATCTTTATAAAAATGTAACTAAATCTTTTTAGGCTTTAAGTTTTTAATCACTGTCTTTGAATGAGCAAAAACTGAGTGACACAAATTGAAACAACAAACCAAACGCCCCCCCCCCCACACACACACACAAAACAAAAAACAGTGAATTGATTCCTTATTTCCTGACTGAATTCCTTCCAAGTCTTCACTACATATATTATGAGTCTGGACACACATGGCTATAAAGTGACCCTTTACTGGTCAGGTTGGCAGAGGCAAACAAGCACAGGTCAGTAATTCTAGTTGTAATACTGAACTCATGTCTAATCTGTGTTCAGTCGCTCCTTGTGTGGTCTGATAATCCAACAGAATAGAGGGAACAGAGATCTTGGATACCTACCAATGTAACGCAACACCCAACTGGATATAAACAAACTGAACTTTAGCACATGTTCAACACAGAGCTGCTTTTTTGTGTTTGTGTTGATTCTATGATTCTTACAACATTATATCCTGCAGTGTCGGGTGGAGTTTTCCTTCTGGTATCAATAAAGGAACATCGTATCTTAGTTTAACCTGCCATATCACAATGTTCTCTTCATGTTTGCTTTACATAATGGCCCATAATGGCTGACTGTGCAGCCATTCTAAACACTTGATTTCAGATGAATGGACTGTGTGCAAACAGCTGCCATTTGTGGTTTACCTGGTATGTGGTTAAAACATGAGAGAGGAGGTTGCAGCGACTGGCTCCCAGCATGTCCACCTTTTGACAAACATCATTCTTCAGTTTGTCGAAGCTTGTTTTAGTGGTTCGCACCTGGGCTTGAACCTGAGATATGAGATAGGTGAAATGTCTCAATCTGAGATAAGCAGCAACATTACACACCATACAAGTGTGAACAGTCAAAACACAGCAAGTGGAAGCATGCTTCTTTCCTACAGGACATATTAACCAGTGAATCAATATTTTATGGTCTATGTCGCCCTCTAGTGGCCATTTAATTTACTATAATGCCGTTTTCCTGATCCTTTTATAAACTACTGACTTCCACAATTAGCTCATGAACGTTCTTTAGAGATGTAGAGTAAATAATTTAATAGTGTACTTTCTCTAATATGGTAACATTTTCATCCAAGGTCTAAGCAACTATGTTATTATTGTTACTGACAAATCATTTCACAAATGACAAAAAATTAAGATGATATTTATATTCAAATACAAATGTCTCAATGTCTTAAAATTCACAAATGTACAAATTATGAACAAATTGATTGAAATAAATGTCTGGTTTGGAGTAATTTTGTAAAAAAAAAAAAAAAAAAAAAAAAGCACTGTATTCACTAACAGACAACTTACAGTACAATTATGACATTCTGACATAATCGTATGTGAAAATTTCAGCCGAGTTATCGATCATCGTCTTCTAAACCACTGATTCACTTGTATAACTCATGGAGTTTGATAAATGACAGTGGATGGACACACCTGGTTTATGTTCAGTTAATGATATCTTGGCTGAAAAATTCAGTTTTCTTCAGTTTTCTCTGTTTTGCGATATAATAACCCTCCATTTTACCTTGAGCTTTTATGAACATCTACCTGATCGGCAAATTAAATCAATAGAAATATCAGATTTTCACTAAAAATGCAAAATACTCAAGACAATGTTATAATAAACTAGAAAAGCACTCGGAGAGCACAGACCTCAGCCAAGGCAGATCAGTGCCCCCCCCAATCACCACCAAAATTTAATCATTTGTTCCTTGTGCCAGTATCAACATTTCCTGAAATTTTCTTCCAAATCCGTCCATAACTTTTTGAGTTATCTTGCACACAGACAGACAGACAAACAGACAAACCAACGCCGGCAAAAACATAACCTCCTTGGCGGAGGTAATGATGACAAATCAAATGAGAAAGGTTAAATAGAGAGGAAAATTAATTTCAGAGCTGCCACAAAAGTAGCACTGGGTCATTATGGGTTAAATTACTAATCTCCAATAAAGTCATGTGTTTCCTTTTTGTCCAGGTTAGATTTGGAGTCTCTGAGACATATAACACTAAAGCTACTGCCTTTAAAGGGACTTATATTTTTTTCCTTTCTTGCTAAAAGTGGCTCTTTAGATAGTAGGTTCTCTGCCCCAGAACCTCCATGTCAGTTATGTATAATCACCCTTTTATTCTTTTACATTATACTGTGTGCATGATTTAACCTATAACCACTGGTTTCCAAGGTGTGACAGCATGTTGTGCACTGGGACAAACCTTCCTGAATTTCTCCATCTGTTTATGTGTGTCTGGATCCAGCTCCTGAGACACGTCCTTCATCCAGAGCAGTGCTCCTCTGTATTCTGTCCTGGACTGTTCCATTCTGTTCACAGTCAGCCATGTGTCAGAGATTGCTCTGTAGCGAAATGTTTCAACCTCCTGGTACAAGCGACACAGAGGTGTCCGCAGAGCAAGTCTGATGGATGAAGTTAGAGATTAAACATCTGAATGCTACCAGTCACATCTTAATATCCTGAATACAAAGTCTAATGAACCTGAAACACATACCTATCTTAACCCTCAAAGATCCAAACAACTGGTAGTGAACAAAAGCATCTACTGATGTAAAAGGTTTAACAAGTGGTACCAGGCACAACATACCCCGCCCCTCGCATATACAGTAGCTTATTTTGGCATCCATCCAGAAGTCATCATGTCTATGAGTGGGCTGATGTCAGCATATCAATTGCCTCTATATGTGTACCATGTTTCAACTAAACTGAAACAAAATTGACATTTTTATAGACATTTGAAATTTTGCCCCATTATAAGTAAATGAGAGAAAAAAAATATTTAAAAAATTCATAAAAAATTTAAACTTTGACCTACTTTTCCCAAAACATAACCACATCTTATCTGCATCACTGGCAATCTATAAACCCAGTTTGGTACGAATTCAACCAACAGTTTTGCTGCTAAAGACATGTGAAATTTCATCCATTATAAGCATATGGAGAAAAGAAAATGATTTTAAAAATTCATTACAAAATTTGAACTTTGACCTACTTTTCCCAAAATGTAATCAGATCTGTTCTGGGTCACTGGCAATCTATAAACCCAATTTCAAATTAATTTTGAATTCAAGCAATAATTTTGTTGCTAGAGTGTTAACAAACAAACAAACTGCACCAAAAACAATACCCCTTGCCTCCCCTTCAGGGAGCAGGGTAATAATTGTTGATCCACTAATCCTATCAATACATGTAAATAATTGAGGTAAAATGCAGTTTGCCCTCTTTTCATGGCCATCAGATATGACTAATTTGGATGTTCACAGCCAGATTGCAGTATTTACTGCAGCAAAATACAGAAAACAAATTACAGAAAGATAGGCAGAAACATTAAAGTGTGAAACAGGAAATATAAAAGAGTATGCTATTTAAATTTCTTTTCACTGTACATACAGTACATACATATTATTCATAGTCATTTAAAGCTTGAGTGTAAAACTAAAATTTATATTTAGGATTAGAGTTTACAATCATTTAGATCTGAGACAAAGATCCTCAATTACAGTGATTAGGGTGCATCAAACCCCCCATTTTTTCCAAAGTGTTTGCTTTTTACTTGTCCCTAGTCTAACTTTTTTCCATTTAGTGAAAAAGTAATTCCTGCAAAATTTTAGCAAAATTTGTTTTTGTTTAGGTGGGCCACCGGGCGTTTGAAAATTTGACTTGCAAGGCTGCCGAATTCGGCAGGTTCAAAAATCCAAAGTTTTGACTGGTTTGTTTTTTTCATTCCTGTTTGCTATAAAATCATAAGAAGTAAATAAAAAAAATGGCAAGGTTTTAGTAGATTTGAGATGAATTTGAAACTTTTGACAACTTTTTCAAGCAATTATTTTGAAATTTCGCACATGATTACTATATAAATGTAACAGTTTTAGCTCAACTTACAAGTACAGTACATTAAGACATCAGTGATATCAGATGTGTTTTGCCTTACAGTGTTCAACTTTATAACGCTACAGTTCATAAAATAATTAGGTGCTAGTCTTTGCCTTGCGTTTCCACAGATTTGGAACAGATCTCCTGGATTCTTCAACAACTTGTAGAACATTTTAGTAGTGATCCTAACTTTTTGATGCGGAGAGATAGTCTGCACTTAACTCCCCTCTCAGTGCAGTCGTTGATGACATTCAAAGCATCAATTAGGGCGTCTCATTTTTGAGACTTCTTTTCTGATCCATCCCATCGTTAGGGTGCCCATCAGCCGAGTGCAGAAAACCCATTTTTCAATGGAAAATCATGCATTTGTTGGTTAGTTATGCCATATTTGCTCATGCAAATGTCATATTAGAGGTTTTGGGGGATGCTACTGTCATTTATGAAGGTCTCAAATTATGTACAGGTCAAGGTCACATGATTTTAGACAAGGTGAAGGTCATTTGACACTGAAAAATGGGTAAAATCACACATTTTTGCTGATTTCTTTATTGCCTGGTCTTATTTCAAGCATCTGCACTCAGGGCTTTCACTGGAGAACATCTGATCCTACATTACCCATCTGGTACGCTCCTTTTTCTTCAGTTCAGCAGGTACCAGGTTTCTTTTTCCAGACAAGGATGGGTGGCTGTGGGTCAGTTGGTAGAGCAGGTCATCCAGTGACCAGAGGGTTGGTGGTTCGAATCCTGGCTCTGACTGTCCACATGTCCATGTGTTGAAGTGTACTTGGGCAAGACACTGAACCCTAAATTCCCAGTATCCCAGTAGGGCCAGGTAGCACCCTGCATGCTAGCTTTCTAGCTGTGCGTGATGTGATCAGCCAGGGTCATGACAGTCTGTCCAGAGGATGATCACATCACACAAAGCTAGAACACACTTATGGTGGAACTCTGGCTTTATTCCACATTACCTCAACTTCTACAGATATTTCTTTGCTATGGTTTTGCTGTCTTCTAACGGCTTTTCTATTGGCAGTGATCTATACCTTTGAAGGACTGTTCTGACCAAAGGAGGCTGAACGGCTGGAATAGCATTCAGTGAAGGGCCAATACCTTCCTCCCATTCATCTGCAGGGCCACTTTTTCTCTTCAAAGGGCCCCCAGGGTGCTTCACCTTCTTCTCTTCACTACTCCTTCACTACCTTTAGCATATTTGGCAAATTTACACGGAAAATGTGTTATGGTAAATGGACTGAACTTGTGCAAGGCACAGCCTGGCCCTACTGGGAGCAAGGGTTCAGGGTTCACACTTCGACATGTGGACAGTCGGAGCCAGGATTTGAACCGCCGACCCTTTGGTCATTGGATGACCCGCTCTACCAACTGAGCCACAGCCACCCACCCTTGTCTGGAAAAAGAAACCTGGTACCTGCTGAACTGAAGAAAAGGGAGGGTACCAGATGGGTAATCTAGGATCAAATGTTCTCCAGTGAAAGCCCTGAGTGCAGATCTGTGAAATGAGACTAGGCAATAAAGAAATCAGCAAAAACGTGTGATTTTACCCATTTTTCAGTGTCAAAGGACCTTGACCAGAATTGTGAAATGGAAATTCCAAATGCATAATCATCACCTAATAGGAAAACCCCATTTCAAAGAATTCATTCATGTTTTTACATGCATTTATTTTAAAACACATACTGCAAATGGGCAACTCATCAGACATCAGTTTGGCACTAACAAGAGACTATGGCATTTTTAGGTCTTTTTCCGATAATTTCTTTTAAAATTTATTGTATTTTTTTTTATTTATTTATATTTTAATTAGGGCTTAAACTATTGATAGTAAGGTTTATAAAGCATATTTGAGCAACTTAGGAAGTTGTACTTGACTTAGGTGTATTAAATGGTATATTCACTTTCTGAGCCGACCGAATTCGGCAACCTTGCAGTTCAAATTTTCAAACCCACGGTGGCCCATCTAAACATGGTCAAAATTAATTAATATTTTACAGGTAGTGTTTTCTACTCAAATGGAAACTTTTTAGACTAGGGACAGGAAAAAACTTGACAAAAGGGGGGTTTGATGCACCCTAACACTGATAGATGCTCCAAAAAAATCCAACTCTATGGTTGGAAGCAGAAACAAAGTTAATGTTAAATATTACAACAATTCATACAGTCGAAAATCTACTACCATGATGGGATGATCAGACCATGTTTGGAATGTGCATTTTCATTGGCCAAATAAAACTATCTCATTCTTTGTCAGAATAAGGGCAAAGACATGTTATATGGACCAATGAGGATTGAATGCACAATATATAATTTCAGCCAATAGAGGTCACTCTGTCAAAACACTGGATGTTTCTCAAAGTCAAGTCCTTGGTTGTCATTTCCTTCATAGGCCTACTGATCATTACACTCATGAATGGAACGGTGAGTAGTAAAAACTCTTCTTTTTGTTGCATTTTTAGAAGATGCATGCAGAGGATAATCAATTGTAGTTTATCTGAATTTATCATAAGTATGCGGTAGGACTGCACATACAACTGTTCAATCCTAATGATAGCAACAGCAATACTATACTGTATAATCGCAAAAGGCAATTTTAAGGTCAAGATTTAGGAGAATTTAACGTGATCTTATTGCAGAAATTAAAAAATAAATAAATAAACACAGGCTCTGACATGTGACTCTGATGGCTAAGTTTGCAATTTTTTTTACGGTTTAGTATTTTTTCCATGCTCATCTAAGTTTGCATGTTTGAGCTGAAAAAAAAAAAAAATTCAAAATAAACAGATTGTGAATTTTCCTTGATAATGAAGAAAGCAGAGTAAAACTGAAATTGTATAGAACTTTACTCTGAATCATGCAGCCCCTGTCTCTGGCAGTATTGTGCATTATTTCTTACCTTTGCTGTGAGGAGAAACACAGTGCTTTCCCAGTTGCCTGCATGATCTTCCCAGCTCTGGTTTTATCTTGTGAACCCTGAGAGCGCAGGAAGCGACCCAACTCATTCTCCTCCTGGGACAAGACTGCAACACCACATAATTATTGAAGATACATCATGAAATTTCCTGAAACCGCATAAGAAAACTTAAGTCGGAATTTTGAAAAGATTGATTAAAGCAAATGTTTTATTGACGCTGTGAAACACTGGGAGTTCACAGTACCTTTGAAAACTGTTTACCCCCTTGGATAATTTACTATTTCATGGCTTTTCCAGTGGAACCATGGTCATTATAGTTTAGCTTTTCTGATCAGAATTTACAAAAAAAGAAGAAAAAAATTTACAAAGTCATTTAACTAATCTAAAATATGTACTGCAAAATAGATGATTGCATAAATAATTAAGCCCATTGAAAATGACTGACCTATTCAAGAGAGGTCCAGCTAGGAGTCCAACAAAGTAACATCCCCTAAAGTTCATTAAAATCTACCCTTAAGAAATGGAAGGGATATGTCTCGTGTAAATCTGCCCAGAGCAAGTTGTCCTCATAAACTGAATGACCGTGAAGAAGGAGACTAGTGAAGGAGGACACCAAGACACTTATAACAGAAGCTTCAGCAGCTGAGATGGAGACACGGTGAAGGTGATAACTGCTGCCTGAGTTCTTTATCAGTCAAAGCTTCATGGGAGAGGAAGCCATTGTTGAAGATACCTGAACTAGAGTTCACCCAAAGGCATGTGGGAGACTCATGCACATCTCCACAAACATATCATCTCCTCTGTGAAGCATAGTGGAGGCAGTATCATCTCGTGAAGATGCAACAGGAAGCCCTGGAAGGCTTGTAAAGGTAAAGGATAGAATAAATGCAACAAAATACAGGAAAATCCTGGAGGATAACCTGATTATGTCTGAAAGAGAACTATAAACTGGTAGATTTATTTTATAAGATGATGACCCAAAGCATACAGCGAAAGATACACAGAAATGTTTTAAAGAGAACAGAGTAAATGTTCATAAGTGGCCGACACGTCAGTCCAAAAGAGAGCTTGTCTTTGGATGTGAAAAAGGCTGTTCATACCTGATCCTGACCTGACAGAGTTTCAGCAGTTTTCTAAAGAAGAATTGAGTAAAATCGCACCATCTATATGTCTCAGTCTGACTATAACCCATCCAACGCAGGCTTTAAAGTTATATTTATTAATACTGACTTCAAGAGTATGAATACTTATGCTATCGCTTATTTTATATTTTTCATTTATATTTTCTATTATATTTTTAATCAATTGACATTACTTTGTAGAATTTTTTTCACTTTTACATTACATATTTTTTTTGTAAATTCTTGTCAAAAAAGACCAATTATTATTATTTATGACATGATTCCATTTTTAAAAGCAATTAATGTATTAATGTTGTAGGTAATTCATTTATCAGACAGGGGTAGTTGTTTGTTTACCTGCTTTAGTAGTTTCAGCTACTTCCTATAGCCTTCGTCAGAAGCGCTACATGATGTTGCTGTGACGTGTCTTTTAGGCTGCTCTGGAAGCTGTATACATGACTATAAGATGTGTGTGTGACACTGTAGTATATTGGTATGATGGTACTCATATAAACATCAGTACATGACAATCAGATCCACCATAGTGGCTCTGGCATTACTATAATGGGGAGTTAAATTAATGTGATGTCACCAGTTTTAATCACATGATGTATTTTTTATGAATGTTTGAAGTTATGATACGTAATACAGAAGAGCATGATGAATTTGTCCAGATTCCAAATAAAGTAATTTAAGAGACTGAATTATAAATCGTTTTGCAAACAACTCGCTTTGTGATGTGGATGTTTTTTTTCTGGACTATTCATAAAATATTCAGGGCTGTAGCCTCAAACACCAAAGCCTAAAGATGTTTGTAGATTAAACCTTAATCATCCTCACAAAATGCTTATAACAATAAATAATTGAACATACAGCAGATCCTCCTCTGATACTGTTCGATCACTTTCAGCAGCTCCATGCATGTTCTCTGGATAGAGTGGAAGACCTGCAGAGAGACATGAAGTCAGTACAGCAATTGTGATTAAGAAAACACTGGTATACCTGCAGCAGTTCAAGAAGTCACTTTGTATTTGCAGAGCTAATGTGGTGCACAACCTGAAGATTCACCTGCTGAATATTTCCTAACACCCAGAGCTCCAAGGGTATTTTCTTGATTTCTGCATACTTTCTTAAATTCACCTTTTTAAGGTACTTGCAAATGACACACTACCCAAGTGTTTATATCAAAATGTTCTCGATAATCTCAGCTTTATGAATACTTGTCCTAGAAGACAGTTAGAAAGAGATAATTCAGCCCAAATGCTGAAAGTTTAATGTCAGATTTGTGAAAACTTTCAAATCTCCTGTTAATACAAACGTTTTGTCTACTCATGCGGACAAAGTGTTTTGGTGCTTGGCATAAATTTACCAAAGTCTTAGCTTCACAAAAGTAGAGGAAAATATGAACAAAACAGTAGGTAAGTGTAGAAAATGTGTCTAAAATGAAATTCTGTAATACCATTTTTTGAGCATAAATCTTGTCACTTATTTTCACTCAATGTCTCAAATGTGAGATAAATGAGGCTGAATAATGACTTAGATATTACATATCAAGCTTCATTAGATGTGTGCAAATGAGAAATGACTATTATATTGTATATCTTGATGAAGTACACAATATTTACATTCTGTATATTAATGTTTCTTTCATTTTTCAAATTCATGCTGTACAGTAATTGCTCCCACTTTTCAACAGTGTGAAATGACAAAAATATTCATAAAATATAGTGAAACCATCCATCCCCCCAGGATGTCCAGATAATGAGATGTATATTATTCCTACGGCAATTTACCCAGGATGCACCTGCAGTATGAGCCTTGCCATGAGTAGCAAGGCTTAACAACAAACACATAGCATGTGAGGCCATGTCGTTTTGAGTCATTGTCCATAACACCTCTGCTGCAGCAGTGTTAAATTAAGTTTAGATGTTTTGTTAATGTTTTTTGCATTATATTGATTCGAGCCACTAAATTTACTTCAGTCCTGAATTGGAGGTAGATGATGGAGGTCTGAGATGCAGCTTAATGTAACAGCTTGGAGCCTCAAGCAAATACTGGCAATGTGTGAATCAAAAAGCTATTTGAGTCAGTGAAGTAACTGCAGAATCCACCTGAGGGGACGAGTCTACTGTGTTTTTTAATACTCTCTGATGTGATTGAGGACACAACGTTAAAATGGATGGGTGCTCTCTGGTCGTGATGTTTTTAGTATCCTCCTCCTTACCTCCAGTTTGGCATCCAGGTCTGCATCTGATGCCACCACATGCTCGTCTTGTTTCTTTCCTGTGACCTTAATGAGTGTCTGTTTGGTTTTCCAGTATTTCTGCTGGAACTTGTTGACCACAGATGAGTCCTGGCTTTGGATGTAGCGGTCCAGATAGTCTCGGGAGTAGCCACTGTAATGCCACAAAATCCAGACTCAGGCTGCTGTCTAATAATGATTCTACACACAGCAAGATATGTTTATAGATCAATGTGTAAATAGGTATAGGTACACAGATATGCTTACAAATTCCCTCCCTCCATTTTTCAAGATTCCCTGTAAGAAGATCACATTGAGTTAGGATTTAACACAAAATTCTAACTAACAAATATCAGCAGAAAGCTTCAATTATGGCTGGATTATTGGTGGTTTAAATTGTTACAAAAACAGAACATGACAAAAGTCACATAAAAAATGTAACAAGATAAAAACACACAACCCCCCTCCAAAAAAGGCAACAGCAACAGCAAAAAAATATAAGTGAAAATGAAATAAAAGACACAAGAAAAGCAACAACGCATCAAGACAATAACAATGCCAATTGTAACAAAACAAGACAGAGCAAAAGAAAAATTACATAGGAGATGTAAATACAAATGATTCAATAAATTAATTCTATGTGGTCAATAACATGACAAACAGTTGCCAAACTGCAAAACCTGTTAGAAATCCCTAGGCTGAATATTCCAGTAAAGTAAAAATCTTCTTTCCAGCATGGAAATACATGTATGAATTTTACATGTAGGTAAAAACATTTAAACACTGTCATATGATTTAGCTGATGTAAACAAAATAAACCTTTATGACAAAAGAAAATGTAGGCAACACTATAGTAATATGACAATAATAAAAATATTTCACAGTTATATCATGTGGTAATCAATGATAACATTCTGACCACTGAAGTGGTAGGCCAGTAATATTGATTACTTCATTACAATAGCACCTTTCAGTTGGTTGGATATATTAGGCAGCAATTGAACATTCAGCCCTCAAAGCTGATGTGTTAGAAGCAGCAAAATTGGCATCATAAGGAACTAAATGATTTTGCCAAGGGTCAGATTGTAACGATGATGACTGGGTCCGAGCATCCAACTGCAGATCTTGTTGGGTGTTCATGGTCTGCACTGGTTAGTACCAACCAAAAATGGACTAAGGAAGGACATCCCAACGTCAGGACAATTGAACAACCCATGAAGACCCCACCTCTACTTCCAGGACTACAGGGATCTGCTGCTAAAGTCTTGGTCCAGATACCACAGCACGCCTTCAGAGGTTTGGTGGAGTCTAGGAGCTAGGAATATGGTTCTCCTCCAATAGATGCTGGATTGGTTGCGATTTGATTGTTGTTCTTCAGACCATTTTTGTTTGGTTTTACATTTACTTTTCATTGGCAATGAACAAGATCTGAAGATATATATTAAAATGAGATAATCAACATTAATATGACTTTACCAGAGGTCAGAATGTTATGGCTGATCAGTAAAGTTCTGTCTTCAAAACTTTACATAAGTAAAAGAATATTATAAGTATCATCAGCCATGGGTAGTTAAAATGTGAAAAGAAACTGTTTTTATGGTGCAGTGAAATGGTCAATGTCTGTAATGTTTTTAGATTTATTTGGTACATTTTACTGCTGTAACAAAACACTGGGAGATGTAGAAAATTTTACATAGGAGGAAAAAACGAGTGGCATGAGGAGTCTGCAGGTTGGAATGGGGGTGGGGGTTACAGTACATGGGACAGCCATTAATATGCACTGTTCAAATACCTTTTGTTCAGCGTATCGTCTTTCAATGCTTTGAGAAATTTGTGGATAGTTTGTTAGTTTTTACAAGTACAGTTTTAAGTTGTATTACACTACATCTTCGAGGCGGTTATGGAGCTTTTTGCCACAAGGAAGGCTCCACAGGAGGGCAAAGCAAGGTCAGGTGATGCCAGTGTGTAGAGCCTTTCCTCCAGCTGCCCCTGGTTTGCTGTCATGTAGATCCTCCACATTAGAAGTATAAATAGTAATAAATAACAAAGCAGAAATAATAATAATAATAATAATAATAATAATAATAATAATAATAATAAATATGTAATTATGTCATATTATATATATATATATATATATATATATATATATATATATATATATATATATATATATTTATATATAACAGAAACAGTAACAATATAGTACTAATCATAGTACTATATTAGCCGTACAATAATATATAAGTAATATAAGTATGTAAGTAATAATAAGAAGAAGAAAAACTAAATTAACAGTAACAAAGATTGCACACTGGAAATAAACAATAATCTACCTCTAATGCCTCAAATTTGTGCTCAAGCATAATAGATAAGTAAAATTCTTAGTTACATTCCATCACTGCTCTTGACCCATTCATAAGGATCTGAAGGCTCAGTGACTTGTGGCTTATTTGAGTGTGATGTTGTGATTGACTACGTAATGGTTACAGTTTACACTTATGTAATAAAACAAATCTTTACAGTCTGTGTGTCTGACCCTTGTCTCTCCTGAATATCAGTGATATAAGGTATGACAGAAGTCTTGGCTTTCTGTCACACCACCTCCCATCACCAGCAGATAGTGGATGGTTAATGTTGAGGGGGATAGTGGGTGCATCGCCTGCTGTGAAAATAACATCTTACGTTCGGTGTGCACATCACGACTCTGTCAAACCAAGACATGAGATGATGCCATAAACCCGTTCAAGGCGCAGACAAACAGCACATGCATCACATTAACCCACACGACAAACCTCCATAATAAATGACTATAGGATACGTTTTCGCCGCACCAGAATAAACACAAAGCCTGACTCATGGTAATTGTGCGGAAATCACACCGCGGTTTCCTCTTTCGCCCTTTATCCATACCCACAAACGTTGTGCGTAAAAAGCATATATCATGACATACAGGTATATCATTTTCCACGCGTGGCCTACCTCTCCGTGTTGATACCATGAAGATGGAGCTTGTTGGCTAGCAGCCCACCGTAGGCCCCGCTGTGCTGAAGTACACACACATCCACAGACACACACAGCTGCTGATTCAATACAGTGCTTCAGCCACTGGTGACGTCAGGCAGGGCGCGCTCTCACTCTAATTGGTCCAAGCAGAGCCAAGTACCTCGTTATGTTTGTCTCGTGCAAACACAGCTCCTATAAAAGCCATAACCTATATGGGTTTGTATTAGGACTTCTTGTTGAAACCTGACACTGGCGAAGATTTGTAAAGCAGCATACCGAAAAGTTTAGACAAATATTAGTTTTTGCTCCTGTCTATGACAATTTGGTTGATACATTTTAATGTTTAAAGTTTACATAAAATGCGTTCTTTTGACTCCTTTACTGTTGTTAAAAATCGTAGTAATCCATAAAGACCCAGTGCTACTTTTATGGCAGCTTCCAAATTAATTTTAGTTAACCTTTCTTAAGTGATTTATCACCATTTATTGTGATCTCATCCTCTGTAGTTTGCATTTTTCAGTGAAAATCAGGTATTTTCCCATGGATATTCCTAAAAGCTCAGATTAGAGGATTATTATATCACAAGAGAAAACTGAAGAAAAGGGAACTTTATCAGAAAAGATAAAATTAACTAAAGGTAAAAATAAGTGTGTGAGAGACAAAAGGTGAGTATAAAAACATCCTAAATATGTTTAGGAATATAAATGAACTGAACTCTGTCAGTTGTTTTTTTTTAATGTCCCAATTCCAACCCTCCTCCTTCATCGGCTAAAGTGACCCAAAAGAAACACTCTGGAGGAGTCAGGTTATTTATTAATCTATGTGTTTGTTTAGGTTTTATTTTATTTTTCTTCAGTTTGGTTTTTCCCCTCAGCCACAATGGCCGCAGCAGGTTATTGTCATCAATTGGTCGTCCGTCCGTCTGTCTAGAAACTTTGCCATGCACTGATAAATCAGGCCACTGGGGGCAGTAGTGTGCCTGGTGAGTCAGGCCGAGGTGCACGCACTTGAAAACCTCACGGTCCACTTAGGAGCCTTCAAGTCACTGTAAAACATGAACATTTTTAACCATCCCATTTTAAATTTTCAGTCTACATTGACAATCTATGTGGAACAAAAAGAGACAATAGAGAAAACTGTCAATGTCACTGGGACTGATTCAATGCAGTGATTTGTGTTAAAGAACAATATGCTTTCACCTCAGTCTCTCCAAAAGTCTCCAATAACACCAGAAAAAGTTGATAGTTATGTTGCTAGACACTTTTTTGATAAAGTGTCTCTAGAGTGGTCTGAAAAATCCCTAAATATACCAACAGAGTGGATAAGTCACCAAGTTAACACTAACTTTTACAGCTACAGAGAGAGAGACCGTTTTTCTGTGCTGCAGAGAAAACCATTTGGGGTCATTTGGAAGGAAAATGTGTGTTCCAGTGTTTGAGTTGCAAACACTGTCCAAAAAATTTTTAAAGCAACTAAATCTGTTGCTTGGTGCTTTTAGAAAAAAAGCTGGATGGATAAGGTCCGGGATTTGAACCCTCACCTTTTCGGTTTGTGTCTCATGTGTCTGAAGTTAAACACAGGTGAAGTCACTTCACCTCTAATAAGTGACCACACTGCTGGGAGAAAAACTGGACCGGGAAGGTAATATTTGTATCTACCAATGTTTGAAGAACTCGTTTTTTACTTTGTCAATCCACCAACAAGAGACACCCAGAGTTTTCTTCTCCATCCAGAGCGCGACAGGTAAAAACCTGAACTTACGTAAAGTTGGCCGTAGATTGGCAGATTCGGACTTTGGCCGTTCATAGCGAACAAACGAAAGGACCACAAAGCACATATGTTACCTTGTTGTGATCTTGGTTATGCTGGCAAAATACTACAACAACATTTCAGCCGAAATGACCCGCATTTCGTTATATCAAAAATCAATTGCTTTGCCAAGCTGGAACGTTGTGAACGGACCGCTTAGGGACCGTCTACAAAGTGCTCAAACGCAAACAGTGGGAATTAAGCTTTTGCTGAAGGAGGGACGTTTTAATTATTTCTTGCTCAACAGCTCCGCCCACAAGGGGAGAGGAGGCTCCATATTCACAGACCATGATAAGGACACATCTCCCTTCCTACTACAGCTCTTAGTTTAGGGAAGTATACTTTTGCAACTGAAGGAGGAACTTTTTAAATTTTTTTTTTTTTTTGTCATAAACTGTGAGTATGAAGGCTCCTCCCTCCTTGTGGGTGGAGCTATTGAAAAAATATTTTAAAAGTTCCTCCTTTAGCAAAAGTATTTTTGTATAAAGTGAGTGTTGTAGTATGAAAGGGATGGTGTCCTTGTCATGGGCTGTGAGTATGCAGGCTCCTCCCCCTTTGTGGGCGGAGCTATTAAGCAAGAAACAATTAAAAAGTTTATCCATTAGCAAAAGTATTTTTGTATAAACTGAGAGTTGTAGTAGGAAGGGGGGGGGGGGGGGGGGTGTTGTCCTTGTCATGGGGTTTGAGTATGCAGGCTCCTCTTCCCTTGTGGGCGGAGCTATTGTACAAAAACATTTAAAAAGGTCATCCTTTAGCAAAAGTAAATTTCCCTAAACTGAGAGTTGAAGTATGAAAGGGACGGTGTCCTTGTCATGGGCTGTGAGTATACAGTACAGGCTCCTCTCCCTTTGTGGGTGGAGCTATTAAAGAAATATTTAAAAAGCTCATCTTTCTTTAGCAAAAGTATGTTTCTGTGAACTGAGAGTTGTAGTAGGAAGGGTGAGATGTCCTTGTCATGGACTGTCATTATGGAAGCCCCTCCCATTTTGTGGGTGGAGCTATTGAACAAGAAACATTTAAAAAGTTCGTTTTTCATTAGTAAAAGTATATTTCCCTAAACTGAGAGTTGTAGTAGGAAGGGGGAGGTGTCCTTGTCATGTGGTATGAATATGCGGGCTCCTCCTCCCTTGTGGGCGGAGCTATTGAGCAAGAAACATTTAAAAGTTCCTCCTCCTTTAGCAAAAGTATATTTCCCTAAACTAAGAGTTGTAGTAGGAAGGGGGAGGTGTCCTTGTCATGGTCTGTGATTATGGAGGCCCCTCCCCCTCTATGGGCAGAGCTATTGAGCAAGAAATTATTAAAAAGTTCCTTCCTCATTAGCAAAAGTATATTTCCCTAAACTAAGAGCTGTAGTAGGAAGGGAGAAGTGTCCTTATCATGGTCTGTGAACATGGAGCCTCCTCTCCCCTTGTGGGTGGAGCTGTTGAGCAAGAAATAATTAAAACGTCCCTCCTTCAGCAAAAGCTTATTTCCCACTGTTTGCGTTTGAGCACTTTGTAGACGATCCCTAAGCGGTCCGTGCACAATGTTCCCGCCAGGACAAGCAATTGATTTTTGATATAACGAAATGCGGGTCATTTCGGCTGAAATGTTGTTGTTGTATTTTGCCAGCATAACCAAGATCACAACAAGGTAACATATGTGCTTTGTGGTCCTTTCGTTTGCTCGCTATTAACGGCCAAAGTCCGGATCTGCCAATCTACGGCCAACTTTACGTTAGTAAAACCCGGTGAGTCTGAGACGATGTGGTTTTTAAATTAAACCTAAAGCCTCAGCTGACGTTAATGAACCGTGATAGAAGAACAACCCTGGCTCCTATCATCTGGAAGCCAACAGGTTGTCAGCGGGAATAAACCTAACATAGGAAAATATATCAAAGATATATTCTGACATAAATTTCAGTCATGACTGCCTCCCTAATGACCTGTTCTGTCTGCTCTGCAGTGAACACACAGCAGAAGGAAGGGGAGCAGACTGGTGAGGAAACATGTCATCTTCAGGGTTTCAGGTGAGTTCCTGAATAGAGCAAATATACTTTTATAAACAGGAGTTATCAGATTTAAAGTTGGTCTAAGGGTGTTCAGTTGGTAAGAATTAAAATGAAAGCACTTAATTTCATTCAGTATTTGGAATTTTCTTCAAAAGTCAACTGGCCTTTGGCCTTAATATGTAACATTTATTACACAAAAGTAAGAACTCAAGTAAAGATGTCTGCGTGGGTCTGGTGGAGAATCAGCTGGACCTTTAAGGCTCCAAGTCAAATGTAGATGATACCATGAATAAGCATGATATTGTCGATTAGCTGTACATTACAAACATACTGAACTGTAACCTATACGAAGTTTGAAAATAAATTATTTGTTGGATATTTTAGAATAGAATAAATCTTTATTGTCACTGTTACAGGAACAATGAAAATCAGTTTAGCAGCTCTGTTCCGTTTAGCGGCCGATTCTTAAAGGACGAACAAATAGACTGTACAAAAACTGTCAAAAATAATACTGAAAGTATTAGATTTAAAGATACTGACAATATACAAAACTACAAAGAAATACTGAAACATACAAAAGGCCAACTCTACCAGAAAGAACAAATATACAACTTAAATGCATATGTACTGGGTAATGAAGTATATGAACATGTTAAAATGATTTTTTTTTTTTTTTTACTCAGGATCGAAGGATCATGTAACATTCATGCAAACCATTATGATTACAGTGGACACATACCTAACCAATGAAAGGTAGAAAGTCTGCTACAGGAGTATTAACATTATCAAATAGGGAATGCTGATTCCAAATCAGCTATGTGAATATATAAAAAAAAATAAGAGCCACTCGCTTTCCAGTCTTGCACCCAACTTTTTCTCTAGATCCTCCACTTTACAAAGTCATACTTTTAAGCCGTCCTCACTTTTGTACTCAGGCTCTTCTGTTATTTTCCATAATGCATAACAAAAAATGTCAGGGCGGTTAACAGCTTTGCCAATTCATGATAGACTAGTTCTCCAGTGACTCCAAGAGGCATATGCAGCTGCACAAGCATAGATATTACAGCTCTGTTTTACGGGATGTTTTTTTTTTTTTAAGAATAGTGCTCATGAGATAACTAATTTAGATGCGATTCCCAGCCTTGATGATGCCCCTCCCTGGAAAAGAGGATGATCTTGTTGATAACATCAAAGTGTTGGGTTTTAGTGATTTTGGTTTATTTTCTTGGTTGAGGAAATTGAGAAATCTATGCACACTGACAATTTCAACTGACTTCATAAAAATGGATTCTGAAATTGTTCCACAGTATATACAGTAGATGACATTTTTCACAAATGGGTGAACCTCTGCCCATCCTTATATGTGAGAGTCTAAGATTCTGTAAATTATGTTACTTACCCTTATTAGATGCAAAATGTTCCTTCAGCCATGTCTTTTTAATACCACTTACTTTTGCATTGTTTTGTTGTCTCCCTCCCAAGTTTTAGAGACATGACATTGCATCAAATTCAAAATTACCTAATTTTTTCTTAAAATGGTAAATTTTCCCACTTCAAACATCTGATATGTGTTCTCTGTTCTACTGTGGATAAAATATTGGTTTATGAGATTTGCATATTATTGAGTTCTGTTTTTATTTCCAGCATTCCAACTTTTTGGGAATTTGTAATATGCTTCAAATGGTTGTATGCTGATTTGTGTCATATTTAAAATCCTGAAATGCTGGATAAATTGTAATTTTAGATTTGAAAATTTAGAAATTGAAGAGTACATATTAAATTATTACATTGTGATATTAAGCTCTTAATTTTGCTAAGGCATAGTAAACTCCTCAGAGCGACCCCGTTACCGCATAATTTACTTTTACTTCTTCTTGTGTGCACTAATGCTCTGTTGATGTTGCTATTGTAGATACTCAGCGGTGTGTTTTTGCTTCAGTTATCTGAGCTGAAGCTATTTTTCACCATTGCAGCTGCTCTCATGGTTTCAGACACTGCTGGTTCAGGTTCTGGATCTGTTGTACGTTTTACAAACAGGTGTAAACGCTCACATGTGTAAAATGTAGGCTTAATTTTTTACATGCATTCACCTCTTTCCATCCAGTATTTCTGAGCAAATCTTAGGAGAACATATTGCACTACATCCAAACAGCAGGTTTCAATGCTCAAATCATCTGTTACATTCCAGTGACGTAAAAGTCAGACGAAATGCGACAGGACTTTTCAGACTTATTTCTTGAAATTTTGATGTTTATGGCTTACAGATAACGAAAACCCAAAATTCTGTGTCTCAGAAAATTAGAATGTGGAAAGTCCAAAGTCCTCTTTTCAGATGAAAGTAAATTTTGCATGTCATTTGGAAATCAAGGTCCCAGAGTCTGGAGGAAGAGTGGAGAGGCACAGAATCCACATTGCTTGAGGTCCAGTGTGACGTTTCCACAGACAGTGCTGATTTGGGCTGACATGGCATCTGCTGGTGTTGGTCCACTGTGTTTTCTGAAGTCCACAGTCAACACAGCCATCTACCAGGACATTTTAGAACACTTCATGCTTCATTCTGCTGACAAGCTTTATGGAGATGCTGATTTCATTTTCTAGCAGGACTTGGCACCTGCCCACACTGTCAAAGGTACCTAAAGCGGGTTCAATGACCATGATGTTACTGTGCTTGATTGGCCAGAAAACTCACCTGACTTGAAACCCATAGAGAATCTATGGAGTATTGTCAATAGGAAGATGAGAGACACCAGATCCAACAACGCAGATGACCTGAAGGCCACTATCAAAGCAACCTGGGCTTCCATTCCACCTGAGCAGTGCCACAGGCTGATCACCTTCATGCCATGCCGCATTGATGCAGTAATTCATGTAAAAGGAGGCCCAACCAAGTCTTGAGTTCATATAAATTAACATACTTTTCAGAAGCCTGACATTTCTGTTTAAAATATCCTTTTTTATGGATTTCATGCAATATTGTAATTTTCTGAGAAACAGAATTTTGGGTTTTCATTATCCGTAAGCCATAAACATCAAAATTTCGAGAAATGTGGCTTGAAATATTTCACTCTATGTCTAATGAGTCTATGTAATATATGGGTTTCACTTTCTGAAATGAGTGACAAAAAATATTGAAATTTTTCATGATATTCTAATTTTTTGAGATGTACCTGTATGGGCAAAAAAGTCAGATTTGGTCCAGTTTTACCTGTAATGTGACCATAACGTTTGATATTTCAGCAGTGGTGGCACATGTTGGCTTAACATCTTTCTGAGACACTGAATACAGTTTGTCATTTCATTTATCACTTGTCTGTGCTTTATCAGTTCAAGCAATGTAAAATGTCTTGTGCAGTACCAAGCTTTAGCTAGTTCCTCTCTTGTCCAAAGGATGGCAGTCTAACATAAAGAAAAGCAGTACACCTTAATAGTCTTCTCTCCTGTTTAGGGCCCGAAGCTTTCATCTGTTGGCTTCAATTTATTTCATCACACTATACTGCAGCTGATCTAATAGCATGTACATTTTGTTGTCACCTAAAGGGAATTTCTTGTCATGCTCTAAATTGATGTACCTGTTTGTAGCCTTGGACAGTATTTGTGCTGCACAGTCACAGTGTGTGAGCAGCACAGAGCTCAGACAGTTTTACCGATCAGCACATTAAGATACATCTTAAACAGTGAACCTTGCATTTATATTTGGAATGTTTCTTTTTATGTAGAGCTTTGCAGACTTAATCTTAATTTGATTATCACCAAAGGAATGTTTAAAACCTTTGATCCCTGCACCCCCTGAGGTCACTTCACACACTATATAGCTTTTTCATGGTCTATGGATACAAAAAATTGCAAATAAAACATGCGATTTTTATTTTTACCTTTTTTAGGTGGGAGAAAGAGTTGTTTTACATCTTTAACATCAAAAGAACTTGTAATTTCTTCAGGGAAGTTCTTTGGTGTAGCTCAGCATCCTTCCAAACCGTGACCTCTGACTTCATCTAGCTTGAGGATATACTCTCAAAAGACTGATGTCCTTTACCAAATCTTATCCTCCTCCTGCACTTACCTGCCTTATCTTCAGTTCCAAGATGGGATCACAGCAATTGTGTTCACTTAAATAATGCAGGAAAACAATCAGGGCCCTAAATTAAGGCATTCTGTAGGGGTTTAATTGAATTAGGACAGGAGTCTGAGAAATTCCTGTCCGATATTGATCAGAGGAGTGCATCTGTATTGATTTTTGTCTGGCATTTCCTTACTTTAAGTCATGTGCTGTACCATAGCTGTGAGTGTTTTTGAACAAAGTGTGGTGTAGAGATTGTGTAATTTTGTAAGCTAGTGCCGAGGTTGGTATTGCCCGTAGAAATTTTTTCCATTTTGCGGAATAATCCTTCATGGCAAACAAAAGTTTCTAATACTTACTTGTTAAATCTTCACAAATTAAAACCACTTGCAAATAACTAATTGGATTTCACACCTTAACTTCTACAAAAAACAGTCCCCTTGATGGACCTGATCTAGCTTTTCTAAAGAATACTGTAGTTTCCAAGAGTTTTTCATGTCTCTAATAATCTTTGTTATATCAGAAACTGCCTTTTTTCATTCATCACATGAAATCTTCAGAATTCAAGTGTGGGGTATTTACCTGTATATTTCTTGGTAAAGAGCAACACCAGTCAAACAACGGTCAGTCACTCGTAAAACAACCCAGATGTATTAGATCATTTTTTTCAGTTTGGTTAAAATGATTATTTGAGTAGAGAAAAAATGGAAACAATTTGAGAAAGACATGTCTGAAAATGACAACAACTAGTATTTTATTCTAGAACCAGCTGAAACAACAACCACAAAAAGTATAAAAGTAAAAGTATGTATAAAAAGTGTCTATGTAGAAATAACAATAACAACACTATAAAAGTATATATAAAAATATCTATTGACATAAACAACCAACAAGTCAAATGACATCTACAAACAATATGTGCACTGTAGTCTTCAACACTTTTGTGTCCAACCCAATAACTAACAACTTAAGATGGAACTAACATACAACTTTGTGTTGATCCTGGCATCATGTGCATCACAATAAGCGTCCGTGTGAAATACAACAGCAGAACCATTGTTTAGCAGCAGTGACATTAAAGAAACAAAGCTTCAATTCAGGAAAATTGTAATTAAATAATTTTTTAATTAATTTGAGTTGGTTCATCGATTAATTATTTATGTTCTAATAAGCATTAAATGTGGACACAAAATTATGTCAATAATTTAAACAATTCCTACATAAATTTGCATTTTGTTTGTGTCATGGTTTGGGTTAGCAAAAGATGGTGGTTAAAGTAAAATAAGAAAGTTACATGACATGATATTCCAAAAATAAAAACAGCATTTATTGTGTTTGAAAGGGGACATGAACCCTGGTCTTCTGTGTGAGACTGATTTCATGAAATTGTGTTGTATGTCATGCCAGTTCTTATGGCATTTGACATGCTATACATACGCATTTTCGACCTTTCATGTGTTAACAACGCCATTTGATCACATGACAATTTATGCTAAGATCTCTGATTCACTTAACCCTAAGACTAACCCTAGCCCTCACTGCGTGGTATTTGACGCGGAGTGAACATATACGCAGAAAGCTTTTAATGCATACAGATAACATGCCAGTTAAAAGTGGCGTGCGTGTATGTTTATGCAAGTCATGATATCATGTTGCCTGTGCCCATATCTGTCCTCAGCCACCTCCGTCTGAAGATTGTCCTGATCTAAGTGCATCACTTTTTTCCCGAAGGCACTTACTCAGACAACTGTGAGACATCACTTAACAACCATTAAAAGGAATGGAGACACCTGTTATTAAATCCCCCTTCAAACTTGACCCATACTGTACTTTTCTGGTGAGGCTGTTCTTTCCACTGTATAGAACACTGCATGGATTTCATAGTAGGAAGGTTAACCCAGAAGTTTGCATCATACTTCCCCCAACAAAAAGCCAGTGGCATTTTACTACTGGCTTTTGGATTATCATGGGAAATAAGCTCCTTGGCAACAAAAGTTTGATACCTCCTTGTTTTGTTTATGCCACAGTCGCAGGAGTTAAATCACTAAGCTCCAAACTTGTAATTTGATTTCACACACTTCACTCTGTACAGAAACCTTTCCTCTTAGTATGTCCTGATCTTGTTGTGACTAGAATAGTTGGCTAGAGTGTACACAAGGAGGTTGTACAGGTGAACTTGTGAATTAATTAATTTCTGCATTTGATACAATAATGTTTGGTGTCCCCAGCAAAATCTTTCCTTGTGTATTTTATATCGTAGAACAGAATGTGAAAATGTAAGTTTGTTTTATCCATAGACCTTATTTCAGTAATTTTACCAGAAGCCCATAGTAGTGTGTAGTTAGTGTAGTAAATGTTAATTACCCTCAGTGTTTTTAGTTTCTACATTTCCACAGCACTCTATTTGTGCATCTTCTTTCATATTCCAAGTTATTATCTGTACACCAACAAATGCCAAAATGGCCAATACATTGAGTCTCATTTTCTGGGACACAGTCTAAACTGGACTTGAGTCTGCCCTCATTATGATGGTCTGCAAACCCCCTGAGAGAGCCGGACCTGACCCCAAAAATTGCTCAATTGACTTTTTCCATCTGCAGTTATGTGTGGCGATGGGGAACCATGACATTTAAATTTGCACCACTTCAGTTATTATCCTGTGCTTGCTGCTAGTTTTCAGCACAGACTATGACTCGAAACAGGTCACAGGATCAAAAGTGTCTGTTGCCTGAAGGAGGCACTGAGTAGATCCTTTCCATTTCTGCACCAAATGGTGTTTTCTCTCTCTCTCTCTCTCTCTTTCTCTGTGTGTTGGTCTGTCTCTCTCTCACCAGTAACTTGCTGGAACACATTTAGATCCTGAGTAGAACTCCTCAGTGCCCACTCATCACTCTGCGTGGTGTTTGAAGATTACTACGCTCAGAGACATCCTCACTGGGCATCCAGGCAGCTTAGAGGCCAAAATCCATAATCCCTTACCCTTCATGGGAATTCTTCATGCACTTCAACATGCTGAAATACAACCCTGCTGCAGCAGCCACTCATGGTCGAGGAACTACTGCAGCCGCAGGCCCAGATAGATGGATGACATGTCTCGATGAATGTGGGAGAAGTGGAGGAAGTTAGATTTAAAAATAAGTTATATACCACAGATACTTTTAGTGCAGAAATCTAATTGCAAAGTAGCAAGTAAAGGTGTTTTTATTCCTAATGTATGCTTCACTCAGTCCACATACAAAACTGTTTTATGTAAACCATAATAATCCAGAAGACAGCATTTAATGAAAATATGGGTACTTCGGTGCAACTGACTGTGCTCAGCTGTGCAGATTTTCAACCATTCTCCACAATAAAGAATTCCTCTGAGGCTTTACTGCCTTATTAAAGGCGTAAATAAGTGTAGTTCCTTGATTTAGTAATCTGCATGAACAAGTAATATGTAAAGTTGAGCTGCAGTAGCTGAAGGACCGATGGGGTTTAATTTTTTCTCCTCCAGGCTACACTTGAATGCTTTGTTAGTCTGCAGTGCTAAAACCCTTGTAATAGCTTGGGGAGTTTGTCTTGCCACAAAGAATAATAACTGTAATCTCCTACACACATTTATTTTTCTCATTATGAAATAATTTCTTTACCATTAACAGTCTGTTTGTTAATCTATGGGAGAAAAGGTCAGCTGTGTCGACGCCTGCTTTTAAAGTATTAATACCAAATACTGCGCAGTGGACGTATTTAACAGCAAACTAATGTGCAGCATAACATATACAGGGTGGGGAAGCAAAATTTACAATATTTTGAGGCAGGGATTGAAAGACAGTGTATGACCAATTAGTTTATTGAAAGTCATGAGAATTTATTTGCCACAAGAAAATTGACATAATAGAAAATGTTTTTATTCTATGTGTCCTCCTTCTTTCTCAATAACTGCCTTCACACGCTTCCTGAAACTTGCGCAAGTGTTCCTCAAATATTCGGGTGACAACTTCTCCCATTCTTCTTTAATAGTATCTTCCAGACTTTCTCGTAATAGTTTTGCTCATAGTCATTCTCTTCTTTACATTATAAACAGTCTTTATGGACACTCCAACTATTTTTGAAATCTCCTTTGGTGTGACGAGTGCATTCAGCAAATCACACACTCTTTGACGTTTGCTTTCCTGATTACTCATATGGGCAAAAGTTTCTGAAAAGGTATGGATAATAGTGTTAGGTATGATTATGACATCAATATATGTTTGGTTTCAAAACAATTGACGTAGTGCCTGCTGAGAAAAAAACAACTAAATGTTCATTGTAAATTTTGCTTCCCCACCCTGTATGTAGCTTAGTATAAGCTATAGTATTGTTTTAAAGAAATACAATTATCAAATTGCATATATTAGACTTATAATATGTAATAGTCCCTTGTTTAATTTAATTTGAACAGTTTTTCTTCCTATTTGACTTAATTGCAATGAAAGTATTGAATATTATTATAAGTCTTTTTGTAATATCATGGAAAATTATACCAATTATAGCAACAGAAACAAATACAGGTAACCATAAAAATATTTATCCGTCACCTTTGGTGAAAGAATCTGTGGTTGTTTTATTGTTCAGATTGGGGACATACACTATATTGCAAAAAGTATTTGCTCACCTGCCTTGACTCACATATGAATTTAAGTGACATCCCATTCCTAGTCTATGGGGTTCAATATGACGTCGGTCCACCCTTTGCAGCTATAACAGCTTCAACTCTTCTGGGAAGGCTGTCCACAAGGTTTAGGAGTGTGTTCATAGGAAAGTTTGACCATTCTTCCAGAAGCGCATTTGTGAGATCACACAATGATGTTGGATGAGAAGGCCTGGCTCTCAGTCTCCGCTCTAATTCGTCCCAAAGGTGTTCTATGGGGTTGAGGTCAGGACTCTGTGCAGGCCAGTCAAGTTCATCCACACCAGACTCGGTCATCCATGTCTTTATGGACCTTGCTTTGTGCACTGGTGCACAGTCATGTTGGAAGAGGAAGGGGCCAGCTCCAAACTGTTCCCACAAAGTTGGGAGCATGGAATTGTCCAAAATGTCTTGGTATGCTGAAGCATTCACAGTTCCTTTCACTGGAACTAAGGGGCCAAGCCCAGGTCCTGAAAAACAACCCCACACGATAATCCCCCCTCCACCAAACTTTACACTTGGCACAATGCAGTCCGACAAGTATCGTTCTCCTGGCAACCGCCAAACCCAGACCCGTCCATCAGATTGCCAGATGGAGAAGCGCGATTCGTCACTCCAGAGAACGCGCCTCCACTGCTCTAGAGTCCAGTGGCGGCATGCTTTACACCACTGCATCCAGCACTTTGCATTGCACTTGGTGATGTATGGCTTGGATGCAGCTGCTAGGCCATGGAAACCCATTCCATGAAGCTCTCTGCGTACTGTTCTTGAGCTAATCTGAAGGCCACATGAAGTTTGGAGGTCTGTAGCGATTGACTCTGCAGAAAGTTGGCGACCTCTTCGCACTGTGCGCCTCAGCATCCACTGACCCCGCTCCGTCAGTTTACATGGCCTACCACTTTGTGGCTGAGTTGCTGTCGTTCCCAAACACTTCCACTTTCTTATAATACAGCTGACAGTTGACTGTGGAATGTTTAGGAGCCAAGAAATTTCACGACTGGATTTGTTGCACAGGTGGCATCCTATCACAGTTCCACACTGGAATTCACTGAGCTCCTGAGAGCGACCCATTCTTTCACAAATGTTTGTAAAAGCAGTCTGCATGCCTAGGTGCTTGATTTTATACACCTGTGGCCATGGAAGTGATTGGAACACCTGATTCTGATTATTTGGATGGGTGCGTGAATACTTTTGGCAGTATAGTATATGTCTCATACAGTCTTACAACTAAAACAACTGTCTTTAAGACAGGACGAATAGTTAGATTTTTTTTCACTGTCAGGCAGAATCTATTGTTTATGGTAACTTTTTAATCTGTTCACCTTCTGACATGGTCTGTCTCCCAAAGGTATCCATGCTGACCTTGATCTACTGCAGGTCATTCATTGATTTATACGCCTGGATTTGAAGTTTCAGATGCAACTTCGTTACACAACACAATAATAGAAATGTGCAATATGGGGTGTGATGGCATACTTTTCTAATCCATTTTCTCTGTCATATGGATCCATCAAAACCAGAGTTTTTAAAAAACCTAAGTTTGAAAGGATTTTTAATCATTTCTGTTTTTGCAATCTAAGACAGTGCTTATGTGTGGGAGGAGAGACCCAAACACAGAGAACAATATTTGTCTTATATCTGTATTAGTGTGGATGGGGGATAAAAGTTCTGCATAATTAGGAACATAGTCTTGAGTAACAGGCATGTGCTGTCAATGTCTGCTGTTTGGGCTTTGACAGCTAGCTAGACTGCGTCTGTTTATTGAATAAAACTCTAAACTCCCCTTCTCTTTCCAAACAAACAAGATGGTGATGACTAAAATGCCAAACCTGAGGCTACAAAACAGGAGTTCACAAACCAAAGGGTGACAACACAGAGGATTCATGGACTTTTTATGTTTTAAGTTTAATCACATGCAGAAGTATTAACTAATGCTGAAGGTCAGAACAGGTTTTAGATTAACTAAAACCTTTAGCCTTTTTTGAACCAGGGATATCTACACACCATCTGGACACCCATAACTTTCTTTTTTATGATTGTCAGTAACTCCAAGTGACAAACAGGGAATTTTTTTTTTTTTTTTCATGAACTTTCTGCAGCACTTTGCAAGGACATTACCATCTCTCAGTCTCCATACGTTTGTCTGTAACATGTCAAGCCATAACTCAGAGGATATGTCTGCGTGACTGCCCTTGGACAGTGAAGAGCTGGACTGTTACCCAACACTAGTGGCCTAACCTGTATCAGAGCGCTGCAGCTCTTTCTCCCCGCTGTTTGGCATGCTTCGTGGCACCGAGCGCTGAGGGCAGAGCGTGTCACCGAGCTGGCACCGGCTTGAACTCATTCAAGGTTACTCTTTGATTTAATGGTGATGCATTTTTTAAAACCGCATCATCCCTCTCTCTTGCCACCGCGCCTAGTCCATCTCTGTCACAAACACTGGCTGTGCGTCTCACCTTTAGCAGTGGAAGCACCAGGAGAGGTTGTTTAAGATATAAATCAATGGCAAACTAAGCCCCAACTGTGGTGCAAGCTGCTCCTGATTGTTTTACCTGCTGGCTTGTATAAAAGACGGGCCGGCAACAGAAAACTGTGCTATATATTTAGACTATGACACAGAGCAATGGTCGACTCATCATGCAGACAGCTGTTTGTACATTTAACACTACACTGTCCTATTAAGGGATATAACCAGAAGTTCTGAAAATGAATATCATGTTGATTTTGTCTCTTTTTTTAAAACGGTAAATTGGTAGATGGAGAAAAGTTCTTTTTAATGTGTCTTTGTCTGGTATAAATAGCATCACCTAGCTGTGTACTTCAGAGAGGATTTTGACAAGGTGATATCAGGTAGTCATCACCTCTTCATGCTGTTCCAGTAAATATTCACTGACAGCATTGTGTATCATAAAAATAGACTTTCAACTGGTTGCTCTTTTCCTCGGAGGTGTAGCTGCTTGTAAACAGGCCTAATTGCCAGGGGTTAGCATCAGAGCATGCACACAAAGATAAATTCAGACAATGAGACAACATGCAACTTTTTCCCTCCCCTTAATTGAAATTAAATCTGAGCTATTCAGACAGGAGAGCATCATCCTTTGTGTTGTGTGGCAGCCTATTACGGATGGAGATGAATGTTTCTGATAGCAGAAAAAGGTGATAAAACAGAATACAAACATGCCGTTATTCATTGTAAGCCATGTAATCCTCTTACGTAACTTTAAAAAGCGCACACATTCTTGTCATCAACACCAGTGTTTAAAAAACAAGCCCATCATATTTTTTCAAGGCTAAATTTGTTCTAATTGCCTGTTTTGTCATGCACATTCAAACCAGAGGTGTCAAAAGTATTCACATTCATTACTCAGGTAGAAGTACAGATAGGGTTTTAAAAGACTTCTGTAGAAGTTGACTTATGAACTCAAGCTTTTTACTCAAGTAAAAATACTGGTTTCAAAACTACTTAAAGAATGAAATTAAATGTAAGGGGGAAAAATGCCATTAGGAGAAAAGCTTAGGCGGCGCCACAGGGGCCTATAGTGCACAACCCCACCTCCCAAAAAACATTTTTTTAAAGGCCATAATGATGATAATGTTATATTAAAATGTTAATGTTGAAACATTTGGGATGTACTACTGTTTAATACATGCCTATTGAAAATGAACGCATTTTAGTACAATGCAAATGTATTTAAGAACCATATATGTATACTACTGAGCATTAACATGAATTTCATGGAGCGGAAGATATGAGGACTAGTTGCTTATAAGTATTGGAATGGTGCAAAAAGTCAGGTGCGATGGATCGCGTACAAACCAATAGGGTGTCAGAATGGTATATGTTTATACTTCTCATCCAACCACAATCAAATTCACTCTCTCCGGATGGCGCCATTTATTTGGATAGTGGGTTTTTTTTTTATTTGAACGATGGCAAGCTGGAATGAAAACAAATAGAAATGAAATAGAAGTCAGAAGGCTATTTTTAAAATGTAAGGGGTAGAAAGTACAAATAATTGCATGAAAGTGTAAGGAGTAGAAGTAAAGTTGGATGAAAAATAATTACTCCAGTAAAGTATAGATAACCAAAATTTCTGCTCAAGTACGGTAACAAAGTATTTGTACTTTGCCACTTGACACCTCTGATTTAAACATGGATTTGGTTCCTGAGCACCTTCAGTGGAGGGGATATTAAAGCAAGTTGATCATTAACCTTTAACAAGTAGGCACTAGTAAAACTGGACTGATTTCAGGTTGTGTATTTTTAGATTACATTTGGAAACGTCCTAAGTACTGCAAACTGGAAAGACCCAACACAACCTACACTTTTGGAAATACTTTGCTCATTACAAATTGGCCCATGTCAAAGTCACTTGGAACCTCTCCACCTACCTGACTGCTGATTATGAATCCTAGTGTCACTATCACCAGTAATAGTGATAGTAGGATACACCATCAAACATATTTTCAGACCAGTGTACACTACAAACCTTTTGCCTGCTGTCTTTCTTCTGGTTGTTTACTTTGTTTAATTCAGCAGTGACGTATTCAGTAGTACGCCCAAAAGTACGTCCAAAAAATTTAAACCAGCTTTAGAACATCTTAATTGATCATTTTTGCACTCACACCCCACAACTTTATCTGCTAACTGAGAACACAGACTGTGCCTGATGTGACCCAACTGGACACTAGTGCTGCTGTGATTAGTTGATGTAATCGAGCATGAAAATTAGTCAACGGCAATTTTTGAACTTGACGAGTTGTTTTACTACCGCCTATTTATTTTTGGCGGCAGCACCTGGGGTATCCATGCCGGCATTGGTGCCTGCAGTACCAGAGAGAGAGAGAGAGAGACCCATCTTATGACTGTCTTAAGTTTCCTTCCCCTGCTCTTATGGTTCACCCCACCCCAGTCCGCAGATCCGTGCACATGTGTTCATCCCCTCCCTACCCCGGTCTTCACATCTGTGCACACTCGCCATCCCCTGCCTCCCCCGGTCCATGAATCTGTGTGCACCCATTCATCCTCCCCCGGTCCCCCACTTTTACGTGGAAAACATCATAATTTGTAATTTTTTGTTTGGTAATATTTAAGTTATTTATATTGTTTATATTTGTCATGGTACAGGTGACATTTTATGTTTTGGCCCTTGAGTTGTATTCAAAATAAAATGGACACAACAAAATAACAAGCACTGGATTTTTTTAAATTAGTCATTTAGATTAGTAGACTAATTGAAAAATTTGTCAAAGATTAATTGTTAGAAAATTAGTCGTTAGTGGCAGCACTACAGGACACCATCAGTTGCGCAATCCTAAGTGTTCATACTTATCACTACCATCATCAGGTAACAAACCTGGTGTCGAATGATGCTTTGGAATATTGTATTGAATAGCTTTTTAGCACATTTTTAGCTTACTTGCCGACAGGCCATAAGCTATTGTCGTCATGCTGCATCCGTCGGCGTTGGTGTTGGCGTCTGTCATCGTTGTCTGTCATCGTCTGTCGTCTGTTACAAAAATTTCAATTGTCTTCTTCTCCAAAACTGCAGTTCCGATTGACTTCAAACTTGGTATACAGCTTTTTTATGATCATGTCAACCCAAGGTTTTGAAATGATTTCGATCCGGATCTGATTCTGGATTTGGTGCGACTTTGAAAAATTTCCCCATTATAAGAGATAGGAAGTGGATTGATACAATAAATCAGCAAGTATCATTGATATCAAGTTGGAATTTAAATTTTTACAGATCTGATTGGAATATGACCAAAACATGGGCTATTTCTGTAATATAATAAATACACATAACTGGGTGATAATAAATGGCGTCTGGATACATTTCCCAAAGCTTTTAATTTGGCCGGTAAGCTACAGGGCCATTGGTCCTATTTTTGATTTTGTCCTAATGCTTCTAAGTTGTACAACTTCAACCTCTGATAGTGTTGTAATTTTTTAAGGTCATTTGGAGGACAAATATGACTTATAAACTGAAATCTGACTATTCAGTCTATGTACTGTACATTTTAATACTACACGTTTTATACACACTTTCAGTTTTTATATATGCAGTAAATCAGTCTGAGAAGTACAACAGCAAATTTAATGTAAGATATCTTTGCTGATGAGGACTACTGTGATGACTAGTTTTTCTATGGATTTGTTCACTTGGTAGGGTTGTTAACTCTGGAGCCAAAGATTAGCTTGGGATAGTATATCACTTTATGGGTTAGTTATTTATTCATTGATTTATTTACTTACTTATTGTCCAAAATTTCATTTAATACACACACCATGTATTTCTCATTAGACTTTATATCCTCATGGTCCTCCTGTTTGGCAGCATCTGCAGATACAGGCCACATATAGTGGCCTATATTTTGTTTACAGAATATGCAAAACCCACATTAAAAAAAAACAAACTAGTCTGTGGATGTTCAGTTTGACAAGATAAGCCCCCTGTTGCAAAGGGATGCTTCACTTGGGTTGGTGTGGGTTTGGAACCAGATTGCATGGGGGTTCCTGGACTTATTATAACTGCTCACAAGTCCTGGTTTAGACATTTTATCTGTGATGATGGACCTCTGTACTTATTTAATGTAATACAAAGACTTTGTAGTGTCAGCAATTTGGAAATGTAAGGTTTTTCCACCCTAGTGATTTGATAAGAGCATTTCCTAAACAAGTGTGAAATCCTTGCAGTGTGTGTGAAAAGGGTTTAGCGGGCAAATATTATGTGGAAAAGGCTCTTGTCTTAACATAATGTAGTAAAGGGTGGAGATTTCTGCGTTTGGTGTGAAAGCAGCCAAGACATCCAGTTGACAGATATTTGAAAGCAGCCTAATTTCTGAGTAGCATTTGATCATAGATGTGCAAACAGCAAAATGGAAAAATTAGACTGACACTGCAGTCAGCCATTATCCAGTGTAGTAAGAACTGACAGCATTATGATGTTAACATCCATTAGAGCAATTAGCAGTACCATTCAGGTGCCCTGAATTTCAGTCTGTGAGACCTTTTATTAAAAGGCCTCAAATATTTATTTCTGTGTCCTCCCAAAGAAAAATCTGCACACGAAATGAAAATAAGCAGCGGGACTGAATTAAATAGAGCGTAAAGTTAATTTCATGTTGCCACAATTCATTCGATTCATATGGGCTTAATAGTATTGTTCATTGTGCTGCATATTTAGAGGTGAGGTGTTCGTACCTGGTTATGTCTGGGGGGCATTAAGTCTGACTAATGAAATGACTCTATCCTCTGTGGCGTTTTAATCTATTCACTGGGAAAGTAATTGACAAGCCCACAGTATGTGCATTAGGATAGCTCCTGCACCAAAGGACAGCTGTCACTAAAGCAATTAAAATGACAAAGGTTAATTAATTCTCTCCAGTTTTTACCTGGTATGAGACATTCACAATGAGTGAGTTTTCATTTCCGGAGGAGTAATAGTGTTTTGAGGAGAGTAATTTATTTGTGATTCAAAAAACCACCAGCCATTGTCTGATAGACCCTTTAATATGTCAATACCTCCCACAAAACTGAGCCTCAGGACAGTTTCAGCCCTGGATTTGAAATGAATTCTGCAGTAGTACATGATCTGAAATGACAATTTGTTTTTTGTTGTTGTTTTTTTTTTTTTTTTTTTAAATAAGATGATGTTACACCCTGCAGTATTACAAACATGAAAGGTGATCATATTAAATGCATCATGGATGGCTGTTTCTTCCAGTTTTACACTTAAACATTGCATTTGCACAAACATCTGCAAGTAGAAAAATGAAGCCCCGCATTTTCTCTGCGGTTGGGGTCAAGTGTTGGAAAACCAAGACGCAGATAATTACTATGCCATCCACCTCTGACACCACGAGAGCAGAACCCAAGAACTTTCTAATCCACCTAAATGTCAAAGCAACGTTCACAGCCCTCCCTCCGTGTGAATCTCCACAGGCTGCCAAAAGGCCAGTGGTTAGTCATCTGTTTACTCCTGCAGCTGCTGGGTGTCATTGGGACTCTGAAGGAGAAATCCCATGATTCTCTCTGCCATTTCTGACAGCTCCCGCCCAGACCACATTAATCAGGGATTGTGGGCGAGCTAGGGGATAGACGGCAGGCATGGATGGCTCTGGCCCAGGACAACTGAACCGAGGGAGAAGATCTGGGCCCAAAGATAACTTAGATGTCCAAACAACTGTTGGTGTGTAATGCTTTCAGTTTCATTCATACATTCATCCAGGTTTTCTGAGCAATCATCCAGATTGTCTTGTGCCTGGAGAAAAATGTTGCTTTAAAAATATTGATGTTGATTTTAAAAATGCTGACTGAAAAATAGGAGCCACATTTTGCTTTCAAACTTGATTTTTTTTTTTTTTTTGTAAATTGCAAGGTGCTCTAAAGGGTCTACACACTTGTATTCCATTTTAGACCCAAAGCCACAAATGAAACGCCTATGCAACTGAGAGCTTAAGTCTACAGTTAAAAGGATTAATGAACTTGAATCGAATAAAAGCAGTTTTTTCATAGCAATTTTCCTGAATCAAAGCTTTGTTTCTTTAATTTCGTTGTTGCTAAACATTTGTTCCACTGTTGTGTTTCACATGGACGCATATTGTGACGCACATGACGCCAGGATCAACACAAACAACATGGAGTGTAGCTCAGAAGAGACGAGGGAAAAAAGACAAAATGTCTGTGTTCACTTTTCTTCATTGGAACCATCAGGAACCACTCATTTAAACTTTTAATCTTTCACACAAACATTTATCTTTATTTTTGAAGTTGTATGTTTGTTCCATCTTAAGTTGTTAGTAAATAAGTTGGATCCAAATGTGTTGTACACTGCAGTGCACATATTGTTAGACGTCATTTTACTTATTATTATTTATATCTACAGATATTTTTATATACACTTTTGTACTGTTGTTTATTGTTGTTATTTCTATATAGATATGTTTTGCTTGTTTTTGTTTGTTTTTTTTTTACATATACTTTTATACTTTTTGTGGTTGTTTCAGCTGGTTCTGGAATAAAGGACAGTTGTTTATCATTTTCAGACATGTCTTTTTCACAATTTTACTCTTTTCTTTGCCTATTCAAATAATTGTTTAATTGAATAGAAGAAAACAGTTTATGGATTAATTGGATCGATTACAAAAATAATTGAGCAGTCTTTTTTTTTCTTTTTTTTCTCAAGTTGAACATCTCTGGACCAGCTCAAAAAAATGATTTGTACATATTTTATGAATGGGTATGGCATGGCATTGGCATAGCAACTGATGCTGAAATCATTTAACTTAACAGAGCAGAATGTTTTTGTTTTTTTTTCTCTCAAATTCAAAAGAATCACGTAACACCAAGGCCTTGTCCAAATAGATTTTTGTCTTGAAACACTTAGATCATGCTGTGCCGTTGTCCACACTACTTTTTTAAGATCCTGAAAACAGCAATTTGAAAATGCTGCTGATCCCATCCTCCTGCTGGTCCTGTCCTTCCCTGATTTGTTGCACCTCTTTCATGTTGCCCTTGACTACAGCCAGGGATATATTATGATCCTCACTCCTTCAACACAGATACAGAACTGCACGTGGTTCTGTTGTCCCTGTAAGCAGCTTTTCTTCAAATAAATACTGAATTATATCATGATACAACAAACTACATTCACAGCAGATAAGCTGTCATGATCATTTTGAAAATAGTTCTTTTTATGCCCTATTTGTTTTTAACATATGAAGTAACAATCAAATTACATTCCGCAACTTAAGTAACTTAAGTAAATTGCTGCAGTTGTTAATAATAGCAAAGTGGCTAGATTAACAAATGACCAAATAAAACCAACCTCTCATTGAATAATATAATATTGTTGGAAACATTTCATGTTTTCATGTTCATAAGTACACAAGTCAACAAAATATAGAATATAAGCCCTATTGTTTTTATGTCTTTTTTTTCCCCCCTATGGAAATATTATGGATTAAGCAAAGCCACTGAAATGTTGAAGTCCATTCTTTTTTTGCCCTGTTGTATCATTTTAAGTTTGAAGATCCTAGCCTAGAAATTTCTTTGGACAAGATGAGCAATTAATAACATTTGTGAAAAATAAATTAAGAAAAGAATTTGACAGGAATATTTTTTTATTAGTAAGATGAGCTTTATTTGATTGTATGATCAAATAAAAAACACACACAAAAAAGCTACTCTATTTGAATGCACTTGTAATATACTGTACACTGTGATCAAACTAAATTGCCTTTAATTCAACACTACTGATAATCACACATTTAGCCTCAGATAACATCAGTCACAGAACAGATCAATCTCTCCGTCACTCTTATGTTTGTGCCAGACTGTTTACACTTGTAATCTTATGCATAATGAGGCTGTATTGTCTCACAAAGTTCAGCTTTAATTTTTCGAAGCTGAACAAACTGTCCCTGGCACATTTGGGTACGGGGCGGAGAGATATCAGCGTCACTTTATTGAGATGAAAGAACTGGCCCAAACAGCAATCTGAGACATTAGTCATTCCTTCGTCTCTGTGACAGAAACATGCTCTCAATTTACGAGTCAGGTGCTTCCAGTGATTTCTGCCAGCCTTGTTTCTCCACATCATAAATTCCTCTTTATGCTCACTCATCCCACAGGCAGACCCCTATTCTTTGGCCTGCCTTGTCAGAAAATACACCCCATGTTGGCACATTGGATGTCATCCAGGCTGCCGTTAACAGTTACTGTCTTGCCTATGCCACAGAAGAGCACTGAATTTAAATAGACAGCAGTGATTGTGCCCTAAGGTGCACATTTGTACTTTTTTACCGGTTTTCTATCACCTCTTTAATTTATTCTTTCTATGGTGTTGACTCTGCAGTTCCCACATACACTGAGTTCATTTCCTCTAAATGCTTCACGTGGTGCCACTGGCTCCCAATTTATGTAATGAAGGTTTAATAGCCAATTGAAACATCCAATATCATTAACAGCTAGCGTTAGTCTCATCCAGAATTCTCCTTTTTTTGATAACCAGTGGTTGGAGGGTTTGATAGGACAGGGGGAATGTGTGATTTGCACCTGCTGTTTAATGTATGTCCCATCTCCTCTGGAGCATATTTTAACGCATCTCACATTTTAGCACAATACTTTCTCTCTTTCAGCCCTTTTTTTAAAATTAACCTGAGGTATCATCTGCTTTATCACATCCATGTTTTGCTCTTCTGCTTATTCTCATATCTATTTTTAACACTTTGAACATCTGCTTTTCTCATAATCCAATTCTCCATAAAAATCATTCCATGTAAATGCTGTATGCAGAAAAGGATTGTTTGAATGGTACAGAAATATGGTGGCTCTGACACTTTTTACTACTGAAATCTTGTCGTATTAGCAAAGCAGAATTGTACTCTACTGGACATTAAGTATTAATGTCTGCAAAATTGTCAAAACAGCACAGTTGACCTTTTGCCAAGCCCTTCACTTAAACAACCACTTCCCAATCCTACATTAGCAATTGTAACAAGGCACTGGAGCTCTGTTCAGCTTTCAGAATGAGTGAAAATGCAGAATGGTGTGAATATAGAAGCTGCAAGTCCAACTGCATACTTCCTTAAAGTTTAATGGAGGGTGTTTAATTTTTAACCTTTGAGAAGCTGCACACACAAGAAGAGACAACAGTGCAGTGCAGTACAGACACTTTGATTTCACACTGGCATTCACCCCCCCATAATTTTCAGTACATTATAGAAATTAACAATTTGTTTATAGATTCCAAAATAAATAATGGAAAGTTTTTGTAACAATAGTACTGTAGTATTAGTGTGCGTGTTAAACAAAAACTGTTGTTTAACTAACTAACTTCTTGCTTTCACAGCTTTTAACAAACAAAAACTTGTCTTTTTCTTGCAACCCATGTGTCTATAGTACTGGATTCACTGTAAAAGAAACACCAGTAAAGTACACAGTGAAATATTAAACATAAGCAGCTTAAACTTAGTATTGACCTTATTTGTCTAAAAACAAAACATGGGTAGATGTTATAGGTACTACTGAAAAATATTAATGCCATTTGTTATTCTTTCATAAAACATACAATAATGAAGTAAATTTTCATGAAAAGATGCGCAATAGCTTATATGCAGTAAACATTACAGGGCACTTAATTTCAAACAGTACTTTACCTGTACTTTTCATTCCTACAATGAGGTTAATGCACCAAACAGTGAGTTTCCTAGTGTCATATTAGTGTCAGCAGTAGAGTTAAATATAATATAACGTGTCTATGTTCACTCTGCCAAACTCCAGCTACGCTCAAACACATCCTAGTTGGCTGTAAGACCAGCCTCACCCAAGGCTGGTACACATGGTGGCACAACCAGGGGCTAAAGTGTCTAGCAGCAGTGCTGGAAATGCGGCGGATGAGTGTCAACGCCCTTTCACCCACGTCGCCCAGTTGGTAACCAACAACATTTGTCCGGGAGAGCGATGGTCAGGCCTGTCTCACCACTTCAAGACCAGATGCTGGGCAGTTGAGCGGGGCACATGATTGGAAGTTGCTGGTAGACTTGGACCAAAAGCTCTGCTACCCAACTGAGATTGCATCCAATCTGCAACCAGACCTGGCTCTATGGTCAGCTTCGCTCAGACACATCTACATCATTGAGCTCACAGTGCCCAGGGAGAGGTCAGTAGAGAAGGCCTACGAGCGCAAGAAGCGGAGATATATGGAGTTTGCTGCCGAGGCTCAACAGCAAGGCTGAAAGGTGAAGGTCCGACCAGTTGAAGTAGGCTGCAGAGGGTCCGTAGCCACCTCAACCTCCAGGCTACTGCGGGGGATGGGAATGCGCGGGAAGGCCCACCTGCAAGCAATCAAGGACCTCTCCAGAGCTGCAGAAAAAGGGAGTCAGTGGCTGTGGATGAAGAGAAAGGACTGCACCTGGGCCTTCAAGTGGGTAAACAGCATCTAGGGGATGAACCTGGAGCACTGGGATTCACTGCTGAACCCTCTGGAGGTGTTATGGGCCTATCAGCAAAACACAGAAGAAGGAGGGTGCCCATTTGATAACCCAGAGGATGCCCTCACCAAAGAGTCTTGTTGGTGTCTCAAGTAAGAAAGAAGGGATATAAATATCTAGTCATACACAACAGATGAAATGTTTTTCTTTAACAGACAACTCAGACTTTCCATTAAGGTCAACATGCATTTTCATGATGAATTTTCTCTAATCATGGTCTAAAAAGGGGCACAGAATACTCCAGTTTAACTCCTAAAAATTGTTCCCATATTTCAGTCATTTTGGTTAATAACACTAGTTAGAAATGACAGCACTTTGCCAGAAGTTTGATTACAATTATGCTTGAACCAGCAGAGAGAAAATTAGTAGAGCAGCACATGATCAAGTCATCAGTTTTTGTTTTGCTTTTTACCTCTGCTAAGGAGGTTATGTTTTTACCGGCATTGGTTTGTCTGTCCGTGTGCAAGATAACTCAAAAAGTTATGGACAGATTTGGATGAAAATTTCAGGACTTGTTGATACTGGCACAAGGAACAAATGATTAAATTTTCGTGGTGATCGGGGGTGGTGGAGGGGACTGATCTGCCTTGGTGGAGGTCTGCGCTCTCCGAGTGCTTTTCTAGTTTAATATGTTAACTTGTGTGCTAAGCTAGCTAACATTAGTGTCTAACCTCAGAGCTATGGAGTAGCAAAATCCTGTTACTTCCAGTATGCAACTGTCTCAACTTGCAAAGTTCTGTTTAAAAAAAACAAACGACACTAATGGTGCATACTTAGTTGTCGCTGGGTTTGAAGTTGATCAGCATTTAGTGAACTATCTGTCCCTTGTCCAGATGAATCTGTAGTTGGCATTTGCCTGTAGATCTGAAGATCCTGATCCCACAAATTTTGAAGTTCCTCAGTTGCTGACAGGTGTATGAACAGAAGTGAAACCCTAGATAGTAACCAACATCATTGGTTGTAATGGGTGGAACACTTGTCTTCTGACCATTCTACATCTCCTAATTTGTAAGGATCAATGTTATTATCTTCAATTCTGTGATATATCAGTCCCTTGCTTCCTTTTATAGCTTCTCTCTATATGGGCATTTGTCTTTGTCATCCTAGAAGTATGTATAATGTGTTAAGTATTCACCTGACTACAAATGACAGATGGCAACTGACAGTGACTGCTAACCGTTGCTAGGTACCCAACTCTTCAATAGATTGCAATCTAGTAATGCTCTACAGTTCCCAGTGATCAGAGTAACCCTATTGTACTGCGAAAAAGGAAGTTGAAAGTAAACTTATATTAAGACAGTCTGTCTAACTTTGTTTCAGTGAGATATTCCAGCTAATATTAGGTGAGATTTAAGCAGTAACAAGAAAAACAACAGTCTGTATAGTGGTTCCATTTGCACAAAATCTCAATTTAACCACGTGAAGTCTGTCATTTTTTTGTTTTGTTTTATTTTAACTGTTGTTGCTTGCATAAATTTAGCTCCTTTATGGCCTTTCAGTGGCTACATTTACATTCTTGTTTGACAGTTAAAGAATATTTGGCCTCTTTCTACTAGGTTGACTTCAATCTGATATGTCGGAGCTATTATTCCAGAAAATTTGCAACTATTTTCATTGGAATTTATTTTTTACGGATATTACTGAAAATGTCACAGATCAACATGCCAGGTGCGAAAGCTTGTTGAAGTGTAGCTGCAGTTGCCAAGGGGGATTGGACTTTGAGAAGTACAGTTATCTTTGTCGTCTTGAAGCAGAAAAAGATCCTCTGTATCTCTCATTTTGTATGTTTTCTTCCAGCTTTATTTATAATGTTTATTGTGACATTAATTTGTTTGATCCGATGTAATCCTCAACTGATGAACGCCATCTGTGGCCTTAAAACTGTTAACATATAACACAGATTTAAAATAGAAGTCTTTTTTCTTCTCCTGCAACAATTGATATAGATTACTTCTGACAGCTGCAATAACATGAAAATATAAATGGACGTTATTCAGTAGTTTATCACATATGGTTCATGCAATGGACATGGACGAAAAATTCCAACAACAATATCAGAGAGGTATATTCACTCGAACAATCACACTGCAGAAAACAACATCATTCAAATACGTCTGCTTAATCCATTATGCCCTCTAATGCGTACTGACAGATTTTTCTTATTTGCATTGACATTTACGTGTTTGCCATGATTACCAGAGTCAGATTGGAACAGACAGAAAGCGTGATTGAGATGGAAATACACTATCAACATAAACAACTAAATTAGCAGGAGGAAACATTAATAAAATTGTTTTCTGGTCTTTTTGTGGAATCCACAATATTTACATAAATACAATCAGCATATTTTGATGGTTGGCTTGGGAATTTGCTTTCAGTGTAAGCAGCTATGCATATAATATTAGTGTTGCAAACCTATAAATGCTTCCCTAAATGCTCTCATAATGACCTCAGGGTAAGGTCTGTTCATTGGAGCAATATGAGTCTCGCAACAAGGATATGTTAGTTGTAATGATGCCTGTTAAAGCATCTCAAGTTTCAAGTGTCCCCTCTCCATTTTTCTTCTAATAATCTGACATTGCTTCAGGACTCAAAGGCCTGTCTCCGCTTCTTTTTTTCCCCCCTTTTTTCTTTTTTGTCCTCCTCTGGTCAGGTGATCACCCAGTGGGCAGGTACGGGGTATCGCTGTGGTAGTTGTAGTCCGGACACACCTTCTGCACCAGCTTGTAGTCGGTGCTGTAGAAGGTGATGAAGATGCAGATAACTTTGAAGGGTTTGGAGCACAGCCAGGACACATGGCTCTGGGTCTGCTCCTGGGGGCAGCTTTGGGATGGGTCATGGGCGCACAGCGAGTTCCTGGTGCCCTTCTCTACCTTCTCATACTCCACCCTGCAGTTGAATAGCTTGGTGTCTTTGGTCTCCAGAGCTGTCTGCTGCTGCTGGTTGTGGTGGTGGTACTGCTGGTGGACCTGGAACTCCACAGCTTTGGTTGGAGGGACTAGCCCCACGGACACGTTGCCTTGTCCGGTCGAGTTGTGACGAAAGTAGACACTGAATGTTCCATTGCCATGATCCACAATCTTCCCTGTTATGAGCAGGTTCAGCTTCACTGTCTTGATGTTGGAGTGAAAGTCACCCCAACCAAACATCTTCTTGAACTTGCCTGTCTTCACAATAGGCCTCCTCTTTGTCCTGGATCGGGGGTCGCGGGGATTTGAGCTGTTGTAAAGCCAGTTCCACTGCTCCTGTTTGGAGTAGGAGTCAGCATCATCGTAGTTGAGGTCAAGAGAAGTGAAATTCTCCTTGTAGAGGCTCTGGGAGAGCAGACGGCTGATGGAGAAGGCCTTGCTGCTCTCAGTCCAGTAAGTCTTTACTTTGGATTTTGGGCTCTCTCTCAAGTCTGAACTTCCTGGAGCAGGTAAGTCAGCACTGATAACCTGGAAAGTCAAAGAAGATGAACATTAATTACGGTTTTCCAAGGCACTCTGTAGAGCACATACCCCTGACTGAGAACTAAAATTCTCTGCCTGTCACTGCATATTCTCTAATGGTGAAGTCCCTGATCTTGGCACAGGAACCTCCGCCAAGGAAGGTGGAGGTTAGGTTTTCATTGGGGGTTGTCTGTCTGCCTTTCTGTCTGGTAGCAAGATAAGTCAAAAAGTTATGGATGGATTTTGATGAAATTTTCAGGAAATGTTGATACTGGCACAAGGAACAAATGATAAAAAAAATTTTGGTGGTAATTGGGGGGAGGTGTCATTTTTCATGATGCATTCAATTAAACAAATTAACACAGGATAATTTACAGGAGTCTGTCTTGTAACAATGGAACATGGAAGTTGCACTTTATTATACGTGGTTTAAAAGACACCAAGACTACTTTTTAGATGCACATATGAAAAGGTTTCTCTGTTGGTTATTCCCATTACATTTGAAAGGTGATCGTGGCAATTTGTATCCAACTCACTAACAACTTAAGATGGAACTAACATACAACTTAAAAAAAAATAAAGACAGGTATTTGTACTGTTTGTGTTAAAGCTTAAAATTTCAAAGGAGTAAGTGATGGTTCTAATGGGAAAAGTGAGCATATAGACATTTTCTGCCTTTTTATCCTTGTCTCTTCTGAGCTACACTCAATGTTGATTGTGTTGCTCCTGGCGTCGTGCATGTCACAATAAGTGTCCATGTGAAACACAACAGTAGAACCAATGTTTAGTGGCAGCGAAATTAAGGAAACTAAGTTTTGATTCAGGAAAATTGTAATCGAATAGTTTTTTTTAATTGTTTCAGCTCTACTTGTAAGAATGAATTTTCTGAAAAGATATTGGTGGCCAAAGGTCACACTCATTGTGACCACATATCTGTCATTTTTATTACCCTGCCCACCAAAGGGGAGGCAAGGGGTATTGTTTTTGGTTCGGTTTGTTTGTTTCTTTGGTTGTTAACACTCTTAGCAGCAAAACTATTGCTTCAATTCATACCAACTTGGGTTTATAGATTGCCAGTGACCCAGAATAGATCTGATTACATGGAACAGTAGGTCAAAGTTAACATTTTTAATGAAATTTTAAATTCAGTTTTTTCCCCATTTACTTATACATGGGGATATTTCAAATGTCTGTAGCTGGAAAACTATTGGTTGAATTCATACCAAACTGGGTTTATAGATCACCAATGACCCAGAATACATGTGGTTACATTTTGGGAAAAGTAGGAGGTCAAATTCAAATTACAAACAATTTTTTTAAAAATTAATTTTAAAAATTTTGTTTCTTCTCCCACTTACTTATAATAGGCAAAATTTCAAATGTCTATAAATACATCAATTTTGTTTCAATTTACTTCAAACTTGGCACATATTTAGTGGCAACTGATATGCTGACATCACCACATGCATAGACATGAATACATCTGGATCCATGCCAAAATAAGCTACAATATGTGCGAGGGGGAGGGTTTGTTGTGCCTGGCACCACTTGTTGTAAATGAAATGCCTTTCATCAAATTCACATGGACTCACTGATGGAAGTCAATTTAGCAGCTAAAGGTCAAGTTTCTGTGACCTCACAAAACACATTTTTTACCATAACTCAAGAAATCATACTCAAAAAGCTTTCACACAGCATCCATTGTCCACTTGATTCGTCAAATAATCTGTCATTAATTGTAGTCTGCTAGTAATCGAGGGATCTGGAAGATTGAATTTGCAGTTCTTGTTTGTCTACCTGTTTATTCCTGATGTTTCTGAAACCACCACGCTTCACACATTTTGGTGAGTTAGAGGTTTTGTTTTGGTTTTCGTGTGTGTTTCTTCAATATCGCCGTAGTTCATTGGAGATTCCCATTACTTTAGTTTTTGTATAGCTTTAAATTTTGTATTGTTTTTAAATAGAATATTAAAAGACTGCCAGAAATATCCCTGGACAATTTTTGAGTTCTTTTAAAAGAAGAATTATGCAAAGATTAAGAACAGTCATTCTGTCATCTCTATCAAACGTAACCATTTATATTTTTCCAAAAGTGCTCAGTTTTATTGAATGTGTCTTGCAACTGCACTTGTATTGGGCTTCAAATTCATTACTACATCACAGTTTCATGTTGAATAGAAGTGCATATGTTAAATGGTAAATTGTCTAAATTGTCTTTTTCAATTAACCACCAACCCACAGCTGAGATATGGCTGTCTTGAAGTCTGAGGGCCTTAAAACATCTACAGTTTTGACATGTCTTAAATTGATTGGATGTGGTTGTTCAGATGAAGCATTTTGAAAATTACACGTGAAGCCCATTGCACCTTGAGCAAGAAAATGCTCATATTAAGAACTTTGAATATAAAGGAATTAGGAAAACAGCTGTAGAGCCACTATAAAAACCACAAGCTTACACTAGCCATTATATAATTGCTATAACTGCTCTGTATTCACATGTGGAGCAGCACCAGAATCACCTTGCTCAGGTTATTATTGAATAAAATGTGAAAATGTAACTAATAAAGGGTGTGGAAAGAGATAAGTTACAACCTTCCAAAATATTTGGTATGTTCAATAGTTGCTGATACATTTTAAAGATCATCTTAAGTGAGAAGTACAGTAGCGATTGTACAAACAAATCAAGAGACAGATTGCTTCAAATAGAATTTCCCTTCATGGGTATTGAATACACTTGAACACATAGAGAATGGCTTAATCTATAAGTAAGCACATCGTTATTTGTAACCATCTGTGTTAATGCTGTAACCAGTGAAAAATCTTGTGTGGGGCGTCCTAATCAAGATTAAGGGTATTTCTGCCAAACATGGAGATGAATGAAGCGCTTCTTTGGTGCAGACGTGATGCAACAGCAGACTATTACCTGCTGAATGTGCCCTGAATGGATGATTGATGATTCATTCTGTCCCTCTCCTCTAACAATCACACAGATGAGAGAACAAAGATCCCCCCCCCCCCAACAGGCCAGTGACAGTGATGTCCAAAGCCTCAGCTGAGGAACGCGACAGCACATGTATCTGGTTGAAGTGTTTACATTTTGTACCTTCACCCCGCGATCAATACTTTGAAAATGAGGTCTTTTCTCATTCACAAAGTTCACATTGACATCTACAGTGACATTGTAGAACTGAAGTCCAGGTCAGTCTGTGTGAGCAAACTGTTGCGGCAGTTGTGATCTGAATCGTCATTTTATGCACTTGACTTTAGAGTAGAGGAGTTTGAAAAGATGGCCTCCAGTTGTTTTGAAGAGGACTGTGATGAACGAGCTGCTGTGAACACACTGGCAGTGGTGTTATGGAGTCTTTGGTGTCAAGTAGCTGATGTATCTGCCTCTACGCTAACACTTTACAATACCACATTAATTAACATTAGTTAAGTAATAGGCATTAGGTGACAATTAACTGTGTTTAGTAATCATTTACTAATGTGATCATGTTAACACACATATCAATTATACATTATTCACATTAAATATCATTACCAAGCTAACAAACATTTAGTTATCATCTACCTCACCTGAGACATGACAGATCTACCAATTAACATCATTATCATCTTTACCTTTTTGTTTTTTGCAGGTGGCATTTTCACATGGTCATCAAGACTTGTTATAAAATACAATTGAAGCTAATTAAAACAAACAAACAAAAAAACAGCATTTCATCAAATTTGCCACAAATACTCCCTTAGATCAGTGGTAAAAGGTCAAGGTCACTGTGACTTCATGTCTCTCATTTCTATAAGCACAATTTGTCAGGAATAACTGGGAAAGGACATTAAAAGTTAGGCTAATTAATATGTAATATTGAATTAATTGTGCTCATGTCAATCACATCTTAATGAAGTTTAATGTGTAAATTAAGGCTGTTGTTACATGAGTAAAATGAGGCAGTGATTATTAGACACATTCGTTTATCATAAATTGTTAGTTCATGCTTATTATTACATTAAAGCTGCAGCACTTGATAGTTTTTGGTGTGTTTGGGCAAGAATTCCATAATCCTCTTTCAGCAGGTTTTAATTCAAGTGACCCCAAAATAAAATAATTTGAGCCATTTCTCTTAGCTGTAAAAATGTGACATTTATTAGGAGTTTGTGGTTGTTTTCAGACATGGGGGCTGACTAACATGTGTAACAGCCTCCACACAGAAGTTTAGAAATCACAATTATGATACGCATATCGTTAAGTGTAATGTCTTATTTTTGGAAAGGGATTGCCTCTGTATTTAAAATACAAAATAAAACAAGGTTTAAAGCCTAAATTTTAAGACTTCTGCCATTCAGCTGCGTCACATATCTTTGCAGTTGTCTTTATAAAGAACAAGATGAAAGTTCAGGAGCTCCTTTACAGAATGTTTGATTTCTATTTCTATCAGTCCAGAGTTTGAGCCATCAGGTAGTTTCTGTGTATGAATGAGGTATATGAACTACAGTATATGAATGAACAGCTTCTTTTCTCCCATTGCTCAACACAAAAGTCTGTCATTTTGGTTTGCTGTTGATTTATTATAAAAAGATAAAGTCGGATGTGTGCAGGAGAGAGGCTTCCTGCTCTGTATTTATTGGCACTATTATAGTCTAACATAAAGCTCCTTAGGATATAAAAGCTCAATGAAATACTCAATATCTTATAGACTGTCTTGCTTACAATGAATTATGGTGACATTATAGGTCAGCCTTCATACTTGGATTTAAAGATAGTGCATGTTTCATTTGGTAATGCTCATAATAAAAATTGTAATGGCACAAAAGGAAGCATATTTTTTAAAAAATTATTCAGCAGCAGAACTGAACAGAGCACTGCTGATCCTAATTTAAAAGCAAGTTGCTACAAAAGTAGAGAACAATTTCAGATGGTTAACTTCAGATTTTTTCAATTTGTTAAGTATGATTTGGTAAAATGTACACACATAATTATCATATTTCGTCTCTATACAGTTTGGACACTTAATGACATAAATATCATAAAACACATTTATTTTCATAATTTCTATGTAACATTAAGAGTTTAGTCTCTAATGATCAAATGATACATCATTTACATGGAGGAGTAATTATGAAACTAATTGTTTCTGCCTGCTTTTGTTCTAAATATTTTTATTAAACTAGAGATCACTTTTCTGAAAGATATGTTTTTTGGAAAAGAAGGCAAGCTTTAAACTGAATCATAGTGAATATAGGTCATTTTTTTCATTCTTGGATTCAAGGATAGTTTATTAGACAATTTGACTTTTTTTGTGTTTGTGATGAAACTAATAATGGCACAAATTAAAGCATACGTATATTGCTAAGGAAATTAAGCAAACACTACCTGTAGCCTTATTTTTGTAGAGGTTGCATCTCTTATGATTTGGTTAGATAATTACTGGAAAATAAATAACACAAAAACAGTTATTCTGTGCAGTGTTGACCTAAGTCAGGGGTCAGCAACCCTGGTCCTAGAGAGCCACTATCCTGCATGTTTTAGATGTTTCCCTCTTCCAGCACTCCTGACAGTCGTTATCAGGCTTCCGCAGAGCTTGATGATAGGCTTATCACTTGAATCAGGTGTGTTGGAAGAGGGATACATTTAAAACATGCAGGATAGTGGCTCTCTAGGACCAGGGTTGCTGACCCCTGACTTAAGTAAAGACTTTGAATGATTGGCCTCTTATTCCTAATTCAATGTACCTATCACGGCCTGATCTGTGCTATAAACCCCATTTATTCCACATGTGTGAAAATGCACAAATGCACCAGCAGTTTACAGAAATTTCAGAGGATTTGAATATAATATTATCATCTTTGGTTTTACTGCTTGTATAAAGAAAATGGGGAATGACTATTGACTGAGCCAACAGCAGCTAATATTAGCTAGTTACAGAGATGATCTAACTAAAACTGGGAGATTGCAGTCTTTGAGTCCTATGGGCTCAAATCCCTCAATAACTTCTCATTTTATGAAAACTGTTGGTTTCAAATTAATCAGTCACCCATGCTGAAGATCTTTCACATTTTATCTATAGACTACAAAATGATGATATGATATTATGATACTTGATAAAATCTGAAATTAGCAAATGATTGTTTTCAGGCAGACTGTAGAGTTGCCTTTTGTAACGCCTCAAACTGTTATGTCATGAACACACATGACCAAAACCATCAAACTCATTAAGGTAATGAAGAATTTCTGTGTTCACAGATGAGAAATCTGCTCTGCTCAATCACAAGATTGCCAGAAACATTAGGAAGACATTAGTAAAGATCAGAGAACTGATGCCATTGGCTCATTGTGATACATGTGACTGATCAGATGCTAATTAGCTATTAAATTTTTATCAATGGTGAAAGTGATTGCATTTTTTTCCCTTTGTAGCTCACTAGCAAAGATGATCTAACAGTAGTTTTCTAGTACAATAAGAGCCTGAGATTAAATTGCACAAAGTTCAATGTAATTAAAGAATCTGGGAATTTTTGTTTATTTACCTCAGAACAGAGCTGCAGCTATTGATTATTTTTGTAAGTGATAAATCTATAGATTATTTTCTTTCAATCAATTAAATGATTATTTGAATAGGATGAGAAAAATAGTAAAAATGTGAAACAGACATGCCTGAAAATGACAAACAACTTGTCCTTTATTCCAGAACCAGCTGAAACAACCACAAAAAGTTTTAAAGAAAACGATATATAGAAATAACAACAATAATAACAGTATAAATATGTACATAAAATATAAATATCTATAGATATAAACAACAGACAAGTCTATTGACATCTACAAACAATTTGTGCACTGCAGTCTTCAACACATATGTATCCAACTTACTAACAACTTAAACTGGAACGAACATATAACTGAAAAAAATAGACAAATATTTTTGTTTGTGTGAAAGCTTAAAAGTTTAAAGGAGTAAGTGATGGTTCCAATGAATAAAAGTGAACATATAGACATTTTTTTTTGCCTTTTTGTCCTCGTCTCTTCCTAGCTTTTTTAATCAAATCTCTTAAAAAAAAAAAAAAAAAAAATCGGTTTAAGTCAATTAATTGATTAATTATTGTAGGTCTACTTAAGAATATCTAGATAAACTTGTATTTCATTAGCACTATATATTTACAAAATAAGTAAAATATTTAGAAATATGTTCTATATATTTGCTGATAATTAGTTTGAATGTTGTAATTCCAAAGTAGGAAAACAAAAGACATTATCTTTAACTGTATTTACAGATGTATAGACCATCTATTGTCCATAATTTCTTCTCATTCAAGTCGATAATGATTAAATGAAGCTTCATTTATACAGTGCAGCAGACTTATTATAAAATTGGTTTTGGGGCACTACCGATTCCTGAAACCTAATCAGTGCTGATCTGGAAACTGCTGCATTCTGGTTTTAGAAACACTAGATATACTTTAAAAATCTAATTATTTTATGAGAGTAGGAGTCACTTTTTTTTAAAGCAGTGAAATCTTTTATTGAAGGGTAGGCAAGATCATCAAAGTATAAATTACATCGTGCATGTGAAGTGCATGGCTGGTCATGGACAGACCTAATTCCTTGTTGTGGTCCCTTGCTGTGTTGTCAGTGTCATTCTGTATGGTCCCCAAACTGTGACATGCAATTAGCTTTCATCTAAAGCACCTGACAGTCTCTGGATTAGAACACTCGGAGGCACATTCACAGAGAGACCCCACTTCACGGATTAGAGCCCAACCTGTAATCCAGCCCAGGGAGATTAGGCAGATCAGAGACAGTCCTGACTAAAGCAACGTTTATATCCAGAACAACCCCAGCTGACTGCACCGACACTCACGGGGGCCAAGATTTACCTCCTTACCAGCTTCAAACATGCAAGAGAGGCACAAAGACAGTGGGAGTGTTAGGATGTGAATGGAAGAGATACTGCAGAGAGAAAAGACAAAACTCTAACTGGATAAAGGACGGGGGGAGGGGGGAACAAACACAGCAGCATAAAGGTCAACAGTCACACTCGGACAGCTTTGGGTTTTACTTCGGCAATAATGGCTTTTATCAAATACTAGCTGATAGCTCTGAGATATCAAAAAGGGTGTTTTCTCCTTTTCAAAGCTACAAAAATATCATTATTTACTATTTAAGGATATTTCTTTGTGAATTAAATTACACATTTTGGATCAACTTGTTCTTCACAGCCAATTAAGATGACAAATGTTTCTGTGTTTTAGAAATCTAAATGCAGTTCATTTACAGTTTTAGGCATTTGATTGGTATGGGGAGATATGAGGAATTTGTCACAGTTTGGAGCAGTACTTATCTTTGGAAGAATTAGTCTGTTGGGCCATGGTAGTGTTGCAAATCAATAAGCAGGGCTTTCCTTAAATATCGGATTATCCTCTCACGCTACGATATGGAAATCAATTAACAGATGCTTGAAAATTGAGGAATGCATAACAATACACATTTTATATTTAGTGTAAAAGGTGATGGAATACACCGAAATGAATAAATGAATGAACATTTACATTTTTATGACACATCTTCCACCCTGTTTTAATTCCAATAAAAAGAATTTGGGTCAGTAATCTAACAGGGTGGACACTGTTAAGCCAAATTAGCCATAGAGTTATTGTTTTATAGAAAAACAGAACTTTTATGATAATGGCAGATAAATTTTAAAGAAATTGACTGTAGAAACATATTTGATTAAATGCCAGGATGACACTTGTTTTTCTTTTTTTTTTTTTTGTCACTTCCTGAAAATGGTCTCAAGGCGATTGTAGTCTTTTAGGCCATGGTTGGTACAAATCAGTCAACTGGACTTTCTGCTTTGTTGATGATGAATTATCCTCCAAATGTGGATAATGGAAATTGATTACCAAACTCTTAAATAATGAGTAATTGTGCAACAATATTGTAAGCTAATATTTACTGCAAGAGATGACACCTTTTCATAAAGCAAAAGCACTAAGAGATAATCATTCAACTGTATTTCATTGGTTCCTGTTATTCAGTAACATTTTGATTTCATGCCTATAGGAGAAATCATTTGTTTTCTAATGTTTTTATCATTCTGTCAATGTTATGGGTGTGAAATACAGTGTGAATAGGGAGACAGAGTGCAAGCTCAAAAAAAAAAAAAAAAAGATTATAATAATAATAATATTGAAAGGGCAGAAGAAAAACAACAATCTTGTTCCCCTCCTGTTGTTAGTAGTCTAATAAATTCTATGAGAGCTTCCACCTTGTTACATTCAATAACGGGACTGAACACTTGTTCCACCCTGTTACTGAATCCAATACAATAGAGCTTAGCCAGCTGTAGATCTTTGAGACACAAATTTAATAAGTAAATGTTCTACAGATAACAACTTTAAAATATCTGACAGTTACAAAACATTTTTTTTTGGCTGAGAATACATTCTCAATAGGATTGTGTAACAAGGTGGAACTTGAGGTGTGTGACAGGCAGGATACTGCTTTAAAAAAACAAAACAAAAACAAAGTATGGAGAGACTGAAAGCCTACTTTAGTTTGCAGAGCAGAGGTACTGTAGAAAAAACAACTGTCACTTCCTGAAAAAATTGTTTCAGTATTTACTTTACTTTCCAAAAGACACTACAGGTCTAGGAGGATGATAAGTTCAAGGACACTCAGTAAACACAGGACATGATCAAATAGAACTGTAGATTTTATGTGATTTAAATGTGATTAAAGCCATTTTAACCATTTTAGCCTAGTATGTAACTGATTAACATGCACTGAGGATATAACACTGAATGCATATATTAAATAAATAGTTGTGGAAAACACAAAATACTATTTTTAAATGTCTTGTATCTCTGTTTATTTGGTGATGAATATCTAAATATATTATTTATTTGTTAAAATGATGCAGCTCAGAAAATATAAGTAAATAAAGGTGACTGTTACATGAATAACCCAGTTCTTGTCTATGTTTTAACTGCCAATATTTTCATAACTGATCAGCTAATCAGCCTAGAAAATGTCAAATAATGTATAAACGTATCAATTTTATTTTAACTCTTAGGTTATATGACATCATTTCCATCATATCGATTTAATTTACCGTCATGTCAACTGATAAATAACCCGAACAGTAAACCAATCAAATATCACTAAATGAAGATTATAAATAGTTGCCAATTACTTTTATCCGTTTGGATTCAGTTTACTTACTTGCACATACAGCATAACAAGACAATATTATTGGAAAACAAATACTTCCCTTATTCCCTAAATATTTAAGCAGAATTAAATGTTAATATAACATTAAGGAAGGTTACACCTTACATGGAATCTAACGTTTAAAAGCTGAGGTTCAATACAGTGAAATATATGAGATACAACACATTTTTCACAGTTTAGACTCGTTTTCAAATGTTTTTGAGTAAATATTATGTAGGGGTGTCTTCACAGAGATGGTCCTCTATATTTAACTTAATACTGATTAAAGGAAGTCCAGCAATAATAAAGAGGAAACTCCTCAGAGTATTGTGTGGAAAAGCTAAAAAAAAAATGTCAGACTTAAATTTGAAGAAATTCTGGAAAGTACATATTTGTAAATGAAGACTCAGTCTGATGTGCAACTGAGATTAATCATATCTTTGAGCAAAACTCAACATTCTCAAAAATTATTTTGGAAAAATTATCTTGAGTTAAGCAGCAGCCTAACTGATAACACAATAGATAATGTAAGGATAAATTAAACTCTATAAAAAATTGGTGTGTAGAAATGAATTGCCAAACAAAACTAAAGTAAATCTAAATAATCTGTGGCAACTTTATCACAGTTTTTTATTCCTTGGCTCAGAGTTTACCTAACTTTGTGACCTAGTATGTGTTGTGCAGGAGTTCCCCATCCTGTAAACCCCATTTATTCGTGTGTTAATATTATTCCCAGGCTTCATGTAAAGGCCAGAATTCCTTGACAAGATAACACAAACAGCATCGCTATGCAGAAGTCCTTTAGGAAACGACTCAGATTGCCAGATGCAGCAGGTAGGCTGTTGGACAAACCTAAATGCTATCTGCTCATGGCGAGGCTGTGATAAGGCACAGGCGTCCGCTCTTTGAAACAGGAAGATAAACACCCCCGGCTTCCCTCGGGAGCTCGCAAGGAGATTCTATGGGCCGGACCCCCAAAACAGCCAACACATTTCACCTTTAATAAAACCACCGGAGAAGCCGGATGACTCGGCGGTTGGCTATACACAAAACCCTGCGAGGAAGAATGAATGTGTGTGTCAGTTTTCATTTACCTGAATGCTGCAGCGCTTGTGACGGCTGTGTGTGGGGAGGATTTGTGAGTGCGACAGTTCTAGTTTAAAAGAGTTGGAAAGCACAGGGAGCAGCCTGATAGCAGATTGGGCCTGCCACTTTACTATCTTGATTGGTTGTTTTGTTCAGAGTTCAGCTATAATCCATGGTTTTGTGCATATTGGCCGCTCCACTCAGATTTTGCAAACTGCTGCTGCCCCACAACTGCATTTAGAAGACATATAAACATGCAAATCTTGATATTTATGGAAATGCATGTAATATCTACTGAAGATAGGAGTAAATTTCAGAGATAAAATTATCATTTATTGGGTGTGTTTAGTATGCAATGCCTGTCCTGAAATTTAACCCTCTATTTGCACATTTTCCATTTCTTTTAGAAAGATCTGTTTTGAGTTTTTAAAAGTGCAGTAAAAAAAATAAATTACATTTTCTTTGTAAATATTAACACTTAAATGTCTGAATACCTTTAAAAAGTAGCACCATGTCTTGTACTCTATGTAGAGAAAAATCATGAAAAAAGTGAAAATCATGATCCTCTTCTGCTCCTCTACAGTCACAGCATTGTGCACTAGCAGGTATTAGCTTTGAAATGCTAATGTCAGGAAATGGCCAGTTCTCAGCACAGCACAGACTCAACACAAACTCCATGTAAGCGTTTGAGTTTTTATCACCATCAAACACATTTTGAATGTAATGAAGCAAATATGTTGGGTTTTTAGTTCAGAAAATGCAGTCAAAACTGTGTTAGCTAACCCTGGACCAAATGGCTCCTTTGAGAACAGATTACTTTATTGAAAACTGTCACTACTGGAAAAAAAAAAATCTCAACCCAGTCAGCATAGAACATGAGAGAGAAAAGTATGACTGGTGTCATAAATACACTAAATGGTTACTTTATATACATTAAATATATATGCAACATTAGCCTATTTTTATATGAAGTTTGTGTTGGTGTCTGGATTGCACTTGGAGCCTGTTGTTTGTTAACGTTAACTCCATTTCTAAGCCGGCTGTAGCTAGTATGAGTACATCACCTCTACGTGTTTTTGAAAATTCAAATACTGTTGTCATTACAGAAATCACTGTGCAAGCTGTTTTTAGTAGTAGTAGACAAATGAGACAAGATGGGGAAGGTTTCCATTTCTTAAACATGTTAGGATTTGTTCACACATTGGAAATGACACAAAGAAATGTATTGTATAGACAGTACCTCATATGCTACATATTGCACTTAACTTTAGATTACTTCATTTTTATAGTAACAGTACACATTCTAACGAGTCATGAGTCTCTCCAGCAACAATTTTGTAATTTTGAAAAGGAAATTAACATAATGTCAACAAACAAACTGTAGACATGGAGAAGCACAATGGTTTAATTCTGAACATGAAGATAACTCCAATCAGCCGAAATGAACTCATACCAGGTTTGGCTATGTGAAGAAGAAAGTAAGTCCATCAGCCATTTAAAACCTTTTTTTTTTTTTTTATTGAATTTACAGAAGATTTACTGTATTGTACCCTATATGGTGACTGCTATAAAATTACATTTACTGTTATTTTTTTTTTCAATAGATAATAGAAAGACCTTAGTAAACATCTAAGATTAGTTTACTTAAATGGGTTGGTTGTACCATTTCAGTAGACCGGCCCATAGGATGCAGCAGATGTTTCAAATGGAGTTTAGCAGATTTTTTTTTTTTGTTTTTTTTTTTACATTTTGGGCATTAAAACGATGCTCTTATCCAGAGAGGCTTAAAGAGAGGGGAGCTCTTAAGGGTTAGAGTTAGCCTCAAGGACATGTGGCTCTTGCGGTATCAAACCTGTGACATTTGAGATATGAGACAGACACTGGGACCTGCAGCTGTACCCCCAGCTATAGCTTATTTTAATCTAATTTATGACTTTCCATGGCTATGTGTGAATCATAGCTCTAGAGTTCATGGTTTTATATGAAGAGACAGAGAATCTGACAGTCTAGAAATGTCACCTCTATATTCAGACACTCTTCTTGAGACGGACAGGTAGTTTAAGAGTCCTTAGTGTGCCAATATTGCCTTTTGGTGTATTTTCTGAGCAGGCAGTTGGAATATGATAGTTGTCATAGTCGTTTCTAGTGAATTTAACTCGTCTCGCCTTGTGAGATCCCCCTGTGGTCAAGTTGATAGATCAACTAAGGGCATTTGACGCCCACTAAGAGTTAGGTCTATACTCTTCCAGTGATATCAAAGTGTTACCTGAGGGGGGTCAGAGATGATGACAAATCACAAACTGTGTCAAGACATCACAGGCGAACTGTGGATGGAGCTGAGTCCTATCGCTGCAGAGCTGCTTTGAGAGGCCAGGGCACAATTATTACCATGACTTCTGAGGAGGATAAATACTGTACGTGGACAGACTGCAGGATATCAGAGCTGGGCCAGTTTGAAGACGAAAGAGGAGGAAGAAGAAGAAGAAGATGTGTGTGTGTGTGTGGGGGGGGGGGGACGTAGCCACCAGTTTTCCAACTTACCCAGAGGAAAAATGCATAATCATATTATTTCACACACGACTTGGTTCAAAGGCGGCCAAAATAAGTTTGTGAGGTTCCCATGGGTCTGTCAATCTGTTGAAGGAGCTGCAGGCAAAAGCTTAGGATGCACCAAGTACGAAACAATTATGATCATCCTATTAAAGCATAGCGAAGCAATTTGGCAGCCTTGACTGGAAAAAAACACACTGCCATCAAGTAATGCTACGAGATCAGCTCCAACTACCAAGATGCTATTGTACGTATAACTCAGATGCCTCATGATATACGTTTATAGTGACAGTCGGTCAGGAATCTGTCTTAGTTAACGTTATTGCTTTTGAAATCAAAGGATCCTTGTGTTCTCCCAAACCAGTTGGAAAAAAAAAAAACAGGGTGGGGGTAAGATGATTAGTGCGCTTAGTCAGCTGTGAAATTGAGTTTATGGTTTTCAAGACGGTGAATTCAATTCGATAATGGGTATTAAGTTGTAGAGAATAATTAATAGTAATTGACTTCTTTCCATCACTATGCAAATTAAACACAGATAACACCATGGGAGCTTTTTAAGGCCAGTCAAGTTTAGTGAGGATTAAGTTTATAAAATCTTTGTTGGCAAAGAGGAGTGGTTCCTGTTCACCTTTGATTGCTTTGTTGACAGATTTATCGGTGGGGTTGAGGGGTTACTGTCTCCACGAGGATTAAAGGAATTGGGTTGTCACAAACTGTCAAGGCGGCTGAGTTAGGAGCATTCTGCTGCTGTTTGTCATAATGGGCTCAGGCTGTTCTGTCAAACACGGATCGTACTGAGGTGTTATGTATTTAAAAAAAAAAAAAAAAAAAAAAAAGAGAAAGGGGGTGGAAAAATGAAAAAAGGCAGGATAGGGATTGAATGGATAGTGCTGAGGGGAGAAATATCCAGTGGGACTGTGTGTGTGTTCGCATGTATATATGGATTTGTCAAGATGCAGATTTGGATTTGGGAAGCTTGTGTTAGAGCTGACATTGGCTAATTCATGTTGAAGTTGATGAATGAGATGATGCGTTTATTTTCAGAAACACCACAGCAGACGAATTTAGAAAAATAAACATGATTTAAAACTCTGAAAATCAAGCAAAGATGTAGGAAAAAAGGAAAAAAAAGCTTTTACATTTGCAAATTTTGTCACCTTAACACCACTGAAAACTCACTCATCACAAATGTCTGCTACGTAAATTTCAAGGGACATTTACTGCATGCACCAGAATCTTTCCAGATATGAAATGACATGAAGAAGGTCAAATCAAAGCGGACAACTCACCAAAGAGATGAATGAGAGCAGCAGCAGAGCAGCAACCCACTCACATGTGGTCTTCATGCCTCTTCGTGGACCGTCTCTCCTCATGTCACAACCCGTCCTTGATCCTCAAAAAAAGAAAAAAAAAGGAAAAAACAAACTGTCCTCCTGACTTGTGAGTGTTATCAGCTGCCGAAGTTGACTGGAATAAAGAGCGTGTAAAGAAGAAGAGGAAGAAGTGGTGGCTTTGATGCTGCTGAGGCTTGAGAGCAGAGCTGGATCATTCAGACGGGGAGAAGGTGGGGGTCAGGGGTCTGCAGGTGGAGGCGCTTCACTGGGGTCTGCTGGTGCTCATCTCTGATGCAGGGCTTTTTATGGTGGTTTTTGGTGGAGATTCTGCACGAGGTGAGAACGGAGCTGTTTGTACATCTGGGTGTCAGTGAGAGAGAGAGAGTGAGCGAAAGAGAGAGAGTGAGCAAAGCAGGATGGAGTCCACAGCAGAGACTTAAGGAACTTTTCTTTTCTCATCGTCAGTACTGACATCTAGTGGCTGCTGCCTGCACTCACTCTGAATGTTCAATACTGCAAACACAAGTAGTCTGAGGTGGAACATGCTGCTTTTAACTGACTGTTTTTTTGTGTTTTTTTGGAGCATTTAGATCTGATTCCATTTCTAACTAGTTCATTTTAAGGCTCTGCATGATGCGCTGAAAACACTCTGTTGGGATTGTTGCAAAATGGAAATTTTACCACCAACATTTTAAAATGACTTATTTTGAAATGTTTTTTCCCCAACTAAATCCTTCAAACTTTAACTTGGCTAAAACCAACCCACCAAGGGACCCAATCCGGCGCATAGGATGAATTTATGAAATGCAAAAATTACACTGATATTAACAATCAATGATGTCAAAATCCTTTTAGTTAAGGACTCACAAAACACCATCATAATAACCCAGAAATAATGACAACACAAAATTTTTCTCTATTTTACTATAAAAACAAAGTGTAAGGAAAATTGCATACGTTGAACAAATATGTACAACCTGAAATGTCTTGAAGTGCACTTTTAACAATACTCTGCCTGTTACTAAATGTTTTGTGTATTTGTAGATCCATTGTGATCTGTAAGTTGAAATGTAACATTTATAAATGAAGTGAGGCATAATATTGAAATTGCACTTATTTTTCTAAAGAAATATCAGGTTGTTCATGGTTACTTACATTTTACTTTGAGATTACAGAGTACTTTGTAAATGTAAACATTTTTATTATGTAATTTAACTTTTTCACTCTAAATCATAGAGAAAGGTTTGGAGTTGACATTATTTATAGGTTATGTTATTATTTTACTGGTCTGACCCACTTGAGATCACACAGGGCTGAATGTGGAACCGAAACTAAAATGAGATTGATACCCCTGCTTTAACTAGTATAAAAACATAAATATAAAGGAGTGCATTTTTCCCCATCTCTAAATGTGGATCTTTTTAAATTGCAGCTTTTCAAAATTATAGATTTGCAAGAGTTTATATTGTAATTATGATTTGATTTGTGCAGCCTTAGTTCATTGTAAATCAAAACTACATTCTTTACCAATTCTATTTCAGATAGATACTGTGGTAAAATGTCATGATTATTATAGAAATAAACAGCTTTGGAAAAAATAAGAACACGTGGCTTTTCAGTAGAAATGAATTATAGGTGGGCTTAGAAAACACACCAAAGTTATAGGATGACTTAAAGCTGAGCATGACTTTCATCACTAATTTTTCTTCAAAATTTTCTTCTTTAATCTTAAAGCGGTACATAGATCATATTATGCAAAGCACTCTCTAATACAGTCAAAAATTACTCCATTGCCTCTACTATACAAAATCTCGTCTATCTAAAAGGTATAATAACATATCTCCAGAATGTGACAGATGTCCTCAATCCCCGGGTAATCTTATTCACACATTCTGGTTATGTCCACAGCTGGTTGACTTTTGGACCAAAGTTTTTGCCATCATCTCTAATGTAATTGGCAGGAAAATTAATCCAAACCCCTTGAGTGCCCTGTTTGGGATTTTTGTCGGGACACCTTCCCTCTCCACTTCCCAAAGTAATTCTCTTGCATTTATGACCATTCTTGCGAGAAGGGTAATTGTCCTGAAATGGAAATCACCACAGCCCCCTTCCTTCATACACTGGCTCAGAGATGTCCTGTATTTCCTCAAACTGGCAAAAATTAGAATGACACTTTATGCCTCTGCTGATAAATTCTCACAAATCTGGAATCCTCTGTTTCAACTAATCTGAAAAACTAATTTCCCCTTTGTTCCAGATTGGCCTTTATGTTAATTTTTCCGCCTGGTCCTCTTCTTTGTTTTTCTGTTCAGTAATGTACCTTGTGTAACACACAACGCATCAATATTCTAAATGTGAACCTTTCAAGCCCCCCCCCCCCCCTTTTTTTTTTGTTTTTTTGTTTGTTTATTTTTGTTTTTGTTTATGGAGAAGGTTGGTGTAGTTGTTCTTGGGTTTGTTTGTTTTTTTTGTATACATGTAAAAAAAAAAAAAAAAAAAAGAAATTGTGCAACACTTTATTCTCAATTGATTTGTCACATATGATACAGTGTTTGTATTGCCCAATTTCTACAAAACTCCAAATAAACAAAGGTTGGAAAAATATATATATTTTTACAAATTTGTTAAACCTGAGTGATAGCCTCCTTACCACTAATCCATGTAAACAAACAGACTGCTTATGATGGAGTACACTTCGAAGTTGTTGATTCAGGTACGCGGAAAGACTTATGGATTAATGATAAGGAGGCTATCACTTGGGTTTTACAAATTTGAAGGAAAATTTGTGATGAAAGTCATACATAGCTTTGAGCACATTGCTGTGGGAAGAATATTTTTTTGATTTTCAGATAAAAAACTTTACCTGACTACAGAAAATATGGTGGTGACATTTCTTAAAAAAGTTCTGTACTGATTTTCAGAATTTCTGACACATTTGGGTTCAGAGCGTGGCCTGTGTAGTGATTCTGCACCCATGGGACTGATAATATGACAGGTTTAAATACTTTTATTTTGAAACATTTTGGATAGATTTCTGTTGCATGTTATGAATGCCTGGCCTTTCGTTAAAACGAACACACTAAACTTTAAAGGTGCGAGAGACTTTCGTGACCATTTCTCATCAAATCTGTAAAACCTCAGTCATAGCCTAAGTATCACAAATCTGTAAGTCTTTCTGTGATTACTCACCAGAATCTCTTGCATTACGGTGAACAATTTCGAAGTGCCATCCACCATAAACAAAACCACTTGTTTAGAAACCGAGCCAGAAGGTAACTCGGGCATCTTCGGAATTTTGTCGCGATGTGTATTGTGGGAAAGGGAGGTTTGCGCAGCCATCTGACAGCCGCAGCACAACCATATGGTATTATATGGATGAAACACGACGCGAAAACGGCTGAAACGCGGAAACGGCTGGAGGAATATGCATAGAGGGAAGAGAGCTCCTGCCGTTTCCACGTCGTGTCTGTTCCAGCTGCCGCTGTAAGGTGGCTGTGCAAGCCTTTGCAGATGCCCGAGATGCCTGAGTGACCTCCTGGCTCGGTTTGTAAACAAACGGTTTTGTTTATGGTGGATGGCACTTCAAAATTGTTCACCATAATGCAAGAGATTCAGGTGAGTAATCACAGAAAGACTTACAGATTCATGATACTGAGGATATGACTGAGGTTTTACAGATTTGATGAAAAATTAGTCATGAAAGTCTCTCGCACCTTCAAGATGTGTTCATTTACAAGACAGAGTCTCAGTTTAAGTGTTTTTCTCTAAATATGTCATTTTGTCAACTTGATGCACACTGACAGACTCCACTACCAAACACACTGTTCTACATCAGCAACATTTGCATGGTGATGTCTTGAGAGATGCTTGCATACATTGACTGCTATAAATTGAGAAATGTGAGCATCTAACAACAGCTAGTAGGATTGTTTATCCATAATACATTGCTAATTACAATATTTTTGTAAGTTTTTGGGGTTTTTTAGATTATGTGGGCCTTTCAGTAGGGAAGTAGAAATGTGAAAGCACTTGGGTTTAATCTTGTATTTTAAAATGGTGTACTATCTGTATGAAAGGTTCAGCTGCCTCTCATGTTCATTGCATAATACTCAGGCCATTGAATGATCTAAATGTCTTTGATATAGAATTTGACCTTAATCTTGTGCTGGATTGAAACTTGACCATATTCTGGTGAGGTCGTATTTGATGAGAGCATATTTTAGTTTTTAAGTTATGATTTGGTTTGGTTACAAAGACATGTAGTGATTATTGTGATTAATATTGTGATTTGTGACTTTGATTTGAGTCTATTTACTTAACATATTATACTATAACTGAAGTGCCACTGGAAACTGACCCTTTGATTTGATTTTTACAGCCTGGGACTGCCCCCATTCAAATTACACAGTCTGGCCAAAAAGGTCCCACCAAAGATTAAATCAAATAAGTGAGATTCTTCCATTTGGTAATTACTGCAGTGATTAATATGTTTCAGTTGCATCAAGATCTTTAACCTTAAATGAAGCAGAGAGTAAACAACCATGACTGAAAACATGCCTAGTGGTCTTGGAAAAGATGTAACTGTTTCAGAGAGGTCACATTTTTGGCCTCTATCAAGCTAAGAAAAACTGAAAGGAGATACTGAAACTACTGAAGTTGGTTTAAGCCTTCCAATGCATTATTAAAACTTAAAGGATATGGAGAAAGGGTATGATCTGGGGTTGGACAGCTGCTCCACTCTGTGATTCTGTCTAATTCGTTCTGAAAAGCCAACTTGTAGGGATGAACATTGGTCTTTGTGTCAGTTATTTCATACGTTTCGAAATTATTATTTTTTTTTAATTACAATATTCTTTTAGGGAAAATTGAATGAAACTGAGTAAATAGCTTGAGACTAGATTTCTTTAGGTTTACAACCGTGTCCTTATTTATTTTCAGTTACTTTGTCCCATACATATAAACAACCTGTACAAAATGGCTGAGCCTCCATCTTTTTCTGGGTCTTTTTTTCTTTAGCTTCGTGTTTACAACATACAACTTGCATCATGAGTAACAACAATCAGCAATATCATACACCCACTTTGCGATATTCAAACTAAACATTTTCTGTGCAATACAAAATAAATGTACACATACTTATTTTTTTCCTCAGAAAAATAAAAAAATTGCTGTTATTTACAAATTCAACAAAAAAGTAAACATTCTCCACACCAGTTTGTTTTCACGTTGAATTGAGCAAAAGCATTTTTCTTCTTATTATTAATTTTGTACAGACTGTTTTACTACATTTTACCTCATGTGTTATGACTGAGAATTGATAGAGCAGCTATGATACATGAATAGTTAAAAATCCTCTGATTGATAGTTCAGTAATGCTCACTAAGTGATGTTAAAAACAATTACTCCCTTTTATGCCTAAATGAGTTGGATGCTGGGCCCCATTCAAGTATTCAGAATGCTATTACAGGACTGATGGAACTCGTCAGTAAGGCAGAAATAACATTTGCATGATGCTTTAAAGTTACTGGTAACACTTTACAGTAAAAGTAGAACATTAGTCAATAAGCATTAATGATTAATTAACAGCTAATTATGTACTAATGGTGTCCATATTAAAAAAAAAAAAAACTATAAACACCTTATTTAATAAATTAGAAAGATATAATTAGATATACTAATAAACATTAAGTCTATTAAAAGTAATAAGCATTGAGTAACTGTATCAAAGGTCTGTTAACATTTATCAAAGGTTAACATATAACTTTCATTACCACAATTTTAATGAGATATTTACTAATATTCATAACATCATAATTTAATATGGAAACCCTGAATAAATGTTAATTATTTGTTAATGTTTCTTTATTATACTTCTCATTATATAAGTGTTAATGCTGATTACTTTATCTACTAATTCAGTTCAGTTTTATTTGTAGAGCCCAATATCACAACAAGGTCACCTCACAGGCCTTTACAGAATTTGTTGAATTTCTAATGTTGATTGTATCTTCAGAAACTGTTGAACAATGTACTTAACATGAACACCATTAATAAATATTACTAAACACACTGAGTTAACTGTTAATTAAATAATGTGACTTTATGTACCTTTGTTATAGAGTGTTACCATATTGATCTCTGTTTTTTAATCACTGCAAAATTTGAGCTTTTGCACAAAATACTAAAAAAAGGAAGATTAATGAAGTGTGACTTTGATCTCTCATGGTTAAAAATAACTTGAAAGCAGTAAAAGAAGACTCCCGCTGATATCAGAGTTCAATCTTCAATCGCATCTGGGCAGAAAAAAAAGTGAGAACACCAGACGAAATCTACAAACCACAAAAGGTACTTTTACTACAACCAAAAACTCGGTTTGTGAGAAATTAAATCTATACATTTACACTTAGTTGAGATTCACACAGGTTTTTTGTGACACATCTAGACATGTTTTCCCACTGCCTCTGTGGCCTCCCATTCTGACCTTCACTGTTGGTCTGCTTTATGCTTGTGTCCGTGGAAGAGGCAGTATTTTATGGCAATAGAAGGTTAAGAAGTCACATGTGCATATCATGCTGCACTAATATAGTGCAATGTAGTGCCTGAAACAAACAGAGGGGCGAAGGCAGGCAATAAGTTCCATGAGTTGCAGGCTGCTGCTCCATCAGCATCGCAAAGATCTGTTTATCCCACAGCACAGGCCTGTGTGCCTCTGAATCAAGCAAAAAAAAAAAAAAACAAAAAAAGAAAACGAAATGCCTCCCTTTTGTTCAAGACTGTAAAAGAGATTTGAGTCAAAACCCAGTTGAGGATTGAGAAAAAGGAATCCAAACCTTTTTATGGAGATTTTCCTCTCCCTCCTCCTCTTCCCTGCGGTGACTTTTGGCAACATACGAACCGTCAGAGCATCCTAAGCCTCTAGCTACTCAGCATTTTTAGGGACAAGCAGAAAAAAAAGCGCGGGGGAAGAGTTGGAGAGTGCTGCCATGTTCAGAGACAGGGGAGAGCTGCTTCTGTCTGTCTGTCTGTTGCACCCAGCAATCCTCTGTCTGAAAAACGCCTTTACACAACCATGGACTGGCAAAAAAAAGGCATTTCATTGATCACGATGGCGGTCACGAAAGCTCTTTGCAAAAGAAAATCCAAACAAAAACAAAACAAAAAAAACAAAAGAGGAGTAACTGGAGTGTTAGTTGAAATGGATAAACCCCACCAGTGTCTCTGTTTTCAGTTAAGAGGATTTTCTATAATTTCTCCGCTCAGTGACGTCTCCATTCATGCCGCAAACATCCATGTCAGTGGAATGGTGAAATGAAGGAGGTCTGTATGACAGGTCAAGTGCTCAGTGAAGCATCTCCCAGAGGACTACATGTCCGTGTCCCCGTCATAGGCAAGAGTCAGAGGTTTTAGTCGGTTGTTTTGTTGCCTCTGTCTCTGAGGTCTCTTTGGCTTTTTGCTGTGTGAAGAGATTAAAAGAAAAGCAGAGTCACTCAAACAATAATGTGCTGAGAAATGTTTTAACTGGAAAGGACAGCACTAGCCAGGCTGTGGTGATGATAGGCTGAAGATGGCATGGTCCACACAATGGGAGACAGGGTGACACAGCAAAACTAACTACAACATAAAGGTAGTGCTAGAATAGTAGTAGATTAGCTTTAGTGTTTCACACATGTATGTAATTAGCAGCCCATTTAGATGGACTACTGGCACAATAATACTTCAATTTTCCTTCTCTTTTTTCATGATTTAAGTCTGTGATGTGAATGTGATCATGCAGTCAAAGCAGAGGTAACGTTATTAACGTTTGCCTGAGTACGTAACTTTTAGATACTGCACCATAAGTTAATGGTTCATATTACTCCTCAAAGACCCAAACATCCACTGTCGACTAAAAGCATCTACTGATCAAAAATGTTTAAGACCTGTTGAATCATTAATCCTATCAATACATGTAAATAAGTGAGGTAAAATGCAGTTTGTCTTCTTTTCATGGCCATCAGATATGACCCATTTGGATGTTGTGATTGTGGAAACACTTATCTTCTACAACACTGATTCACCAGTAAAACTCAAGGCGTTTGACAGTTGACAGTGGATGAAGACACTTGCTTTTTGTTCAATTAATGAGATATTTTGCTGAAAATGTCAATTTTTCTGTTTTGATATAACCTTTAAATTTACTCTGAGCTTTTATGAACATCTACATAAGAGTAAATTAAAAAATAGGAAAATACAAGATTTAAACTGAAAAATGCAGAATACAGAGGATACTAGAGTTTAGCTGTATGTCAAGTTGTTATCTGTAAATTGTTATAGTGTGTTAGGTTTGAAATAAACATCTGAACAACCATTATAATAATAATTGCTAAATCACTTGGGAAAGGTTAAATGTAGAGAAAAATTCACTTGGAAAAGTAACACAGAAATATCTTTGGGTCTTTTACGGGTTAAGCCAACAACAGCTACTTCATCTTCAGCTATATTACATCTTATGTTTGTCATCATACACATCCCATGTTCAAGTCAAAATTTTACAGAAGTACAATTTTTTAAAAAACACACTGAAAAATGTTTTATTTTATTTAGCCAATAACACCCTGCATTCTTAGACACGCTGTTATAGGAGAAAAGGCCTCATTAAAGAACATGACACAGAGACAGATCTTCAGGAAAACAAACGGCAGGAAACGAACTGTTCCTGTCTTCTTAAAAATAGGACATACAGGTCTAGTACGACACCTGACTGCTTTAAAAGGTTTTAGTACATTCATTTGCATGCAAACTCTACAACTATGCCAGACATTTGCTACATCGCCTCAGAGGCTAAAGAGAGTGCTGTTAGTGGAGTGGAGGACAGGATGATTTCTGTCTTTGTACTTGTCTGTGTTGTCAACACTGCTTAAAATATAGGACTGTTGAATCATGACATAACTTAGTGCCTTATGTAATTTAACAAACACTCAGGAAATGTACTAAATTTGGTATTTAGCCTAGACAATCATGGGGACAGACAGTAAAGATAATATTTGGTTATTCTCTCTGTATTATCACGTCCAATTATGTCCATGCTGCATTGTTATCTTTTGTTCCATATTGTGGAAGGACAATCCAATTAATATTTCTGAACACAAAACAAAACTTTTCCCCTAACTTTTCTCCAAATTCAGAGACTTGTGCTGGAATGGTCTCTTGAGTATTTGGATACTTCACAGAACTACACTGGACAAAACGTAAAAAAAAACAAGCAGAAGACATCCCAAGAGAACTGTCTGAGGAGAGATTTTCCCTGATTAAAAGCTGACAGAATCATTCCAGAGATAACGAGACATCGCAGCAAACATGTCAACAAGTAGCTAACTTTTCTGCTGCTCAACGAAATTTCAGCAAAGTTCCTCATGTACTCAAATATCAGCTGCAACTATTAATCCATAAAACTGTCCATGTCCCCTTCATTTTTACAGTCTTTAAATATATGGTAGTTTGAAAACTGGAGGACAAACTTAGGTCAATCAGTAGTTTATTCCTTTTGTCGCCACTAGAGAGCAGCATGTCCTCATCCTAGTGAAAACACCATAAAGACTTGAAACTCTGTACATTTCTATTGGATTTGCGGATGACAGAAATTCCCCGTGGTAATATTCAGCTCTCTTTTATCTATTCATGTCATTATGAGTCTGCTGTGTAATGTAGAGTTTGTCTACTGCACACGAAACAAATCTAATCACTTTCTGCCGCTTACATACTGAGGACAAAGAATAAACTACTTTAATACAAATACCTCAATATACAGATGAAGTTGTAACTAGTTTATTTTATGTAAGCAACTGTATGCACTTGTGGTATTGTTTAGCACCACAACGTTGTTCTCTTCCAGTAACATTTTACAGGATGATGTTCAGTGTCTACTTAGTAAAACTGCTACACTACAGTTACACCACCTTAAAAGCATAGAAGATCTGTACATTTCTATTGGATTTGCGGATGACAGAAATTCCCTGTGGTAATATTCCCTGTGGTAATATACACCACCTTAAAAACATAGACCCACTCTTGACTTTTTATACTCCAGAAATGAATGTGTGAATAATATTAAATCAGGTGTTTTAACCTTTGACATAAGCTCTACTCAAAGCCCACTTATTCATTAGTTCTATACTATTTGACTGGATCAATCTGCTTCAACCACACATTATACAGAGCTGTGCATTAGAAATCCTATCCTGCTGCCCTAGGAGCAATTATGCGGGAAGAAGTACAGTGCACTGAGTCCTATCACCTGTTTCTGGTATTATGGACCACTTTTGTCGACTAACAATTTACAATATCTAGTTTACTTAGTCTGTTCATTTCTATTCACAATGTGTCCCTTTTCCCCACCCCCCTCTGGGGGAGTGGCTACTGTTTCAGATGTAGTTGCTTAAGGCCCAACAACGATAGGACCTGAGGTGACTCATCAGTACCCTGTCCTGACCTGTGACCCCGGACCTCCTCCCTTGCCCTCACCTGTCTGGACAGACCTCCTCACCCTCACCTGACTAGATGTACCCCCTCAGCTGTCTGCATGTGCCCCCACCCTACTGCATCCCTTACAGACTGGAACTACATCAGCAAATGGATGTCTGTCAGTCCTGGTCTCAGCTACAACTTGTCTGTCCATGGGAGTGGATCTCTCCGTCACTGTGGTTCTCCCTGAGGTTTCTCTTTTTCCCACTGTTTTTTTGTTTTTTTTTTTGGAGTTTTTTCTTGCCGAAAAGGAGGGTCTAAGAACAGGGGATGCCCGGGACATTGATCCATTTGCTTCATCGACTGTTTAACTAACTAATTTCACTGTTTGCTTATTTTCTTTGTGTTTTTTATTAATTCAGCAAATTCTGTAAAGTCCTGTGAGGTGACCTTGTTGTGATATTGGGCTCTACAAAAAAAATTGAATTTTTGTCATTGGTCTACTTCTCTCTGATATTTGAGAACTACTGCAACTTGACCCATTATAAAATCTCATAGTTAAATTAAATTTAAAAGTAAGAGACTGTTTTTTTTAGTTTATATGTGTTCGTGGTTAAGTGACAAACCTTCAGAATCCTCAATCAGTCTTTAATAAGTGACTGATGGATTCATTTCAGAGTGAACTCTTCACACTCTTTAATTATCAACATGACTCTTCATACAATTTTTTGGGTTTGTGTCGACACAATACACATGCACCCTTTCTGCATTTCCATAGTTTGGGAAGCTGGACAGGTTTCATGTGCCTAGTGAGATTTTGTGATGCATTACCGGTAGTTGTACTTTTTTTTTTTGTTTGTTTCTGTACAAAAACTCTAAGTCTAGTATAATTACAGAAGTCAGACAGGGGTCACTTTTGGGGGAGGTGTAAAAGTGTAAAAGGATGTAATCTTAGAGCAGATCTATTGACTAGTTCTTTAAAGACTTCTAGCTAAAGAGGGTGTTAACTGGCACACTAGTGGGTCTGGAAGCTCTGCTAAGCCTCACCTGCACCAGCACCTTCACTCAGCCAGTCAGGCAGGTCATGTGACACATTAAGGGTGGTCACAGAGTCAGGTGAAGCACTGCTGGGGTTTACAATGGAGGCTGTGACAGGGGCCCTTCAGCCCTCCACATCCTCAGGAGCTGCTGACGCTTTGAGCCAGCTCTTGGCAATCGGGACAGGTGTAAATCATCTCTTGTGCATTTTGGCCCACCCAGACCGCCGTCCCATTGGCGTCACATTCTTGGGCTTTAAGAGTGCGATGCACCTTGGCACAGTAGCTGCTGCTCTCACGAAACAAGATGGCATGAGAAGAATGAAAAGTGAAAATGAGGAGATAAAACCACACAAACACGGAAGGGATGTGGGTGAGGGGGGGATCAGTGGGGTTGTTTGTATGAATGATGATAAATAGAAGGAATTAAATTTGTAAACTCACCAAGCTAGGTATATCATAGACACTATGAATATGAGGAGCACAAAGGCTCCGGCTGCTACACCATACACCCACATCTTCAGCTTCCCATCTGTGGAGGAGGAGTTCTGTCAGTTTGTCTGTCTGTGATCTCTTCATTGTGCCACCAATAGACACTAAAGCCTATTTATTCTCAGAGTATTTGGCCACAAACTTGACTTTTCTTCTTCAACGCTCAAACATGTTTTAGATAATGTACAAAAGTATCAAACGTACAAACATGCAAGAAAAACGAGCAAGCATTTGGATGATAAACGATACAAGGGTTACATGATGGCAACTGGCTGCTCCTGACACATTAACTCAATCTGTTGTGCACTCCTGCATGCTAAATGTTTCTTTTTCTGTCATGCACCAGCAGTCCCAAGACTCTGGGCAGAAACACCTCTCACATGTTAATGTCGCCACAGTCCAGATTAGACAGGAAGGTTTGGATATGCAACAGAGAAAACATCTTTGGTACCATGCACTTACAGGTACATGTTTTCACTGAAATGTCTCTGTAACAGAATCCCCTACAAAATAAAGAGAGCATGTTGTTGTCATGTGAAAACCTCATTTTAATTTTTATCTTCAGTACAAGGATTATACAGGGCTCTCAGAGTTCATCAGAAGCTCTGTTTAATATAAGTTTTTAGCCTTAACTTAAAACGCTGCAGCAGCAAGACTGTATCTCACAGCAGCAATACATATGGAAATATGTTAAATATGTGGCTTCACCTTGCACACAGAACTCTCACATCCTTATTTTGCAACACTTTCTTCAATGATACACATCCACAATTAACTAAGAGGTTTATTAGCAGACAGTAGTATCATATAAGCTCTTAATCAGACTTCATTTGCATTGGTCCTTGCAGTTTTAATTGTCACTGTTGTTTTCAGGTTAATCTTTTGGTTAACACTTTGCTAGTCGTTTTCATGAGGACTTCACATCTCATAATCATATTTGGGGTCATGCATTCTTTCATCTGACCTTTTTCAGTTTCCACAAATCCAGGCCTGAAAATCTCCAATGAACTTTAGTCATTCATTCATTCATTCATTTTCTGAACCCGCTTTATCCTCACTAGGGTCACGGGGGTCGCTTGGAGCCTATCCCAGCTACAAAGGGGCGAAGGCGGGGTACACCCTGGACAAGTCGCCAGTTCATTGCAGGGCTGAACATATAGAGACAAACAATCACTCTCACATTCACACCTATGGGCAATCAGTTAGTTCCTCAAAATTAACCTACAGCTGCTTGTATATTTAACTCAGACTTATAGCACCTGCTGATAAATATCTGTACTGCAATATAAAGGGATAATTTCTCTTAGAGTTGTCGTGAAGAAATTCTCAGTCTCCGCTCTTGTCTTCAGGAGATGTTTTGTAGCTGCCCACTCTGTTTTTTCCTTTACATTAGTTAACGAAACCCATTCAAAATCTCCTCTAATGCATTATTTTGTGGGAAAACATTTGTGTTTACTGATGTGGAACTACTTTCTGAAATGTAATTCTGGGTCAGAAGCATTAAAAAATGTAGTGGATTTTTGTAATTACAGCTTGACAAGTGGAAAATAGGAGCTTCCGAGGAGTAAATGTAGGCAGGGTTAGTTCCAAAAGCATGACAGTTTACAAGATTAAAGGTTTTCACTTGACAGCAACAACAAAATTCTTCCGTTGTGTGCAACTTTCCTCTCCTGAAGCTTGGCACCAGTTCAATGGAACAGACACACACACAAGGGAGGTGTGTGTCATATTGGTTTTATATTATTAATTTGTTGTAAAAAGCAGCAGTAATTTAGTATTCTGAGCAGTGTGTGGCGTTCTGACCGGGTCCGTAGGGCTGCAGGTACCAGGTGCGGCCGGTGCGGCCCGGTTGGATGGTGCTGGGCAGAGTGGGGTTAATGGCACGGCTTGTCTTCACGTCGGCCTTCTTGTCTCCCGCTGTGGGGATCTCCAGGACGGGGATTGGGGCACACCGATCCAGTTGCCCGGTGGCAGACAGCAGCTCTGTGAAGCCCTCCTCGCACATGCACACAGAAGCCTGCAGGGGGCAGCGCAAAACCACATTTGAACAGTGTACACAGGGAGTGTTTGGTAGTATCTGAAGTGGATTAATGTGAGGGAGCTTTAGTGAGGTTTTGTTTGTAGGACATGCATCTGAGCTGTCAGAATCACCTGGTCCAGGACAGATGCAGGTTAAGTCAGCAGCTGGGTGTCCTGAGCCACCCTCTCACTCATTTATCCAATCGACATAAAAGCATCAGTTCTAGAAAAATTCCAATCACTTCAGAGCATATCTGTGACCTGCTGCCCCCAGCCCCATACATTTAGCAAACCTGTTAGCCATTCAAGCAGAAAATTAGATACTATTACCACGGGGTGCTTCAGGTTATTCAGGTTTTAACCTTTGTATGCGTTAAGTGGAGGTTTGCTGGGCATCAATACTCTTTGAATTAACACACATACCTCTTGACAGTGTAATTCTGCTGTTCCACAACCAGTAAGCATACTTCAAAAGCATTTAAGTCTGCAAACCTTAGCACCTAAGCCTCTCTGAAAACCAAGGGAAAGCTATGTCTGTTTGGGTGATAGCACTCTCCTGCGCTTGTTTGTTGACCCAGTAGAATTTTACACTTTTCAATAAGAAAAGTCTATAATTTAATCTATAATATTATTTTAATTATAACATAGTTTTAGAAACATTTAAAAAAGCATCTAAGACAAAACTTGCTGTCATACCAACTGCAGTCATTGGATCACAAGTCATTTTAGTTGGTTTTGACACTGTCCACATTGCATGTCCATTTAGTTAGCTTTTGTAGTGTCCTAAACCACTGTGATGCAGCATCAAAGCCTTAGGATGATGGAAAACCCTGTTAGATGTTTACTATTATCCTTCTATAATCTTTTGAAACACAATATCTTTAAGATAATGGTAAACCTCTGTCACTGACTAGGTTCATATCACTAAAATCTGTGTTTCCACACTTATTTCCAGATTCCAAACACATTTATTTCAAAATGAGACAGAGGGACATGGGCATCTGTGTAAATTTAAATAGGTAGATTCCATGACAGCCAATTTCAAATGACAGTACCCTATAAATGATTTTATATCTATGAAGCTTACTGAAAGTAGAAGATGAAATAAGTGTAATAAACATCTAAACTTTGCAGACTTTCATGCAGTTTGCACCTGTATATAAAATCTATAGCACATTGACCAATGGGGAACCACGGGTTCTAGATCCTCTGATACAGTTCATTCCTTTACTTTCTTTTTAAATTCCACTGGCATTTTCAGTTAAAAAACCTCTCAGCTGGCATGTGTGTTTCTGCATATGAAATCTGACATCATGGCAGCGTGGCCCGATTGTTTATCTGTTGCTAGGTAACCCACATCATAGATGATTCTATGATTCTGGGCACAGTAACATGATTGTAAGGCTATTGTATTCCAAAATGACTAATATCTCCCAAAATACTGGTCCCATCAACTTGCTGTTTTCACTAGTCTCTTCCTTCACCAAATATACATAATTTTGCCAAACTGCAGCAGTCAGCTCTTTCCGGATTTTGTGTGATGCCTGAGACACACAAAGTCCACTTCCCTTTTATAATTTAGATCATATATGAAATTTTCAGTGATTTGAAGTGTGGACTTTCATCTTTAATTCAAGGGATTTAACAAACATTTTGCATTAACTATCTTTGCTACAGCCACCTTTGGTTGCTGCTTGTTTGTGGGTCTTTCTGCGCTTAAATTATTCTTCAGTAACTGAAAAGCTCCTCTACTGGGTTGAAATCAGGTGACGGATTTGGACACTGAAGAACATCCCATTTCTTTACCTTCAAAAGCTCTGCAGTATGTTTTGGGTCATCATCCATCTGCAGTAGGAAGCATCATCCTATCAGTTTAGCAATATTTGTCTGAATTTGAGGAGAGAGAATAGCCCTGTATGCGTCAGAATTCATCCTGTTACTTCTATCAGCATCACATCATCAATAAACACCAGTGACCCAGTTCCACTGGCAGACATACATGCATCACTGCCTCCATCATGGAGGACATGGTCTCCTTTGGATCATGAGCTGTTCCTTTCCATCTCAAGACTTTTCTCTTACCATCATTCTGGTATAAGTTAATCTTGGTTTCATCTCTCCAGAGAATCTTATTCAAGAACTGGGGAAGCTTTTTTTTTTTTTTTTTTTTAAGATATTTTGTGATAGATTCTAATCTGGCCTTCCTGTTGTTAAGTATTGCCAGTGGTTTTGCACCTTGTTATTATCCTTGGTCTGGCCTGATCCAGACTGGGTTGAGATAGGCAGGGCCTGATAGTTCTTATGCTATGCACTTTTGTAGCTGCAGAAAATGTGTGTGTAAAAGAACTGGTATTTAACCAAGTGTTTGCTCAGCATCTGAGGTGGTCAGAATGGTATTAAACATGTCAGCACTCCAACAGTTGCCATGCCACTACGAGAGAGAGGCATCCATTTTATAAGTCATATCAACATGCTAAATCATCATTTTATACACAGTAAGTTTACTGCGTTAGAATTACAAGATTTTCAGACTTAAATAACTGTTAAACTTGAATTTTGGTTGTGTGACTATGGAAGAGCTCTAAAACACTTGGACCAATTCAATGTTGTAAATCAATCCAATAGCAAAGCTACATAAACCAGCTTCTGTGGAAGTAAACTATTTTTGTTTAAGCTGGCACACACTGTCATGTTCAAATTAATAAAAATCACATTTTCTTGGTATGAAAATGGAATCGCTTTACAATTTACCAGCTGCTGTGTTTGCTGGACAGAAACATATAGCCTTGATGGCGATGCTTTGCTGCTGAGTGAAAATATGGAAAAGCAGGTTAACATCTCAATGCTGCCATCATCTCATTCCCTGTTGCACTGAAATCCAATTCTTCTGGCAGTGTGTCACAGTAAATACATTGAGAGTCACTCATCCACAGGACTTGTGCTTTTGGCTTTATGTCCTTTATTGTTTTGATTCATTTTACTGCGCTTTTGTTGTGCATTTCTGTCTACAAACCAACTTCAATTGGAGGAGATTTGCTTTTGTTTCATTTTGTGGTTAGTTGGATTTGTGATGTTGTGAACAAACAGGAGCTTACCTCACTGCAGAAGGACTTGGGCATGAGACAGGGGGGGTCACAGGAGCTGTTGTCCATCGGAGGGTTCATGGGAGGACAGCCTCCTGAAGTTCAGAGACAAAACCATCACGTATATAAGTACATGAGAGAACAGACACAGCTCTGTGTTCTGGTAGATGCATCGATTTCTATTTTCAAATCAAACTGCACCTATGGCTCCCTGCAGCTCAGGTTTATTGTAGGCGTGTGTGCATGTGTGTGAGTGTTTTACAGACATTGAATAGCTCTACACTTCAGAGTCTACAGTCTGCCCTCACCCACCTCCTTCACTGCTTTCACAAGGAAGTCACATACACCTTCAGTGCTGAAAGTTGAAAATAAAATATGAAAATCTAACAGTTTTTTTATGCTTGAAAACTTGTCAAGACCTGCTGATATCTTGGTTAATTGACAGCCAAAACTCCCAAAACGCCATAGAAGTACAGAGCAACTGATCAAGGAAAAACTGAAATATTGGTCGTTGGTCGAGACATCAAGCATTTACACTGGAGAAAAGGAAACGTCAGGCTGACACAAGGTTTCTGTGACAATAGTTCCTTAATGTCAGAGTGAAATAGTCTTAGGAAACTACAATATATATTTGAGATAGACTCATGATCACTGGAATAAGACTGTTCTTTTTTAATTAACAATATTAATATTCCGATGCATCCACTATGCAGCTCTATAAGGTCAATCAGTTCCTGTTCCCCTTAAAATGGCACATCTCACACTTTGACAGATTGTCACCAAATTTGTCCAAAACGTTCAGTTAGATGCAAGGATGAAATGAAGATTTTGGTGGCCAGAGATCAACTTGTCAAGTCTGTCACCAATTACAGGTTGATACTAATGGAGAGACCTACAAGAACAGATTATGATGCAAAGACTGAGAATGCATTTGACTGAACTTCACAGCCTGTCATTCACTCAACTTTGTTTGCAGAGTTAAGAAATCTTTGTCTTTGTACAAGATAGTGTGCAGTGAACCAAGGAATACAAGGCCTTCAGCAAGAAATCTCAGTGTTACATTTGCCCAGATCTGAGGTACAGCTCAGTAGAAGGTTAACCTCACAGTGACATCATAATGCTGTGTAAAAGCTATTTTCTCTCCCTCACTCAACATGACAGCATGTTTTTATACTATTATGAATGCTACCTGTTATATAAAGTGTTGTTGCTTGGTAAATGTCCCAGTTCTTACCAGTGACATTGAGTCCATCTGAGCGCTGACACCAGATGAATGGTTGGCTGGAGTTTGAACGGACGCTGCTGAACCATTTATACTCATAACATTCTCCCCCTGAAAGCACAATAATAAACAGTTGAGTGGTATCCAGAATGTTCTGTACTACAGGAGTGATCAGAGAGGAACATTTATCATGTGAGCAGCAGATTAATAAGCATCTGCTTATTAGGTTATGGCTCTATAATAGGCTGCTGTCATATAGTATCAGTATCAGGTCCTATGCACTCAGGGGTCCAGTTCAATGTTTTAATCTTCAGTAAGAGCTTTTGCTTAATGACTTTCTATTAGTATTATTATGACTTTATCAATATCTGCATCAGTGCAGTAAATGACCAGATATCCCTGTGGAGTCCTGTGTAGCCAATCAGCAGTCAGACCCGCTCTGTGAGCCTAAATGAAGTATTTAACCTTGAACAAAAGACAGATCTGTGTGTCATCCCCAGAGCTGGTTCAGTATCAGCGCTTCTGTTCACAGCTCGTCTCTACTAGAGGCGTTCACGAGACTATTTGTGAGCCGCTGGAACATCCTCATTCTCATCATTTCTTTGTTTCAACAGCTGAGGTCATTTTTTTCATTGTGTTATCTCTGAATCAGCTGGTACTTCCCACCACATTTAGGAGCAGATTGCCGTTTTATTATTGCTGAAATATTTCTCAGAGGAAGAGTTGCTCCTAAAGCAAAAAAAATGTCAGGGACTGTGTTAAAGCCAAAGAGAGAATAATAGAGTGTTCTCAAAGATTCTTTGGTATAAGGTACTCCAGTATGAAAACAGCAATGAAATCACACACCAAGAAACATAAATCAACCTGTTACTTTATTGTACTGCACACAAATGAAGTCAGGATTTTAACAAAAGCCTTTTTAAAAATGTCACTCAATTTCACAGATACTGTGATTTAACGCCCCCACCCCCGAGTTGAGAACACCTTCATTTTTTTTTCTTCCAAGATAATGAATAACTAGCACCACATAAAAGAATCAGATGGTTTTTGTTGTTAGTGTTGTCATTTTGTCTTTACTGTTCATGTCTCTTCTAAACAGCTAGTCCTAATAATAGTTTTCCTTGATCACTTCCACACCGTAACCAAACCTACTCACTAAACAGAAAAAAATGTGACTTCTGCTTTGATGTACAAATTGTATGTTGTTACTTTTTGACTCTGGTAAATATGGCAAAAATATCTCTATGCATTCTTTATCAGTTGGGTATTTTTACAGTACATTTACAGTTGATTTCACTTCAGTACATGGAGGAATTAAACACTGCAACCAGCCCCCACATATGGACATGTCGCACTACCGTATTTGTACAGTAACACCAGACAGACTTAAATATTTCTGGTTTTTTAGCAGGTGATGTCCAGTGGTAAAGTGCATAACAATCACCTACTTTGGGTGAGTGTTAATATCCCCTGAACTGAAAGGCCCAGATCTGATAATTGAAATACTGCCTTCCCCACCATAGGCGATGAAGAGTAGAGGACAAAGCAGTGAAGTCTATAACTTTGCCATATGTCACTATACTGTATTTTACAGACTCAGCCTTAAACCTTTGTAAAACATTAAAACATGCCCCACCTGATCATTCTGATTTATTTTCAAATCTATGAATTATATTGACTTTCAGTGGAAATGTAATACAAAAATGTGGAGATTAACCGAATAACTGACTCCAATCGATTAGAAAAGTATTCATTTACAATTTTCCTGAACTGAAGCTTTGTTTCCTTAATTTTGCTGCCTCTAACATTGGTTCCACTGTTATGTTTCACACAGATACTTACTGTGACTCACATGATGCCAGGATCGACACAAACAACATGGAGTGTAGCTCAGAAGAGATGAGGACAAAAAGGTAGAAACTGTCTATATGTTCACTTTTCTTCATTGGAACCATCACTTACTCCTTCAAACCTTTCATACAAACATTTGTTATTTTTTTAAGTTGTATGTTAGTGCCTTAAGTTGTTAGCAAGTTAGTAGGTTGGATACATATGTGTTGAAGACTGCAGTGCTGCACTATAGATCTATAGTGCATCTATAGATATTTTTTATATATACTTTTAAACTGTCATTGTTATTTCTAGATAGATCTTTTTTTATACATCCTTTTACTCATTAATTGTAGCCTACAAAATTCTCAGTGGGTCTGCTCCTATCAACTTAGGTGCACTGATAAAAGCTTATGTTGCCCCACGACCACTTCGCTCATCTAGGGAATGTTGTCTGGTGGTCCTGAAACCTTGCACAAGACAATCCAGGCTCTTTTCATGGGTCGTTCCTGAAACGATGGTCGTTCCTGGTGGAATGATCTACTAAGCACTATGAGAACAGGGGCGTCCCTCTTCAAGAAGCTCCTGAAGACCCAGCTCTTCAGAGAGCACCTCCTGTCCTAGCACTTTCAAACATTCCATTTCAAATGTCTTATTATGGTTATTCTGTTGTTTTACTTGGTATTTTTTATTGCACTGTTTTAAATTGTACAGCTGTTTTTTTATGTCTTCTTAATCTATTCTTGTATTTTTTAGTCTATAATTTTGCTTTTTAATGTTCTGTATGACACTGTTTTTAATTGTACAGCTGCTTTATGTCTTTAATCTATTCTTGTATTTTATTTTATTTTATTTTTATTTATTTATTTATTTTTTTGGTTTTCCCCTGTAAGTCGCTTTGGAAAAAAGTGTATGCCAAATGCATAAATGTAAATGTACTTTTATACTTTTTGTGGCTGCTGTTTCAGCTGGTTCTGGAATAAAGGACAAGTCGTTTGTTGTCAGACATGTCTTTTTTTCCCCCATCTATTCAAGTAATTATTTAATTGAATCGAAGAAACTAATCAATAAATAAAGCATTCCATTTAAAATTGTGACATCTAATACATTAACATTATTTAAACTTTTTTTTTTTTCTTTTCCCATGACACCATTTACTGTGAAGTAACCATGTAAAAATAAATAAAGCTCTGTAGGATTAGTCTACAGTAAAGTGTGCAGCTGTGCTATAACTCTCCCTCCCCAGGCTCTGTTCTCCGTCGCTCTCCTCCCTCTCCTTCACTGGTCTTAGCTGGGCCACTCCTCCCCCATGTGCCTCGAGTGGTGTTGCTGTGAAACCAGGTCAGGTTGGAGAACACTGCTGTGGGCCTGTGACTGTACAGTAGCTGGGGAAGTAGGAGGAGGAGGGAAGTGGGGGCTGTGGAGCACACTGAGCCTATGGCTACGGCAGATGATGGTGGTGATTCACTACCCACGCTGCACTTCCTCACTCTAATGGCTGATTAATGCACCTGGGGAGCTCCACAGATCACAGCAGTAAATGAGCGTGGGGGTTTCCTTCGTTTGGAGTTCTGACTGGTGAAATCCCATCGAAGGGAGCAGCAATTGACCCAGTGTACACATGTGGAAAAGAAATGATAGCAGTGCTACCAGGTTGGGTCTGCATCAGCATAGTGACTCATTAGTTAGAGCTGTCACCCCCAACAAAACAAAAAAAAAAGAACCAAAAAAACATGTCCTCTTCTCACTCTTGTCCTTTCAGCACTAAACTGAGACGGGGTCTGTGTGGGTCCACGGTGCTGCTCCAGTTTCCTGACAGCCCAAACATGCAGGTTCAGATGGACAGAAGACTAAACAGCCTGCAGGTATGAATCTATGTGTCTGTGTGAGTTAGTCCTGTGATGCTCTGACCATCCAACATGGTGCCCCTCCTTCACTCAATACCAGGCAAGACACACTGATGAGTGCTTAACATGTCAATAGTTTTATACTTAATACAGTTCACATGAAAGTACAAGCCATCACATGTCCAGATTTGAGTCCAGATTCAGTTTAAAACAGCACAACTAATATTTAAAGCTTATCCCCCCCAAAAAAAGAAAATACAAAAATTGTTGTCAGTGAGAGAAGGGGGATACAATTTAAAAGGGAAACTGACATTCACACAAATATAGATATTTAAACACTATAAACCAGAGATGTAGCAAACATCCACACATCAGCTTTAATCTTTTATGTTGTTTCAGTCCTACAGTGTGTTTGTTTCATCATTTTGTGCCTTTTACTGTGTTTTCATCTTACTATGTTTGTCATGTGTGATATTTACCAATGGATTCACCAAGCAATTGTCCTCTCTATGTTATTGTTTCATCCATTTAGCCTGAGATCAGATCAGGTGTGATATTTGCTCAGACTCACCAGTGCAGGTCTGAGACTCCCAGGCCTGGTCTGGACACATCTGCAGGTTTTCGGGTTCCTGGGCCAGTACAGCTTTGGATCGAACCTGTACGGAGCCAAAGTCCACACCAGCCCCTTTCACACAGATGCTCACACATGGACTCCAGTCTGACCACTCCATCAGGTAACATTCACCTGCACAAACCACACACAGGAACACTGACTGTTACCAGGTCTCTCTGACAAGACAACACAGGTCAGATAGAAACGACTCTTTTTCTTTGTAACATTCACATTTCACATTCATGATGGTCCCACTGTGTTGTATGAAGAGCAGATATGCTTGTCTGTATGGCACTGACACAGTTTTATCAAGTAGGACCTACTTGTTTGTGTCACTTGACCTCATTATTCTTCTAGATGTAAACACTGTGATCACATAAGACAGTCTGCACATTGTTCTGCCACTCCACACACTGACAGTCTTCATAAATGACTAAACTATACAAACAAGACATCTTTATACCAAGGTTAAGGTTTTTATTTTTATGTTAAGCTTTATTTTAAACCCTTCCAGATATGGTAGCAGTATTTCAATGAAATGTGTTTAAAATACATAGAGGCTAATTATGTTGACAATCTGTAATTAAATACTTTAAGAGCTGATGTTTGTATACTTGACAGGCTTAAACAATCAGTTTTTATGCATGCTTGTTTCCATTCATAAAATTTGTGCCGGAGTCTGTTTGAGTGTGAAGCTAGACATCAGTGTTTCCAACTCCTCAGTAAGGAAAATATCTATTGTTTGTCCTAAAGGTCACCAGAAGTAGCTAAATGATATCACCTAATTTGCATAATTGTAAATGTGCACTGCAATTATTGAACAATGTAGTGGTGTGGAGAAAAAAAGTAAGTATAATAAAAAATCCTAAATATGTTTAGAACTACAAATGAATGTTTAATTCTTGTTTTTTTTTTTCAACCCTCCTCCTTTATCTGGGTTTGGGGACCTGCTAAAGTGACCCAAAAGAGACACTCTGGAGGAGTTACGTAGGTTATTTATTTGTTTGTTTGTTTGTTTAGTTTTTATCACCATTTTCTTAAGTCTGGTTTGGTTTTTCACTTATGGTCCACCTAGGAGCCTATAAATAGTAAACACAGTAAAACATAAACATTTTTACCAGAGCATTTTTAATTTTCAGTCTACATTAATCAATTCATTCATTAACAATCTAAATGAACCAAAGAGAGACAATAGAGAAAACTGTCAATGAGGACTGTTTTATATTCAATGAAGTAATTTGTTTTAGACAAAGAACGATACATGCCTTCACGTCAGAGTCTGCAAAAGTCTCCAATAACATCAGAAAAAGTAAATATATTTGTTGCATTATTTATTGTATTATTTTTCACTGTAATGGTCCTTGTCTTTGGTGTCATAACCTCTTTACTAATATTTACAAAACAAAACATGTCTAATATGAATATACATCTTTAAATGTGGCGTGAATTAATCTACAGTGTTATTCTAGTCTTTCTCATTGTTTTCATTTTGTTGCATCTAACACCATTTTTGTCTTATGGTTTTGACATAGGATTTCATCTGCTCATATCTTTTAGTAATAGCCATCTAGTGTAAATCTTTCCTTTAAAAACTGAAAGAAATGATGATTTGAAATTCATTGTTAAAATAATCTTCACTAACTGATGTGAAAATGTTTTTATGAATATTTTTGGCTGGCTCTAAACCAGCTCGGTACTTGCATAAATAATATATGCCATCTTAGGAGTGAGTGGAAATTGTTTTGATATGGTCTTCCTAACATGAGGATTTGTTTACTCCTTCACACATATATTGGATGGGACGAACTGAAATGTGGGAAGAGGAGGTTGGGAAATGAATGATATTCTTATGTGTTCATGTTGAGCACATTTTGTGTAGTTTCTTTAAATGATTAAAGGTGTGGGAGACTTTCGTGACCAATTTTTTATCAGATCTGTAAAACCTCAGTCATGGCCAAAGTATCATGAATCCGTAAGTCTTTCTGTGATTACTTACCTGAATCTCTTGCGTTACTGGCAGCAGCAGCTGCTACGGACACGAGACGGAAACGGCAGGAGCTCCCTTCCCTCTATGCATATTCCTCCAGCTGTTTCCGCATTTCAGCCGTTTACACATTGTGTTTGTTTCAGTCCGTATCATATCATATGGTTGCGCTGCCGCTGCTGCTGTCAGGCGGCTGCGCAAACCTCCCTTTCCCTCAGTGCACGTTGCAACAAAATTCAGAAGATGCCCGAATTACCTCCCGGCTCTGTTTGTAAACACATGGTTGGTTTATGGTGGATGGCACTTCGAAATTGTTCACCGTAATGCAAGAGATTCTGGTGAGTGATCACAGAAAGACTTACAGATTCGTGATACTTAGGCTATGACTAAAGTTTTACAGATCTGATGAAAAATTGGTCACGAAAGTCTCCCGCACCTTTAACAATTATATAAAAAAAGATTCTGCTTTGCAGCTTGGCTGGTGAAAATCACCTTCACCTCTGGACTAAAGCAGTATTTCATCTATTTATCTATGGATGAGAACAGTTTAGTCTGGGGGAGGTGTTGAGCTATACAGCAGAGATGCCTATGGAATGTGGATTTACATACTGTGTCTTGATGGTTGAGATGCTTTGAAGAGTTTCATGGGGAAAAGGTGGGAGTTCAAGATGTGGGTTGGTGGTTTTGATCATGGCTGACAAACGCAGCTCATTAAACAGCAGGTGAAACAGAACATGGGTCAAAGGTGATAACGCATGAGTGTGGGTGTGCATGCATGTAACCTGCCAAAAAAATCCCAAGCTGTCCCCAAGTCCTGTGCAGACAACGCTTGAATTTCCTCCCTCATCACAGCACACACCACCTCCCTGCTCAGAAAAGCATCTGCACTTGTGATTGCTGTTTGATACATGAGTGCTCCTCCAGTTTGGCAAACAGGGGGTTGGGCTGATGTGTTATCTAGGACGACATTTCTCAGTGTTTTCCTTCTCAGGGATCAGCAGACATCTGATGAGTTTTTTTTCCCTCTCCAAATTATAAAATTTGCCACTTGAAACACATTCCACTACTTGACATGAAAAATTAATCCAAGCAAAGGCATGAAAACCAGTGTACAGTAAGCTTTGGGCAGAAGACATGCAACTTTTTCCCTTCACTATATTTCAGGGATGTTTAATAAGCAGTGATCAATGTACTAGACTTCCTTGTGGAATCAAACACATACATACAGCACTTTGGAGATGAACTCAACATTTCTCCCTTTTTTGTCCATCAGTGTGTCATTTATTGGCCCTGAGCGCTCATTTAATCACATGGACTGAGGGGTGCCTGGGCTTTGAAAGTCATATCCCCATCATATATATTCGGTGTACATGGAACCTGTCATGCACGGGCTAAACATTGTATTTTTTGATTCATACTGGAGATGCCATGGTTACAATTTAGTTAACTTTCAGTACAAAAACCAACTTGGTTATGTTAGAAAAAGGGCTGGGAGAATGGATAAGATAAAGAACATGAGAAAACTTAAAAACTCTGAAACTGAACATAAACCCTGTTCTCTCTTGTCCACAAACTGTCCTCTAAAATGTCCTCCAACTAAAGTTTTCATGTTATTATTGCAGAAACTACTCATTATTATCAGCAAGAAGGAGGACAATTTATTTGAGGTCTTACATTTACTCCCTGTGTCAGTGAATGCCAGTGCTCTGTAAATGAGAATGGTGTAGCTGTGGATAAATGAAAGGATTTGCATTTTGAACCAAAAATTTCAACAGATGGGAATCCTGTAAGAACTAGAAACCAGAACCAGAACTAGAAAACATACAGACAACCCCCCAAAAAAACCCCACCAAAAATGTGATAATATTGCAAGGTATTAGCTGTTTTTAGGACATTGTTGTGAATGTACTTAGAAAATTGAGTGTTTAACAAATGTGTCTTTGTTAAAACCTGCAAAATGTTTGCAGTTGACTGAAAATAATTGCTGGCATCAGTATCGTATGGGTGCATCATTATTCATCCACAGTGTGTGAACAGGGTGTTTGGGTTGAGGGAGGGGCCACAGACCTGATGGGCAGAGTCCAGGAGCTCACCTGTCTGTTTATCTGTCCGTCTGTCTGTCTCTGCATCGCTACATCAAACACAGCAGCTGACACGCCACAAACAACTCATCACCCACAGCCTTTGAAGTAAGAATCTGTTTTTTCCACATGTAGGCTGACATTTTTGTGCTGTTTTTGTGCCGCAGTGCTTGAACATAACCTGCCAATCAAAGTGTGGTCAACAAGCAACTATTACTCTATTTTTCTATTAGTGAAACTTGTCCAGCCACAGCTATTGCTAAATGCTGCCTTCTATTTGTACACAGTAAGGCTGTGACCACAGGTTATTCACATTATCACTGTTTCTGGGTTATTGTTTTGGGTATAAAATACAAGTTTCCAGAGTGTAAAGATGTAGTGCATGAAAGTTTTTTCCTATCCCTGGGTAAAAAGTCATTAAATATCATTCAGTATATTGATGTGATTAATTTATGACACTAGTGAGACTGATCCTGTCTCATTTATTGCCTCGCCCCCCGAGGCAAGGGGTATTGTTTTTTTTTTTGTTTTTTTGTTTCTTTGTTTGTTAACATTTTAGCAGCAAAACAATTGGTTGAATTCATACCAAATTGGGTTTATAGATTGCCAGTGACCCAGAATAGAAGTCATTACATTTTGGGAAAGGTAGGTCAAAGTTAAAATTTTTTTATAAATTTTAAAATCTTTTTTTCCCCATTTATTTATAATGGGTGGAATTTCACAAGTCTATAAAAACATTAATTTTGTTTCAGTTTACTTCGAACTTGGCACAAATATACAGGCAATTGATATTCTGACATTAGCAGACGCACAGACATGATGACATCAGCTGGACTGATGCTAAAATAAGCTACAATACATCCGAGGGTTGGGGTTTGTTGTGCCTGGAACCACTTGTTTCAATGTGAGAAAGGGAGGTTGAGCTAATAAGGATGTTTTACACATTTTCATTGATTCTTTTGACTCACAGTCACACAATTAAATATTGGGTATATATTTCAAAGGCCATATGTCTTCTGAACATTGTGACATTAAAATGACATTTATTACACGCATAGATTAGGGGAAAATTGTTTTTAAGGCCCGTCTCTGTCTCAGCAACACAAACTTCATCTGAAGGAGGTAAAAAGGTAAGTATGAATGATAAGTATGATAAAATACAGTATGCCACCAGTACAAAATATATGATTTCTTATTTAATATATTATTTTATATTTTTTTAATTAATTTCATTCTTCCACATAGAGCTGAAATGATTAATCAATTAATTGACTCAAATCAATAAAAAAAAAAAAAAAATCCATAATTTCCTTGAATTGAAACTTCGTTTCCTTAATTTCGCTGCCTCTAAACATTGGCTCCACTGTTGTGTTTCACATGGACGCTTATTATGATGCACATGACGCCCGGATCAACAAAAACAACATACTCACTTAATGCTCATTTTTCTTCATTGGAACCATCACTTACTCCTTTAAACTTTTATGCTTTCACACAAACATCTATATCATAACACTGGAAGGTCTCAGAGCATCTGTGTGTGTGTGTGTATCTGCATAGTTCTGAGAAACTGAGACATTTTTACTGATGAATTTGGTCCCTACAGTTGAGGAATAGTTCCATCTCTACATAAAATATCTTGACAAGTTGATAGGACCAATATTTTGAGAGATGTTAGTAATTTTGGATGACAATAGCCTTACTATCACGTTGCTCAGTTGACTGGAAGCGCAGTACCACGCTGCATGATGGGAAATGAAGATAAAAACAGGAACAGCACATTTACTAGCTTCAGTCCCTTGATATCGGTAGTAACGCTCTAGTTACATATATGTGTCTTTATTTTTTCAGTTGTATGTTAGTTCCATCTTAACTTGTTAGTAAGTAAGTTGGATCCAAATGTGTAGAAAACTGTAGTGCACATATTGTTTGTCGATGTTGTTTGACTTGTTTGTTGTTGTTTATGTCATTAGATATTTTTATATATACTTTTATACTGTTGTTATTGATATTTTTCATTTATTCTTTTGCTTTTATAGTTTTTGTGGTTGTTGTTGCTGGTTCTGGAATAAAGGACAAGCTGTTTGTCATTTTTAGACACGTCTTTCTCACGTTATTTATTTATTTATTTTTACACCTATTCAAATAATCATTTAATTAAATCAAATTGAAGAAAATAATCGATGGTTTAATCAGTTCAAAAATAATCAATAGCTGCAGCTCTATATAAAAGTCTAAGGTATATACACTAAATCTTTTTTTTTTTTTTACATTAACTACAACAGAGAAGGACAAAATGTGTACATATTAAACATTTGCTTTCTGGTAACAAAAGCAAAAGTGGTTCACAAAAAGGCAGCTCAGTGAGTGTGAGGAATGATGTGTGAAGGTGTGTGACAGTGACTGTGACGGATGGAGACTACGTGTAGCGCTCAACTGAACCGAAACTTTGATACACTTCTGTTTTGAAGAATATAAGGACTTTAAGCAGAGAGAGCAGATGCTCTATTAAGCTTGTGCCACACAGCCATAAACCATTCAAGGAATTCTATACTTAAATTAACTTGTGTGTAATGCTGTATAATATTTCACAGCTTTTATCCTCACATAGTCTTTTCTCATATAATTCACAACAGATGTCCAACTCAGCATAAAGACTGTACTGAAACCTAATCACTCAGTGAAATAAAAAAAAAAAAAAAAAGTCCATCCTGTGCAGGTTGACGATGCCAGGTTTGAGGGTTTGTGGCCCACTGGGACTACCCATGTAGAAAATGTGTGCACACATGCTACACTGACAAGCTTTAGGTAGAAGATACCACCAAATGGTGTATGGCATCAGGCTATTTCAGGTATTTTAGTCTTTATTTTGGTTTGCTCAAAAATTACACTACAGATGTGCATTTTGTGCAGTAAAACTCATCTATTAATGTACATAAAATGGTGAGTGAATGGGACTGAACCTGGGGCCCTTTACAGACACAGACCAGACTAAATGACTGACTTCATCTCTGTATTAAAGTGACAGTTTTTATTCAGACGGATCCATTAGCTTTACTCAGACAGGACCGCATATGAGAGGAAGTGGTTGTATAAAAGTTAATTATATGAGGAAAGAATGATGCTTTAAATTCCTCTGAACCTCATCAGGAGGTCAATCCCAAAGAAAAAAACTAGTGTGTCCATATGATCAGCATAGATCTGAATTGAATAGACTGTCCTCAATAACTTCAAATTATCTCTTTCAGATCAGTTTGTGGTTTTCTTTCTGTAATAGAAATGACAAATAATGAATACATTCATTGCAGTTTTGTGAGGAGGGAAAACAGTACGAAATGAAATTTGAGTCTAACTGGTCAGACATAACTTTTATACAGGAAAGACTCTGGGAAGACACACAGTTTACATTAGAGCTCCATGTCTGAAAGGGACTCGGTGTTATTGTCAAACTTCAGTATTAAAGTCTTTTGCAGATCTGGGTTAATGAGTTGCCATAGGTTTGTAAGGTTTTGTCAGGATTGACTTCTTGTGACCGATGAGCACAATTACACTGATCTGCCTATGAAGACCATGCCATATAATGTGACTTTTTTTTTTTTTTTTTTTTTTTTTTTTTTCTGGGGACCCACTTTTTATACATACAGTATGTCAAGAAAAGAGAATGTGGGCATGAATTAATCCAGACCATTTTACTGCCATTTTCACATCACCAAATTATATTATCTTGCATATTTAAACCAACCATTTCAAACACTTCTGTGTTTTATAAATCAGAAATAATTAGTTTTATGTACATATTATTTCAAACATAAATACTTTGAGAGTATAATATCTATAATATCTTTCTTCAGGATACATGCATTTAGGAGGACATCTGTCTAATCAGTAAAACACAATCATAGCCTTTTCATAGTCAGTACTGTGAGTACAATTATTAGAATGGAAACATTTAGCACTGTGGAAAAATATGCTTCTACTTCTAATGCAAATCTGACCCAGATAGAGATAGTGCCTCCTGTGACCCCTGTAACCTCCGTGGGTTGGAATTCAGTGTTTGGAAATACAAGACAAAAGGTCAAGGACAGCTAATGAATTCTGAGATGAATTTCAGTCACTGACGTGCCTTATTTATTTTTGCTTATTTTGAATTTAATAAAAACAAAGGTGTACATTTCTTGTTAACATCATTACTGAAATTTAGAACTTCCATAATAGAGCTGAAATGATTAACTGAACTCTATACTTCTGGAATTCTCTTTTAGTTTTTAAATGGCGTTGCAAATTGTTCTTGATCGACTTAATAACATTTTGTCTTTCTTCAGTATAGCCTTCTTGTTGCTGGGCATTTTCAAGATTTGTAGTTTCTGTTCTAGAGCTAGTGCTGAAATAATTAAGTTAACTGACTTGAACTGATTAAAAGTGTTATTTGATTACAATTTCCCTGAATTGAAGCTTTGTTTGCTTAATTTCATTGCTGCTAAACATTGGTTCCACCATCGTGTTCCACATGGACACTTACAGTGATGCACATGACGTCAGGATCAACAGAAAGTTCTATATTAGTTCCATCTTAAGTTGATAGTAAGTTGGATACAAATGTGTTGAAGACTGCAGTGCACATATTGTTTGTAGATGCCATTTGACTTCTTTATTGTTGTTTATATCTATATATATTTTTATGCATTTTTTTGCAAATATTATCTATGCATATTATCTATGCATATAGTCTTGTTATTGTTGTTTACTTTTATACTTTTTGTGGTTGTTATTTCATCTGGTTCTGGAATAAAAGACAAGTTGTCATTTTCAGACATGCATTTTTTGCATTTTTACTATTTTTTAATTTTTGTAATTTTTTGTGAAATAATTAATAGATTAATCGATTACAAGAACAATCAGTAGGTGCAGCTCTAGTCCATATCCTAACTCATTTCTAACTTGAAAGTTCTGGAGATGATGCTGTGTGTCTGTAGGAGATATCAGCCACATCTCAGCTACTAAGACTTTTATCAGTACTTACATGACCTTTCTTTAGGATTCTATGTGAAACTAGTACACTAATATTAATAATCTACCTCTGCTCTGTAACACTCTTCACCCCTCACCCGAAAAGATTTTGCAAATATTATCTATGCATATGAGTCATGTATACTGTGCTGTACTGTGTTTCATTAATTTGCTAACTACTTGCCATGTGCAGTAAGTTGGTCTGCGGCTGCGTACTTCAGTTAACAGTGAGGGAAGTGTTTAATGCAGCACCGGTTTTGATGAAGAGATTGAAGAGACAGGACATGAGGGATAAACTGTTGTTCCTAAGTTATGTTTTTGCTCATGATTATGTTGAGACAGACCATAATGTCACTTAGTCCTTATTCCGTGACTGGTTCTGAGTCTTTCCCAGCCTCAGTCCACTCTAGTCTCACATGAGGTAGTCTTAATTACAACACTGCTAGTTCTTGAATCTCCTTTATACATTATGTCACACTTAGTATTGACCCTGCTATATGAATTTGGTCTATTAAAAAAAAAAAAAAAAATTAAAGGCCACATTACATTGTTTTTCTGATGCAGCATCTCATTTCACAGTCATTTATCTATAATCAGCAGTGAAAGAGACTTCTCCAGTGTGTTCTCCTCTTAATCAGTGCCTTCATTCATATGTGAGGTCAATAAACAGATGAAATCTGCTCTTCATTGTCATCTGCAGCTCTGCACATTGTTATTCACTGCAGTTGTATCTCAGCTTGCCATCTTGTCTTTTTTAAGGACCCTTAGGGCTTTTTGTTATCTCACCCACACAGATTATTGATTGCACTTTGTTATTTTATCTTTGTGTGTGTTTTAATCACACACTTTGTTTCAGTGTTTCTCTGTTGTACAAATAGAATGAATTGAATGGTAGGGGTCACAGCTCTCTCAGATTTACTTCTCAGTCTATTTCACTGAAAAAGCAGGTGGTCTGAATGGTTTGCGCTTTACACATAAAGGAGAAAACTGTTCCTGACAGCAGTGCCTCAGGCCTGGCCGAGCTTTTCGGTAAAAACACAACTAACAGCTCTGGAGGGTGGGAGGCCTGTACACGGACTGACTGCTGTGCTAATGAAAACCTTTTACTAAAGCAAACTTCTCACTGCCAGGTCAAAAGAAACAGATAGTGTCTTGTATCTCAATCACTTCATGCTAATGTAAATCTAGAGGAAGTGGATACACAAAACACTTCAAAGTACAACACAACACTTACTCTTGTTACTTCTTTTCACTTTGGCACAGAGATGCTTCAGTTGCTTCAGGCAATAAAATGCAGCACCTACCAGTGAACTTGCATAAAATGTCACAATTATACATAAGAGCTGACATAATTTGAGTTCATTTATTCTGCCTTCAGGTGAGCTCCTTCCTCTGACTTCAGAGATCATGAACTGATGGAGAAACCAAGCCTGAACTGAAAGCACTTTGGCAGCAGCTTTGGAATAATGTACTCATTAAACTGACTACAAGCATTGAGTGTGTTTTGTTCTATATTGAAGAATGAATTCATTAAGCTGTAGCAGTGCAATGTGAGTTTGATTTTCAGAGCAAGCTATGCATGCTCCTAGATGGTGTTACTATAACGACACCATGTTATGGTTGCTGAATGTATGGTAGCTTCATCAACCTGGAGAAGTTCAATTAGCTGTGAGTACCTCAGCCTAGTCTACTGTTACATCTGGGTTTAGTGTTGAACCCTTATTTTAAAATCAGATGACATCCTCACAAATGCATTTTCATTTTAAAATGACATGTCAAATGATAAAGTCGACCCACACCTGAATTTTATGCAGACGTGCCCATGTCGTTACATATGACATAAAATGTGTTGAAATGTACAACACTGTTGTACATTTTACAACAGAATGTACTCCCATAAAGACCCAAACATCCACCGTTAACCAAAACCATCTACTGATGTTAAATGTTTAATACCTGTTGATCCACCAATCCTATCAATACATGGAAATAATTGATTTAAAATACAGTTTGTCATCCTTTCATGGTCATCACATATGACCCATTTGGATGTTCAGAGGCTCCGTAGTGAACGTGGAAACACTGTCATCTTCTACAACATCGATTCACCAGTAAAACCCATGGAGTTTCATCAATGACAGTGAATGGAGACACTTGGTTAATGTTCAATTACTGATATATTTTACAGAAAAAGTCACTTTTTCTTCAGTTTGTTTTGAGCTTTTATGAACATCTTCATGATCAGCAAATTAAACAATGGAAAATACCTGATTTTGACTGAAAACAATGCAAAATACAGAGGATAATATTATGATAAAGGGTGATAAATCATTTAAAAATGGTAAATAGAGAGAATAAATCATTTGGAAACTGCCGCAAAAATAGCTCTGGGTGGGTTAAAGGTAAAATGTCCACTAACAGAGACAATAAAGACAGAATAACCTTAAATTATGAATCCAAGATAAATTAAGAGTTATTTGTCAAGGATGATGTCTTGTTTTCCTCCACAATGGATCATAATACAGGGGCACAATAAGTCAAGGAAGGATAATAATTTAGGGTGGATAAAAAACCAGAGATGTGTGGACAATAAATATACCTAGCAAAAGTTATGTGGTCCAGTCCAGTGTGTAAGGTTTGGTGGAATGTAAGAGGATTTTCTGAGAAAGGGAATGTAATATTTAAAACTTCCATTTTCATTATTGTTTCTTGTTCTCATGCTGCTTTTCCTTTGCCTCTTTGCTCATGTAGCTCCCTAGCTAGAAAGTACACTGAAGCCTAGATACCTCTACCAAAAAGACAAATGGGACAAAAATACAAGCATCCCTCTCATGTCTGATAGGAAAGATGGCAGTGACTTGGCAATGTCTTGACCATTGATTTGCACCAAATCTTTCCCATCTCACATGTACATTTATGCTCCAAACCTTCAGTCCACACATAACAATGAAATGAAAACCTCTGAGGTTCAGCCTGGCTTGCCAAAGTATTTGTGTTCATGGTCTGTACTGTGCAGTACAATGTTACACAACAACATCAAACAAACGTACATGCAAGTGTTCTGATTGTTTTCTGTCATTTGTGCATCCTTTTCTTAATGATCTGATGTGAAGAAGATCTCGAAGGCAGTGTTCTTACCTGGGCATGGCAGAATGCAGGCTTCTTTTAGTATGATTTTCTTGTCTCCGTTGATTGCCAGCTCCAGGCCGCTGCACAGCTCCTCATCCACTAGGCTGCCCTCGCTGTCAATGGAACCATCCGACACAAAGCATGTCAGGTTCCTGTAGCGCATGCCATGTCCACACACCACATTCTAAAGAGTAAAAAACAACACCACAGAAAAAGAGGAAGAAGGATGAGCTACAGTAGTCAGAATGGAACTCTGGCCAATAAGATAACAGTGAATCTCTGAAGACTCATGTATTTCTTTTTATATGTTTACCAACTGTGAAAAATATTCACATTTCAACTTAAAAGCTGCAGTTCGAGACTGATGTACAGCAGTGAGTGCCCCAGCCTTTAATGAAGTCAACTTAAAAGTAGTAAAAGCCCCTGATACTTTTCCAGTTCACTTATTTAATAGATACCAATCACAACCACAGAGAAAAAGGGTTTAAAAGTTTGAAGCTTTTTGAAGACCAACTTACTTATCAAGAAAGGTTTAAAAAAAAATACACACATGCACTTCATTTTTAACGTGAGCACCATCTACTATAACAGGGAAGTTACAATTAGAACCTGAACAACTCTAGTTCTGCAGTGAAAGGGTTAATAGAGTTTCAGCCATTATACAAGATGTAATATGCACCTATAACAAATTCTGTAAGTGTATGAGAAGGTTTGTATTCTTTTGCAAAATGTTTGTTGTTTAACCTTACTTTTGTCTATAACCTCTTTCCATGTTTTGGTACACAGATCTAATAATACTGATTCTAAATGTGTGAAATGCTAAATTATTTATTAAAGGTTCAATAGGTAACATGTCCCTGGTTTGTGTACATGTACAATGATATGTGTTGGAGTCCGTTTTGTGCTGGGACCATGTCATTGGTTGACATGCACTAACTACACAGTATCTAGCATTACGTTTATATCTGCTAGTACTGACATTGTGGTTGAGAGCAAGGTATTGAAGAACTCTGAGTTAACAAAGATTCACTGAGGAAACAGTCCTCTTGATAGAGATCAGTGTACAGGCTGTTGCCATGGATGTAGGCAACTGAGGTAGTAGTTAATTTAGAAATGGACTTAAAATCAACAAATGATCAGATTCCAGTAAAAAGAACCCCCCCCCCCATCCCCACCTCCAAGTCAGCCAAGGTTCCAAATCCTTAATGAAAATGCTGCTTTGAATAGAAATGTGCTTTTAATGGCTGCCTGAAAAATGTGAAGTATTAGATCGAAAACAATGGGGGGGATCAGGGGGCACTTGAATTTCTGTTCAACAATCACTGGTAAATAATAGACTTAATGGAGATAACTCATAATGCTAACATATCTCTTTATTTCCAGAAAACTACCCACTATGCTTTCTTTTATGTCAAAACTAATGTAGCAGACTTCTTTCAAAAAAAAAAAAAAAAAGTAGAGGCTGCCAAACATCCTGACAAAGGTATTGGTCTACATGGAAATGATTCAGATTTTAAGGTGCATTAGATTGATTTTTATCATACATCTCTAAAAATAACTACATGAGCAGGGATTTGATGGGATGTTCATCACTACTAAAGTCTCCATTATTCGTTGCCAGGGTCTGAGTTTTCTGCCTTCAATCCACTATTTGGCTCAAACTCTTGTGTATTGATCTAAGCAGAGCCAGAGACCTGTCAAAGTTGCTTTTCTTGAGTCTGACAGAAATCGATGTGAGTCATTAATAATTAATGTCTCTAGATTATGGCATAAAGCTATGATTTATTGACATACCTCCACCCTGCACTCCGACCAGGGACTGTACTGCCAACGGTAGCAGGGCTTAACAGGGCAGGGCTTCCACTGCTCCATCTGGGAAGGGCAGGGCCGACCATCCCCCTGAGGAGCCTGGACCACCGATCGACGACGCCACATCTTACCTGGACAAAACACAGAGGGAATTACACCATCAGTGTAGCACATGCCAGGTGTATGGAGCTCACAAATTCAACTAAAACTTAACATGTGGTTTGCAGTTACAAACACCATTAACACATGAATGCATTTTGTTTTGCAAATACAAAGAACAAAATTCATACTCTGAGTCACACTTCAGACACAACTATTTGCATTTCCTACAAATGCTTCTATATCCTGAATAGTTCAACCTCCATAACCGCAGATGGTGCTGGGAGTTAAATGGGCCAAAAGGTGAACAATGGAAAATTCAGTAAACTCCACCAGTTAAAAGTTGTGTGGGTAGGATGTTAAATATGCAGCAGTCACTACCCAATCACAACATAAGTAGAAAAATACTGGTCACCAGTATTTCAAAAAATTTTCAGCAGATTCTGGGATTTTGATGCACAGTATGTATTTTCTGCTGCTAGGCATCTCAGTCAAAACATTAGCAGATGATGTCAACAGCAACATTTATCATTTGAATGTAAAATGTTTCCAAGTTGGTATAACCTCGGAACCATTCGATATTAAACTGATTATATAATACAGATTGCAAAGCATATAACATATATTCAATACCAGAGATTTAATCCGGAATTGCTACATCCTGTGGGGTTAAATAAAATAATATTACTATTGGGTTTCATACTTTTTGTAAAGAATCTCATATATGATAGAAAGTGCATATATATGCTGTATGTGGTGATATACAAGATTAGCCACACGCATGCACACACAAAAATCAAGCTAATTCAGTCTGTTTATTGGTGGGACACAAAGGCTGAGCTGGATAAAACTAGCTATTTTTTATCCTACCGTGCTCAAGAATTCACATCAAAATACCAGAAGAAAATGTGCAATTTCATTGACCAGATATATTTTGATATCACTGCACCAAACACAACACAGTATCAGGTGGAGACAAATGGGTTTCACCACTGTCAGCGAGCAAACTCAGAAAGGCAGGGGCATAGAATGGATGATGGAAGGGGATCAGCATCAGTATTTCCAATGTACCAGCTAACCAGATAATTATTTGACATTTTTCATGATACAGTACTGTGAAAAAGCATTCGCTCCATTCCTGATTTCTTACATTTTTGCATGTTTTTCACACACACACACACACACACACACACACACACACACACACACACACACACACACACACACACATATATATATATATATATATACTTTTTTTTTTGAGACAATATTAGACAATGATGACCTGAGTAAATAAACATGCAGTTTTTAATGACCATTTCATTTTCCCATGTGAACAAGTAACTGCCTCCTCTAGTTACATTACATATTAATTGTGATTAACCATATTTTGTTTTTGAAAATTTAGTTCAATTTCCTACTAAAGTTACTCCAAAAGCATATGGACAACTCATCTAGGAAGAACAAAAGAACTCAGGACCACATTTGAAACTTCTGGGAAAATATTCTGTGGACTGAGACAAATGTTGAACTTTTTGGAAGGTGTGCATCCCATTACATCTGGCGTAAAAGTAAAACATTTCATAAAAAGAACATCACACCAAGAGTCAAACATGATGGCAGTAGTGTGATGGTCTGGGGCTGCTTCAGGATCTGGATGACCTGCTGTAATTGATGGAACCATTAATTCTGCCCTCTACCAGAAAATCCTGAAGGAAAATGTATGGCCAGCACTTCATGACCTCCACCTCAAGTGCATCTGTGGTATGCAGCAGGACTATGATCAATGACAATGACAGCAATGATCCGAAACACACCAATAAATCCACATCTGAATGGCTTAAAACAACAAAATAAAAGTCCGGACTAAAATTTGATTGAGATGCTGTGACCTGACCTTAAACGTACATGCACAAAAACCCTCCAATGTGGCTGAATTAAACCAATGGTGTGAGGAAGAGTGGGCCAAAATTTCTCCACGATGACAATCTGTTGTGTAGGACTAAATGTTAATATCTCTTCTTGCATATTTGAGATACCACCGAGACTCTGTGGGATGATCAAGTGGCATCCCCTGGGATATCAAGTGGGCACCCTCGTTTTACGGTGTTTCACTGATAGGCCCACAACACCTCCAGAAGGTTCAGTAGTAAATCCCAGCATCCCAGGTTCACCCCCTAGATGCCATCTACTCACTTGAAGGCCCAGGTAGAGTCCTTTCTCTTCATCCACAGCCACTGACTCCCCTTTTCAGCAGCTCAGCAGAGGTCCTTGAGTGCCTGCAAGGTGGGCCTTCCCGCACACTCCTGTCTCCCAGAGTTGCCTGGATGTTGTACGAACCCACTGCAGCCTACTCTGCAGGACCCTCATTTTCCATTCTCACTGTGCAATGGCGGCAAGCTCCATATACCTCAGCTTCTTGTGCTCGCAGGCCTCCTCTACGAGCGCATGTATAAGACTCAGTATGACTTATCGTAAACAATTGATTTCAGATATGGAACAACCAGGTATTAGGTTTAGAGGTCAATTACTTTTTCACACAGGGCTAGTTAAGTTTAATTATCTCTTTCCCCTCAATTAATGAAATCATCATTTAAAAACTGCATGTTTAGTTTTCACTTTTGTCTAATTTTATAACTTGTTTGATGATCTGAAAGATTTAAGAGCGACAAATGTGCAAAAATGTAAGAAATTAGAAGGGGGGTACATACTTTTTCACAACACTATATGTATCTTTCTGATATCAGCTGATGACCATTCTCATGATTATAGCTGTGTCTTAATACTGTGGAAAATGTCACTGTTCGGAATCAAATCACTTTTTATTTTTCTCTTATTATAGAAAAACAACAGGGTTTTCTCAGTTTTGTAACTTAGTGATTTACCAGCAGGACACAAGATAAATGGAGTGTGATTGTGTGTGATGACCCAGAGTGTAATGACCCAGAGTTGAGATCAGGATGCAGAGTTGCAGTCTTATACACTTCTCTGAGCTTCCAAAGCAGACACCCACTGTAAACCCTATTGAGACTGTGTCTGTCCCCTGAACATGTAAAGTTAATATATTTGAAGTAAGGAGAAAAACAGCTGTACATCAAAACCTAATAAATATCAAAACCAATACTCCAACAGTTCAAAAGCACAAGAAAATAAAATGTGGCATCCTGAACATTAGATCTCTATCTTCCAAAACTTTATTAATCATTTTCATTATTTGATCATTCATCCTTTCATCATTTTCATTATGATTTGACAGAAACCTGGCTTTGTGAGGAGGAGTATGTGTCCTTAAATGAAGCAACTCCTCCTAGTCCCCTAAATAATCAGATTCCCCGAGACCCAGGCCAAATTTTAACTTATTCAAAAGTCTTAGTCTTAGCCTATCCAATCCAATCCAATCTATAAAACACTCCAGCCTATACTATTTATCATAGGGTATCATCCTCCTGGTCCATACACTGAATTTTTTTATCAGGGTTCCTAGCCAGTCTAGTCCTTAAAACAGATAAAGTAATTATTGTTGGAGACTTCAATATTCATGTAGATGATGACAATGACATCCTCAGTAATACATTTATGTCATTACTAGACTCGATAGGCTTTACTCAGTGTGTTCACAAACCCACTCACCGTTTTAATCACACCCTTGACGTAGTCCTGATTTAAGGTGTGGAGCTTGAGGACTTAATAGTCTTTCCACTACATCCTCTCCTCTCAGACCACTGCCTAATAACTTTTGAATTTTTCTTATTCAGTGATTCCCTTCCTGCCAAAATGTTTATACCAGACAAGTATCAGATCATGCTATATCTAAATTTAAGGAGGAAATCCCAACAGTGCTTAATTTAATACAGTATCTGAATCACACAGTGGATTCTTTCCCCATCTCAGTCAATTTTAATGCATCTTAAGTTGATGAGTTTGTTGATAGTACAGCAGACTCTCTGTGAGAAACATTACATATAATCGCTCCGCTAAAAAACAAGATTAGGGATGCACCGATACCACTTTTTTCCAGACCGAGTACAAGTACTTACATTCGAGTACTTGTCGATACTGAGTACCGATACGAGTACTTAATAATCCCATTCCAGTTCTTAGTTCCTTTTGTAAATGTGCTTTATTGTCGTTATCATTAGTCTGACTGGAAAAAAGTGCTGCTACTGACATTTAATGTGTTGGAATGAGCATTTCTCAATTAATCCACCAAGGGGCGCCGCTCTTAATTAACCATACTGGACAAATACCACGAAGAAGAGTAAAGTTTTTTTGAGAAGAAGAAGAAAGTCAGTAATAACAAACATGGAGACGACAGAGGTAAGACTAATACTGCAGCGTTTTCGCTAGTAAGGTTTAAAAGCGAAGCTTCAGCAGGTAGAGAAAAGATAAATGAGCGATAAGTTTCGTTTTCACTTCCGCTGGTGGGGGTCTGCACCGCTCCGTACTCCAGCTGGTATTCTCATTCTGGGTATGCATGTGCCAGCACCTGGAAAATGGATGGAATGTACACAGAGGACGGACAGAACGCTTCGTCCGTATCTGTCTGTGTCTTTAACATTACTTGCAGTCAGTGTTACTTTTATCATCGTCATTTATTTTGAAAAATCTCCACACTCTTCACACTCCCCACACATTATTCCACCGCTGCGTACCTGCTGCACTGAACTGTGAATGTCACACAGCCATAAACGGTATCGGTGCATTTGTATCGGATATCTTTTACGAGTACGAGTACAAGTACACACACTGAGTATCGGAGTCGATGCCAATACTCGTATCAGTGCATCCCTAGATAAGATTATAAAACAAGGGAAGCAAGCTCCCTGGTTCAATTCTCATACTCTGCAATTAAAGCAGCATACTCGAAAACTTGAGAGAAAGAAGCATTCTACTAAACTAATAGAACACCATTCAGCCTGCCAGGACAGTCTAAATAAATATAGGAAGGCACTTCGTTCTGCTACAGCAGTTTATTATTCATCATTAATAGAGGAAAATAAGAACAATCATAGGTTTCTTCAGTACTGGAGCCAGACTGACAAAGAACCACAGCGCATATGAGCCTAGTATACCTGCAGCCCTCCATAGCAATGATTTTATGAACTTTTTCAATAATAAGATTTTGCTCATCATAGATAAAATGAATGGTCTCCTGTCCTCCACAAATTCTAGACCACCTTTAAATCCTTCAGACCCAGAAACCATAGAGTTGACTATTGAACCATTTGGTTTTATGGATTGCTTTTCTCCAATAGAGATCAGTCAGCTAATTTCAATAGTCTCTTCATCTAAATTGTCTACCTGTCTCTTAGACCCAATTCCAACAAAACTCATTAAAGATGCTTTACCTTTACTTAGCATCCACCTCCTTAATATGATTAACTTGTCATTATCAACAGGCTATGTACCAAGGTCCTTTAAAGTAGCTGTAATCAAACGTCTTCTTAAAAAGCCCAGTCTTGACCCAGCAGTTACAGCTAACTATAGACTAGGGCATTAACAGAAAAGCCGGTTTGTCGATGCATTGATGTCTGTGGCACAAGTCAGCGTTACTTTGGAGTCAACTAGTCATTTGTTATTATCTCTCTCCCTCCCGTCACCCAACAGCACACAAGCTTTCATTTAGCAAATGTCAATACGCTGATCTTTCTACATGAAAACATGGAGCGCAAGGTGGTGATGTGTGGATCAGCGGACCTGGGTCGGGTTGGTTGCAGGGTGGGTTAAATAATTCCACAAAAGTGGGTTGAAAAAAAAAACAAAACCCTGACCCCGCATCAGTAGCGCAAGGCCAAGACTGAAGGAAGAAGATGACTCGGAGTAGGATTACTAAATTGATTGTGATCTAGAAAAACTATCGTCAATGTAATTTTCTGTGAACCAAGCAAGCACGCCCAATATTGAATAATAATTTGGACAGACAGTGTGTTTGGATTATTCTGTTCATTTATTTCATGAAGACAATGCGCTCTTTTCTCAAACATGCTGTGCGTCTTGGCAGCCGCTGTCTCAACTTTTTCCCACTTTATGTTGTTCACTTAAATTTAAAAGAAAATTCAAGGTGTTAGCCTATGGTGTAGGGTTAAAACGTCTGAGAGAGACTTTTGATGTTTATGTCTTGCAAGTTTTTATTCTGCTCTTTACTGTACATTGTTAATGTTACAGTGAACATTAGTACAAGTTGCTTATTTTTGAATGGCTGTGTGTCTGTGGTGTTCCTCTGCTATCAATGTAATGACATCATCATACGACTAGTTGACTCAACTTTGACTTTATTGACATGGCTTACCAAATAGGACCACAACTCCAATTTTGCCATTGATGGCTTTGGGACCCCCTTCAAACTGAACCGCAATACTGAAGTAAGGGGTAAAACACAAGGAAGTGGGGTATGCCTGTATATTAATGAATGATACTGTAGCTCTGGAATTATCAGAGAACAAATATTTACACCAGACATTGAACTTTTGTCAGTGACGTTACACCCATTTTACCTGCCCCGGGAGTTCCCTCCTTTCCCAGTTAGAGGGGGGTTTGCCCCCCTAGAACTGGAAAAAAAACAAACATTTAAAAAAAGACAAACATCCTACCCCCTCAAAGTAAAGTTTGCAAAGTTTCAGAAGGTAGGGCAAAGGTAAATGAGCTTCACAACAGCAGGAGACCTAGAGGAATTAGTACCGCATCTTAAGTTTCACTTTCACTTTGCAAGGGGAAATGCCAATTCTGCCTTCTGTACTGTTCTTTGATGTTGTACAGAGATTGCACACTATCTCAACAGAGGCTCCAAACTTTATATTGGGTGATTTTAATCATGTCTCACTTAGAAAGACCCTAGTAAATTTTTATCAGTATGTCTCCTGTCTTGCCTCAGGAAGTTTGCTGGCATCAATGGCTTGTCAACAAATGTGCAAGCATTACCGAGATAGAGATTTTATGACAGTTACTACAGACAATACCGTTTCTTGACTTTAGGGGGACCCCGCTTTCATTGTTATGCTTATGATACCCAATTATATTTATCTATTAAATCTGATGAAGCCAATCAGCTAACTAAACTACAGGAGTGCATTAAAAATATTAAAGACTGGATGCCCAACAACTTTCTGCTCTTAAACTCAGACAAAACTGAAGTCATTGTGCTTGTCCCAAAAACTGCTAGGGATGCAGTGTCTAAGTACCCAGTCACCATAGATGGTGTTACCCTGGAGGCCAGAACCACCGTGAGGAATCTAGGTGTTATTTTTGACCAGGATTTATCATTTAACTCACACATAAAACAGATTTCTAGAATTGCCTTTTTTCATCTGTGTAATACTGCCAAAATCAGGCATATTTTAACACAAAATGATGCAGAAAAATTAATCCATGTTTTTATTACATCCAGACTATCCATCCATTCATCCATCCATCCATCCATCCATCCATTTTCTTCCACTTTATCCGGGGCCGGGTCGCGGGGGCAATAGTCTAAGCAGGGATGCCCAGACTTCCCTCTCCCCAGACACCTCCTCCAGCTCTTCCGGGGGGACCCCGAGGCGTTCCCAGGCCACCTGAGAGACATAGTCCCTCCAACGTATCCTGGGTCTTCCCCGAGGTCTCCTCCCAGTGGGACATGCCCGGAACACCTCCCCAGGGAGGTGTCCAGGAGGCATCCCAAACAGATGCCCGAGCCACCTCAGCTGGCCCCTCTCGACGTGGAGGAGCAGCGGCTCTACTCCGAGCTCCTCCCTGGTGACTGAGCTCCTCACCCTATCCCTAAGGGTGCGCCCAGCCACCCTGCGGAGGAAACTCATTTCGATCGCTTATATCCGGGATCTTGTCCTTTCAGTCATGACCCAAAGCTCATGACCATAAGTGAGGGTAGGAACGTAGATTGACCAGTAAATCGAGACATCCAGACTAAATTATTGTAATTCGCTTTTCTCAGGCTGTCCCACAAAGTCTTTAAAGACCCTTAGGTCAATCCAGAATGCTTGTGCCCATGTACTGACAAGAACCAATATCAGAGACCATATTTTTCTGTGTTCGCTTCTCTGCACTGGCTCCCTGTAGAATCTAAAACAGACTTTGAAATACTCCTCCTCACTTCATGGCCAGGCACCTACTTATCTGAAAGAGCTCTTAGTTCCATACAATCCATCTAGAGCACTATGCTCTCAACATGCAGGCTTACTGGTGGTTCCTAGAATCTCCAAAAGCAGGACGGGAGCTAGAGCCTTCAGCTATTAAGCTCCGCTATAGTGGAACCACCTCCTTGCCTCAATCCGGGAGGCAGACACCCTCTCTATGTTTAGGAGTAGGCTAAAAACTTTCCTTTTTGATTAATCCTACAGTTAGACCGGCTCAGGCTGCTCTTAGTTATGCTGTTATAGGCCTAGACTGCTGGGAGACTCATCATGGTACACTGACCTCCTCTCTGCTCCTCCTCCTCTCTGACCTTCTCTCTCCTAATCTTTTCCTCTATTCAGGCCCCAGCAAGTACATGCTACTGATTTGACTTCTTCCCCAGATTCTCTATGTTTTATCATCTCACAAGTTTTCCCTGGATCATCCCTGGATCTGCTGCTGTGGTCATTCTTCTCTCCTGCCTTCATTGTCATCACTCACTTATTCATATTGTTGTGATAGTGTTTCCTATATAGTTGCATAGATAGTAGAGGTTTCTATTATTTGTACTAACAGTTGCAGTAGTAGTATATATACCGTTAATACTTGTATTTGTTGTAGTAGTATTGACTGTTATGGACATTTGTTCTAGCTATTGGTAATTATACTGGCATCAGCTGTTCTACTTTTTAACAGTTCTAGTCAGGTTTGCTGTGCATCCATGTGTCTCCCCCTACTTCCCCGCTTCTCCCCCTCTGCCTCAATCCTCTCTCTCTCTCTCTCTCTTCTCTCTCTCTCTCTTCTCTCTCTCTCTCTCTCTCTCTCTCTCTCTCTCTCTCTCTCTCTCTTTTTATCTTCCTCTACCCTCTCTCTTTAACCCCAACTAGTCAAGGCAGATGACCATCCTCCAGGAGTCAGGGTCTGCTCAAGGTTTCTGCCTGTTAAAAGGAAGTTTTTCCTCGCCACTGTCACCAAGTGTTTGCTCCTGGAGGATTCTGTTGGGTTCTGTCAATTGGCTTGAGAGTCTGGTTTCAACCACATCTATATGTAAAGCGTCATGACATAACTTTGTTATGATTTGTATATATAAATAATATAACTATATAAAAAATAAAACTATATAAATAATATTTGATTTGATATCTGCTGAGCCCTTTGGTGCTTGTGATTTTTCTAAATAAATAAACAAATAAATAAATGCCATTATTAACAGTGCAAAGTGACTGGTCTGTTTAAAATGAAAGCAAATGGATTTGGTTATTGGGGTCCTCCATAGAAGCATATATAAATAGATAATTTGAAAACCATGTGTATGTGTTTGTTTTGAATGTGTTAAATGAATCCTGCTGTGCACAAAAGCACTTTACTTAGCAGAGCATGAAGTCCTGCGCTTTTGTTTCCCTCTCCACCATTTTGATTTGGTTATTGATCCACTTGAGTAAAAAGCCTTTAGTTTCACAGCAATCACCAACCTCTCCTAAATAAATCCAATAAATCAGAGCAGCTAACACCTCAGAGACTGCTGGGTTTAAGTGCAGAGTTAACACATTGCATCCACTTACACAAACCAGCACACACACTTTAAAATGTAACCTTCCTGTCTGTTTTACATCACCCAGTTCGGCTCAGACCCTGTCATTTGTTTCATATCCCGCTTTCATTTCCATGCCACCGAGCCAGCAATCTGCTCACCTTTACCACTTTTTAAAAAGTGTACAGCATCCCCTGCCAAATTCACACAAACATACAGAAAAAGAAGGTCTCCTCCTGCTCCTTTAACCTTCCCTAATCTTTTATCTTATTCTGTGTGATTTAGCAACTATTGCTGTGGTGTCTCCTCTTCAAAGCGCTCCCCACAGCCCTGAGGAGCAGGAAGATATAATGGGACCGAATCAATTTTGTCAACCTCTGGAACAACAACAACAACCAGACACCAGCGGAACAAATAATCGCTGGTCATTTGGCAGAACTGTAACACAATCATTTGCTCTTAAACAAACACTTCCTCCCTTTTGCTTCAGCATCTTTTTTTCTTTTAGTTTTTAAGTTTTTAATGGCAAATTCCTCCAGTGGGAGCAGGAAGTGTTTGAAATAAGACTGTCTCTGAGCTGTCTAAGAAGTTCTTTTTATATTTTATCATAATTTGCACAACTCCACTGCTTCAAAACTTTCATGTGCTTTTACACATACACTGCTTTAAGTCTGCTCACAAACAAGCCTGACACAGATGGGGCCTAATAAGAACACCTGCATGCAGAGCCGTCTAGTACAACCATAGACTTCTTGTGCTGGCCACTGACTGTTTCTCTTTTCTCTATTTGTATCTTTTACAAAAACATTCATTAGCAACAAGTCATATGGAACAAAAAACTAACTGTAGCAGCTACTGTTGCGACTTTCAAAATTCTTGGTGAGACTTCACCAGTAAAAAATGTCTTATTAACCCAGCATTTTTTGTCACCAGTAACTGAAACTTTGTGAGCTAAATGTCTTCATGGCTGCAAAATTCATCCTGCACACACTCAACATGACCATGGACAACCAAATGAGACCTGAACAGAATAACTATATTATGTGACATAAACCATGATTCCATTAAAGGATATTTCAGCATATTCCATTAATTAATAATGTAATTAAAGTCGCACTGTATGCTAGGTTTGTGGCATCACTGGACAAGCATATCATGATTGTAAGTTTACATCCAATGAAACACTTTCTCAAATTGTGATTTTGCCCATAGAGACCTTGTAAGCTACCATGCTGTCTTGGTGCTGTACAGGTACACATGGCTTTTGGGAACGAAGAGGCCTCCCTGGTTTCTACTGGAAATACAATAAGATGGAAATCAAGTAACAAACCAGCTAGCCCTTTCATGGAAATTTGAATGAGCTTAATGAGAGATGAAAACACCAGATAATAATTTCTGTGCTGTTTGGTTTGTTTCTTGCATCTTTTTAGTGATACATTAATGTGAGCCTTGTCAGAAATGACTCTTAGGTGTTAGATACATGTCATGTATGTTTTGGAATCCCAGGTTGAGCAAAAGTCTTTCAGTGTGAAAGTTACCTTCTAGTCCACAGGTCTGTGAACACTCCGACCAGGCTGACCACTCTGACAGCTGGCAGTTGACAGGACACTCAACCACACAGGAGATGTTCATCTGCCACGTCTTCTCCAGATTCAACTGCAGACATGTTTAGGAAATGAAAAAAGGTGATCAGCAAATGACTCACAACACACTTGTAGTCAGAGCCCATTCATCCAATCTGTTGCATACAGATGCCAGATCGACCTCCAAGCACTCCAATTCCCAGTAGGCTTTGTTCAGGCTGGGGACAGGGGCGGCACTGAGCCAGTGCAGTTGGAATACTGGGGCTGCTGCGAAAGCTGTTCTGTCAAAATGTGTTTTTGTGAATGAGCCAGATGATGAAGAGGGCCAGGGGTTAAATAGCTGTGTGGACAGCTCTGCCACAGGCCGCTGGCTACAATTACAGAGACCAACACACATTATGAATGAATAAAACACTCAGCCTGAAGCCCCACAACAATCTATGCTTGTGAATATTTCATGTTGCTTTGGGCCTAATAGTTGTGGAGAGGTACACTAATAATACAATGTGATGAGTGATGTGATTAAGTCATTGAGAAAAATGTGTCAAAAAACATGCAAAAGAAAGGATAAAAAAAATCTCACCTCCTGGCAGAATTTAATATCCACTGATTTGCCATCACTGCGAACACAGTCGAGCATCCGTGTCTTGATCCCACTCCCACAAACAGCATTCGGACTCAGCTGACATGTGCTCCAGTCTGAAGAGGAAAGAAAAATAAAATCACTTACTCTTTCAGCAGCTACTTTTGATAAGTGCATGAAATGAACTCTGTGGCACTGTCACAAATGCAAGGCTCCTATATTAATCAAATCAGACAACTTAATAATAAAATGAACATTTGAAAAGTTTCACCATTTAGAACCACATCCATTTCCAACAACCAACTATACTTCTGAAGGCAAATTAGTGAAAAATTAAGTTGCTGTAAACATTGAAAGCTGCAGTGCTTGATAGCTTTGAACATACCTGGGAAAACCTATTATAAAACATATTATTACTTATATTTACATAAAGGTAAATACGTAATTAAATATATAGTCTATAGAGTTTGGTTACTTACTACTACTATTATTATTTTTTATATTGTTTGTTTTTTGCTTGCACTTTATCCTGTTGCTGCCTTGACCGGTGAATCAGGGCGTCAGCGGGTACAGCGGGTCTTCCAATGACCGAAGGGTCAGTGGTTCAAATCCTGCCACATGTCGAAGTGTCCTTGGGCAAGACACTGAACCCTAAATTGCTCCCAGTAAGGTCTGACAGCACCTTGCATGGCCTTGCATGGTGGCAGCCGCCTACTGGTGTATGAGTGTGTGAGAATGGGTGAATGTGAGGTTTTGTAAAGTGCTTTGGGCACCATAAAAGTATGGAAAAGCGCTACATAAGTACTGACCATTTACCATTTATGAATTTCCCTGTTGTGGGATCAGTAAAGTTACACATAATCTCTAATCTTGGCATATTGTAATTTGAGTTGTATGAGAGGACATGAGACATGACAAAGTGAATTTACTTTTACAGCACTAAAACTCAATATTTATGTTTATTATTCTTTTGTCTTTTGCTTTTCCTATACATGACCTGAAGGTTTGGGGCAGAAATAAGGAAAACTAACAAATACACTGATCAACTATGGGCCAAAAAGGATTCTTCTTTGGGCAGAAGATCACCTTTGTCATGGGGGATGCTGGTTCTACCCCTGCAGCTTTGATCAGTGAAATTCCAACATACGCAATGCAAAGGTGAAAGTTTTTCCACACTGCCAATGATAATGACAGTAAAATGTCAACATAGAGGAAAGTAACATACAAGAACAACATAGTGGAAAGAAGAATCAAACTCCCAATCTGTCGGTCCGCAGGACCTGATTTAGAAATAACAGTATGACAGACATCAGTATGACGGACAATTCATTCATCATTCAGTCATTTTTTAATTTGGACTGTGTCATCATTTACATATCTGATGTTTCTGATTTTAAAAGATCATTTTGCATGACAAGAAAGTCTTAATGATAGTGAAGTATATTTAGGTTTTGAAATGGTGCCATGAACTGCATCTGTCATCTCAGGTGATATATGTCACCATGAAAAGGGTCCCAACCTTGTTCTTTGAAAAATGAGGAAAATATGAAAAGAGGTGAAAATGACTCCAAGCTACAGAGACACATTCAGCAGCTCTGTGGAGACTGTGGAGAGAGAGACTTACATTTTACAACAATTACAGGATTCTAGGTGTGTAGTCTAAATAAGTTTTAGAGTTCAATTTTCTTGACCTGCAACATTAGATTTTAAATAGACAGACGTCATATGAGTAATTGGTGACCCAATTCAAACATTATTTGTGTCGTGCCTGATTGACTGTTCTTTTTTCCAGTACAAAGTCCCGTGGCCAACTGGTAGGAGCAGGACATTGCTGCTCTACTGACCCTTTGCTAAAACTGTCCCAAGAAGAGCCTCTGTCCAGTCCTACATCAGATGTTAGAAATAAACCTGTCAAGTGGCAGTCCAGCAGCATGTAGTTAATGTTTTAATGAAAGTGTGATATTTTTTTCTTTTTTGAAGCCAAAATTAGAGATGTGGATTTAACTGTGTAGAAGAGCTTCCTCACTGTTGAATCCACATGCTACATGTAGTATAGCTAGGCTACACACAGAGAAGACATTGACAAGTTTGAAGGTTTTGACCACAGATATATAAACAGGCTGAGAAATAATATACTGTGTAGATGATGTCTGAGAAGTTGTAAAGGGATCTTTCCATTATTTCATGACATACACTCTAGACATTCCAAATGAAATAGGAATAGGAAATGTGTAATACTAGTAAAGAAATCAAATACAAATGCATAGAAAGGACTAGAATACATATTTAAAAGCAATACTGAATGAAAACACCTCACACTAACTTGCTTCAGATTTGAAGTCCTCTCGTGGTGTCCACTGTTTACACAGCTCATGATACCACATAAATGAAAAATAGCACCAATGGTCCTGTAGCTCACCAGCATGTTCTATTAAGAATCAATAACAACTTGAATTTGTAAGGCTGTTAGATTCTGCTGCTATGTTAGAGTCTTGAGGTGTCGATGCTGGAGATCAATCTCCCAACAAAAGTGGGTGGTACTTTCACTGGAAAATAACTCAACAAATTAAAGTCCAACATGGCTTCTATCAGTGCTTAACTCTTTAAGTGCCAGACAGTTAAGGGGATAATAAGCCTTAAAAGTGCCACAGAATTTGGCCGTTTTTCAGTATTTCGCGTCGTTTTCATAATATTTGAAGAATCCTGCAGGAAACCGCTCGGTAACATCCGACCGATTGCTGATTAGATCCAAAACGCACCGGACGCAGCCGATTCATTATTGATCGTAATTTGCATAATTTATAATAATAATAATAATAATAATAATGATAATAATAATAATCTTTATTTATATAGTACTTTTCATACATTAAAAACTGTAGCACAAAGTGCTTTACATATCAGTTTAAAAATCAGTACCGCCCCCCACCCACACCCACCCACTCACCCGCACACACACACACATATACATGCAAACCCACATATACATGCAAACCCACAAGCTCACACATACTTAAGAAGACTGACTGAGCATGGGTAGACCAGAACAAAAATGTACAAGTAAAAGTAAAACATCAATTTAGGAGGCGCTGTCTCAGGGAGCCATCTGCACCAGGAGGCAGCCGCCGACCCCGGCGACCAGGCACCAGCAACACAGCCCCGCATCCCAACTAGTGGGAGAGGGCCAACTGGGACCCTCACCCACCAGAAAGGAGCGGACCCCAGTGAGAGAAGGCGCCGCCACAGCCCCCGGAGTCCACAGCCGCCCCCCGGCATGGAGGGCTCCCTCTGATGAAACACCGGAGAATAAGAAACATTAAAAAGATATAAAAATATTATTCGGTCGCGTGACCTCAAATTCCCGTCTGCTTGGTCTCAAAAGGGGGACACAGAAAGAACGTCATCGAAATGTGAGAAAGAAATGGGGGTGGATGGTTTGTTTGTACACAAATATGGCGTGTTCTCCAAAGCCGATCTGATCGGCCCGTGGCACTTTACAGGTTGTTTTCGTAAAGCCGATTTAATCGGCCCATGGCACTGAAAGTGTTAATAGTAACTATATTGATATATCTAAGCATTTTCATGTTATTATCCATCAAAATATGGCTCATCATAAGTAAAGGCAAAATTTTAATCCTTGAAAAATTTGTCAAAAAAATTCCAAAATTCAAATTTTTCAAAATTGCAAACAAACTTTGTAGACATTGTCCAAAGGAAGCTACATAAATGTTACAAATTAATCTGGCCAGTAGTTTCGGAGAATAAGATTGTTGAAATCTAGACACTGATGACCCTGAGTTTCACCCTTCAAGGTCACTCAAGATCAAAGGCCATGGACCTTGAATCTTTATATGACTTCCAATCAGTGCTCAATAGTAACTATATTGATATCTCTAATCTTTCCATGTTATAAGCCATCACAATTTGGCTCAATATACGTAGAAGCAAATTTTAATTTTTTTTTTTGATATTTAAAATATGTGTAAAAAATTCAAAAATCTAAATTTCTCAAAACTGTGAACAAACTTTGTAGACATTGTCCCAAGGAAGTTACAACTAAATTTTGAAATGAATCTGACCATTAGTTTCATCGGGGAAGATGTTTGAAGAAATTGCTAATGGTGACAAAGACAATGACAAAAACAAGTACAAAGACGATGATGACGACAACGAACACAACAACAACAACTGTGGGTGGACAGACAATGTCTTGTGAGCTACTAATAAATTGTAATGTAGTAACACTGCAAAAGAAACACAGTATTTGTTTGCCAACATCTATGTGCTAAACCCAACATTCTCAACTGGTGGATTGAGACCCAAAAGTAGGTCATGGAGTTCTGAACAGGTTACAGAGTGTGCAGTTATTTCAGTAGACATGCATCAAAAGACACTGTCACAGTAATGTTTGATTGAGAGGTGGCCATTCAAGTTTTGTTGATGTTTTTGTTCTGTTGAAGTGTAAATATGACCCTGAGTGGATTAAAAATTGATTAAAGTTCACTTACACTTATTAGTGGACAGGAGAACATAAAACCAACAAAAATGTTGGTTGTGTTAACATGTTTAGAATCTAAACAGCTCCTGCAGAAAGCTAATAATGTAAATACGCCAGACTTTGCTTTGGTTGAATGCTGTAAAGGCGGGCCGTGACCTAATGACCAGGGGAAAATAAGTGTCTCCCAAGGTGAGATTAGTTGAGAACCACTCTAAGATCACTGACACTGTTTAGCATCTAACCTTTGGAGGACAGAGTTTCTGAGCAGCACTCAAATACTGCAATACTTTCTGTTCTAATGCTTCACATCTATAATTACAAATATTTGCTTTTGCTTCTTTTTTTTGCATTTGGAATATCTCTGATATACTGAAATTGTGGAAAACACCATGAAGAGATGAGCTATGGTTAATATTCAATTGTCTTTGCTAACTGTGTGCTAAGGTAGCTTCCTTTGTAGAAATTAACATCATGTGAAAGTAGCTCTGAACTACATATTGTAGTCATTTCTATCTTATTATATCTTGCATTTCAGAGCAATACAGGTAGTTGCAGGCAGTTTCTTTTGGACTATTTCTCACTGATATTGTTGAAATGGAGTGACAGGCTTTTGGTCAGTACTAAACACTGCAGATAAGAACACCCAACAAGACCTGCAGTTGTGGAAATGCCCTGACCCAGTCATTTACATCACAATTTAGCCAAAGTCACTGATATTGTTTTGCTGCTTCCAACACATCGACTTTGCGTACTAAATGTTCACTTGCTGTTTCATATGTTCCACTCACTGAATTATACTTATTACTGAATTATGCATATTCCACTCACCTTTGGAACACAATAATCAACATTAATGCCGCTTCACCTGTCAGCAGTCACAGTGTTACAGCTGATTGGTGACTATGTAAAAGATAGAATAAAAGTCAGTATATAAGTGCTCATAAGCTAAGTGACATGAGCACAACTAAATACCATGTCATATTTACTGAACTACATTTTGTAAACATTTGCCAGGTGTTGATTTTACCACCCTGGGTACATGCAGATTGAGTAGGTAGGTGAGAGGGAGGCACGATTCAGGGAACACTCAGGAAAACAGGTGAATCTAAGTCACAATGAAAAAAAAAGTGAACTCCTGCTGTAGCTTGATGTATATGTGGTTAAAGCAATGATAACGCATCGGGACAAAACACAAGAAGATGACACAAGTGTTGAAACTCTTCTACAGTCAAAAATTCTTTATACTTCAAATTGAACCTCTGGCACTGAGAAACAACTATGATGTGTTTAGCTTTTTAGAGGGGAACACACAGAAGTGCGCTGTCGCACCCTGTTGCCTGATGTTTCTTGAAAAGTTTATTTTTTTTTATCTGAAAATTTTACATGATGGCTGTGGTGAGAAGGTGATCTCTGCACATCTACTCCTGATTCAGAATGGAACCACATTAGTGCTTTTTTAAAGCTACTGTATTAATTGACACTATCTTTGGCTGTAAATATTAAGAGAAACAAGGTGATTGACATTATTACCTCAAAGATGCTGATGAATCATAGGGAAAAATTTGCGTATTTCCACGGTTGATAGTCTCTGACCATAAATATAACTAACATTCCTTGCTAATCAATGTGTGTCCAATATTCCTCCTTTGAGCTCTGTCTTTTGTTCCTCCTCAGCTGCCAAATGCTCAGTGTTCACTACCTTGTTGCAAACTTCATATGGCCGGATTTTGGTCTCGAGCAGACAGTGTAAATTAAGTTAATCAGATTTTTATTACTCATAATAACTGTCATTCTGCTACTGGCGACCCGATCGATGAGAGTCTGAAATCAGTCGGTAAAGTTGCAGACTGTAAAACCAGTGCAATGAGCCAAAACACACTTACACACTCTGTAGACTTGAGGGACATGGCAGATTTGGGTGATTTTGTGGGTTTGCTGTCACCCGGTAAAATGTCTCTATTCACATCAAACATCGTTCAGTCTGATATAGAAGAGTTAATTACTGGCTCACAGGTTAATAGGTACTGTGACGTGACCAGTGTTGGGAGTAACCTGTTAGAAAAGTAATGCTTTGCAATAATGGATTACTTTTTGCTGTAATGAAGTAGTATAAGGGATTTCTGATCAATTTTCAGTAATATTTTACCCGGTACATGTTCAATAATCGTTTGCGTTACGGCACACTTTTCACCCATAATTTAAAGGCTCAAAAGAAAAAACACAAAAACAAAAAAACAGTAAGACCGCGAGACCTTAAAGCTGCGTATGACTTTCATCACAATTTTCACCAGTCATAGCCTAAGTATCATGAATCCGTAAGTCTTTCTGTGATTACGCACCTGATTCTCTTCTCTCACGATGAACAATTTCGAAGAGTTCTCCACCATAAACAATCCATTTGTTTACAAACCGAACCGGTTGGTCACTCAGGCATTTTTGGAAATTTGTCGCGACATGCATTGTGGGAAGCGGAACTCCACGCAGCTGCATTATGGCCGCAGCGGCAACAAACAAAGAAAAGGCTTTACTGCCTCTTGCTACTGCAGCTGGGGGAAAGATTCAGATGTGTAATCACAGAAAGACTTACAGATTCATAATACATAGGCAATGACCTGGGTTTTACAGATTTGATGAAAAATTGGTGACAAAAGTCATACGCAGCTTTAAGGAATCAAAAATGCGGCAGGAACATTCTGTTTGGTTTCTATTGGAGATTTTGGATTCAGTGGCCCCATTTTAAATGCACTAAGCATTTAAATGCACTAAGCCTATGACTCAGCCATGGCCAAACGAGACGACCCGCGCACTCAGACGCTCGTGTAGATGTGCTGAGAGGCAATGGAAGAAAAACCATCTTGAAGTCTCTTTACAAATATTTAAAGACAGTCTTGCTGAATATCAGAAGGCAGTTAAAGCTGCAAAATGTAACTTTTTGTCAAATCTCGTGTCTACAAATTGCCATAAACCTCAGATGCTTTTTAACACTTAGAAATCTCTTATAAATCCATGTGACTCAAATATTGTTGTGCCCTCTTCAATATTTTGTACAAAGTTCCTTAGGTTTTTCAGAGATAAAATTTCTGCTCTTAGATTGTCACTTTTCTTTGTTGTGGACCCTGCGGCACCATCAGTTTCTCATACTGCCTTTGAATGTTTTGAGCTAATGTCTCTCCCTGATTTCACACACATTGTTAAACAATTAAAGCCCTCTTCATGTCCATTAGACCAGTGGTCCCCAACCCCCGGTCCCCGGACCGGTACCGGTCCATGGATCATTTGGTACCAGGCCGCAAAGAAAAAAAAATTGTGGTTAATATTAAAGCAATTTTTTCCATTAGTCTTGCAGAGATTTTATTTTGAAAAGCGACCTTTTCCGCCCTCGCCTCAGCCGCTCTTGACTCTGGTGCACCATTTCATGAATCAGTAGTAACACAAGCTAAAGAAATGAGTCAAAAACAAAATTCACTGGAGAACGTTTTCAGGAAGAAACAAGGAAACGATGAGGCTGCAGAAGGGTCATAGACTGCCTGCAAACAGAAAGCTGCATTTATAAGGAAATATCATGATTCCTGCCTAAGTTACAGGTTCATCACAACAGGTGGCACTGAAGTGCCTCAAAACTGCTCTGGCACATCAATCCATGTTTAAAACTTTCAGTGCCATGGGCCGATTAAATCGGCTTTACGAAAACAACCTGTAAAGTGCCACGGGCCGATCAGATCGGCTTTGGAGAACACGCCATATTTGTGTACAAACAAACCATCCACCCCCATTTCTTTCTCACATTTCGATGACGTTCTTTCTGTGTCCCCCTTTTGAGACCAAGCAGACGGGAATTTGAGGTCACGCGACCGAATAATATTTTTATATCTTTTTAATGTTTCTTATTCTCCGGTGTTTCATCAGAGGGAGCCCTCCATGCCGGGGGGCGGCTGTGGACTCCGGGGGCTGTGGCACCTTCTCTCACTGGGGTCCGCTCCTTTCTGGTGGGTGGGGGTCCCAGTTGGCCCTCTCCCACTAGTTGGGATGCGGGGCTGTGTTGCTGGTGCCTGGTCGCCGGGGTCGCCGGCTGCCTCCTGGTGCGGATGGCTCCCTGAGACAGCGCCTCCTAGATTGATGTTTTACTTTTACTTGTACATTTTTGTTCTGGTCTACCCATGCTCAGTCAGTCTTCTTAAGTATGTGTGAGCTTGTGGGTTTGCATGTATATGTGGGTTTGCATGTATATGTGTGTGTGTGCGGGTGAGTGGGTGGGTGTGGGTGGGGGGCAGTACTGATTTCTAAACTGATATGTAAAGCATTTTGTGCTACAGTTTTTAATGTATGAAAAGTGCTATGTAAATAAAGATTATTATTATTATTATTATAAATTATGCAAATTATGATCAATAATGAATCGGCTGCGTCCGGTGCGTTTTGGACCTAATCAGCAATCGGTCGGATGTTACCGAGCGGTTTCCTGCAGGATTCTTCAAATATTATAAAAACGACGTGAAATACTGAAAAACGGCCAAATTCTGTGGCACTTTTAAGGCTTATTATCCCCTTAACTGTCTGGCACTTAAAGAGTTAAGACAACTTCAAACCTCTTTGCATTTTGGATTAAAGTCGAAGCAGAATATGCGGATATTGCCACAAAAGCCCTGAAAGTCCTTCTTCTCTGGCCAACCTCATATCTTTGTGTGGCTGGGTTTTCTGTGATGACAGTTACCAAATAGAAGACTGGATATACGGAACACAGTTGGAGTGTGTGTCTCCCATCACCCCCAGATGGAACCGTCTAGTTGCAGGGAAACAAGTCCAGGGTTCCGACTGATTCTGCATTAGGGTGAGTTGATATTGTAGAATCATTGGAATTGCCTGATATACAGTGTAAATGTTTCAGATCACATGCTCTAAACTGACAAAGGTTTTTGTTATTGGAACCCCTGCACCTCTACCCGTTCCATGGAAAATTTTCATGCATGAAACTGGTCTGTAGTACAAAAAAAATTGGGGACCACTGCATTAGACAATATTCCAACCCAATTGTTTAAAGATGTTTTTGATTGTATTGGTCCTTGTACTGTCAAAATAGTGAACTCTTCTCTGATGACTGGTTATTTTCCCACTGCCTTCAAGCATGCTGCAGTGCAGCCTCTCATTAAAAAATGTAATCTTGACCATAATGTGCTTTCTAATTTTAGACCAATATCAAAGATTTCCTTTGTGTCCAAGGTTTTAGAGAAAGTTGCCTACCAACTGCAGGCCTACCTTGATTCTAAAGAAATTGGTGAAAAGTTTCAATTTGGTTTTGAATCGAGACATGGCACATAGACTGCCCTTTAAAAGGTTTTTAACGACCTGCTTTTAATTGATGAATTAGGGAAATCTGCTGTCTTATTGCTTTTAGACTTGTCTGCAGCCTTTGACACAGTGGATCACAGCATCCCTCTGATCTCGCTAGAGACATATGTGGGCAATTAGAGTTCTGCACTTCAATGGTTCAAATCTTATTTGTCAAACAGAAGTTTTACTGTAAATCTTGGCCAGTACTCCTCCTCTGTGTCTCCAATGAACTATGATGTTCCTCAGGGTTCCATTTTAGTGCCTGCTCTTTTTGCCTTATATTTGCTTCCACTGAGGTATTTTCATTGCTTTGCAGATGATGTTCAGGTATATCTGCCTGTAACTGCTAGTGACAGCCTGTCCACAATAAAAACACTGCTGGACTGTCTCAGAGATGTGCAGTCATGGATGTGCGCAAACGTCCTGAACTTAAATAAAGATAAAACAGAGATTGTGATCTTTGGACAAACTAACCCCTTACAAGGACAGGACAGCGTGATTGGTCCTTTGTCCTCCTACTGCCGCTCCTCCGTGAGAAATCTTGGAGTGACTGTAGATCCTTTGTTCAAATTTGATAAACAGATCAGCGCTGTCATAAAGTCCAGCTTTTATCATTTGAGACTTTTGGCTAAAACAAAGCCATATCTTCCTCACATTGATTTTGAAAGGGCAATACATGCATTTGTGACCTCACGCTTAGACTGCTGTAATTCTTTGTACATGGGGTAAGACCAGGGCTCTCTGTCTTCAGAGACTACAGAGTGTCCAAAATGCTGCAGCCCGTCTCCTTAAACAAATGCCATGAGCACATCACCCCTGTTCTGTGCACCCTACACTGGCTTCCTGTCAGCTTTCATGTGCAATTTAAGATCTTGTTGAATATTTTTAATTGTCTACACCATATAGGCCCATCCTATCTGACTGAGCTGTTGCAGCATTACATCCCATCCAAGGCCCTGAGATCAGCGAACCAACTCTTGTTGGCTATGCCTAAAGCCAGGCTCAAATTTAGAGGAGACAGAGCCAAGACTGTGAAATAGCCTCCCTCTGTCTGTTAGGTCCTCTCAGTCTTCATGACAATTTAAGTCAAGACTGAAAACCCACCTCTTCACCCTGACATTCAAAAACTAGTAAGACAGGATGTTTTGGTTCACTTACTGTATTAGTTTGAATACTAATGTGTTATGTTTTATCCATTTGATATGCTGTTGTGTATTACTGATTTTCATTGATGCATTTCTGGAAAGCCCTTTGGGCAACAGAAGCTGTATGCACTATATAAATAAACTTGAACTGAATAGTTCCTGTTGGTGGTCAGCCAATGGGTGAAGATGGCAGAAGACAGCACATATGCAACATGGACGTATGCTCATCTACTACGCGCGCACCATATATGACGAGAGTCTGTATGTAACTCAAAAGTAATACAGGAGTCATATAACACATTAAAATTGTGAGACAGTAATATTGTAAGGCAAGAGTAACAAGTACAACATAGACGTTTACAAGTCACCAAAGAAAAAGACATCCTCAGAGCTGCATCTACTCACTGAGAAAAAAAAAGTTTTGACAATGATATATATTTTTAGTCCTTTTAAGAAAACAAAACACTTCCTCACATGCACAACACTTCTTTACAAACGCCATGTTGCTATGTTCTGTGCTCAGCACTGCCACAGACAACTGTGATTTGTTTAAAGAAATACAATGTTGACCAACAACCCAGACAATTTTTATCACTATTGCATAATGAATGGGGATAGTGCCAGATCTATCTCCAGCACTGTTACCATGCAAGCGAAGATAACTAACTTAAAGATGTGTCACCTGAAAAAGAGGTATTGGCTTCGTATTTTTATGTAAGATGATGGGAGCCAGGGCTTTTTTTGAACCAGCATGTAGTGGCCATCCATAGTATTACACTTACATCAAACATTTCTACACGAGCTTGACTTTCAAGCTGTGGTCCTTGCCCCATGGTCAATACCAATGGTCAAAGTAACAGTTTGGTTGATAATCATTTCTGATGTTTGCTTTGCTTTACTGGCATGGTAAACTTGCTGTTTACAAAAATGAATCATTCAAATTTAACTTTCATTTAGTGACACACTTGGGTACATTAAACTTATGTAACAGACTTATCACCACTGAATCAGAAGAACTGAATGGATTGTGGTTGTCAGTCATCAGATGTGTAGATGGTGCAACAACAGATAAACATTAACTGCCTTCAGTGAATGATTATCATATTTGCCAATAGGCTGTTGCCAGTCCAAGAGGTGAATATCAGCTCCTGTTAACCTTGACAACGCCCCCCCCCCCCCCCCCCCCCCCCTTCTCTTTTAGTGAACAGAAGTATGTATACAGTGGCAGTCTATGACTAAACTATCTATTAGCGGTAGATAACCAATAATTCATGTCATATTATTCTAAAATGTTACAGCTATAATATACTACCGCTCTGTCTCATGAAATGTGAGCAGCTGTGTTAGTGATATAGTAAACCCTGCCCACCCCAGTTTGTATCTGGATAGATCTTTCACTACAGACCTGCAATGCATTTAGATGAACAACTCTGGGCTTCCAGATGACTCAGCAGAATAGAGATGCCTTGTTCTTTCTGTACAGTAACTTAGACTTCAGCTCATTACCTTTGGTGTCTGATGCTCTTTCCTATCAGCCACAACCTTCAACTCAAACTGTGTATGTGAGACACTGGGGAGTGTTTAGAGTTGCTCTCTAAATAGCCTCTGACAGTTGGAGATTGCTGTTGATGGCAGATGATTATTTTGTCAGCAAAGAGGTCAGTAAAGGTTTAAAACGGCTCACTTAAATCCAATAAAACTGGCTGTCACCAGTATCCTTATACGGCAGCATCATAAACAGGCTGCGTGGCAAAGCGGACAGATTTGACTTTGAAAAATAACCAGGGTTTAAAGCTGCATCAAGGCTATTTTACCCCAGAAAACCTCATCACAAAAATTTAAAGCTGCAAGACCCTGAACCCAGCTACCTCATAAATGACTTCTATGAAGTGAAACATTTTATTCTTGTCTTGGATTGCAACTGCCTTTAAAGCCACACTGTGTATGCAGGTGTTAAAAAAAATGGCTAAGGTGTTACTCATGAATTGTGCCATCCACTGACAAAGATGAGTGGCTGTTTTTAGCTCCAGCGAGCTCGTTTGCAAACCCGACTGGGGGAATTGTGTCTCCTTCTGCTGAGGAGCTTTGTGGCACTCTGGGGACTGAAATAGGAAGATTGCAACAAGAAAGAGAAACAGAGAGAAACAGAGGCGGAAGGTACAGGCTATATGGTGTCGGCACAATGAAAAAAACACAGCCCTCCTTTTACCCCAATAATAATCTGTGCTTGTAAATTATGTACATATACCCACTGTGAACAAACAGTGGGGATTATTATGTCACATCTTACAAAGACTTTTAGAGGAAGGGAAAGAGAAAAGCAGGGTGACTGAAATAGGAATGAAGCAATGCAACACATCTTAATAAAATATGGGTCCATGGCACATTTAGCTAGTTTTCAAATACGCTGTGCACTGAAAAAGACAGTATCGGCATTGAAAAGTGCATGTGAAAGAGTGTCCTTTGTAACATACAACATGAAGGTGTTGATATGCAGCAAGTGAGAGAGGGAAAGAATGGCAGTTTAAAATTAGTGAGGAGGTATGAAATTCAGTTTGAGGTGAATGGGACTTTTTTTACTTCGTATAATTCAAAGCTGTCACATGATGGCAGCGGGTGAACATAAAATATTTAGTGCAACCAAGATACTGACTTATGGGTCTGATTTACTAAGGTTGCAAATAACGGGTGCAAATTTGCTTGCTCATGCTAAAAAATGTGCGTGCTATTGATTTGCGTGTCAAGAGTGATCAACTAAGATTGCCGGCGCAAATGACAACAGGTGCAAAGTCTTGGAGACCGCCCATTTAATTGAGGATTTTGCCTGCGCTACTGGTTGTCGTCATAGAGACAGTGCACCGTAAAAACTGCTCTGGGATACACCAGCACTAATAGCAACAGTGCACTGGAATGATCAATAACAATAATACTCCCTATTCCATATCATTATATGCAGATGACATTTTACTATATTTTTATAATGCACCACTTCCTTGCCAAATATTTTACAACCTTTTGAAGAACTGACCTCTCTTTCTGGATACAAAATTCATTTGTGAAAATCCTCACTATTCCCATTAAATTTAGTTGTGCAACATCTCCAATGTTTTACCCCACCAGTGGTCTGTCATTCAAATGTTTGGGTGTGGATATACAGGGTGGGGAAGCAAAATTTACAATGAACATTTAGTTGTTTTTTCTCAGCAGGCACTACGTCAGTTGTTTTGAAACCAAACATATATTGATGTCATAATTATACCTAACACTATTATCCATACCTTTTCAGAAAGTTTTGCCCATATGAGTAATCAGGAAAGCAAACGTAAAAGAGTGTGTGATTTGCTGAATGCACTCGTCACACCAAAGGAGATTTCAAAAATAGTTGGAGTGTCCATAAAGACTGTTTATAATGTAAAGAAGAGAATAACTATGAGCAAAACTATTACGAGAAAGTCTGGAAGATACTATTAAAGAAGAATGGGAGAAGTTGTCACCCGAATATTTGAGGAACACTTGCGCAAGTTTCAGGAAGCGTGTGAAGGCAGTTATTGAGAAAGAAGGAGGACACATAGAATAAAAACATTTTCTATTATGTAAATTTTCTTGTGGCAAATAAATTCTCATGACTTTCAATAAACTAATTGGTCATACACTGTCTTTCAATCCCTGCCTCAAAATATTGCAAATTTTGCTTCCCCACCCTGTATACTCCAACCTGGCAAGTATAGCCACAACTTTTTTTATGGAATTTTTTTTTTAAAATTGAGAGGGATTTAAATAGGTGGGCATTCTCACCGAAGTTACTGCATGCTCAAATAACAATAGTAAAAATGGACAATACAGCTTGGATTAACTTCTTTTCTTCCATGCCACCCTTACCCCCTCCATCAGACTACTGGGGTAAAATCCACTCATTAATATCCAGATTCACCTGGTCAACAACAAAAGACCTAGATTAAAGTTGTTAACATTGCAGCATCACAGGACAAAAGGTGGTCTCTCAGTTCCCAACTTTTAGCATTATCTTTGGCCCTATGTGTTAAGTCCACTAGGAATCTAGCTTAACAATGATTCCAACACTTGCTGGAAAGATTTTGGAAGAAATCTTGCTCTCCTATACAAATTGGAGGACCTGATATATTCATCAGTTACTTAAGAGCAAATCAGTTTACATATGAGTCCAGTGACTGCATATGCTCTGTCCATATGGCATAAGGTTGAGCCCAAAACCAGCCCTTACAGCAAACGGCATCTCAATACACCAATATTTAACATTGTTTTTGACATCTTTAACAACAATGGCCTTTGAAAATTTAGCAACATTATGATAAGCTACAACCTTCCCAACTCAACTTTCTTTCTATATTTGCAACTACATGCAGGAATGAAAACTTACTGTGTTTGCTGAGACTGGAGACTTCACTCACCAACCATCCTATTCATCAGACTTTGTTAAATGAAGGGCACCAATAATGAGTGGTGCCTGAACTGATTGATATTTTACAATCTGTTTCCCTGAAAGACTTATTACTCTGGTTTGGAAAAAAGACTTGACTAAATGAAGTGATAATAACTCCCTCAACTGGAATGAAATATGGTCATCAATTATTAATGCATCAAAAAAATCCGGACATCCGCTGATACATTTTAACTTTATGCATAGGACTCATAACTCTAAAAAAAAAAAAAAAAGCACACCTAATGAAATTGGTCCCATCTCCCAAATGCAACTTGTGAACGGAAGGGTGTATAGGCTGGTTCATGCATGTATTTGAAACGCAAATCAAAACTTTCTGCAAGGAAGTATGCAAGGTCCTCATTCAAATACTGGGAGTTTCAGCACCATGTATTCCAATAATATTGAATAACACCTCTATGCACTGGCTATCAAAAAGAGCCTTTTTGGTGGGTATTACTGCAGCCAAAAAGATGCTGGCACTTCATTGGAAGCCCCCTCACAGCATCAGTAAAAGACAATGGATTTTTATGTTTCGGGACATCACACTTGGAACTTTCAGTGACCAGAATGCAGGGGGAGAAGCATGAGACAAAGACATCCTGGCTTCAAATCATTAATGCACTCATGAACTTGGCAGAATAACGACATCAATTGAGCTGATCAGCTGTATTTACATCAAGCTACTACCATAATAACCTTCATGCACACTCCACTCTAAACATATGTCCACTCCTGTACAACAAGGGTCTGTAATATATATCTCTGCTGTCGTTTTTGTCTCTTGATGTTGGGCTGTGCTGCTGTTTGCAAATTAACTACATACTGGAGAGGTCTAGTGTGGCTGGTTATGTCGGTCATTTATTTGTTGTGTGTCTTTGTGGTGTATCAGCCTTGTGGATGTGAAAATAAAGAAAAAAAATTGATGACAAAAAAAGAATGCTGTACAGCTGAAACTCTATATTTAAGTAAAAGTAATAAATGTAATAAATAAATAAATTGCAAAAATTTGTCAATACACATGGACCTGAATATCAAATTTTCTCTTAAATTTCTTTGTGCTTTTAGTAGGTACAATTAAAATGACTCAACAAAGTCAAAGTCAGTTATTCCAGATGAGAGGGCCACTATTGGAGTTTTACTTATACCAGTAGTTTGTTAATCCTCTTATTACTACTGATTCATTCATTTCACAAGCAACACACAGATGCAGTGGGAAACATGCTTTAAGACTGGGCATTTATTATATTGCCAATAATTGTGTAGGTTCTCCCATCTTCATATTTGTGCTTTGTTAGTGTCATGGTTTCTCTTGCCTCTAGGCAGCATCACAGAGTTTTCTCACACCAGGTCTGAAAACAATGAATGTGCCACACAGCCTACTTAACAGACTCAACTTTTCCAGCTCTTCAGTATCTCTCTCATTATTTTCAGCCTGTCTCCTTTCATTTTAATCTTCCCCGTCTTTCCTGTCCAGCTCTTTCACCATTTATCCACACTGAGCTCACAAACTAAGTCTAAATTCTCCTAAACTAACTAATTAAATCTGAATTTGAATCTGTCTAGTCTAGTAATACTCACATACTACACTAATGGGTGCCAACCAGTTTTAGAAATGATATTAAATGGATATTTCTCATCCATTAAAAAAAAAGTGGCCGCATGATTTTCTTTTTACAAACCATCTCTGTAAACACAAGAATACACAAACACAAGATGACAAACATTTGTTTCTGTTGGACTTTAAATCATGGAGACTGTGGATCATATCATTGGACATACTGACAAGATATAGGAACTATATGTACTACTTTTACTTTAAAATAAAAGAAAATAAAATAAAATAGTCATTTTGCCATTCTGCCATAGAGGTCAATATATGGTACGACTGAGATGAAGTACTTTTTTTCACAGCGATAGGTTGATGGAACACTGTGATGTGAACACTAAAGAGAGCAGTGAGTTACTGTAGCCTCAAGTCTGCCAGTCTCTGCAGTGCATTGAAAACTATTGCTAAGAGGTGTTTGACAGAGTCACTATGTGACAAGTTGACGATGAGAACTGTAAGAAACAATTTTCAGTGTCAAAGAAAGTGATGAAGATGGAATTGTAATCATTATTTTCTCCACTGGACACAGCTCTAAACTAAAAGAATAGAGTTTGATGTTGAAATGGCAGAATTTCTTCTACAGAGGTGAGTTTGGTTTTGAAGCTTATGACCTTATAAAAGTACATGTGAAGTTATTATGTATGCTACCACTTATTGATCAATGGTTCAGATAAAACTGACAGTTCTGAATTTGGATGATTCCAAACAGATATTTTGTCTGACTATTGACAAGACAAACTGTACAGAAAATGTGGCGATTTGTGGTTTTACTGTAGCTGTTATCTAAAAAGAGAGCTAAGTTAACAGTGCTACGATGTAAACTATCAGCTGATGCAGTATGTGATAATGTGATTAGGTTGTTGAAAGGACATGTCTCCATTTGACCTTGGAAAAGTAGGTCAAGGTGACCTATTTTCAATAGGCATCTGCTCCATGCCAAGATGTATCCACGGTATAAATTTGGTGTAGATATGTCAATGCATTCTTCAGATAATGCAGTTACATTGTTGAATTGGCAGACAGACAGACGGATGACAAAATTATTACAATACCCCTTTGGCCCGAAGTTGGCCGAGGGGTAAAAATTCAAACTATTTCTTTGCAACTACCAGGACTGACCATTTGTGAAGATAAGATAAGATAAGATAAGATAAGATAAGATAAGATAAGATAAGATAAGATAAGATAAGATAAGATAAGATAAGCCTTTATTTGTCCCACAAGGGGAAATTCCAGGTTACAGCAGTGAACCACAAAAAGCACACAAGAAAAGCACACGAGTAGAAGAAGTGCAAAATCAAAAAATAAAGACAAATCAAAAAAGCTATATATACTATTTACAGTTGTGCGTGCGTTGATCCTTGTGCTATTTACAGTTGTGCGTTTGTTGAAGAAAGCTGTATATGCTATATATCAGCCATTGTTGTGGTTTGAGACACAGACGTATACAAGTGGATGTTCATTACACAAAGCAACAATGGACAGTTTGGTGTGCGATGGCACTGCTTCTTAAACTTTCCATTTTACTCACAGACATATATAAGCCATCAATAGAAGGGTTTATGAAAAAGTGTTAATTGTAGTGACTAAGAAATTAGAATATTGCAGTATCCAGTATTCCCATTTTAAACATTGCATAACTTAGGGCCACCTGCTGTGTAATTTGTCAAACATGTCAAGCTCGTTGTTTCCTTCACTGCCCACTTATTGATGAGTCAGAGACTTACTGTCTACCTTCTCTTTAAGGAAACATTACTGACTTCACTGACTAAGTGTCCTCCTTTTACTGTTTAAGGTAAAATGTGTACATAGGTGGAGTTGAGAAGTAACCAACCAATTACTAGTTAACCTAACATGGGAAAAGACTAAACATATATAAGCTTTGAAAATTCTTCTGCTGATCGGACAGCCAGGGGCAAGGCTTTGGATATTGCAGTCTGTTGTCTCATATATTCTTGCATATGTAAAATATGTCTGCTTAACCCCAATTCAGTGACTTTTGTGTTCTTGTTGCAAAATGGTGTCCAGAGCGCTAGAAACTTCCATGACACGACTAACACACATTTCAAAACACAGGGGATGGAAGTGGCCAAACAGTGTGACCACTGTATAAAATGCGAAAATTGAAATGGGAGTACATATTTAGAGCAAAGCTTTTTTGTTTGATATGTAATCATAAATAAAATTAAACATTCAAAGATTTTTTTTATTATTATCAATTCACTAGAGGCGCAGGACAAACAAAGAATTGAGATACAGTTTCTCTCTCATCTTATTAAATTTCATGCATTAAAAAAAAAAAAAAAGGTTAAAAATAGAATGAATAAGTGGTATAAAGAATAAACTATAATAGAATAATGGGTATGCATAGAGAAATGGGTTGAATTATTAAATTTGCTATTATACAGATCTAACACTAGTCTGACATCTAAACAGCACATGGGCATATCTTTTTATTTGATTTTCATTTGGGTATGTAAAACTATTAAAAAAAAAAAAAAAAAAGAAAAAAAGAAAAGAGGATTTTGTGCTCCATTAATGTCAACTCTTTGTTGTCATTACACAAAAAGTGAAAAAAAGTTGAACTTATGAGTCAGTCACTAATTTCTCTGCCTAGTTGTTTTTCAAAGGTAGCCCTACAGCCAGACTTCCATTATAAAGGATGATTATGCATTAGTGTTGTGGTTCATGTGGAGGCACCCTGGTGAAATAAATAAAAAAAAAGATTTTCTCACTCACACAGTTTTTTTTTTTTTTTTTTTTTTAATATATAGCTATTTCGGCAACTGCCAGGCTCTTGGATCTCTTCTGCCACCTCTATACAACAGAGGTGTTCTAGTATTCTAAGATACTCTAATTTGCAGCTTTTACTGCATTTAAAATGATATATTAAAAAAAAAAAAAGTCTTCTTGTTATTTTGGATAATGTACACAACAAGCTGCCAAAGGTTCAAAGACTTTTACCTCAAAAACTGTTTAAAGCATATTTTTTGTACTATCCAGTATAAAAGAAACATATGTAGTTTATGTAAATTATACTGTATGTGAATATGTTTACATTTTAAAGATCCAGTACATTATATAAGATATATAGGGATTTATACAGAATCTAACTCAACAAATCACTCACTGTTTACTTTAGGACACTATCTTGGACATAACTTCACGTGTTATTTCTTCAGACTCTGATATAAAGTTTAGTTAATTTTTTCAGTGATTTAAAGCAGAAACAAACGCACCTTTAAGTTTTTAAGAATGAAACCAGCCTAATCTTGACTTTACCCTTTCTAGATGATTTCCTTACCTGTGATGTTGTAGAAGTAGTTGAAGCAGTTGAGATTTAGGCTGCAGGGCTCTTTGTCAGTTGTGTCAGGACACTGTCTTCCTACACTGGGCGACCGAAGGACGTACGCCGTCCGCACTCGACTGTTGGTTCTAGTACAAGGCTGAAATACAGAGACTTCCATTAATCAAACTGGAGCTTTAAGACTGCCTGAAGGATTTTCTGCACTCCATACAGCAGCAAAAAGCAGTAAATGAACATAGACATATCCCTGAAGTGACACTAAATCATTTGTTCAGTGAGATCTCCTGCCACTGTCAACAACCTGTGTGAATATGTCTGCTTCTACTTTACAATGCACTAACAGGAACACTTCATCTACTTCTGTCAGGGCAGGACATTTTCCTTGGGTTGGGGTTCCACAGAAAGCTAGGAATCAGCCAGGAGAAAGGAGTTTAATTCTTTTCAGGAAAATATATATTCTACTGAAATGGTAAAGCACCAGGTTGTACATGGTCATTGCTTGCAGACTAGTTGAGAGAGAGAAAACGACAGCCTTATGAATAACTTTATCTCTGGCAGAATGAATAAAACATGAGCGAGGCCCCCGCTGGTGCCACTGCTGACTCCATGGTGAGAATGGAATTGTGGAAAGCCGGCATGTCAAGCACTTTGTGAGAGAATGGGGTGTGATTAACAATAGCCATGGTGGTGCTGTGAGAACAGCGGGTGAAACCAGAGCAGTTAAAATGGCTTTTTATCATGAATTGGAAGTGTCTGGGGCGGAGGAGCTGAGCAGGATGTTCTGACACCTTACATGTTTTTGCCAAAGGGAGAACAAAGATTGCACATGTGCTGTAGTCTGCAGGTCTGTGCTTTGCTGCTGTAATGGAATCAGCAGTTAGTGACTCTTTAAAAGCTCTATGTTCAAATTCCTCATACTTTACAGTAGCTTGTAATATAATTGACAAAACCTACTTTTAAAATGTCTGAGAAATGAAGGTCAAATCAAATAGAACCATGGTCCACTATGTGTGATTTTCCTACAAAAATCCTCACTCTCACTGCTGAGTTCTTCAATGTATCTCCTGTGTTCCTCAACAAATATGTACCCTTGAAATGAAGTTAACCAACATCAACAAAAGATAATCTCCCACAACAACACATACACCATAAAAAGCCTCCTGTAAGTGTGCAAGCATGCACAAATCTGACGTACATTTAAATTGGATCATAGTGTTAAAAAAGTGTACAAAAACCTCTAAACAAGTAATTTTGTTGTACCAAACATCATCATTTCATCAGTTTTACGTTCAGCATTTTTTGTGTGGCTCACACATTCCAGGTCAATGACACACTGGAGGCACAGTTAGCATCACCTTATAAAGCAAAAACTCAGCCTCTTAAAGTCTTTCAAAGCTACCAGATTTCATTGACCAAAACATTAATTTTACCTAGCAGAGCAGAGAAAGTGCCTGCTGCCTTGGCTGGTTACTTACTTACTTTCAGTAACATTTTAGATATATTGCACAATATGAGGGATACTTTTTAATTCAATATTTTCCCCATCTGTACTTAACTTCACACACAACAATGCAGAAACAACTAAACCCTCAAACAAACTGTAGTTTCTGGCTTTAAACTGCTACCACTTAATTGGTGCAGAATGGCAAGTTGAATTATGAACAAGTCATTGTTAGAGCCAGAGGCCAGGAAACATGCAGGTACATCATCTTAATGGGCATGCATAAATTTCGTGTGATGCCATAATTTGCTTAACTCTTTTTTCACATGGACATATATAAACTAGACTTTTTATGATATCTTTAAGTGACGTAAAATGTCAGATCACAGTGTTGACTGGGCCATATTTAACACATGTAGTACATTAGTTGCTAGTTAGCTGGAATCTAAATTAACCAGCATCTCCTGTGTTCTATGTACCTGTGTTCTAAAATTACTGTTTTTATCTAAAGGAGTCTAATGGTTTTGAAGAGAGTGGTTTAATAGTTTCAGTGTCATCTGAAGCAGCTTTCTGACAGCAAGGAAGAACTGTGAAAATGTTCTAAATATAGCATACCCAAACACAGATATTGCTTTTTTCCCTTCACCTGTCTACTCCCACAGTGTTTCAGAGCAGATTAAGAGCAGAATAACACTTTTTTTTCATTATTCTGCAACCTAATTTGATATACTTGCTGATTTTTTAAACACTCAGAATATGGCTGTGTAGTTAATAACCCATTTCTCTGTGATGTGACAAACAGAACTGCTTTACTCAGACTTTAAACACAAATCAGTAGCTTTAAACAACATACTAGAGATATATTATTTCTGTTGGCTGATTTTGTTAGACAATGATAACAAACAGGTATATTTTTATCCAGCTTTAAATTTACTTACTCATCACACACACAAAAGTGTATGTGGGTGTGCATCAAAAAAAAAATTAATCCCAAGACCTGCTGAGGAGCTCTCATCATAAATCTTCTTCCCTACTTAATGCACAGTGACTACAGTGTAATATAGGCGATATAGGTGAAGCCATTTTTCTCCTGCTTCTCAGTTCATATATTTCTTTTATTCTTCCTTGGTGGACTGGAAATAACCTGTTGACAGAGATTCACACACTGCTCAGAAGAAAATACAGTGCTGCTACGCTTCGAATTTCTTGTGCCTCAGAGAAAATATTCCTGACAAGAAAAAGATATCAAAATAAATCTCAGTGGGCTTCACAAATGTCTGATGCTGCCATTTCTGCTGTGTGCCAGACAGGCTGCGGCTCCTGCCCTCTGATCTAGGGTCAGCTCTCACCAGGCTGCAGCGGCTCCAGGGGCCCCAGTCATTTAGGACACAGTCCTCGGGGCAGGGCAGCCGACTCTCCCTGGCCCCCAGGGGCATCTCCTCTGGGTCACACAGGTAGTCCTCCACTGACTCTGATGGGCCATCGATGGTGTTGAGCATACATCTGCAGGATTGATGGAGAAACACACACTGTTAGGAACATTGTGCAGCTTGACATATTCTACTGAGACAAGGCCATGTTGTACTGGGCACAGAGCTAGCAGTGTTCAAGCGGATGCATTTTGCACCCTCTGGACACCTTTATGGTAAAAATGTACATACTCAAAAAGAAAGAGCTTTTTTTCAAAAATCTTTTTAACAACTAACTACATACATAGACACACACACACACACACACACACACACACACACACACACACACACACACACAATGCCTAATGTTTATCTTCAGTCAGATTTTTGCAGATGTCTAATGAGACACTAACCTTTGACATGGTATATGTATTTTTATTATTTCAAACTGATCAAAATCTGCTCGATATACAATTTTTTAAGTTGATTTAATAATCAGATAATCAAGGTAATCAGCTTAATTTATCAAGACACAGACACAAGCTCATAAATTGACAGATACCTGACTTTTCTGGTCTGGACACCTTCACCACAATTTTCTTTTAAGTCCACGTTGCTGACCTTCCACACACTCCATGGCTCGGCCACCCATACATACTGATTACAGTCACTTTGACATGGTACCACCTCGTACACCTATGAAAAAGAAAGTGTTATTTATGTGCTAAACACCATAAAGCTAAACACTGATATACTATAACAACAAATAGTAAAACAGTTGTAAGTCTGACTTTCTGAGGGTTTTATAAGTCACAATCAGGTTCATCATAGTCAGGACAAAAATAAAATAGTCACTGCAATTTATGTTTTAGTCGTTCAGGTCTGTCAGTTGAATTTTTCGTTATACTTAGTGATTGTTTGGCTCAGCTACCCAAGGTTTAGCTCAGCCTACAAGATTATTTCTGTACCCGCAGAAACTCTGCTGCTCACTAATGTCTATATAAATAAAACTGAAATAGAACCTGGTCTACCATGAGAATGCTGTGACTGTGTACATTTATCTGTCAGTGACCTACTGACATCAGTGACACTTAACATCTGTGACTACATTAGAAATCGCTGAGAGAAGCAGCTCTTACCTGGGCCTGTTGCAGTGAGTCATATCCAGTGAGCATTGGAGTGGATTAAAAGGAGACAGATGGATTAATGAGCACATGCCAACTGTTCATAGAGTATGCAATGTGTGATTAATACAACATACAAAGAGGACTTCATCGGAAGAGCCTCTAAGCATAAATACATGTGTGAGTTTAGCAAACATAGAAACACAGAGAGCCAAATGCACAAAAACACAACCTTAATCAGGACTGAAAAGCATCTCATATTAGCAAATCCCAAAAATTTAAGGAATCAACCAGTGCACAGTGGGGCATTATTAAGGTGGATGCTGGCTTCATTGCACCCACTGTTTTCTGCACTGTTGTTATTCAGCACAAATCAGTACTGCAATAATGAAAAGGTAACACTGAAGTTTAGCATACATTAATAATTCAGTTTTTCAATCACTCTAAATATACAGTAACATGGATAATATTAAGAAAAAAAAACTTTAAAAAATAAAAATTTCCAGTTCAGACATCAGCATACCACTAGCATACCAATAGACTGAGGGCCTCTGAAAAAAGTACCTGGTTGATGTGGTCCAGTTTGGGACAAGGCCGGCCCCCATTGTATGGCTTCTCTCTGAGCCATTTGGAGCGAACTTTGACACCACTTCCACAGGACTTGCTACAGCGAGACCAGTTGGACCATTCGCTGAGTTTACAGTCTGATGGACATGGGATGATGCATGCCTCTTCAATGTAACCTGCATGGAGGACAGAAAACACAAAGAAGGTTCAGTTAAAAACAAACAATACGTTCAGTCTTGACTACTGTCAAAAAGAGAGATTATTCTTTTTGTAGCAAGTTATATTTGTTGCAGGAGAAGGCATTATGGATCTGTTCCTGGGCCTTCCAGCCTCTCACACACAGGGAAAGTCTAAGTCACAGAGAGTAGCAACAAGACCCACTGAGGGCACAGAACTGAGCAGAATCAGTGAGGAAGAGTTCATAAACAAGGATTAGATAAAAATGGTGTAGAAGATAGAAAATCGCAAAAATTACATTAAGATGAAACAAAATGTAAAAAAAAAAAAAAAAAAAAATCAAAACAAAACAAAAAACCCAAAACAAACAAAAAGGAACAAGCTGAAGATGGGTCTTGAGGAGACACAAATTGATTTTTGGTTCTCAAGCTGATAAAGTTTAATAAAATTCTGATGTGGATCACCCATCCTTGATTACATTTATTCTACATAGTCCAACTTTTATCACATCTATTTAAATTACATCCCTTGAAAATTTAATTTTCTTTCCAACTTTCATTCCATATATTCAAGTTTCATTTTCATCTGTGATGTGGAGAGAGTCACTGAATAAAGCATTTACCAAACTATTGGTCTTCCTGTAATGAATCTACCTTACAGTCATAACATCTAATAGGTTCACAAAGAAAGCACCTTGGAAATGATACCTCTTTTGACTTGATTTCTCAAACCAGACAGCTTGTCTGAGTAATTTTTCAACCCATTGGCAGGATCACAACCTCCAACTTGAAAATGATTGCTTTAAAGCAATCTGGTGCCATGGGCAGCTGTGACTCAGGAGGTAGAGTAGGTTGTCCAATTACCAAAGGGTTGGTGGTTTGAATCCCTAGTCATATGCTGTTGTGTCCTTGGGCAAGACACCTCACCCCAGTCCTCACCCACTCCAGTGTCACTCACACTTGTGTATGAATACGTGTGAATGATTGGTGGTAGGGCTGGGGAGGGGCGTGAATTGGCAGCCAGTCCGTCAGTCTGCCCCAGGGCAGCTGTGGCTACAGACGTAGATTACCACCAGAATATGAGAGTGAATAAATAATGGATCACTAATGTAAAGCGCTTTGGGTGCCTTGAAAAGCGCTATAGAAATCCAATCCATTTTTATTAAAAAAAGTCTTGTTACTTTATCCACTAAAAATCTACATTTGTCCTAATTCCTGGTGCCTAGTTTTTCATTCCGATCCAACAAACAAATACTGAAGTTCAAGATCCTTTTAAATGCTAGATGAAGAAAATGCTCTCCTGGAAGAGCCACACAAACAATTATGCAATACTTCACGATCTAATCTAAATGCTCCTATTGATTTTCAGCCCAGTGGAATGAAAGCAAGTCCACTTTCAAAGGTCCAATTTTGCCCTCTGTTATATAAAAGTCTCAAGATCTAGTAAAGCATTGGCTAGTCCTGGCAAAAAGCTTCATTATTTCAATCTATTTTGCCTCCGTTTGCAGGGCCATGACACAGTCAACAGGACTGCTTTTTTACATGTCAGTAATGCACGCCTCATGTCTGCAGCCATGTGTTTTCTTGTGTGTCTGGAGCTTTTATGTCTTTTTGCAGAACAGTCAGGCCAAGGTTTAATCAAATATGTAATATATACAATTGTTTTCTTCTCTGAGGTGCTGTCTGTTTTCCAAACAATTTTTTCAACAAGATTTGTTTTTCCTCTTACCTAAAATGAAATCTGTTCAGCTGACACAAGGCTATACACTGTCAGGCTTACAAAACAGCACTGCTCTCTAAATCAGTTTAGTCTTTGATTAAAAAAAAAAAAAAAAAAAAACAATCAATGAGGTGAATGAGGCAGTAAAGTGGACTGTCTCACTGGCTGCCTAATCACTTCCTCTTTTAGACTGCTGCCCTTTCCAGTTAGAGATGTGGCATTAGCCTGACTGGTGGATATGGATATTCCTTAAAATCCCTTCAAGTTTTTAAGAAATCTGTAACTGATAAAAGCTCATTACACCTCAGTCTGGCCAATGTGTTTATGAGTATATTTCTTACTTTTTTTTTTTTTTTTTTACAGGTGTAACAAGCCACAGTATACCCCTGTCCAGACTATACCCTGGGGTATAAATTGGCCTAGGCCAAATCGTACCCCCAGGCCAGATTATACCCCTATGATATCAGTGGTGTTGAGTGGTATAGACAAGAATTACTCAATTTCTCAAAATTTTATTGGGGGTTCAGCTTCGTCAGGTTAAGTGAGAAAGCTAACTGACTTAAAGCTTAAAACTCTAAACAATTACTTTTACTACTTCAACCGGAAAAACTTCAGTAAAATAAACATCAGTAAAATTACCAATCTCCAGCAATGATCAAAGATTATTACCACACTTCTCTTAGAATGCAATTGTAATATAGTGTTCAATTAATTTGACTGTTCATAATATAATTAAAGTCGTAACATCCTGAAACTTCAAGTTCTAAGACTAGCAAGTCCCCCTCATTATTTTTACTGACTGATGATTGAAATGTTTCTGGTTGAAGTAATAAAAGTAATTGTTTAGAGTTTTAAGATTTAAGTCAGTTAGCTTTTTCATTTAACTTATCTTAACCCCCCATAAAATGTTGAAAAATTAAGTAATTCTTGTCTACATCACTCAACACTACTGATATCATGTGGGTATAACCTGGCCTGGGCGGTATATTGTGGCCTAGGCCAGTTTATACTGCCGATATAGTCTGGACAGGGGTATACTTTGGCCTTCTACACAAGGAAGAAAGTGTTTTTACGTGTTTCACACTGACAATGAGCTACAGTGAACCATGGACTGCCACAGAGCTCTGCAGAGGCATTTGGAGGATACTTGTGGGGGAAGACCTTCGATTCATTTCAAAGAGACACAGCAGGGTGCCACAGAAAGAGGGTTTCATCTAAAAAGGGCTGAAATTGAAAATGTGACATGTTCATTAGTCAATCAATCAGGCACACATTTTGGAGGATTAACTTGGAGTTGACCACTGCAGCACTATGATAATCCCATGGTTCCCACAGTTGTATGGGGACAGAAGAATCTGTTCTTTTCTCCTGTAACCACCTGGAAATGAAAAATCCTGCCTCATTCGTTTTTCATCTTACCTTGGATAAATTTTGTGCATTTTAATTATAGTTTAATCTAAAATCTATTTTGTTTTACTGACTGAATATTCATTTGAACTTCAAGATGTACCAAGATAAGAATAACAGTAATATCACCAAATACAAGATACACATGAAAATCCACATCAAAAATCCGAACTGCTCAAACTACAACTGGATTGAGTTTAGTGTGTATTATCATATACACATTAACTAATAGTTGGAGCTCTCTAGTATGATCACAGTCATCCAGCCTAATAGTAGAATAAATACAACACACAAGCAGTAACCTGCAGCAGGGACTAAAAAATTAAGCACTGGTGATGTAGCATGCTGTTGGAACTACTTGAGGGTGGTTCCAAGTGGAAGTGCTCAACATTTTCACTAAGATACCCTTAGCGTTAGTTTGAAGTAATGGCAACTCTATCCAACAGAGAGCAGCTAAATCCTGCTCAAAAAGTCAGTAGATTTCTCTACCTGTCAACATAAATTAATCTGGATGTTCATGAAATCAGAGGTTAACTATTTATATATTTTAAACAAAAAACAAGCAAACAAAAAACTGATTCAAATAGTAATAAAGTGTAACCTAATCCCAGTTCTGAGTTCATTTTCACTAACTGTATGGTTTTAACAACAGCTACAGATTTGTTTACAGGTCGAGTGTGTGGGGGTTATTCTCTGAATGTGCAGGGGTGGATGTGGGACAGGAGTAATTCATGCTCATCTGTATGACAGAGAAGAACCATATGAGCATTTTAGGTTAGTATTTAGGTAGTTTTTTTCTTGTGTATTCATATATATATATATATATATATATATATATATATAATATATTTATATTTATATTTATATGTATATGTGCGTGTATAAAATCTGGCACTAAAACATATCGGCCAGATTTACCTCAGAATTACAATGTCACTATTGGTTCATTTTATTTGTGTAACCCCAGGTCAACTACAGAGATGCAAAGTTGCAAAGACACTTTATCTAGCTGGATAATTACTTCGACAAATTTATAACCTAAAGGGTAATCTTATTAACCACACTGCTGTAGCAAAACTGAGCAGACAGATCACTTACAGCTAATATAAGTGGATAAAAATAAAGCCTCCTGACATAGTCCTAGATTATTTTCTAGCACAAGTAAATCCTTAGTGGTATAATTATCAAATGTGAATGGACACACATTTCTGCTTCCTGACCTCCTTACACTTCAGTGCCCCTGACTTTAGACTATCTCCTCTGCACCTTGCTAACATCAGCATAGCCTCTGAAAAAAAGCCTCATCACCTTTTCATCTTCCACTGTAGGGCCAACACATCAGGCTCATCCAGTCAGTATAAATCAGTGACCCAGTCACTTAAAGTTCAGTCCTTGTACAACTGCTGCAGCACCTCAGTCTGCAGTTCATTTGTAGTTCATCCAAATATACCTGTTAGGTGTCTTGCCAAGCTCTCAGGGAGGTTTGGCTGAATCCTTGCAAATCGCTTCCTGTCACCTTTAGAGGTTAACTTACAACCTGCCAAAAGCTCCTCTGGTAGATCCCAAAGGGGTTGTCACCTTTAAAGGAAGACTTTCTTCCTTCCTTCCTTCCTTCCTTCCTTCCTTCCTTCCTTCCTTGACATGTGACTGTAAACTGCTCAGTTTCTTTAGAAAGGCATCTGCTAACCATATAGAGTTTAGAAAATAACATGAAGATGAACTGTATTTAGTTAACAACTTGACCACGCTTTAATCAGGACAGTTACATTCTCAAATTCAATAGACACTTGGTGAAAATGGAACTTAGGGTTAAGTTTCCAACAGGTACATTTTAAGGTCGAAAAGTATGTATTAGATTTGAAAGAGAAATCTTCTGTCTGCTTTTACCTGGGCACTAAAACACAGCCTAAACTACATCATTTCAAACATAGGTTCAATACAACCCTAACCCTTAAAATGAGTGGCTGAAGATTTGGTGAATGTTAAATATGCATTAAGTATGAATGTTAAGTTCATACTATTTGCTCCAAACTGCAAAACCCATCACTAATTTCCATAAGTGTATCTGCACCACAGTACACAATGTACACACAACACAATGTTCACCTGTCCACACACAACACAAAGGACAGAGCTGAAACAAAACCAGGGCAAGAATTCACCTCTGGTATGGAAATCCAAGGATCAGTTCACATTTAAAGAGGGCAAAGAGGAACACAGTGTTGTTGGGCAGTCCATCTTCAGCTTGCCAACAAAAAAAGTGCTTTCTATGTCCTAAGACTCCCTTTCTAAGTTGACAAACCACCTTGAGGTAATATCTATTCTTGGGTGGCTAAAGTTGGCCACTTGTTGGTCAAATTGCCAACCTACTGTAGCTGACTACCTACTAAGCCAAAGTGCTGGCTGACTTCAGATCAGCCCAATTGTTTTGATGGTGAAAAGCTCTATCCTTTTAGCCAATAAAACATCACACTGCACTTTGTGTTTACATGTTGTTGCACCTGTTGTAATTTGCATTCATAAGAAAGAAAGAAAATTCATTCAAACTAACTCCAGTGTTAAGTGTTCTTTACATAGCAGACTGTTGAGAGCCCAGTCACTATTTAGATGAATGTAGTTATTTTAGAATGTTTCATTTTTGTATGAGCCCGACAGTACTTCATAGGCTCCAACCAGATTTCTAACACTGGAATTAACCCTCTATCCCTCCCTGTGTTTAAAATGAATTTTCTGAGCCAGACTTATTTGAAACTTCAATCAATCAATCTATCTATCTATCTATCTATCTATCTATCTATCTATCTATCTATCTATCTATCTATCTATCTATCTATCTATCTATCTATCTATCTATCTATCTATCTATCTATCTATCTATCTATCTATCTATCTATCTATCTATCTGTCTGTCTGTCTATCTGTCTGTCTGTCTGTCTGTCTGTCTGTCTGTCTGTATAATAATTAAGATAGTGTGATTATTTTTCAAAGAAAGTAAACTGAGCTGAATCAAAGTATCAGTTCATAAAACCATACTATAAAACTTTTTCTTCTGGGTAGTTCTTCTCAGTTCAACTGGACTGGTTTAGCTCTTTTGAAAACGTTTCATCTCATCCAAGAGACTTCTTCAGTTCTGAACTGAAACTTGTTTGACAATTTGTTTTAATAGTTAATACTTAACAAATGCTTTTAATAGTTGTAACTACTAGAGGCATCTCAGGGTGTACTTAGATTGTAACTGAAAATGTTCGTCTCAAAAGGTCATTTTCAGACCTTAAGATGTAAACAGCTCATCAGGAGGTAATGAAAACACAACTTTGAATATTTTCTGGTGATAATAAAATAATGATAATGTAACTATGGATATGATATTCCATTTTTGCAATTAGATCCCCAAAGGCAGACATATTTAATCGCTATGCTTAAGGCTTAATAGAGCATTAAAAGCTTACTTTCAAAATCAGCTTCTTAATCTAAATGCCACCTGACATGAACACACATACTTCTCTTTGCTTTTCTACATGCCTTTCTCGCTGGTTAAAAGTGTGTGGGTGGATGTCACATTCTTTTTATATCATTTTGCCTCAATCATGTGTAAATATTATTGAGGATAAATCTTAAACATTTATATCAAAATGTGATGACAGTTGTGGGACTGTTTGCTAATCTTTCCAGGCTGCAGTCAAGCAAATCTATTCAACACTAAGTGCTGAAGAAGCAGATTACCTCAGTTTGACTGTTAATAGATGCTACTATAAGTATATTTTTAAGACTTGTTCATTTTGAGTTTCCTTTCATAATCAGTAAATAATGTATTACAGAAATAGTTACTTTTAATTACTTTTTTTTTTTTTTACCTGGTCCACACTCATCTATAGTCCTTGTATGCACTGACAGTAACACTAGAGGCTCTGTGTTCATGTCAGAGCATAATGTAATAAGAAAGCTGACCCACTGGCCTAAAGGAGGCTATGATGTGCCATACTAACCCTATTGGACATGGACCTGTATCTACACATTGTAACACAGCACAAACTCAGCTGTATAGCACTGGACCTCAAAGCATTTTTCTACTTAGTACAAATATGGGTCGTCATGCACCAACAAATCTGTTCAGTTCAGTACTGATGTTCACAGTTCACAGCTCCTCAGCAAGATGTTCGCCCTTAAGCTCGACCACTTAGAGTTTTTCACAGGAACTGTGTTCCCTGTTGCTTCAGCACATGCTGCGAAGACAAGGCCAAGGCCACCAGAGCCATCTGCAGATATTAAGGCATGATAAAGGTCAAAACATCATGACATCTTAGACAGCTATACATGAGATATATAGCCAAGGCATGTGTAACAAAATATTCTATTAGTTTTGGTATGTAGTAGTATTTACTGGAAAGAGAAAGATATAATTTTGAATTATTATAAGATGGGGGAGAGGTAAATCAGTAAATAATTATGTCGCAGGAGTACAAATAATTTTTTTTTTCACCAATTCATAATAATACAATTAATCTAACCCTCAAAGATCCAAACAGCCACTGGTAACCAAGTCATTTACTGATATAAAATCTTTAATAACATCTGAACCACTAAACCTATTACTATATTGAAATAATTCTGGCAAAATGCAGTTTGTCGTCTTTTCCTGGTCATCAGATATGACCCATTTGGACATTCAGAGGCTCCAGAGCAAATGTGAAAACACTCTTCTGCAACATTGATTCAACAGTAAAACCCATGGAGTTTGACAAATGACACTGGATGGAGACACTTGTTTTTACATTCAGTTATTAATATCTTTGCTGAAAAAGTTGCTTTTCTGTTTTTGATATAATAACCCTTAACTTTAATTTGAGCTTTTATGAAAAACTACTGACAAGCAAATGGCAGCCTGTTAACATTCTCATTTTAACATACCAACTGTGGAGATCAATATAACCTTACTATAAAAAAAAAAAAATGCATGCATAAGTGAAAAGTAAAACCGGCTACTCATGTAAATGACCTTTCATTTTATTGGCCTTGTGTTTTGTCAAATACTTTAAAAAGCACTACACTTCTGTACTTGGTCAGCAGCAGCTAGTGCATTCTGTTGTCTCAATATATCTGTGCATATGTAAAAATATATATGCTTTAACCCAAATCTGGTGACTTCTGTGTTTTCATCCAAATTGTGTCCAGAGTACTGTGTCCTCTGTTATTCTCAGTATAAGTTGTTTTGTGATGCTGCTCTGCACATTTTCTTTTAGTTCACTGTATGTATAATTTCTGAATCTTTTATCACACAAAACAGGATGGATAGAAATAAGCAGGTCTACCTATATTGTGATATGACACCCACAACTTAATTAGTTCTTAGCTTTTATTTACTTGTAAATTCTTGGAAAGATCAACCATGCTCTTAAAAGATAAAATTGAATGTCATTTTTTTCATGACATTCATAATATAAATAACAGTTTGAAAAATATACTGACAAGTGAATTAATTGCAGGATTATACGCCTCCTCAAAACCCTAAACTACATAGTTAGAAGGCTGCTGTGAGTTTATTTATCCAGAAGCTCTAAGCACAAATCTGTCTGCTTTTTGATACATTTGCCTCTGTAATTTGTCTTGGAAAATACAATCCTCAGACTGTTAGCTCCTGTGGCTGTGCTGAACCTCAATGACAAATCAATTAACAGTGAGCAACCGTCCAGAACGGTGCTTTAAAAGATTCAGCTTTATTTCCACTGCTAACAGTCACTGCTCCTCATACAGTGATCTGAAAGGGAGCAACGGCACAAAGCCTGGCTCACCATCACTTTTAATGATAATCCCCCATGATTCTTTTGATGTCTGTGGGAAGTAAAGATAACAGTAGCACAGTTTGCCTGACGACCATCGTAGCTAAGGGCATTGTGTCAGGCTCCAAGTCATGGAAGGGCCCTGTCTCCTCCTCTATGAAGATTAAAAGCGATGATGTCTGAGATGGAGGGAATGACACAGAAAATGAAGGAAGGAGTCACAGTGGAGGGGGGTGGGGTGGACGGACTGAATGAGGGGTATGAAAGAGAGATTTAATGATATCTGCACTGTTTCTAAGCCTTGTGGGGTTCATTTTGTTTTTGTGTACACCTCAAGGAACACTTCTGCTTTTTCCTGAGCTCAATGATGCTGAAAGATGAATACATGGATGCACACACAGCCTTACACACTGGTATAGGTGTAAAAATACACAGAGGAATGCTGCAGCAGTAGCATCCTTACACTGAGCTCTTGTCACACTAACACTCAGATTAACTGACACATCTCTGTGACTCAGACACAAGAAAACTAAAACCATGTTTGTATGTGCACAATACTGATGTATTCATTTGAACATCTCCCACATTCTATTTCACAGCAATTTCACAACGGGTTTGTGTAGCCCAGATTCTTAGTTGAAGTATTTTGGATCTAAGATAAGACCTTATGATGAGCAGCAAATGATTCTGACAGGAGTGTGCCAGAAAAGGCCTCCTTATATGAAATTCAGTATTCAAAATGAGTCGAGAACATCCATGGGTGGGGGTTTCATATGTGCACACAAAAATCCTTCGCTTCAGATGAATATAGAACCCAACAAAAACATTTCTTGCATCTGCACATACGTATTTCTCATCTGAAACCAAGAAGTCACGGCTGGAGAAGAGGAATCTAATTCTCTACAGAATAAACAAGTCCTCCTTTGTGTCTCTGCAGCAATCATTGGGGTCACATTTTGGAATAAATGAAAAATCCTTTCGTTCTTAGATACCAGTTCACACATATCTTAATCATAAAGCTACAAGATGCAACTGAAAGCATACAGTTTCAACACACCACCCCTGAGTTTCCTGTTGCCATTTCAATATAATGGGAATGAATGGGATTTCATTTGTAGTGCTCACCGCACTGAAAAATGACACTTTAAAAATTCAACAGAATATTTTTTTTGTAGAAATAATGACCCAGTTCTCTGGAGGAGAATCTATATGATTATAACTGAATAGTTTTTATATAAGGAGCATATCTTCAACAGAAAGTACTCCCATCAAAAATTGTCAGTAGCATGTTGTTCCAGTATCAGGGACAGCGTTTCCTGTAAGAAACCTTTTTTTTTTAGTGGTAGGAAGAAAAAAATCCCTTTTACTGCATCAGCTTGGCAGCAGCTTTTCCATCAGAAATAAATGCAAAGAAAAACAAACAAGACAAAACAAAACAAAAAAACAAAACAAAACTGAGAAATTAAAACAAAACCCAAGTAATGAATAATGGGTTCCTTTTGGTCTGAACACTGACAGCTCTTTACTTCATTTTACAATTCTACTTTTTAAGAATAAAAGTTTTACTAATGGATACATTAATGTGAAGTCACATACATAATCCAGACTTAACACAAAAGAAGTATATTTAAATTCAATTTGTGTTGTTGCTGGTTCAATTTCAAAACCATCCAAGGCAATTATTTTTTCTTAAATGCAATCATGTAAATGACGACTAACACCAAAACACATGTTCCATGTTCAGCTGTCAGCTGTCCTTCATACAAGTAGACAACAGTCCAGAAAATATAGGGGAGAAAGAGATTGTCAAATAAAGATCAGAACTCAGATAAGTTCTTTTCACTATAGAAACTCTTTAACTGAGTCCTCCTTTACATTCAGGTACTTAAAAAGAGCTGTCTGCTTACATTGTCTAAAAAATGGTGCGTCATGTCACTGTCACAACGAAGTGCTTCAGCATATGTTTCCATCAGCTGCATATGCATCTGTGTATATCTGAAGATGGCATCATGTACTGCACATCTCCCACTATGATGTACTTTAGAACCAGTTGGGTAAATGTAACTAGGACGGACAACAACATATTACCTAATCAATAAAAGAGCTTCACAACTAAACTTCAAAATTAGCTATGTTAGTTCAACCAAAATGCATAGAAGGAAACAAACAAAACTCTGGTGGTGTCTGTTGACAACAGCTTTTGGTCCAGTAACATGAGGTGTAGCTTTGCTATTGTGAGCAGATGTTGCATTAGAACACATAGTTACACAAGAAAAAGTTACTGTAAGAAGTATGCAGTTTGTTAAAGCAGCAGAGCTCAATAGTTATTTGTGTACAAATTCTGCTAATCTACAAATACAGCATATTTAAAGCAAGTGGGCTGAATGGAAACAAGGAAATCTACCTATTTCAGCGCAGTTTTCAAGCTGATGAAAATGTACCTCATGCTGAGAGGTTTTAGATGGTCATATGTGTTTTCAGAGAGGTAGGGGTTAAATGTGATTCATTCATTCATCCATTCAGTCATCTTCAGAACCACTTTATCGCAGGAATGCTGGAGCCTATTCCAGCTACCTATGGGCGAAGGTGGGGTACACCCTGGATGTGTCGCTAGTTCGTCGCAGGGCTGACATATAAACAACCAATTACACTTATGGGCAATTTAGCTTAACCAATTAACCTATTAGTGCATGTCTTTGGACGGTGGGAGGAAGATGGAGTACCCAGAGAGAACCTGTACAAACATGGGGAAAACATGCAAATTCCACAAAGAAAGGTCCCCCCCATCGGCTGGTGTTAGAATCGAACCCAGGACCTTCTTGCTGTGAGGCGACAGTGCTATCCACTGCCCCTCTGTGTCACCCCAGTTAAAGATGATGATAGCTGTATTTCTGATTGCTGACGAGATTCAGTCAGACATGACTGTATTGCTCTACTCTACGGCTCTATATGGAAACACTTCCACAGCTTGAAATGGGTCAAGTTCATCTATCTTTTTACTTAGTCTTATTGATTTCGACTAAGGGCAGAGAAGTGCAGTTTGTGCAGCTTTAAATGCAACATCATTTTGACAATACTAGTTTTTTTAGATTTTGGTGACCTAACTCTATAAGTGTCCAATCTGTAATATGACATGTGCTTATGTATGTTGGAGTCTGTGTTAAACTGATAGTTTGTTGCTGTTAGGCGACCCCATTTCTCAGCTAACTGAAGTTAATGTTGTCTTGAGAGTGGCAGAACAGCAGACTAAACTCACTAGTGCTGACGGATTAATCATGTGACCCATTTATGCATTCGCACCACTTGTCCAATTAGACGAATCTCCAGCTTATGCAAGTTCCTTAACATGAGCAAACACATCTTACATATTGACAATTTAATTACAGCTGAAACAATTAATCAGCTCAAATCAATAAAAAAAAAAATTATTCACAATTTTCCTGAATCAAAGCTTTGTTGTGACGCAGATGATGCCAGGATCAAGAGAAATAGTGTGGAGATGAGGACATAAAGGCAGAAAAGGTCTATATGTTCACTTCTTCATTGAAACCATCACTTAGTCCTTTAAACTTTTAAGCTTTCACACAAACATTACAAATACTTGGCTTTTTTTCAGTTGTATGTTAGTTCCATCTTAAGTTGTTAGTAAGTTTGATACAAATGTGCACATTGTTTGTAGATGTCATTTGACTTGTTTGTTGTTTATATCTATAGATACTTTATATATACTTTAATACTGTTGTTGTTGTTATTTCTATATAGATTTTTTTAATATATCTTTTTTGATACACTGGGTAAAAATATAAACGCACCATGTGACACTAACTTTTTAATAGCAATAGGTCTTGCGCAATATATTAAATCGCACATAGTTCATTCTGTTGATAAATGTGGTACAGATGAGAAGAATTAGTAGAAGACTAGTAGAACATGATAGTGGTGTCTGGCATTCAGGGACATTCATGTGGACACGGTGGGAGCCGGTTGAAAGAAATCACAACTCCATATCTCGTGTGTCTCTACTGTAGCTGTGGAGCATATACGATCTGTGCTCTGTAGGCTGCCGATGGTCAGCTGTGTTTGCTGTTTGAAACATGAATAATGGAAAGAGCAAGGGTGGTGTGGAGAAGCAAGAATTAAAAAGAGGAAAGCTCTGGGAGCAAACGCAGCCAAATGTGACAAAATCTGCAACTTTTTCACAAAAACGACCTCCCGGTTGGAAACAACTAATGAGGATGATGAACCGGGTAAACCACCTTTCGAGCTAGTTAATTATCGAGTCAGTGAAATGTGTGGCATTGTGGCGTGTAACATAACGTTATGCATTTTAAATAATAGTATGATGCGACGCCACAGAACTGGGAAACTTTGTCTTGTAGCTCCTCAGAGTCAGAAAGCAGATCCAGCAGCAGACACCAGCCATGAGCCCACAAGTCCAGAGTGGGCAGGTAGGACTGCTCATAGAGGGAAGATTATTAGAATAAATAGGCTACAATGAAGAGTATGGTGTAGGCCTGTTCAATATGAAAGGTGCTCTGAGATGCTAGATGATTCAGCACTACATGAATGAAACTGACACCAAGGCTTTGTAAAATAGAAGATTTGTGCTGAGAATTATGACCATTTTTAAAATGTGATTTAGTGTCAGAAGCAGAGCCAGGAGCCAGTAGTGATGAGGGGATTGCTCCTGTCAGGATGGAAGGAAAAGGTGAGCTGTTGGAACAGACTGTGTGAACAAGCATTAGTTCCACTAAAACCACTTTCTATACCCAAACGATAGTACTGACCTATTTTATTTTTTATCATTAAAAGTGAGACAGTAAATACACAAAGCCCACAACTGAAAGGCAATAGCATAAAGTAATATTAAATAAGCCTGCATATTTTGCCAGTGTAAATATCTGAATTGGTTAAGTAAGTCAAAATGTCTGTAGATATTATTTTTTATTGTGATACAGGTGCAGGCGAGTCTAAGGAAACTGGAGGAAGTGTGAAAGGGAGAGCAGAGTCTACTGATGACAGAGGAGCAGCTCAGCAGCACAACCACTAGGCACAAATGAGACAAATGAAGATGAGTCTGCTGTTAGCTTTGATTGTTTTGCTCGCCCTCAGTCACAGGATATACAGACATTTTTTTCTTATCGTCCTCATCAAACCCCTAATATCACTATGCCAAAAGTTTTCAATAGCAAAGATGGAACAAACCGCAAGTAAGTTGTGATGGAAATCTTTTGTTGCAGAGGATACAAAAATGATAGAGTTATGAGAAATTGCAGCAGGCTTTATTTTTTGTATTATTTTTTTATTTAATATTTTTATATATTCTTTTATTTCATTTCAAACATTTTAAAGGTTTGAAAAATGTTAACACTTATAAGAACAAAAATATAGATTCTGTTGTTGTTGTGTTGTGAGGAATAATAATGTTGGAGATGTCGATGTGCGCTCACTGTTGAAATAAATCCACATTGTGAAGCAACCTTTACTTGCACTGAATTGGAAATATTTTAGAAAATACACTGAATTACATGGCTTTGCAGAACAGTGTGTAGACCTAACATGTAAGGTTATAATTCCATGATTTTAATAATAATTGGTCGTGATCTAAAGTGGGCCAGTCTGAGATATGAAACTCCAGGGCTGAAAATGAGTCTCAGTCCGGCCCTGGCCTGAATACTGCTAATCCTGTTTGAGCAGCGTCTGGACAAGCTACACCTGTGTTGTCGGTGGAATCACTTGACCACTGAGCGAGTCCTCACTCGCAGAGATGGACACAAAGTTTGTTTATAAGTCAAGAGAATTAACCATGTCTAACAATTATAAGACATCATGGGCCACGTGTCTCGAGTTACACAAATACTGTACATAGTGTGTTTAAATTTTTGTTCAGTATACTTTTTTGGTTGTTGTTTCAGCTGGTTTTGGAATGAAGGCTGTTTGTCATTTTCAGACATGTCTTTTTCACATTTTTAATATTTTTTCCCACCTAATCAAAAAATCATTTAATTGAAGAAAATAATCAATAGCTTAATTGATTACAAAAATAGTAGACAGCTGCAGCTCTAAATTCAAAGCAGTAAATAAAGAAACTCAGAGGATAATGTTCTGTAGAGACACATGCATGAACTGACCATGGCTGTTGCAGCGTGAGGTCTCCACCAGCCTGTTGTCCTGGTCGTAGCACACCATGGCCTGGTAGCGATAGCCCTGTCCACACTCTTTGATATCTCCCTGAACTTTCATTCCAAGGACACTTTCTGCTCGACCTCCCTCTGGCAGGATGCAGTCAGACCAGTTCCCCACGGGCTGAGCATTGTACTTGTCACAGGGGCAGTACTGGGTCTCACTCAGAGGGTACATCTGTGTGTTCTTGCACTTGTCTTTCTTCTTGCTTCTTCCTGAGAAGTGCCAAGGGACAGAGTAAAGAAAAAGTGACCCACATGTCTCCTGAGACTTCAATAATCTTATACTGCTACTTTAGAGCTGAATTACATAAGAACTTAAGAAAAGTAAAACACAGAATCCCACATTCAAATTAAATATCTTATTAAATGCTAATTTGTTTATATGATACATTTTCCATTTACACACCATTTTTTATGTTTTAACCTACAAAACTTTATTTGGTATAAATTATTCATCAAATCTGTTACCATTGCGCTTGTTCACATTTATCTTTTATCAGTATACCAATTTTTCAACTTCTCCAAAGTATATAAATTTTTTTGTGATGTTTCAGGGTTTTGTGAATTTGTATATAAAGACCTGCACCATGATATTATGATGTGGCTCTCTGTTGGCTGTCTTGCCTGTAGAAAAACATACTGGTTCCTAGTGGGTCTGCAAGTTGAACTGACTCCAAACAGGTACGAGCACCAGGTTGATGTTGGTGTTGCAAGAGTATCAGTGGGTTTTCCTGCACTTGTTTCTATTGTTGCTTCTTCCAGAGGACTCCAAAGAGACATGGATGCGGCAACTCACCTCAGACGAATTGACTCCCCATTTCCTCTGACTTTCACAATTTGATAACGCTACTTGCAAAGTCTTGTTTACTCTCCAAGAAAAGTACGACACCGAATCCCACATGCATGCTGGGGACAGCAAGTCTTGATGATAGATTGCACCAGCAAAGCTTTTTCAAGCAGAGTTCTCTTTCAGACTGAAACAGCTTGACACTTTTCTTTTTTCTTTTTTTTACCTTCAGAAACTTCAAGCTCCATTAATCAACCATCAGTTTGCAATGAAACTTTTTACTCATGGCAGCCTATCATTTGGAGTTGTATTCCATGTGCATAGGAGATATGGTATTGATTATTTTCTTTCTCCTGGTCTGCAGTGTCTGTATGCAGCAACTATCTCCATCAAGTTAGTCCCGCTCTAAGTTTTCTTTCCTATTGCTCTGTAATCATTACAATACAAGTTTGACAAGTCTGTACTGCCAAAACATCAGTGCTGATTGGTGCTAATTGAACCTAAGTGTTACACTGCCACTCTATTATATTTCAGAGTTACAGTGATGCAACAGAAACCACAAGACTACAGCTTCAACTTAAAGCAATGTTCCACTTCAAACGACTCCCTGACTGAAATGTTTTGCCATCTTTCTGGACTGTGGGTAGATTGCTAAGATTTAATACGGAGTAGAGGATGTTCACTTTGGTGTATTCTGCCTTTCACTAACAAGTCAGTGTGTAAAAAAGGAGAAGGAACTATATATTTAATGGTAAATCCATAAGGGATAGGCTAACATCTACCATAATGCTGATAAATGCACCCTAATACATGTATGGCCTTCTGGTAAAAATCACAAAATCTATCTCTTTTCTTCCCTGATTTGCAGCTAAGGATGATAGACTACTACTTTATAGGGTGGTATTATTGAATATATGACCTCTTTACTCTTTAACTGAGGTGAATGGGCCAAAATATATTTGACTTTCACATCCCAGTGAATTAAAAGCTGCTCAAATCCACTTTCTCACAGTCTGGAGTTGACTTATTTTGTATTTTCTCAATGTTCTCTTGTCTATGCATTACTGCACTGATGCATAACAAAGTCTGAAGAGCGTTTTCTTCAGATTGCAATTTTAATCTAATGAGTGTATAGTTGAGCAGATCTATGATATTGTGTTTTATTTTACTGCCCTTCTCTTAGGGTGTTCCACACAGATGTTAAGTTGCCGGTAGAGATAGACTTACCAGGAAAAAAAGGGTCCAAAGTAAAAAGCCTATAATTGATATGGTGCCACATTATACACTCACCTATCAATGCCCTCTTTCTAGTGCGGACCCCCACACAATCAGCTGTGCAGGACGAGAACTTGGACCAATTGGTGAGCTGGCAGTCGTCCTGGCAGGGGAGCTGACAGCGCTGAGTGATAGCAGGCATGGCTTTCGCAAATTTCAGACACTCACTCATGTCAGCTTGCATCCCATCAAGCTGGCGACATGACACAGCTGGAAGAATTAGAGCAAGACAGGTCAAAAAGATCCATTATATAGTTTAATATGTAATTATGCAATTAATAATATTTGGATAGATGGACCAATAGTCAGATGAGTTATTGCAGAGAGAAAGACAATGTGCAATGATCATGAATGAGGATTTAAGTGACTGAACAATCTACTCATTTTCCGAGGTCTGCACTTAACAACTTGAATGAGGCACATCTAAAAACGAAGGTGTAGGCACACTCACTGGCTACTTTTTTAGGTACACCTGGTAATAGTAAGGTGAACCTAATAAAGTGGGTGCTGAGTGTATGGCTAAAAATCAAAATATGTCAATAATTGTAATTTCTTTTTCATATAAAAATGACAACATTTCATGTTTCTAGGCCTCCCTAATCTGAATGACAAATGGCATGGAATAACACATGACCTAACCCTAATCCCAACCCCTAACCCTAACCCCTAACCCTAACCCTAACCCCTAACCCTAACCCTAACCCTAACCCCTAACCCTGACCCTAACCCCTAACCCTAACCCCTAACCCTAACCCCTAACCCTAATCCCAACCCCTAACCCTAACCCTAACCCTAACCCCTAACCCTGACCCTAACCCCTAACCCTGACCCTAACCCTTAACCCTAGTGGTCATTCGTTATTCCATGCCATTTGTCATTTGGATTAGGGAAGCCCTATGTTTCTAACTTATTAACTGTGCAAGTTGGCCAAAGCACCATTGAAATAGTGTCACTATATGAGGTCTGAGACCATTTACTGAAATTTTGCAAACCAAACTTTTAGCTCAGAAACCTGCTGAAACCATTTGTGCTTTCGGTCATGGCTGTACTAATTATTCGAGCTGCAACCAATTAATTGACTCAAAGTGATCCAAAAAAATAATTCAACCACAATTCTCATGAATCAAAGCTTTGTTTCCTTCATTTCTCTGCTGTTAAACATTGGTTCCACTGTTATGTTTCACCTGGACGCTTATTGTAATGCACAAAGAAGCTTCAGTTCAGGAAAACTGCAATAGAATATTTCCCTTCAATCAATTCGAGTCAATTCATCGAATCAGGAATTTTTGCATTCGCTTCAAGCACCTAATCGATTAATCGGTTGCAGCTCTACTAATTATGTTCATTAATAGTTTTAAAGCCTCTGTATATATTTGACAGTGCCTTGACAATGTGGTGTATTAAATAGAGAATAGTGGCCAAAATAACCAATAAGAGCAGGGTATGGACAATCCTTTCTAGCACTGACCCAATTACAAGTCAGCATGACTTATTACCAGTTACGTTAACAGGCAAAAGAAAACAATACTGTAAAGCGTAAAATACAATGTTACTTAGCGTATGAATCAGTGAATTTGATGTCAAATTAAACTAAGTATAAAGATACACTGATGATGGTGAAATAGTAGTAAGTTTTTTGTAAACATCAGATGGAGCTAATGGGTATAAATGCTGTAGATGGAGACAAAGGGAATTGAATAACCAAAGAGAACTGACGCTTAATAGTAAATGTGATGTACCTTTTTTCCCAATGTGTTACAAACACATTGATTTGCAAAAGTGTCTGACCATTTCATCACTTGGCTTAATACAATGTCAAAAGAGGCCACTAAAAAGTACAAAATAGATAGAACATATCTTACATTTCACAGAGGAGGTTAAATAATAATAATAAGCACAGCAGACATAAATGCATCTCTGCATCAATTGGTTTGAAGCGCACAAGTCAGTTCGTTTTAGCTTGCATCACCCTGCTCTTTGTTCTTCCAATAAAGGGTATTACTTGTGTTGCTGCAATATTTCATTTTCTTGTGATTTAGACCATCTGCAGGGCTGTTCTCTTGTAGAGAAATCAATCTCTAAGCACATTTTTTGCTGAACCCCTGTGGGCACTCGCTATTTGTTTGGAAAACCTCCCTCTGGCGGTGTATGAGGTCAGGTCTTATCTGGTGAGAGAGAGCATGAGAGAGTACGTATGAAAGACCATGAGAGACAGAGAAAATTGCTCTGGTTTGTAATCTGTGTTTATTAGTGTCACAGCAGAGGTGTTTTCCTCTTACGAAACCCTCTGCCCTGCTAAACTAGAATTACCTCCAGCAACCAGTCAAATTGGACTTTATGTCTCTGCCTGTCCCAAATCATTATGCAAAAAGTGAAGACTACATTGAATAAACAGGTATTGTGTGTCTATTTGGTGAAATGGAAGTCGTCTTATTGATTCCAGTGAAGCATTTCCTGTGAAGAACATATTGTCTACATTTTCAGATTGGACAGACAGGAATTGAATAATGGGGCAGATAAGTGTTGTGCAGAACATCTTATGGACCACACATTTTTGTGAGATCACAGTGACACAGACCTTTGACTTTAATTACTTCATCCTTCAACCCATGGTCATGTTTGTATCAATTCTGATGATTTCATTTTGCAGAACTGGCTGGTTTAAACTAGTTTTTATTTAGTTTTAGTGTTAGAGTTTTTTTCATGAATCATGAGGGACACCTTAGAAGAATGGAAGAAAGCATTACATCAAATATAAATTACATGGCAATGGTATAAATGTCCAACTATGCAAAAACATTTAATTTTTTTTCATCAATATTAACACTGGAAGAATGTATTTTTGAGTTGTTTTTTTTTTTTTTTCAGTCATTACTAGTTTTAATTCTGTCAAGAAAGTTGGCTTTCGACAAGTTCTACTATTTTTACATTTGATCTAATTAATTTTATTTACACACTTTAGTAGTGGACTAACTCACACTGCCATCTTCAGTCATCAGCCGGTGTGCTGTGCTTTCCTTTATGGACATGTTACAGCTGATGGCGACACATCATTTGTTCATGTCTTTCTGATTGTTTTTCTTCCTGTAATTGCTCTGAAAATCTGAGCTATCCAAAAATGTAATTTACATTTGTCTCACATTAAATGTTGTTCAGAGGAGACACTGGTCTTCTCTGAACAACATTCAGATGAGAAGCAGGTGGTTTGGTCCACATTGTGGTCTGGGGGGAGGTTTCACATATGCATACTTTATTTGGATCAAACTGGAGAGTTCAAAGGTCCAACAAAATGAGGTAGGTGTGAAAGTGTTCCTTAACTACAGTTCCATATGTTAGTGTAATGATCTTAGCTTAAACCTGGTCACGTGTCTTGGACCTAATTTGGAATGGAATGTTCTATCCTGTACATTGTGCTGCTTATACGTAATAGTGGAATATTGGTAAGCACATGCATTGTCCCTTTCAAATGAACTTTATAAATAAATAAATAAATATAATTAAATAATAATCAATAAAATTCATTCATTCATTCATTTTCTGAACCCACTTTATCCTCACTAGGATTGCAGGGGGTGCTGGAGCCTATCCCGACTACCTGTGGGCGAAGGCGGGGTACACCCTGGACGAGTCGCCAGTTCATCGCAGGGGTGACATATACAGACAAACAACCAATCACTCTCACATTCACACTTATGGGCAATTTTAGGTTGACCAATTAACCTATCAGTGCCTTTGGTGTCTTTGGATGGTGGGAGGAAGCTGGAATACAAATATGGGGAGAACATGCAAACTCCACACAGAAAGGTCCATGAATCGAACTCAGGACCTTGTTGCTGTGAGGCAACAGTGCTATCTACTGCAACACTGTGTCGCCCATAATCAATAAAATGTCATTTCAAAGTCTCAAAGGTATGATAAGTGCATGAAGGCCTTGACACTGGGGGTCACATGGCATCAGTCTGTAGAGTGAGTCTGGTGTGAGTGACGGCAAAGCGAACCTTGAAAAATTTCCATGAATAAATTGATTCATTGTCCATTAATGCAAGCTGGTGAAGAAGAAACAGAAATAGAGGTACTAATAGTGGCTTTCTATAAGAGCTGCAACATAATGAAATTGATCATTCTGCGTAACCCCCTGAAATTGGATTTTTATGAAAGCATCTCAGGACTACCATCCTCCATAAAACTGTGAGTAGAAATATGCCTTTAAAGAGCTAGGGTTCCTTTAGAGTACTTGTCATTAGACCATGAAGCCCATATGAACAGGAGGTTCTGCTATAGGCATCGCACTGCATCCTCTCTCAAATTTCAACAAGAGACATTCAATTAAAACTGCATGACAAGAGCCTGGGGTGACACAGTAAGACAACCCGAACTGTCAAACAGGTCTCAAGGGGCACATGACAAATAGTGAGCACACTTCCTCCCAAACTCACTGTTGATAATAAAAATAAAAATACAAGTGCCATGCTTTACGAGTGTATCTCAATGTGTGTTGTGTCCACAGAGTGTGAGGATATTTAGTGTGTGTTCTGAGTCAACTAGCCTTTTCTGTAAACCTTGGCACAGCTGTTGACTCATGGCCACATTCCAGAATCATTGTGACAAGCAAACATTTAATTTACGATGATTAGGAAAGGTTCGCTGAGGATGCAAAAAGGGCTACAGAGACAGGATTCCTTTACCTCTTGTTTGTAGTCCTGGTCCACAGGTCTCCTGAGCACCAGGGATGTCCTGTCGGAGAAACCATGGGACCAGCTGGCACTTCCTCCATTTGTGAGTCTTCCACCTGGATAGATATGAGCCAAAAAGTCATTACTCAGCATGTGAATAGGCTGTTTACCTTGTGTTACTATGCAAAAATAACATGCTAATGAAAATTGTACAGGACGTCAGACAAACAGTCTATTTCATTTTTTGTCTGTTAAATATCACCAAACCTTATAGTGACTAGATTTGGTTGACTGATCAGACATCCATATATATCACAAAATTTACCTGTTTTGAAGAAAAGTGGCAAAGGAAAATGTGAATTTATGTTTCAGTCACTGCATGAATAGAAGGGGTTGGTTCAGGGACATCAACAAAAGGCTCATATTAGTAGTGTCAGTGTTTGAGTGAAAACTAACATTGAAACTATCAGTAGTAAGAATGCTCATGTCCTTTAACACCTTTCTACGTAGTATTTCATACAATAATAAACCATTTAAGCTGTTGATTGATTAGCTAATAGAAATAACCAGAGCTCTTTAATCAACATTTTCATCATTTAAGTCTGGCTTTAGCTTTGTTCTCTGAGCTGCTGGTTGACATAATGCTTCTCACTCATATAATATAGTACAAACTCTGTCCTTTCTGTTTGTTTCTTGCACTAATTCAGTGAATGCTGCAGTCTCATGGAGACGACACAAATCTAATTAAAGAGACCAAAGGAGACTGTTGTTTACTGATTAATACAAAGCCTTTTACAGTACTGAGTACTTTCAACACTGTCTTTTTCGGAGTCACAGTGTACATAGGCAGCAGGTAAACACTCATCAGCAACCCACATCTCTTAATAGTTGTCACTGTTGGACCAGGGCTTCAAATCTGTTTGGCTAATGAAGGGAGTCATTTAGAAGATGTCACAACCCCCTGGTCCCCACAACGTGGAAAAGGAGGACTTATTTATTGAAGTTTAGTTTCTTTGATTTAGTCGGTTTCAGTGTTGTGCAATTACTCAAATCACAATCTTAACTGATACATCAGCCCATGCAACTGAATAATCACACAATGATGCACATTTAGAAGGGATTAATTGCAAATATGTGGGGAAAAAAGCACAACCTCTGACAGCTACTTTAAGTTTCTGGCTATGATTTGACATTTATAAATGGGTAATATGTGACTTTAGTAGTAAATGGAATTATTTCAATATGACTTTTCACCAAATCATGAAATCCTTGTCTTTTGACAACAAATGGGTTGAGTAATTTCTCAAGTAGCTCACAAGAAGTTACTGAATGGTGATCCAGTTCTGCTCCAGCAACCAATACTAGAAGACAACCTGCCTGATGGACAACACAGACAAATAAAAGAAAAATAGCAAAATACACCAGTTCAACATGTAACTGGTTCAGTTATACTAAGGAAGCAAAAGAATTAAATTTCAAAATGAAATAAATACAAATAAAGTAACAAAGAAGTAGTGAGTAGGTAAACAAATTAATTACTGTAATTGTAATTAAAACTTTTATTGTGATATTTTAAGATTTTTTTTTTCTGTCTCCATCCAGTCTAGGATTGTTTGATGACAATGATTTGAGCCACAAGCCATGGACTCCAAAGTCCCCAGATTTAAACCTAAATAAACTGCTCTGGGAGATTTAACAGGGAGGCGCTAAACACCACCCTGCATTGTGGATGCATAGTCACACAACACATTAGCGAGACACTTGATGTTACTTTGTCCTTTCATTTGTCAGCAGTCTGCGTTTATTTAAAGATTAGTCATATTTCTCCTCCTGATGCTGAGGCCATTAAAGAAATGCCACTGGTCATCATTTTTATTTGATGGCTTTGTTTGTTTGATGCTCTTTATCACACAGGCAGTAATAACCAGTTATAGGTACAGTTGCACACATGGAAATGAGACTCCAATGACAAAGCTCTATTTTGATGAAAACAAGAATGTTGGCTCAGGCAGAGTTATTGCTTCTGCTGTAGTTACAAAAAGATTGACTGAGAGTGGGCAATTAAGAGATTATTCATGTGAGACAGGGGTGTCAAACATATAGCCCGCAGGGAAAAACTGAGCAGTTAAAGGTTCCAGTCTGGTCTGGAGGATAAATTTGTGAAGTGCAAATATTACATTGAAAATATTAATAGTCAAGGGTGTCAAACTCATTTTAGTTCTCCAAAATTTTAATATTATGCCTGTTACTAAATGTTGTCCGCGTCTGTAGATCCACATGCACATGTATAAATGATAAGGTAGGCATAATATTGTTAAAATTTTACTTATTTTTCTAAAGAAATTTCAGGTGTTTTAGGTTAGTTAGCAAACGTAAATCTTTTTATAATACAATTTTACATTTCTGCATTAAAGCAAACAGAAAAATTTGGAGTACACATTATTTATAGGCTATTATTTTACTCATCCGGCCTTCTTGAAATCAAATTGGGCTCAATGTGACCCCTGAACTAAGATGAGATTGATACCTCTGAGGTAAAGACTAGATGTACACCTTTTACTACTGCAGATACTGTGTGAAATAGAACTGCATTCAGTTCTTCACATTGAATGCTTGGTGTTCTCTTTGTTACTCAAAACTGTAATCAAGCTGATGAGATTTTGTAAGAGTCATTTAGTCAAAAAAACAAAAAAGGTGTTATCAATTCTGCTTACTGGCCCAATTATTTACCAACTGGTCAGTTTTCGGTATAGAAAAAAGTAGACATTGAGTACAATTGTCTTGTATTCTCAGAGTCTGTACAGTTTAAACATTCAGTACAACTGGCACTGGTACTAATCTGGTTATTACTCCTCTTTTCAATAATATACAGAGTGTTGATTATACTGTGTAAACACAAGCTTTATATCTTAAAATGGTAAAACCTATACAGGTGTGTGAAAGTTTACAGAATTTCAGTTTCATTCTGTGTACATGCAAATAAAGGAAGCTGAACTCACAGAGGACTGTGGTGGTGAGAAGGACTCTAAAGATAGACTCACTACTCTAAATAATTCACTGATTAGGTCTTCTAATTTCTTTTTTTTTTTTCCTATTCTTTCATCCTTTTCCTCCTTTTTCTGTGAACTGAAGGATGATTAAATTTCCCCTAGGGTTCAATGAAATTTTCAATCTGAATGGGCACATTTTCTCACAGTACGGTTATCTTTTCTGACCTGCACTTTGTTGTTTATCAAACCCAACAAATAACTGTATTTCACTCTCAATTTATAGTCAACAAAAAGTACCAGAGTCGAGTCCTGGGCTGCGTTTTAGATTTAGTGAAAACTTCAAAGTTTACTAACCTTGAAATGAGAGAAAGTGTGGGTTTCCCAAAGGAGTTTAACTTTAAGCGAGTTATTGCAGCAACATATTCTATGAAGTTTGCATCAAACTTTACAGTTTCTGCTCTGCTTTCTCCTGTTGCATTTCCCCATCCATTCAGATAACATTATACAAAAGTACATCCAAAACCATTAGAGACAAGGAGAGGGAGAACACATACAGTTTTACAGCCTGTATGATATTAGTTTGTAAGCTACCATAATACCTGACATTGGTGTTCTGGCACCCGGTAATGGTTGATTATTAATTATCCATACAGGCTACAGTTGGCTGCTTCACTATGCTGGTGTAAGGTTTAGAGAAGGGATAAATAGATATAATCTATTAAACAAAGGAACGGTAAATGATGAAAGAATGAATCAGGTACCAACACTATATAAGTCAATATATAATAACGTAATTTTCACTATACCCGGGCTCTTAGACAAATACACACAACATTTATTTTTGTCCTTATTTTTACCTTAAATAAATGAACGCATAAGTATTACTGCTTGATTTTCCACTGCCATAGGTAATCTACATTTAAAGCTCAGTTGATTAGGTTTTCTTGTCCTTGAGCACATCCCTCTCGTGTCATCAAAGTTACTAAGGTTTTTTTTTCTCTTTTTATAAACTTAGAGGTCAGGATTAGGCTCAGAGTTAGTTAAACATAAAGCATAGAATGACCAACACATGTACCTCAGGCAGCAAATCAACTTCATGTTAACATTGTACTAACATTAAAATATAAGAACACATAATTACTGCTACCACAATTCACTCTCATTATGTTTTTTCTCTTTTTTTTAATAATCAAACTAGTTTCATCCAGTGCTTCATTCTATCATCTGAGTCATAAACACATTGTGACACGATGGGAAGGAGTATAGCAGTCTGTGGTAAGGTCCACACAACTCCAGAGTTTACCCTACTATTATAAGACTCATACCATTTTCAGCTATCGTAAGTATTATCATAACAGGTTTAAAATCATCAAAACTGGAAATAATGCAGAGATGGCACCAGATACCATGACACCAATGTAAATGGAAGCTGAAACTGATGAGTACTGTTGAAATATGACTGAAACAGGCCCTCCATGGTATGTGTACTGTAGACATGTCTGGCACTTAAGGATTGGTGGAAAAATATCAATTAAGGCTGAGACCTTAGAGGAAGAAATGTCCATCCACTAACTCAGAGTCAGATGTTTATGAGAGCGTGATATACCATATCCTAAATACTCTTCATGAGGATATGATTATTCAGGATTTTAAACAAGACTGTTGTGATAATTTTAAGGTAGTGTCAGTGTAGTAGACTCTGTTTTAATCCATTTATTTACTTTGATTTTTAATTTTTTTTGCGTATTTAATATAAAGCTGATGGACACTTACTTCTTTTTCTGAACCTTTATTTAACCAGGAAAACCTCATTGAGATTAAAAGAATGTCCTGGCCAAGACGGGCAGCAGTACATTAAATAGTTACAGACACAAACTTTCATACATAAAACAAATAAAACATTTTTTAAAAATATAGTTGCGGCATTATGTGTGTTCACAAATTGTTCTCAATAAAAATGTCCATTGCCAAAAACAATTTTGTGTAAATGAGCACCTAAACCCATGATACAAACTCATTTCCAATTCCCATCCCTGAACTATATATAAACCCATCCAAACAAGTCCAACCTGTGTGGCTCTCCATTCCATCAGTGGTCAGAATCCTTACCTGAACCCTGGACAGACCCTTGGGACTTCACAGTCCCTCTCCTCCTCCAGCACCTCTGGACAGTCCTGGCCTCCATTGGATGGCAGCTGAATGATAAGTCGTTTTCTTGATTGCTTTTTCTTCATGGCATTACCAGCTGAACACACACACACAGAAATATTAAAGTAGTAAAGTAGTGCATTTAAAAGTGATGACAAAAATGCCAAAATGATGAACGATAAGCTGAGCTGCTCTGTTAATGGGCGGGTCTATCGATCCTTGAAGAATGGACTTGGAGATGAATACTGCCAAATGTATGTCAAAGGAAAAACAAACAAAACTCAAAGGTTGACTCAGCTTTTCTCTGTTTCAACTGGTAACAAGTGTGATCACGATATTTCCCACTCCTGTTACTTGACACAAGTGGGTCTAAATCACAGGTGTATCACATGCTTGAACTGCAATTATTTCTCACAATTTTGACAGGGTGCCAATAATTTGGTCTGGTCCATTTTTGACTTCAGTGTGAAATTTGATCACATTAGACTTTGCTTTGCAGATTTTTTTTTTTTTGCAAAAAAAACAAAAAAGAAATCAACATGTGAACATCTAAACATTTGCAATTGTAACAATATATATATATGTATATATATATATATATATATATACATACAGGGTGGGGAAGCAAAATTTACAATGAACATTTAGTCGTTTTTTCTCAGCAGGCACTACGTCAATTGTTTTGAAACCAAACATATATTGATGTCATAATCATACCTAACACTATTATCCATACCTTTTCAGAAACTTTTGCCCATATGAGTAATCAGGAAAGCAAACGTCAAAGAGTGTGTGATTTGCTGAATGCACTCGTCACACCAAAGGAGATTTCAAAAATAGTTGGAGTGTCCATAAAGACTGTTTATAATGTAAAGAAGAGAATGACTATGAGCAAAACTATTATGAGAAAGTCTGGAAGATACTATTAAAGAAGAATGGGAGAAGTTGTCACCCGAGTATTTGAGGAACACTTGCGCAAGTTTCAGGAAGCGTGTGAAGACAGTTATTGAGAAAGAAGGAGGACACATAGAATAAAAACATTTTCTATTATGTAAATTTTCTTGTGGCAAATAAATTCTCATGACTTTCAACAAACTAATTGGTCATACACTGTCTTTCAATCCCTGCCTCAAAATATTGTAAATTTTGCTTCCCCACCCTCTGTGTATATATATATATATATATATATATATATATATATATATATATATATATATATATATATATATATATATATTTATATATATTTATATATATATATTTATATTTATGTATAGTATTTACAGGTGGAGTAATGCCCTCCAATGAGCCTGTGACTAGTCCTGAACTCAGCCTTAAACCTCTGACTGTGGGCGGTGTGTAATCTCCTCTCAGGGTGAGACTATCAAATTAAAATGCCCTTCACCAGTGCAGAAGAACAACAAGATCTGATGACACAGTGTCATATGAGGTGGTCATTGAAAATATGGACAGTAATGATTTTGTGCTCTAAATCAATTTTTTTCTATTCTCCACAGATCAACAGCTTGGGTGACGGCTGTCTGATAGAGGTGACCTCATCTGAACAATGGTTTTCTTTCACAATATGGCAGATACAACAGTATGTCACACTCCCTTGCATTCATAGCCGTGGGCTAGTTGGCTCTCCGGGTGTGTGAAAAGAGGTCGACCCAAAGATTGTCTAACATGCCAACCTGTCAAATTAATTACCTGTAACCAGAAACAAGTGGTTTGCTTTGTGGAGCTCATGGAATGTGACACTATACACAGAGCCCCAAACACTGGATGTGTTTTCACACGCAGCACATTTAAAGCAGCCTCTCTGTATCCACATCATTGTAAACCGCACAAAATTGACATTAAGAAAATCCACTAACACTAACTAAAAAAACAACAACATAAGAAACGCAATTTTACCTCTGTATTTTAAGTTAAAAAATGGTAATAGTTTGATGGAAAGGGATAACAATTATGTAACACCATTAACATATAATCAAGAGGTAACATCTTTAACAATTAAAGACTAGCAATGGCTATTATCCCTAAAAATCACCAAAGTGTTTCCCAGCAGTGGTAACATGCTGATATCATTACGTATGACCTTATCATTATCAGGTTATTACTGAGAGCTGTTGAAACTGAGAACAATTTGTATCACAGTAGCCAAACAAAATTGATGTTTTTATAGACATTTGAAATTTTGCCCATTTTAAGTAAACGGGAGAAGAAAAAATAATTTAAAAATTCATTTAAAATGTGAACTTTGACCTACTTTTCCGAAGATGTAATGACATCTATTCTGGGTCACTGGCAATCTATAAACCTAATTTAGTATGAATTAAACAAATAGTTTTGCTGCTACAGATGAGTGAAATTTTGCCCATTATAAGCAAATGGGGGAAAAAAAAGATTTAAGAAATTCATAAACAAGTGGTGCCAGGCACAACAAACCCCACCCCTCGCATATATTTCGCCCATTAGAAGTAAATGGGAAGATTTTTAAAAATCATAAAAATTTTAACTTTGACCTACTTTTCCCAAGGTGCAATGACATCTATTCTGGGTCACTGACAATCTATCAGTGGCGGCTGCTCGTCTTTCAGACAGGGGACGCTCATTGTCGGCTTACATCAAAAAAATGTCAAGTTATTTAAACATAAATTCGGCCCTCCATTCCTTCTTAAGAAAATGATCAGTGACTTCATCGTACCAAGTAAACAAGAAAACGTTGAAATTAGGTTAAATTCAAACAAGGAAGTACAATGAGTGTGTTTTATTTACAGTGCAAGAAATGAACAAGTAATTTCGTAGTGGTTTCTCTCTTGATTTCACAAGCAGAAAGCGCGATGGTATTAAACTGAACTCTGTCAAGTGAAGGAGTATCTCAAACTAGCTGTCAATCAAATGTGATTCAGCCTTTCGACTGATCCTCCAATCAACGCGTGGAAGCCTGGTGTCCAGCGCGGCGGAGCTCCACCCACAGCTCCATTCACCCCCAGAGACACTGGGCGTCTGGAGGCGGGACAACATTGTGGCATTTATCCAATTACTGTCCATTTTTGAGGCAATGAAAAAAATTGTTCCACTCAGTCCCACTGAAGTGCATGGGTGCTGAGTGTCTATGGGCAAATGCACTGACCATAGATCATATGAGAAAACAGCGCAACGGGAATGTATGAGAAGTTAACAACATCAAGTCCGTTGATTTGTGATAAAGCTGATTCTGAACGTATTCACCTGTGAGATGAACGTGTTCTAACACATTTGTAGTTAATGAAATGTCAACACAACCGTATATATTTAACCATTTAATTTTTGTAATTTTAGGGGAAGCCGGGCTTCCCTTGCAGTCTATGAGAAATCGCCACTGCAATCTATAAACCCAATCTGATATGAATTTAACCAATAGTTTTGCTCCTACAGACATTTGAAATTTTGCCCATTATAAGAAAATGGGGGAAAAAAGGTTGTTAAAATTCATAAAAGATTTTAACTTTGGCCTACTTTTCCCGAAACGCAATCAGATCTATTTTGGGTCCCTGGCAATCTATAAATGCAATTTGGTATGAATTCAGCCAATAGTTTTGCTGCTATAGACATGTGAAATTTCACCCATTATAAGTTAATAGGAAAAAAAAAAAAAAAAAAAAAAAAAAAAAAATATATATATATATATATATATATATATACATATATATATATATATATATATATATATATATATATATATATATATATATATATATATACACACACAGGGTGGGGAAGCTAAATTTACAATGAACATTTAGTTGTTTTTTCTCAGCAGGCACTACGTCAATTGTTTTGAAACCAAACATATATTGATGTCATAATCATACCTAACACTATTATCCATACCTTTTCAGAAACTTTTGCCCATATGAGTAATCAGGAAAGCAAACGTCAAAGAGTGTGTGATTTGCTGAATGCACTCGTCACACCAAAGGAGATTTCAAAAATAGTTGGAGTGTCCATAAAGACTGTTTATAATGTAAAGAAGAGAATGACTATGAGCAAAACTATTACGAGAAAGTCTGGAAGATACTATTAAAGAAGAATGGGAGAAGTTGTCACCCGAGTATTTGAGGAACACTTGCGCAAGTTTCAGGAAGCGTGTGAAGGCAGTTATTGAGAAAGAAGGAGGACACATAGAATAAAAACATTTTCTATTATGTAAATTTCCTTGTGACAAATAAATTCTCATGACTTTCAATAAACTAATTGGTCATACACTGTCTTTCAATCCCTGCCCCAAAATATTGTATATTTTGCTTCCCCACCCTGTATATATATATGTATATATATATATGTATATATATATATATATATATATATATATATATATATATATATATATATATATATATATATATATATATATATACACACACACATATATACACACACATTATTTATTTATTTATTTATTTATTAATCTAAAAAAAAAATTAACTTTGACCTATTTTTCTCAAAATGTACTGACTTCTATTCTGGGTCACTGGCAATCTATAAAACCAAATTTGGTATGAATTCAACCAATAGTTTTGCTGCTACAGACATTTGAAATTTTGCCCAGTATAAGTGAATGGGGGAAAAAAAAGATTTTAAAAATTCATAAAAAATTTTAACTTTGACCTACTATTCCCAAAATGTAATGAGATCAATTCTGGGTCACTGGAAATGTATAAACCCAATTTGGTATGAATTCAACCAATAGTTTTGCTGCTAGAGTGTTAACAAACAAAGAAACAAGTGTATTTTTCCTCATTTCTAGTCAAAATATCTCATCACACTTAAAATAAGACATAATGACCTAAAGAGTAACTTTCCAGTGAGATATAAGAACCTATTTTTAGACGATAGATCTTGAAAATCTTATTTCAAGAAATCTTACCAAGATCATTTTCACTTGTTCCACTGGCAGATTTTTTTTGCTTGAATTAAGCAAAAAAAATCTTGAATTAAGTTTTGTTTTTGTCACTTTGTTACATTTATTATATAGATTTTGGTCTAATATCCAGTTGGAGGCGTTGGTGATACCAAGCTCTCATGTGATTATTATTTTCGTAATTACATGATACTTACAAGTCAACAAATAATTATAGTATGTCTTTGAACTATAGTGTAAAGTGCTACCAAATAGTGTTGTGACTTCGTATCCATAACAATGTAGCTGTATTGCTTTACATTATTTAAATAATTTTTTCTTTATTGTACCTGCATCACATACGACAGGGCAGGGTGTCCAGTCACTGAACGGAGTCACGATACAGTCCTTCCTACATGGCAGCTGGCATGGACGTACAGTGGAGGGACGAGGCCCATCTGGACACCTAAAGGTGACAAAAGCACATACAGTATCACACACACTTCCAACAATACAAGTATTACCCATCAAGGGAAAAAACAGAACTTTGTTAATGTACGGTGGTGAATTCTTGGCTTTGTGGTTTGTATGTATGAATACTATATAATAGTAATAATAATAGTATATAATATAATACTATATAAGTATTCATCAATTATAATGATGGCGGGGGTTAGTTCTTTATATCCTAACTGGTTTAAAGACGTGCACCAATTTCTTTAACTCAGTAAGGGTTAAAGAACTTTTTTGCAGTTATTTAATTTTAATTTTATTTTGCCTTTATTTAACCAGAAAGTCCTATTGAGATTAGGAATCTCTTTTGCAAGGGAGACCTGGCCAAGGTAGCCATACAAAGTCCAACAACATAAAACACATACACGATACACAATGAGCAATAAAACACAATAACTATTCTACCATAATGGTGTCAATAAAAACAGTGACATTCCTCCTTTACTGCATTCCCCATGATACTTTTAAAATCATGAACAGAAATGAATGTATGTAGTTTTACAGTTTTTTGAAGATTATTCCACGACCATGGTGCATGGTAGGAAAACACTGTTTTTCCAAAGTTTGTCGGAACTCCGGAAACAATTGAGAGCAACCACTTGGAGCAATGTAGATGGAAAGTACTAGAGCTAATAGAAAGACAATTAGTATATTATGATATTTTGGGAGTTTACCCAGCAGAGCTTTATAGATGAACA